>NC_052090.1:22543103-23143103 GCF_015852505.1 Tachyglossus aculeatus | reverse complement strand
TATATACATATATACAGGTGCTGTGGGGAAGGGAAGGAGGTAAGATGGGGGGGATGGAGAGGGAGACAAGGGGGAGAGGAAGGGAGGGGCTCAGTCTGGGAAGGCCTCCTGGAGGAGGTGAGCTCTCAGCAGGGCCTTGAAGGGAGGAAGAGAGCTAGCTTGGCGGATGGGCAGAGGGAGGGCATTCCAGGCCCGGGGGATGACGTGGGCCGGGGGTCGATGGCGGGACAGGCGAGAACAAGGTACGGTGAGAAGATTAGCGGTGGAGGAGCGGAGGGTGCGGGCTGGGCTGGAGAAGGAGAGAAGGGAGGTGAGGTAGGAGGGGGCGAGGGGATGGACAGCCTGGAAGCCCAGGGTGAGGAGTTTCTGCCTGACTTGCAACATCTGGAAGCAGCTGCCAGCAAGGGGCCAAAGGGAAGACTCCAGGTCAGAAATGATAAAGGGCTCTAATTTCTCCAGTGGCAGCACCTTCTGCTCTCCTCCAGATTCCCTATTTCCCTAGACTCTGCCCTTTATCTGCCCTCAAGGATTAGGTGCCAGGGCTGCTCTCAATCTCTAAGGAACCCACCCAGAGGTGGGGCTCCAAGTTCCAATGGGCATTGCCAAATTCCCATTACAATGTTGGCTTGTGGAAAGAGCCAGAGGCTTAGGAGTCGGAGGATCTGGGCTCATATCCTACCTCTGGGAGCTGTCTGCTATGTCGCCTTGGGAAAGTCACTTAACTTCTCTATGTCTTAGTTCCTTCAACTGTAAAATGGGGATTAAATCCTACTCCCTCGTACTTAGACTGTAAGCCCTGTTTGGGACAGGAACTGTGTTTCATCTGATTACCCTGAACATACCTGAATGCTTACTTAGTACAGTGATTGCCATATAGTAAGCATCTAACAAAGATCATAATAATAGTTATCGTCATTATCTCGACAAGAGTAATTCATCACAAAGGTAACTGTCACTTTTTGAAAGAGGTTTAGGGTCCTCGTTGGCAGTAGTAACATCGATGAGGATGAGATACAAAGGCACCTTAAGAGGAAGACTATAAAAGTGATTACATTGCAGATGTTTGCGTCATGCTCGATTTTATGCTTCAGACAAAACCAGTTTCCTCAAGTATTTACTTGTTTATCTGTCTCAAGAGCATGCAAAATAACCTTGTAAAAGTTCCTATAACAATAATAATAATAATAATCCAGTGGAGGAAAATAAGACCCCAACGTTCAACAGTTTTAAATAGATTCTTCTGGAACCGTCTGATATCAAGAATCTGCCTTCATTAACACAATTAGTTCTTCTTTACAACAGGGAAGCCAAATCATTTCAAAAACAATATTGCAGTTCTTATTTTGAGCAACTGCTATATTCAACATGCTAAACTATTCAAAGAGTATCCTGCATCTAAAATTAAATGATTAGCAGAACTAGAAGAGAAGACATAAGATTCAAACTGTTTTTTGAAAGTGAGCAAGATTTCCATGCACAAAAGTCAAACTCATATATTCCCTCCAGTCCTCTCCAATGATAATCAGAACATTCCAAATTATCCAAAGTCGAGGCGAAAGTTGACATGTCACAAAATGTCTACTTTCCTGCCAGAAGGTCATTTCTAAGACACAGCTCACCAGTAACCACCATTTAAAAATAGCTTTCTGTTTCTTCAACTGCTTTCCAAATTCCTAATTTTTCTGAACATGGAAGACTGTACCAATGTACTGAGACAAAAACTGGCTCACTGGTCATCTTATTAAATTAAAAATTAATGCAGAAGCCAGGGAAAAAGAATATTCAGTGGAAATCATTGGTCACAATTTCAGAGAAACTATTAGGCCGATATTAAAAAAATACAACTACTATGGAAATTGGATTTCCATATACGGTGACCTATATAGAAACCCTAGAATACTAATGAATATTTCGACATTTATATAACATGAACCATTTCAGCAGCATGTTACAAGACCCATATATTCAGGAGCATGGTATTAAATTGGCTGGGCTGCGAACACCTTCGAAGACAAGAGTAAACTTTAAAGTGACTTTGACTAATTGTAAAAATTTAAAAAACAACAGGATGAAACCCAACGGGGAAAAGCACAAAGTAATATTCTAGGTAAAAAAAAAAACACATGAAAAATAGAGTAAGGGAAAATCTCTCAAGTGGAAAGTGAACTGGGGGTCAATACCTTCTTCAAGTTGGATATGGTTGTCGCAGAGCATTACTATGTATGACAACTCTAGACTGTAAGCTTGTTGTGGAGAGGGAATGTGTCTGTTTATTGTTATATTGCACTCTCCAAGCACTTACTATACTGTTCTGCACACAGTAAGTGCTTAATAAAAACAATGGACTGACAGACTAATTTTAAACTGTAAGCTTGTTGTGGACAGAGAGTGTGTCTGCTAACTCTTTTATACTGTATTCTCCAAAGAGTGCTCTGCTCATAGTTAAGTGCTCAATAAATACCACTGATTGATTAACTGACAACTTGGTTCTGGGAGGTAACGAAGGGCATATGACATGAAAGAATCAGGAAATGATCCTTCTGCTATGCAGTCCTCTGCACAGTCAAATCCCTTCTAATAATAATAATAATTATTATTATAATGATGGTATTTGTAAAGTACTTACTATGTTCCAGGCACTGTACTAAGCGCTGGACTTTAAGTCCAGACACCAAACTTTAGAATACCTGCATAGAGCCCTGAGATGAGAGGCAAAAATCATTACAAGGATGGAAAAAAATTGCGGAAAGGTTAAAGGCATTGAGATTGCTTTCCTCGCAGAAGCTAAGGAGTGACTTATGATGTTTTCAAATATATGGGTGGGCATTTTTTAAAAAGCTCTTGATCCCACCTGCTCTCCATCACCACAAAGGATCCAGTAAGAGGAAGTGGGCTTAAATTAAGACTGGAGAGATTTCACTGGAACACAAGGTAGAAATTCTTGGCTATGGTACTCTCCGCATAGGGTAAGCGTTCAATAAATCTCATTAACTGATCAAGGTGAATGAACACTAGAATAGGCTAATGCAGAAAGTGACAGAGTTTCCAGCTCTGGAACTCTTGAGCAAATTCATTCATTCATTCATTCATTCAATCTAGAAGGGGGAGACAGAGAACAAAACAAAACATATTAACAAAATAAGATAAATAGAATAAAAATGTACAAATAAAATAGAGTAATAAATACATACAAATCAATCAATCAATCAATCGTATTTATTGAGCGCTTACTGTGTGCAGAGCACTGTACTAAGCGCTTGGGAAGTACAAGTCGGCAACATATAGAGACAGTCCCTACCCAACAGCAGGCTCACAGTCTAGAAGTGGGAGACAGAGAACAAAACCAAACATACTAACAAAATAAAATAAATAGAGCAAATGAACAGACATGCTCTGTTCCGGGAGGAATTGATCACTCACCTGCCTAGAAGCAGCCAGCTGCCACCAGAGAGTTCTTGGAAGTCCCTCCAGCTCTTTATTTTCTGATTTAAAAGCTTACCTTATTCGTTCTTTCAATTGTATTTATTGAGTGCTTACTGTATGCAGAGCACTGTACTAAGCGCTTGAAGAGTACAATTTGGCAACAGACAGAGACAATCCCTACCCAACAATGGTCTCACAGTCTAGAAAGTCCTTAAATGTTCTCCTGCACAGGGTGCCACGCTAGTCCCAGCATCAAGCAAATTAAACTAAACATTCCCTGACTTTTTGTAGCAAAGGGGTAAATGTGTATTGGGGGAGAAGGCTGGGGCGGGGGGCATGGAAAGTTTTACAAAGAGCCAATGATATGTGACTCTCAGATAACAGAAGGGATGCAACAGATCCTGGAAAAAGTAGCAAAGCCTCTGACATGAAATGGACTGAACCTCCCCTTGAGTGAATGGCGAGAAAAGAGGGTCTATGAAAGCTAACAAAGAGAAGCGCATTCTTCACTGGGTTGCACCCTACTGTATATTTCGCCTAGAGTAATTTCATCAAGCACGTGAAGAAAAACACGGGGTAGGAATAACTGAGATTCCTCAAGTCCAATTAGAGGATGCTCTGTGACACTTCCAGCAGAATCAGTGCATTCACTAAATCACATCATAAATGACAGCAACAATACAGGTGGACAATCAATTTTTCAGGGGGCACAGTTTACCCAAGCCCTCCGCCCAGCGAAGTTAAGAACATCCAGAAGGTACAAAACACTTACTCGTCTATTTGACAGACACACATTTCCACCTCCTTCAGCGCCGTCTGCAGTTTGCCCAACAATTTCTGATAGATATCTTGAGTTTCCAAATCCTCTTCTTTTAACAAATACCGAAGCCCGTGCCCATCCTGCTGACCCAGGGATAGTCCCGAAGGGGCTGCCATTGTTGTAATCGTGTGCTGAATGTAGACCATGGGGTTTAGCTTCCCTGTCAAGGGCATATAATTTCACGTTAGGCCTCTCAACCTTCCGACTCACATTTGAATTTCATTATCTTTGTTCTCTGGGGCGCAAACTTGGCTAGAATGGTTGGCTCTCGATCCAGTATCAACCTGGACCTTCCGGAAAGTGTCCAGAATGATCCCAATGAGGCCTTGGAATGGCCAGTGGCCAATATTACCCCTGCAGTATGGGTCAAGATGGCTCGGCGGTGACAGCGACAAAGCTCTGCCCAGTCCCTGCTGCTTATTAAAGCCATCGATGGTCCCAAATTCCTCCATTCCCAATCCCAGGATAAACCAGAAAGGGAAGCAGTCAAACCGGGCTCAGATCATGCCACACCGCAGGACAGCAGTGAACCCTTCCCTCATCCCTCACTGCCAAGTGGTCACCATTTCTGCTGCTTCACTGGAGAAGCAGCACGGCTCAGTGGAAAGAGCCCGGGGTTTGGAGTCGGAGGTCATGGGTTCAAATCCCGGCTCCGCCACTTGTCAGCCATGTGACTTTGGGCAAGTCACTTCACTTCTCTGGGCCTCAGTTCCCTCATCTGTAAAATGGGGATTAAGACTGTGAGCCCCCCGTGGGACAACCTGATCACCTTGTAACTTCCCCAGCGCTTAGAACAGTGCTTTGCACATAGTAAGCACTTAATAAATGCTATTATTATTATTATTTCTGATGCCTGCATAGGGTGCAGGCCATGCTTGGAAATGGGACCACCCCCACCCCCATACATCCCCACCTACCAAGCTGGAAGGCCAAATGTGAGGAAGAGGAAGGAACTCCTCTCGTTTGTCTTAATGGAGAGTAGATGGCATTTTATGTTGTAGTTACTCTGGTACTAAGCATGATGCTGCATATATAAGAAGCACTTCATAAATGCCATTATTACTGGGTACATTCAAATTAACTACAGGACGAGTCATCTGAAACTAGACAGTGCTCTTTTTTCACAACAGAATTCCTTTCACAACAATGTGGGCTAACTAATAATAATATATGGTATTTGTTAAACACTTACTATGTGCCACACGCTGTTCTAAGCACTGGGTTAGACACAAGGTGATACAGTTGGACGCTGTCTCTGTCCCACACAGGGTTCAGAGTCTTAATCCTCATTTTACAGATGAGGGAACTGAGGCCCAGACAAGTGAAGAGACTTGCCCGAGGTCACAGAGCAGACAAGTGGAGGAGCCGGAATTAGAACCCATGTCCTCCTGATTCTCAGGCCCGTGCTCCATCCACTAAGCCACACTGCTTCTAGGAACTAGGAATTAGAAACTAGGATTTGGGCATTTATCCCATTTTCCAACTCAGCCATCTAACCCTGGAAGTGGCTAGAACTGCTACCAAGTGGAGCTTTGGTAGTGGATTTTGGTATTTGGAAATGATTTTCTTTTTCAGATGGAAAATAAAGGCACTCTACCTTGCTCGCTGGTTTTGTTCTCCTGCTCCTGGGAATTGTGCTTCCTGCTGTCCAACTGAACTCCAAAGGCGCTCCCTAGGGAGGTTGAGGTCTTGGGATAGGAGACTTCCATTATATTGACATGGCAGTTCGTTGGGCAAAAGTCGCTGCTGTGCAATGGAGAAATTTTGGACTTGGCCTGTTTAAATGTCGGCCAAGCTCTATTCTTTAGCACACGGGAAAACTGTAGTTAAAAGAGAAGGAAATTAACCCTTCTACATAGAAGAGGATTACGATGTTGCTGCACTTAATGAAATAACTCATTTCATACCTAGATACTCTGTTCAAGTTAATACGTGGGCTGATGTGTAGGGGGGTGAGGTACAAAAATCTCAGATTTCAAAGTAAAATACCAGCTTTGCAGACCATACTTCCCAACTCTGCTAGAGGTTTCTCACGCCTCACTTAAAACTCCTTCAATGGTACTTAGTCTGACCCAAGAAGGGATGAGGAAAGCCTGATGAACTCTGATTTTTGAAATTCAGCTAATTATGGCAGGTTTTTATATATTCTTTCTATGCCAGATCAAAATCAGGTTGGATACTGTTCCAAAGAAGGAATGATTTTGTAACCAGGGAGCTGCAGAAAAAATAGGCTTTAGTGAGATCTAAAACAAAATGAGGGTAAATCAGTGGCTTTCTCAAAAAATGAAGAGAAATGCTTGGCTTTGGATTGCATTCACATTTGGCCAAGCTTTCCCCAAGACTAGTAGTAATATTATGGAAATTTGGCCAAATATGAATCTGATCCAACACACACTTTTGGCAGTGGTATTGTATGTGTAAGGGGCTATTAACTTAATTTCACTCTAATGACATCTCCATATTCACAACCAATCAATAATCAATTCCACCTTGTATTTGTATAGCCTATTTTACCCCAGAGGGCTTCCAAATCAATTATTTTATCCTCCCAACCTCCATGTGACGAGGGGGAGAAACAGGTGTCATTATCTCCATTTTACAGATGAGGAAACAGGTACAGAGAAAATAAGTTATTTGCCCAGGGGATCCTGGCTGATTAACACAAAACAGGACAGTGTTGGGGTTTGAACTCAGGACTAGAACCCAGATCCCTTGACCTCCACATCTGTGCTCTTCTCACTGGACCACATTAATAGTGGCTCTATGCTACCACCACACAAAGCAAGTTTTAACAGCTTAAATCCACTTTTTAATATCTTTTGATTACTGCTGTGGCAGGATACCGAGTTGAAGTACGGCACTACCAAGGAATTAATCAATCAATCGTATTTATTGAGCACTTACTGTGTGCAGAGCACTGTACTAAGCGCTTGGGAAGTACAAATAAATAGAATAGACATGTACAAATAAAATAAATAGAGTAATAAATATGTACAAACATATATACATATATACAGGTGCTGTGGGGAAGGGAAGGAGGTAAGATGGGGGGATGGAGAGGGTGATGAGGGGGAGAGGAAGGAATCAATCAATCGTATTTATTGAGCACTTACTGTGTGCAGAGCACTGCACTAAGCGCTTGGGAATCAATCGTATTTATTGAGTTCTCTGCTCTAGTATCTTGCTAGGGATGCATTCATTAAGTGAATTAAACCTGGCTCTACTTTGGGGATGAGGCCTGAATGGCTTACAGAATATGGAAAATTTACATTACACACCCATATAACATATTCTGTTTTGTTTTTAAAGACATCACTCAGATTTTACAAAAGGATGATAAAGTGTCACTCTCACAGAATGGCAGAATGTAAGGACAGATGACTGCTTAGAATGAGGATAATCGTCCCAAATGTATATGAGCCGTATATCTCACGATACACTTCTGACAGTTAATAGCTGGCTTCAAATAACATTGTACTGAATCAAATTGAACCTTCTCCCCACCCTTTGCCACACACATCCCTTCCCATATGGCATCAATAACCAAGAAATGCTTGAAGTGTTTACTGGGAGATTTGTGATCTGTTTAGACTCTGTAGTATTTTGAAATAAATAGCATCTATCAGATGAATGCTTATTAAACAATTGTATCTACCACAGTATTCTAGAGACAAACCAAAAATAAGCCCAGCTATGGAATTGTTCCCAGGCTGAAGAATGCACCCTGAAGGGCATTACGGACACTTTATGGGGAAGGCTTTCCTTCAGACAGTACATATTTTATCTGACTCTCCCACACGGAACAAATGCCTGCTTATGATTTAGTCAGGTCACAAGGCAAGTCCAGATTTCTTTCATGCATGTCTTATGAAACATCTGGGGGTCCCATGCAACCAGTCTGTAAAACCCATTCCAAACATGACGGCCTAGTAATAAAAACAGGACAGACAGGATGACTCATTCCACTTTCTAGCGTCTAAACTCCGGCAAGCAAACCAGCCCTGAAGCCAAGCCACAGAGACTTCTACGTCACCAGAAAAAAGGTATGTTTGTGTACCGGAAGAGCTATATGGTAATAGCATTCATTAAACGCTAAAATACACTCTAATGGAAAAAATAGATCACCTGTTTGCAAACCTACATGAAAATGATGATAGCATGGCCCCGTGGCAGTCTGATGGTGTCTGTTCATCTTTGTTTTCTCTCAATTATACATTCATCAATGTGTGTTTCCTCTCTCTCTCCCTCCCTCCCTCCCTGAGAGGTAAATAATAATGGCATTTATTAAGCGCTTACTACGTGCAAAGCACTGTTAGGTTGGGTAGCCTGCTTCTCCCTTACAGGGAGGGAGTGGATGGATTGCTGGATTAGGTATTTGGAGATCCAGGTTAAGCAGGTCACTTAACCTCTGGGCCTCAGTTTTCTCACCTGCTCTTCCCTTTTACACTTTAAGCCTCACGTGGGATGGGCACCGTGTCTGATCTGATTATCCGAATGTTCTGCACACAGTAAGAGCTACAGCTTTATAACCACTATTATGTATACCAGGTCTCCCCACTCCCCAAGACCCTCCAATGGCTGCCCAGCCACCTCCGCATCAAACAGAAACTCCTTTCCACTGGCTTTAAAGTACTCAATCAGCTACCTCACACCTCACTTCATCTCTTATTACAGTCCAGATCACACATTCTGCTCCTTTGGCTTACTCACTGTGCCCTGATCTCGTCTCTCTCACTGCTGACTCCTTTTCCACATCCTTCCCCTAGCCTGGAACTCCCTTCCCCTCCATATCTGCCAAACTACCATTCTCTCCGCCTTCAAAGCACAGTTAAGGTCACATATTCTCCATGAGGCCTTCTCTGATTAAGCCCTCTTTTTCTTGCTGTCCCTTCTGTATCGGCTATGCACTTGGATTTGTGACCTCTGGAAACTTGACATTCATTCTATCCCCAATCCCACTGCCCTTATATACAATTCTTTAAATGATTTATTATAAATTATGTACTTAGAACAGTGGCTTGCACATAGTAAGCACTTAATAAATGCCATCATTATTATTATTTATTCATATTGATAGCTGTCTTCCCCTCTAGATGGTAAACTCATTATGGGCAAGGAACATGTCTGCTAATTCTGTTGTACTGTACTCTCCCCAGCGCTTGGAACAGAGCTCTGCACCTAGTAAGCGCTCAATAAATACCACCGATTGATACTACTACAATTCTTACATGAATTGGATCTCACCAGCAATTGTATCATCCAAAGACAGCTCACTCTGCCTACATATAGTCTTTGAAAGAGATTTTCTGATCCTTACCTTTTTATAACTAGATATTCTTCTGTATATGTGCTCAATTTTGTCACTGCAGATGGCACTGAATTTGCTCTGGAGGTCAGGAGGGATGACTTCATTTAAAGAGTTTAGGCTGTTGCAGTTCTGCACAAAATGCTCATCACTTTTAGCCAGCGCTTCAAGAATCTGTGGTAATGAAATCAACGAGAGTCAAATGCAAAATCCCGTAACTTAAACCGCCACTTCTTAGTCTCAATGACTACCTTCATTCATTCATTCATTCAATTTTATTTGAGCGCATACTGTGTGCAAAGCACTGTACTAAGTGTTTGGGACAGTACACCAGAACAATAAACAGACTCATTCCCCGCCCACATCGAGCTCACAGACTAGAGGGGGAGACAGACGTTAAAATAAATAAATTACAGTGGTTCTCAGAGGACAACCAAATGGCCAAGAATCGTGGAACATTATGAAAAGGCATAGGCTTCTTGAGGGCAAGAATCAAGTCTTTTACCTCTGTCGCACTCTCCCAGCTGCTTAAAACAGTGTAGCACAGAGTAGGTTCATTCAATCTTATTTACTGAGCACTTACTGTGTGCAGAGTAGGTGTTCAATTAAATATTATTGATTGATGGATGGACTGGAGTTCTGCTCAGGCTGTATTTCCCCAGCCTGGCCCTCTCTAGCTCTGGGCCCAAACTGAGCCCCAGACTTCCAGATTTGCACCCAAATTGAAGTCTGGTTGGAAATAAAGGGGCTGTACTCTAAGGGGCATACACACATGCACTGAGCATTTGAGAATCCCCCAAGCATGGCCCAGTGCCCCACACATAAACGAAAAAAACTGTTGAATGGTGAACCACTAGCCCAAATCTGACCTTACTAAAATGCAAGAGGAGATGTGGGGGCAATGGGGCTGCCAGGGCAAGCCCAAACACCACTGGGCTTTTGGGGTCTGGTACAATGCATTCCACTTTGGCATCTATGGGACGGGCCAAGTCTACGCAAGTTTTTATATCAGATCATTCGAAACGTTTGTCCTGAATACTTTGATGAGACAGCACTGGACTCCGCCTCGGAAGAGCAATATCTTGGAACAAAAGGCCATCATTTTACTCTTCCACAACTCTTTTCTCTCCTACTTGTGACACTGACTGCTCACTCATAAAAACGTGGACTTTTGGAACGCTAGCCTTCGATCCTGTGTGCAGAGCCCTTGGGAGAGAACAACTGAGTTAGTAGACATGATCTCTGCCTTCAGAGAGATTATTACCCTCAAGATGAAACTTACCAGAAACTGATTATTTACAATCCAACGTTTCATATTAGATGACTAAAACAAAGTGCAGTTGAGCTTTAAATTATAGATCCCACGGTGAATACGACTCTCTCATCTAAGATGTTCAGATATCTCGAAACTCTTAAGCACAAGAGGAAAGGCTTGCGATCGGCTTCAGATTGTAAACTCAGTGTTGGCAGGGAACACGTCTACCAACACTTTTGTACTGAACTCTCCCAAGGGCTCAGTATGGTACACTCCACACGGTAAGCACTCAATAAATAGGATGGATGGACTGATTGATCAGCTGGTCCAGGGGAAGGCAGTTTGCCGGAAGAGTCGGAGTGCTGACTTAGCCTCCACCTTCGTCACGCTCAGAGAAGTTCTCATACCTTGGCAGTCAAGCTGAAGAAACCTTTTGGCTCCACCATCTTCTCTAGTACGTTGCACTTTATTCCGGCTGTACTATCGTACTCGTACACGACGCCGTACTCCAGGTGAACGTTGTCAACAGTCAAGCTCACGTGATCCTTCTTCCCATCTATTATAGCCATGGTGTTAAACTTGTCGATTACTTCTAAAATAAGGATATTTCAAAGCAGTCAGTCCGAGGGGAGTTTCTGGATGACTCTAATCCATTTTTTATCAATACACGCACAAACACTTCTGGGGCAGGTCTTCGCCAAACATGAAAGGTGGACCTACTGCTGGATCTAGAATAACATTACACACTGAAACGTGGCAAAATAAAGCCCCACCTTCCACTTTGCAGTCGAAAGCATCTCCGCCATCATCTCCCGAAGCTTTGTTATTAGTTTTCTGAAGGTCCTCTTGGGCACTCTCAATGCTGTTATAAACCCACTGAATGGAGTCTTGCTGAAATGGGAGAAGAGAGACAGGAGTAATGAAAGGCGTCTCACTTCAGCGCTTCCCAAAAGAAATCCCTGCTTTATCACTATACCTCTGAAGACTGTTCGTCCACTCTAGTTTAGTCACTTTTAAGAGAATGAAAGGTTGAAACAGAAGTGAAATTGACCTTATCTGAGATGAATAATAATAAAAAGAAATGTGGAAGTCTGTGGCCTGGTATTTAACAAATCAACACACTTTCTCTTATCTGAAAAATGATTCCCTGAAGCCTCTCCATTCTGTATCTCTTTTTCCAGCAACCCTGAAAAGCTTTAAATCATGTCTAAAAGTAATTGCTATAATGTGTGGTAACTATTGACTGTGGAACTGCCTAAGGAAGTTGAAGCATATGAGGAAGTTGTGGCTGCTCTTAAAGGTGAATATATTTGAAGAAATTAAATCAATCTTTAAATCAACCCAACGCCAAATTAGATGACTATCTTCCATCCCACCCCTGGGGACGGGAGCCATCCTACTGCCTCCCATCCATCCGTGTCAGGCCCGGCACTGTCTTCCCTTTATGAAGGAAGCAACATAGGGAGGGGAACAGTGCATTGCCCTCAATAAGGCCTCGATAAATACCAATGCTGATAATGTTGATGATCTCCTACTTCTTAGAAAAGCAAGTTTGGTTAGTGGGAAAAGCACACCCCTGGTAATCCGAGGACCTGTATTCTAATGCTGGCTCTGCTCCTTGCCTGCTGTGTGACCTTGGGCAAGTCACTTAACCTCTCTGTGCCTCACTTCTCTCATTTACAAAATGGAAATTCAATAGCTATGCTCCCTCCTACTTAGACTGTGAGCCCCACGTGAGACCTGATTATCTTGTATCTTCTCCAGTGCTTAGTGCAGTGCATGCTCATATTAAGTGATTCACAAAAACCACAATTATTACTATTACTATTATTCTATTTTGTGTTATCCCTCTCATTTGAGGACTTCGCAGGCTAACCTTAGAAGGCAGTGCTAAAAGTATAGGTAGGGAATTCTTCACATTAATCAAATCACCACTTAGACTCAATTACATTTCATCCTTCTCAAATTTTCAGTAAAAATGAACAGTCCCAAAAATGTGTTACATGCTTCATTTTGTTTCACTGAAATATTAGTTGCTAAGGAACAGGGATGTATCTTGCAAACTTCATTGCTAACTCTGGTTGAAAATGATTGGGGTGTTCTGCTAGAATTTAAGCTCCTGGAGTACAGGTATCATGTCCATTAATTCCATTCAAATAGCTAAGTGCTGAGTTAAGAGCTCTGCACATAATGGGCACTCGATAAACAGTTGTATAAATTCCTTAAAAGCCCAAAGAGACCAGCTGAGAGAACCCAGAAAGATGGGTTTGAAACCTTTGAAATTCCATTTTCTCCAGAAGAGAGACTGTATAGGGAAGTGTAGCACCTGCCATTTAAATACAGTAATGTACTGCTCCTATTTTGCCTCCAAAATATTCACAAGTTTCAGGGTCGGGGAAACAGACTCTTAGTATTATTGCAATTTCAGATTTGGGGAACATAATATCACCTGGATAAGCCCTCACTAAATTCGAGTATGCCCCATATTCTCTTTCTAGAGTATTCAGTCTATCAACTCTTGAGTGTAGTCCAAGTAGTGTGCAACTATGGGACGGAGAAAAGCCAATACGACCACTTGTGTGAGATAAAACCTTCATGTAGCACTATCACCAGGGACGTGTCTGTTTCTTAATTAAAGGTTCCTTTAGAAGAGGAAGTTAAAACCTCCGCTTTAATCTTAGCACTTACGTATATCATCATCATCATCAATCGTATTTATTGAGCGCTTACTGTGTGCAGAGCACTGTACTAAGCACTTGGGAAGTACAAATTGGCAACGTATAGCCTTATATACTCTACTACTTCCTCTCTCTGTACTTTATTTTAGTGAATGCCTTCCCACCTGGATTACAAGATTCTTGAGGGCAGGGATCATCTCTACTAAGTCTATTAAACTCTCCCAAGCACTTACCACAGGACTCTGCCCGGAGTACACGCTAATATTATTCACTGACTGAATGATTACTCAGGGAGATGCCTTTCTCTCCCTTCGTACCAGGCATGGTTTCTGCTGGGTGATACCAGTCAGTGGTACTTATTGAGCACTTACTGTGTATATAGCGTTCTACTAAGCACTTGAGAGAACACAATATAAAGAGTTGGTAGACATGTTCCCTGCTCACAACAAACTTACAGTCTAGAGGGGGAGACAGACATTAATGAAAAAAGCACAGGCCTGGGGGTCCGAAGGTCGTGGGTTCTAAGTCCGACTCTGCCACTTGTCTGCTGTGTGAACTTGGGCAAATCACTTCACTTCTCTGTGCCTCAGTTTCCTCATCTGTAAAATGGGGATTAAGACCGTGAGCCCCATGTGGGGCAGGGACTTTTTCCGGCCCAACTGGCTTGTAGCCACTCCAGCGCTTAGTAGAGTGCCTGGCACACAGTAAGTGCTTGACAAATACCACATTTATTATTATTATAAATGATTTCCATATATGTACATAAAGGCTGTGGGAATGAGTGGAGCGAATACCAATTGCACAAAGAGTTCAGATCCAAGGGCAGTGACACCACTGAGATAACAGTGAGATGTGACGGGCAAGAAAAGCTAATGAACAGTTCTGCAACATAGTTTCCAAGCACTGAAGCTATGCACACCTCAGTAAAGCTATTCATTCGTTAAATCATATTTATTGAGCACTTACAATGTGCACAGCATTATTGCACTAAGCTCTTGGGAGAGTACAATATGACAATAAACAGACACATTCCCTGCCCACAACCAGCTTACAGTCTAGATACACAGAGACAGAGCCTATACTGGGTGTAACTTGTTGGGAGACTAAGCAACAGCAGCTACCCAAATGGCTGCTGGTTGGAGAGCTGAAATTGGAAAAACGAAAGCCAGGCGGGCAGAAGAAGCGTTTTAAGGACAGTGAAAGTCTCAGATAACGCTGAATCACAGCTGAAAATGGGGAGCCAGTCCCTGAATACACACTTGCCTGCATGGTGCATTGTCATCAAGAAGGGAACGGCTCTCTTGGAGCAAAGCTTTGCATAAAAACGGATAGAAGAAAGTGAAAGAGAAAACCGTGTCTGATGCTGCAAACATTCCAATTAACACCACGACAAGGGACAAACTTTCTGTGTGCGCAATCTGGCCGGGATGAAGGATTTGGCGTTGACCTTTTCAGCCAAACGTGTGCTCACAGGTGAACTTCACTGTCAACAAAATCTTCGAATTCGAAGGATAACTTATACATCTGGAAGGAAAATGAAGCTGAGAGACAGTTTACCTGCATTGGACGTCTGAATTTCCTGCAGGCTGTGACATGGGCGATCACACTGGCATGTGTTTCCTTGCTGACATTAATCCCGTTCACTTTGATGATGCACTGTCCTGGGTGAAGACCAGCTGCGGCAGCCACGGTTCCTACAAGGACAGTTAGGGAAGGTGCCAAATCTCCATTTAAATCATAATTTTGGAATTTGCCATTTAAGTTCCGACTAAACTGGTTTGCTTTTCCCATTTTGACGGAAAAACGATTTGAAGAGAAATTATAAATTTTCAGCCCAGAACAGCTACCATCCTGGAGACTGTGAGCCCACTGTTGGGTAGGGACTGTCTCTATATGTTGCCAATTTGTACTTCCCAAGTGCTTAGTACAGTGCTCTGCACATAGTAAGCGCTCAATAAATACGATTGATGATGATGATGACGGTCCACATGACGAGTAGACTAGTCTATCGGCCTTCTTACTGGTCTCCCTGCCTCACTGTTCACCCACATTTAGTCTATGCTACATGGTGAGGCACGGATTGATCATCATCCTGAAATGTGGCTTCGTGGCAAGAGCATAGGCTTGGGTGTCAGAGGTCGTGGGTTCTAATCCTGGCTCTGCCACTTGTCAGCTGTGTGACTTTGGGCAACTCACTTAACTTCTCTGTGTCTCAGTTACCTCATCTGGAAAACGGGGATTAAGACTGTGTGCCCCATGGGGGACAACCTGATGACCTTGCATCTAGCCCAGTGCTTAGAACAGTTCTTGGCACATCGTAAGCACTTAACAAATGCTATCATCGTCATCATGTACATCGCTCTGGCCCTAAGAAATAATAATAATGATAATAATGGCATTTATTAAGCGCTTACTGTGTGCAAAGCACCGTTCTAAGCACTGGGGAGGTTACAAGGTGATCGGGTTGTCCCACTGGGGGCTCACAGTCTTAATCCCCATTTTACAGATGAGGTAACTGAAGCAAACAGGTTGAGTTGCCCAAAGTCACACAGCCGATAAGTGGCGGAGCTGGGATTAGAACCCATGACCTCTGACTCCCAAGCCTGTGCTCTATCCACTGAGCCACGCGGCTTACATATCAGCTCTATTTATCAACTGCTCACCAGATTGCACTCTTCCTTCCTCTCACACTCTCCTTCTAAACTGTTCCTCGCTAGTTACTCTTTTTCTGGCCTGGAATTCCCTCCCCACTACTCAAGTCTACCAGGCAACAGGGCTCCCGGTCTTTATAGCCCTTCATAAATCCCATTCTCTTTAAAGCCATCCTTACGAGAAGCAGCATGGCTTAATGGAAAGAGCTCGGGCTTGGGAGTTAGAGGATGTGGGTTCTGATCCTGGCTCCACCGCTTGTCTGATGTGTGACCCTGGGCAAGTCACTTCACTTCTCTGTTTCTCATTTACCTCATCTAGAAAATAGGGATTAAGACTGTGAGCCCCACGTGGGACAACCTGATTACCTTGTATCTACCTCTGAACTTAGAACAGTGCTAGGCACCTAGTAAGTGCTTAAGGAATACCATAATTATTACTATTATTACATCCCATTTTCTTCAGGAAGCCTACCCCAAATAACTTTCAATGCCCTAGTAGTACTAACCCAAGCTACCCTTATGATTTATGTATATTTTTGCCTGGATGCTCATTAGCATTCTTATTCTGCTACTTAATTGTGATCATCATCAATCGTATTTATTGAGCGCTTACTGTGTGCAGAGCACTGTACTAAGCGCTTGGGAAGTACAAGTTGGCAACATATAGAGACAGTCCCTACCCAACAGTGGGCTCACAGTCTAAAAGGGGGAGACAGAGAACAAAACCAAACATACTAACAAAATAAAATAAATAGTGATAGTAGTGATAGTGATAGTAATAAATAGTGATAGTAATAAATTGTGATATACTTGAATTACTCTCTGATATATCCTCTTTTGCCTATTTGTAAATAACTTCTGTCTGCCTTACCCCTTTATATTGTAAACCTCCAGAGGGCACGGAATGAATGTTTTGCTTCTGTTAGAGAAGGGGGTGTGAGTGAAGAGAGAAAGAAGGGGAGGAGAGAGACGGGTGAGGAGAAAGACAGATAGAAGAAGTATAGAGGTGGAGGAGAAAAGATGAGTGAAGGACCCAGTTGAAAGGGTTTTTAATTAATCAGTCCACCGGGTTTTGGAGTTTAAGGCCATTTGTAACTTGTACCAGGCTAGGCAAAAAACATGACTTCAAATATGCATGGGTCTCACACCCTTGTGGAATATAACAGCTATCCATCTCCATCATGATTTGTTTAAGTGTGGCCACCCAAAATGCACTGGCTTTTGCCACCTGAAAATTTCTGATATATCTGACCAAAAATGACACTTCAGTAGCTCCTACGATGGTTTAGTACAACAAGATTTATTTTTAAGTCTTTGTTTTAGGGGTACATCAATCAATCAATCAATCGTATTTATTGAGCGCTTACTATGTGCAGAGCACTGTACTAAGCACTGTACTAAGCGCTTGGGAAGTACAGATTGGCAACACATAGAGACAGTCCCTACCCAACAGTGGGCTCACAGTCTAAAAGGGGGAGACAGAGAACAGAACCAAACATACCAACAAAATAAAATAAATAGGATAGAAATGTACAAGTAAAATAAATAAATAAATAAATAAATACATCAGACAAAACAGTCCTAGAGATATTTGGGAAGGAATGATTTTTACAAGGAGGCTTTGTGAGTTTTCTCTTCTATGAACGTTGATTATTTTTCAAACGGTCACTCGTTCCAAAATGTGTACATAGATTCAAGAGCTTGAAAACTCGCATATGCGGAAACTGGACAGTCAATATAACCACTTCTTTGGGGAAAAATTAAATAAGCCACTATAAAACTCCAGTCGATTTCAACTGGCTTATCCATAAATTTTTCTGTAGCTCCATAATAAATGACAAAACTTGTACAAATAACATTTAATGCTTTGCAGGTTTTTCAAGAGTATATGAAAACAAATGACCTTATTTGAGAAATTTACTGCCAGCAAGAATGGAATGTGTTAAAGATGAAATGTGGCCTAGAGGATACAGCACAGGCCTAGGAGTCAGAATGCCGTGGGTTCTAATCCTGCGTCCACCATATGTCTGCTGTATGACCTTGGACAAGTCTCTAAACTTCTCTGCGTCTTAGTTACCTCATCTGTAAAGTGGAGATTAAGACTGTGAGCCCCATGTGGGACATGAACTGTGTCCCACCTGAATAGCCTGTCTCTAACCCAGTGCTTAGTACAGTGCCTGGCACAAAGTAAGCGCTTTACAAATGCTATTAAAACACACATACACACACATTAAAAAAATGCTACATAGCTGATGAATAAAGCTGTCAAGAAGGTGCTTTTTTGTTAAATCAATGAAACAATTTTAAGAGAAGCTCACAGTACGCTACTCAGATGACACTTCATACCTCTCCCAACAGCATGGACTACAGCTGGACCAAAACCCCGGATCTGGAATCCCAGACCATCTGCAGAATCTGGAATCTTCACGGTCCTAAAAGCAGACCAAGACTGAAATTAGATCCCCAAACCCACTCCTAAATTGAAACCACTGAATGTATGCTTTAAATAATTTGGAAATATTAAGGCTGACTTGGGCAGATGAAGTGGGGAGAAAAGCAAGGGATATTCAGTCAGGGAGCATCAGAAGAATGGGAAAACTCGAAGGGGGAAAAGAAAAATCAAATTAAACAGTCAAAGATACAGTCAAGAAGAGGAGATAAATATTTTTATCAGGGACTACATCAGGCAAATCTGCTGATGGAATTTTTCAGTAAGATGGTCCTTTAACCACATTGGGTAAGCTGGATTGGTGACTTCGGGCAGGTCACTTAACTTCTCTGGGCCTCAGTTAACCTCATCTGTATAATGGGGATTAAGACTGTGAGCCTCACGTGGGACAACTTGATCACCTTGTAACCTCCCCAGTGCTTAGAACAGTGTTTTGCACATAGTAAGCCCTTAATAAATGCTATTATTAGCATTTACTAATGACAATAATTATTTTAATAATTATTATAATTATTAATAATTATTAACAACAATAATTATTAATTAATGATCATTATCAATAATTAATAATGATAATGAAATAATAAAATGAATAATAAAAATAAATAAAATAAAATAAACGATGAGATAAATTAATAATTAATAATAATTATTATTAAATTGATAATTATTATTAATAATAATAAGCTCATAGAGTGGTGGGCTTTGGCAAAGCAATCCAGCATCTTTCAGGCCCACACCAAGAGGGGAGGGAGCCGTGTCTACTTCCCACATATGTATTCTCTCCCAGTGCTCTGCACACATCAAGCACTTAATAAACACCATTACTACTAGCCCATCCTAGTTCATCCTAAGACCCTGTCGCTGGAATCTGTTGGATTCATGCAGCAATCGGCCCCTCTGGACAAAATTTAGCTTGGCAAAGAAGTGGTTAAACTGAAGGCGACTAAGGAACTGTTGAGAAGAATTTTTTTTTCCCTACACGAACGACATGAGGACCAATTTCCTCACTCTGGATGTTGTCAAACCAGATGCATTCTCTTTGAAAAGGAGGTAAGCAGGTCTTTCTAGTCTTTCTCTTACAAAAAAGTCAGCACCCTACAGCTTGTGAAAATTAAAAGGAAAAAACTCATCTAGAGTAGGAACTGGAATGCACCACTTCCTACAGAGAGAAATCCGTGTGCAGCATCACCTGCTAAGTTAAGGTGTTGATATATATATATATTATGAAACTTTTTCAAAGATATATATATATATAAACTTTTATATATATATAAAAGTTTCATGATGTTAACCAGAAGAAAACAAAGTTCAAAGGGGGGCTTTTTTTCCCTTCTGTAAGAACCCAAGGGAATCAACTATTGGAACCATTGTTACTAGAGAAGTTGAAAAAAACAACCAAACACCACTGCTCAACAAATTCCAAAACCACAGTTTAATAGGAAATCAGAAGCCTTAAATGGTGTGGAAATTATGGGGATGGAAGCAGTGTGGCTTAGTGGACAGATCACGGGCCTAGGAATCAGAAGGACCTGGGTTCTAATCCCGGCTCTGCCACTTGTCTGCTCTGTCATCTTGGGCAAATCACTTCACTGAGCCTCATTTCCCCCATCTATAAAATGGGGATTAAGAGTGTGAGCCCCATGTGGGACAGCGATTAACTTGTATCTACCCCAGTGCTTAAAACAGTGCTTGGCTCATAGTAACCACTCAAGTACCGTAATTATTATTATTTTTATTATGTAAAAGAGAACAACCATCACCCTGTTGCTCCCAGCATCCTCTTGCCACAGAATTTTGATCTGAGGGACAACTGGACTGACCCCAAAATGGCAATGTTTAGGTTCTATTATGTAAATCTTTTATTTGAATTCCCACTAGACTGTAAACTTGTTGTGGGCAGGGACCACGTCTACCAACTCTGTTGTATTCTCCCAAGCGCTAACTACAGTGTTCTGCACACAGTAAGCCCTCAATAAATACAATTGACCTGTTAAAAGAAGGTGAAACTTACTCCCTTGGTTTCGTGCTCACTAGGACTCTGAGGGGCTTTTTGCTGTGCAAACATGATTTTAAGAAGCAATCCACTTCGCTGAAAGGTCTCATAAACACTAGGTCACCATTGATGGCAAAAATCTTTTTCCCAACTTCCATGCCTGCCATCTAAGAGAGAAAAATGCAAAAACACTAACATTATTTTCTGACGCACAATGTTACAACTGCCATCAGAATCTTTGTTCGCCTTTTTGACCTCATCCACGGATTCAGAAAATAGTTGTCGATGTGTCTAGGCTGACAATGGCCATGTCTGACAGGTGAAACATGATTGTACCTAATTTACCTGCTTGTTTGGCTCAAAAGAAATATGTTGCCTAAGTGACGTGTACTGATTGGATTTTTACACCTTTGCTCCTACATCACTGAACTGGAGTTAGAATCACTCATTTTAACTCTAGTTCTTCAAAATTGGAGCAATATGAGTTTACCTTGAAAATCTGAAACTTGCATTTAACGGTGACTTGTCATAAAAGTTCTAGGCTGTAATCTTTTGCATTTCAGTTCTTAAATAGGGTCCTCCATATTTGGCTGCTGGACGCAGTCACTGCCCCTGGCTGAGATAAGGCTCTGTCGTCCTCAACATCCCTTTCTAGGGAGGAAAAGGCAAAATGTCCCCTAAATACGTATGCTGTAAGAACCCAAAGTAGTGTGGTCTAGTGGATACAGCATGGGTCTCAGGATCAGAAGGACCTGGTTTCTAATAGTGGCTCAGTCGCTTGACTGCTGTGTGACCTTGGACAAGTCACTTCTCTGTGCCTCAGTTACCTCATCTGTAAAGTAGGGAAAGGAAACCTGACTAGCTTGTATCTACCCCAGCGCTTAATACAGTGCCTGGTACACAGCGAGCGCTTAAATACCATTTAAAAAAAAAAAAAGAAACCACAAAGCAGCCCCTGGGAACTCAGGGCATTCGGTGATTCCTGGGAACCAAACCAGGATCCTTTTGTCCTCTCCTTAAGCGGATCTGAAACCTGGAGACTCCCAAAAGAAACCCAGAAACATACAGGGCTGTGTGAAAACTGAGTTGGAGACTCAGTTCAGAAACAAGACGAACAGCAACATATAATGTGGAAAATTCAATGCAAAATACATTACCTCGGCATTAGACCCTTTCTCCACCAATTTGATAATCGGTACTTTATTTTTGTCTTCTAAACCAAAGCCATAGCTTCCCTCATTAGACTTGATCTGAAAGGCAAAAGGTTGGTAATATTAGAGATAACAACTACTAAGTTTAGGGGGGGAAATTTAAGACTCAACTAGAATAAAGTTTTAAGTACAAACTAAGTTTCTGTCGCTGCCGAACTGTGATTTTTTAAAAATGAAAACAGCGATCAACTTACCAACAATGATTTGGCTATCACATTTTCTACAACCTTTAAGTCATGTTTCATAAGCCTGTGTTTCATATTTGATCCTTCCATTTCTTCATCCGCGAAAAAACGAAAGAGTAGGGGCTCATCTTTGAACTCACTTTTTTCCAGAACTGCGAGGACAGTGAATGAAGGAAAAAAAAATCAAAAGCGTGTTAGATAACAGCAAGATCTTGGTGCAGTCGTCACCATCCACATGTTCCTAATTCTATTTTCCTCAGGTCAGCTAAACCCTCGCTTATGTCACTATGAGGTTTTCCTTCAAGCCCGCGGAGGACGTAGTTCATACCGTAACTTGAATCTAGGCATCAGCTGAAGGAATTTGAGTTTTTAAATAAAGACGACTTTCTAAATTGAACTTCTTCCTTATGCAGAGTTATAACCATAAATAACGTAAGCTCGTTATAGGCAGGGAACGTGTCTGCTAATTCTGCTGAATTGTACTCTCCCAGGGTCTTAGTACAGTGTTCTGCACATAGTAAGTGCTCAATAAATATGACTGATTGACTGATCATTCATCTCAACAAGATCTATCACCCTTGATTAGTATCTGAATTTAACTGGAAAAAAATACTGCATTCTAGATATTCATGAAAACTAATATGGGAAACCAGAATAGTAATTTTTTTTTACCTGTATCAATTATATTTTTGAGAGCATTAAATAAACATGTTTCAGGGGTATTATTTTTGCGCAACAATGCACAACTACTAAAACTGTAAATAGGCTAAATATTGCCCTCCTCTGGGTGCACAATTCTCACTGCCATCAGTTTGGCTCTATAATGTCAAAGCTAAACATCACTCTCTGGGTGAAATGTGTGTTTAGTTTGCAAAAAACTTTCAGCCCTTGTCTGACTTTTAAAGCCTGAAAAAGAAATAGCAATAGACTTCACATTTGCAAAGTTCAGTTTTGTTCAGTGTTTTAAGCTTCAGAGTTTTCCCCAAGTCCCAGAGAGAATACAAAGTCATCAGAGCTGTACGTGCTTATTTCCAACAAAATTGCTTGACAGGTTTTATCACTGGCAAAAACAGGGTACTTTGTGCCCTATGGAATGCTGTGATTCTACCAAAGGATCTTTACTCCTTTTGATTTTCAAATGAAAGGACATGAAAAGGGAGTAGTGTTGTTTGGTTAAAATGAACACAGGGAGTCAAAATCCAACACATACGAGTGCTAGAATACAAAGGCAGCTTCATTCAACTCTTCAAATGTTAGACTTTCCCTGTATTATCCAATTCCTTTTTGCAGAGTACTGGAAATGTTAGAGCCATTTATGCTAAACAAACAAAAAAAAAGGATTTCAGTTTCACAAAAAACGCAAATATTTTGAGTGGCTTTGGGCTGAAAGATCCATTCCTTGAGATCTCTTATAAAAAAAAAAGAATGGACAGCCAACTGATCTACCTGGTTTGGCCATTGCCTTGAGGCATAAAAGAGAGGGTCAGAAAAGAGGGCAAATAACTTCTTGAATCCATCCTTTCTGTACCTATATACAAGGTATCGTGTTTACTTCCATTTCAACAAATATTTGGCTTCATTTTGCTAAAGAAGTCAAAGTACAAGAGGACATAGTAAAGCTTTTAGCCAAAATTTAAGATGAGCAGTAGGTGAGCCTTTATCTGAGGCATAACTTGTTCTGACGTATTTAAAATAAAATTTACGCCTTTGCCTTCCCATCTTCCAATCAGTCTGTCAATTTCTTGAGGATAAATTTTTAATCCTTATTTTGACAAGAGGGGTTGATCTACAAATCTATGCGATTTGATTTTACACAGTTGTCACTCACAAAGAAAGGAGTTAAACATAATTTCCAAAGAACAGGAATGAAAACCATTTCAGTTGCTGAGAATTTACTTAATGAGGGTCAGAAAAATCCAGCCTGGTTTTATAATTTCCTGTTCCCATTGTATTTTCAGGATTCCCAAGGGCTGAGCCTGTTTTTCTAATTATTGTCTAGCTCCTCACAGAGTGAGTTTAGAGCTCTGCATAGAGAAGGCACTAGCTAAATGTCATGGATTCTGCTCTGAAGTCCAGAATCCTCAACAGAGATGTCAGTGGTCCCAGCTTATTTTCTTCTCTCTTCTTTATAATGACTTATTGTAATGCAGTGTTTTGCAGAAATCCTGAAAGGCCTATTGGAAAAAGTCTGGGTCTGCGAATCGGGAGACTGGAATTCTAGTTCCAGCATTGCTTTTAGTCTGCTGAGAGATCTTGGACAAGTCACTTAATTTCTCTGTGCCTCAATCCTTCATCTGCTCTTCCTCTCTCAGATTGTGAGCTTCGTGTGGGACAGATACGCTCTGATTTGGTTGCCCCGTATTTACCCCAGCCCTTAGCACATAGTAAGTGTTTAATAAACGCCATAAATGCATCCATGAATAGATTTTTACAGAGTTTTGACACACAGTCTTAAGGCCAGTCTTGCCATTCTCCTTGCCACACATGGCACTCTACCCTAAATAAAGGGTAGTGCATTAGATTCTGCCTGAGCAACTCAGGTCCTAAGCAATGGGACCAACTGGCTGGAAAGGAAGTTCCCCCTCCAATTAGCAACCTTGAAAGGAAAAGGCCTGAACAAAGCTAATACCCAAAACAGGAACCTTCTACTGTATGAGTAATTTCTCCCCTGGAAACCACAGCAGAATTTCAACCCAGAAGATGTTTTAATTTTTTTTCCTGCATATTTCATTCAAAAGTCTTTTATTTTTATTTTAAAAAGTTGCAAAACACCTTTTTGTGTCTCAACTCTAAACATCTTCCACGAGGAATAACACTGGACCACTGAGATCTCCGCAGTATCTTTCACTGTGCTCTCAGCAGAAACCTTGTTCTGTTTCCTACTACCCAACAGAACAATGGAATCAGTGAGCTTTGGCCTCTAGAATATGTATTCTTACCATGATGCATAAACCCATTGTCGCAAAGTCCCACGCTGAAGATCATGGCGTCTTCCCTGGTCCGGCAATCCCCCTGTTGACCATAAAACCAGGGTACAAAATAATGACTCAGAATTCAAGGTCTGATCAAATTTCCCCCTTCCCTCTCACTCAGTGACAGCTTAGTCACTTCTAGGCTTTAACCCTACTGAGTCAAAGACAATGCATACTTCCCAACATCATCTCTCAGGGCCCTCTATTAGTATATCAAAATTTAAAATCTGTTCTTTCGGCAATCAATTAGCAACAGGTGTGAAAGATTTCTTGAGAAATAGGCTTCTTTATTCAGTACTAAAAGAGTCTGACTGAGGACAACAACAATCTCAATTTTCTTTTCTGGTTTGGACAGGGATAGTTATTAAATGCTACAATGGGGTTGCCAAGGGAACCTTCCTTGATGAAGATTTTTAATGAGACTTTTGTCTCACTGTAATCTACCTGAAGGGGAGATCAGACTAGAGCAGGAATTCCCAGCCTTTCCCTTGGACACCTTCCGTACACAGGCCCGTGTTTTATCCACTATGCTATGAGAGCTGGGAGTCAGAAGGTTCTAATCCCGGCTCCACCACTTGTCTACTGTGTGACCTTGGGCAAGTCACTTCACTTCTCTGAGGGCACTTCTCTGAGCCTCAGCTACCTCATCTGTAAAATGGGGACTGGGACAGTGAGCCCCATGAGGGACAGGGACTATGCCCAACCCGATTTGCTTGTTTCCCCACAGTGGTTAGTACAGTGCCTGGCATGTACTAAGCACTTAACAAACAACACAATTATTATCATTATTATCATGTCACCTGGGAACATACACACAACAACCACCACCCACACCCCAACTAGCAGTAGAGCAGCAGCAACTACATGGGCCTTCTCCCTCTTAAGGAACAACCCATGAACACAGGTGCTTAGACTTCTACTCAAACACATATGTAATTCATTTCAAGATGGTGGAACAGCAATATTCCAAATAATACTAATGGCCTGTCTGCCTGTCTGTCTGGCTGGTGTCCAGAGTTTAAATACTTCTACTCGCAACCTCTGAGAACTTACTCCCCAAACCCTCTCAGCTAAAATTTCCACCTAATTGTCAATAGAAGCACCAGAGTTAAATGAAACAAATCGGTGGAAAAAAAATTATTCTAACACCGGATGGCCTGAATCAGGACCATACCTACTCTTTTATGGCTGTAGTAAGGTTACACTCATCTTGACTTTGTTTTAACAGCCATGAACCTTTTGATCACAGTTATTTAGATTGAGACCTTCCCATTTTGTGGCTTTGCATAATAGGATACTAAATCCAATGCTTTAAATACTCAGAAGTGATGTTCCTGTGGGATCACGCTTTGTAAACCGCACGGACCTTTGAGTAACGGAAATGATCAACAGCAACCACCCCTACCAAAAGGTCTAGTTACCTGGGCAATTAGCCAATCTATTAATTTGTTAGCCATGACCACAGATTTGTAGGTCCTTAGATGGTAATCTTTATCCCTACAAGAAAAGAACAAAAAAACTCCTTTGTACCAAAGGATAAACAGGCATGTTGGATTCCTATCTAAAAGCAACACCACAACAACTGAAGTACGGTTTCTGAAAATCTGCAGAACCTTGATGAATCCTACTTTCAGTCCCAGTGGTAAAGGTATAAGTCATGTCAAAATATGGCATCTGTTTAAACTACTTTGCTTTTGTAAAATAAGAATATGTTCTTCTACTTTCTGCCCTGATAATAACTCAGGCAGTAGAAGGAATGTAAAAATATTCTTCTTCCTATGTTTCCAGTGCCCATTGTGGGTGGGGAACGTATCTACCAACTCTATTGTATCACCCTCTCCCAAGCACTTACAACAGTCCTCTGCATACAGAAAGTGTTCAATAAATTCCATTGATCGATTGATTACCTTTTAAACACTCTACTGAAGCTGACTTCACTAATAAAAAAAAATTTGCGTAGTTTTAAATGCCTACCTCCAGAAAGGGATGGCCTTTTTTCCTAACGGCAGAAAAACTAAAGCTGAAGATTAAGCAATGTCTCTGACCTCCGTGATTATATAAAACTTTAGTCATTCCATGTCTTCAGTCACTGATCTGTAGCTGCCAACACCACCAAAAATCAGTGAAAAAGTTTGACTGTCTTAATATTGAGTGGACTGTATTGACAGCAAGTCATCATCCATTACCCAAGATGCTGATGGATCATCACTTACTGGTAATTGATTACAGATGAATATATTGTCAATATAATAATGAGAAGAGAACTCTATTAGTAGTTCATTTGGAATCGGGGGGCATTTCAAGTCTGGTGGATCTCAAAAGAAGAGTTCATGCAGACAGAAAACATGGATATCACACATTCTATCTATCTTATGGTTACTTCCCCCAGAACATCCACCAGCTTAATATGTAAAGGATAAACACTGCCAGGGGAAAAAAAGGGCTGTTTGCTTTTATAAACTCTACATTCTGCATAACTCTCTTGGTCAAAACTTTCTCCCAATTATACTGCATTTGCAAATCAGAGACTCAGCTACATAACACTCATTTTCTCACCCTGTAGTTGGGAATAGTTTTTTGGGTACAGTTTTCTCCTATTTGACAACACTATTACTGACTGGCCAGATCTGTTGGAGTAAGCAGAATCTAGAGTTTGAGACCAAAACCTCCTGAACAATACTGAGATATTGTTAGTTCCAGTTAGCTAGAGAAACATCTTGGCCTTGTGGATAGAGCACAGGTCTGGAAATCAGAGGACCTGAATTCTAATCTTCGTAGTGCCGTGTCTGCTGTGGGACCTTGGGCAAGTCAAGACTTCTGCGGGCCTCCGTTTTTACAACTGTGAAATGGGGATTTCCTCTTACTTTGTCCATATGTGGGAAAGGGACTGTGTCCAACCTAATTAACTTGTATCTATCTCAATGCTTGGAACAGTGGTTGACACATGTACATATATAGAAGCAGCATGGCATAGTGGAAAGACCACAAGCCTGGGAGTCAGAGAGTCATTGTTCTAATCCTGGCTCTGCCATATATCTGCTGTGTGACGTTGGGCAAGTCACTTTACTTCTCTGTGCCTCAGTTACCTCATCTCTGAAATGGGCATCGAGACTGTGAGCCTCACATGGGACTGGGACTGTGTCCAACCCAATCTGCCTGTATCAACCCCTGTGCTTAGTACGTCCTGGCATTTAGTAAGCATTTAACAAATACTACATAGCAAGCGCTTAACATGTACCATTTAAAAGAAGCTCGAAATCTCATACATTGCAAAAACAAAGAAAATTACTTTAACCTAGCAGTGAGGTTCTAGGGAAGGTTTAGGGACTTTACTGTTTCACACGGGAAAGGTGATTCTGAAACATATTAGCCACTGAGGCTGAAAACCTGACCAGGAACTTAAGACTTGGTTTCCCAAACAGTTGAGGAAAGCTAAATTGTAAACCCCTTGTGGGCAAGGATCGTGTCTATCAACTCTACTACACTCTCCCCAGTGCTTAGGACAGTGCTTTCTGCTCGATGAATACCACTGATCGATTGATTTGATGAACACCACATAGGTGCCACTTTCTTCTTGGATCTTGGATTTTTGTTTTTCGTTATTTTGGTGGTTTTTTGGGGGGGTCTACTATGAGTCAGGCACTGGACTAAGCGCTGGGGTAGATACAACATAGGTGGATCCAGTCCCTGTTCCACTTGGGGCTCACAGTCTTAATCCCCATTTTAGAGATGAGGTAACTGAGGGCCACAGAAGTTAAGTGACTCCCCCAAGGTCACATAGTAGACAAATGGCAGAGCCAGAATTACAACCTAGGTCCTTCTGGCTCCCACGCCCATGCTCTATCCAGTAGGCCAAGCTGCTTCTCTGTGGTGACGGTCCAATGCTCAAAATGCTCACAAACCTTCTGCCTGATTGAGGGGCAGATTTCAGCTTCTTCCTGTTTTATCAGTGAGATGATGGAGACAAGAATGGGAATGAGCCAGAGGGGCAGCTGGGAGATGAAATCAGAGAGGTAAATTTAAATTTCAAACAACCATTATCAGATACCCTCGGGAAACAAAATAGCCAAGTGATGAGGAGCCTACACTATCATCATTAATAGTATTTATTGACTAGTTACGTGCAGAACACTGTACTAAGCACTTGCGAGAATACAATCAAGTTGGCAGACACGTTCCCTGCCCACAACAAACTTACAGTCTACATCTTCATCAATTATCTTCATCAGTGGTTTTTATTGGGCTCTTAGTGTGTGCACGACATTGTACCTAGCGCTCAGGAGAGTACATTACATAAGAGTTGGTAGACACAAACCTTGCTCTCAAGGATTTTAAAATCTTAATAGTCTCTAGCTTCCACCTTTCCTCCTCTAGGCCAAAACAGTAAAATTAGCTGCTGTGTGATCGGCCGCTTCTTCTGTCCGATTTGGAGAGGGAGATGCTTATGAGCAGCAAACAAGCCAAAGGGGTAAACAGAAGCCAGGTGGAAGAAGAGCGGGAGCCTATCACCTCATTAATCAGTTCCTGAGTAATCAAGACCCCCATAACCCCCTTTAGTTAAATATCTATTGATCCCACTACAGGGAGTGGGGCAAAACCATTTTTACCTGAATGCTATTTCTAGAGCTCACAGTTTAAATATTTCTATTCTTCACCCATGAGAACTTCACAGCCAAACTCACCTTATCACTGGAGTGAACAGGCTATGAAGGCGACAGTATAATCTCACACCCTATATAAAATAAAACACATGTCAACAAACGTGAACATACAACAGACCACTCCAGTAGCATTAACATACCACAAATTTTTGCCATGAAATAATTGGAAGCCTGAAACAGTCATGACTCATTTGAAAATTCTTCAGTTATTATAAGGTGCGAACGTCAATTCTGAGAACAAAGGTGTGAGTAAACAAAAGTATGTTACCATTCTCCTGCCAACAATTATTTTGAAGTGACAGTAAAAATACTTCAATTTGCAATAAGTACTGGCAGTACGTCATGTAAGGATAGATACTAAGCACTACTCATATATCATGGGACTTGGTAAATTCACTGTGGGCAGGGATCATTTCCATTATTCTACTGTACTCTCCCAAGTGCTTAGTACAGTGTTCTGCACATGGTAGGAACATTTAAAAAAATGAGACTGATTGTTTCATGGATCAGTCATACTTATTATGATCCTACCACTCATCTAAATCTGCGGACATTCAATACGAAAATAAACAACTGTTCAGTCTGAAGCATGCTCAGCAATTGCTCTTAGACGATACGCTTTCTAAAATTTGTAGCCCAGACATTCTTGATTGCTAAAGCTTTGAAACCTTTATCTCCCCCTCTAGACTGTAAGCTTGTTGTGGGCATGGAACGTGTCGGCCAACTCTGTTATATCACAGTCTCTCAAGCACTTAGTACAGTGCTCTGCACACAATAGGCTCTTAATAAACTTGATTAATTGATTTTCCCCTGTGTTTTCTTCCTCCCCTTGACCCCAGTGTAGTCAGTCCCTGAGAATAAAAGGGAAGATAGAATGTGCTTCCAATACTCATGATTTCAACAAAAATCATCTGACCCATCCAGGTATCACCATCAATATTTCTGAGTCTTTCAATGCATTCTTTAATTCATGTTCATCTCACAAACAATTTGAATTTCTTTTATAAATGTGCCCCAGACTGTTGGGCTTTTTGGCCGTTTCTTGAATAAATGTTGGGCACGAGAAGTCCAATACCTCTGTCAAGATGGACTTTATTATATTTCCCTCAAAACAGGGAGAAGCAGCGTGGCTCAGTGGAAAGAGCACGGGCTTGGGAGCCAGGGGTCATGGGTTCTAATCCCAGCTCCAACACATGTCTGCTGTGTGACCTTGGGCAAGTCACTTAACTTCTCTAAGCCTCAGTTACCTCATCTGTAAAATGGGGATTAAGACTGTGAGCCCCATGTGGGACAACCTGGTCACCTTTTATCCCTCCCAGTGCTTAGAACAGTGCTTTGCAGATAGTAAGCACTTAACAAATGCCATCATTATTATTATTATCTTTAACTCCTATTCTTCTCGAAACCCCTAGCACAGAGCGCTACCCCCAGTAGATGCCTCCCAGTAGTTCTACTGGTTGGGACTAGGGATGGGCCGTTACTTCGGTCTGCAGACCACTTAATCTTCTTCCCAAGGGTCCACGCTCTGGCCTGGAAGAGCGGAGAGGGCCGCTGCTTATGCCGAGAGCAACGCCTACCTGTCAAGAGCCTGCTAAAGCTGGACTCATTCACTGGCGACATGCCTCTCTGCTGTGCTTTAACACATACACTCCTTTCCTCTTCTTCTCCCTCCCGTGTCGTCCAGACACGCTCCCTTTATTGCCTCCGTGCCCCACAGCACTTATGCCCATATCCATCAGGCCGGCTTCTGCTAGACTAAGCTACTCTACAATTTTCCCTGTCCCCAATCTACTTGAATGTCTGTCTCCCCTCACAGATTCTAAGTTCCTTGTGGGCAGGGATCCTAACTACCATATGCACCTTCCCAAGTGCTCTGCACCCCGTAAGTGCTCAGTAAATACCGCTGACTGATTTAGAGCTGCCTGAAAAGATCACCCCTCAAGGCTTGGAAACTTAACAAGAAACCAAAAAGGCTCTGAAGCACGCAGGGAGGATTTCACTGGTGGTTTGTCGGTTCACTTGCTTCTCCCTAACCCCTCGACGTGCATGCCATGCTGAACAACTCCCCAGCAGGACATGAGCCACTCTGGGTGGCCCAGGCAGAGAAACAGAACAGGAGTCTATTACCTTGGAAATCACATCCTGCATCTCATTTCTTGGATAAAACGTTCCATCATCGTAGCGGAATCTATATAACATCTGTTCTGGTTTGAATTGATGCTTATCAGTAACTAAAGGGGAAGAATAAATAATGTGTTCAGAGTTGAAAATGTTAACATAGAAAAAGAACGGCTGAGGACACGATCCAGAGCCCATTTGGTCCCCAACTGCAGTTTCAATAAAATGGGATATTTCAAGCTTCAAAAACACAGAAAGTGATTTCCACTAGACTATGATAATGTTAAGGATTTGGAAACAAAAAAGTTCAAGACTATAAAAAAAAAAAATTGTTGGTTAATGTTTGTTGGGAAGCCACGAGGCCTAGAGGGAAGCAGTGTGGCCTAGTAGAAAGATCACAGGTCTTGGAGTCCTGGATTCAAATCTTGGTTCTGCCACTTAACTGGTGCGTGACCTTGGGCAGGTCACCTCACTTCACTGTGTAACAGTTTCCTCATCTGTAAAATGGGGATTAAATCCTACTCTCTCCTCCTAAGACTGTGAGCCCTTCTTCATTCTGAAAAACCAAAGTCCACCACTCTCCCCAAACAAATGGGTAAAGTGGAAGGAAGAGAGAAAATCGGCAGTAAAATGAAGCACATGGTATGATAAATCATATATTCTTTTCTTTAATACGATAAGCTAATCAAAACCCACCAAAGACCCCTTTCTTTCTTCATTGTCATCGCTGTTTACAGGGAAGTAGTGCGGGCTGGTGGATAGACCACAGAACTGGGAGTAAGAAGGACCTGGGTTTTAATCCCAAATCCACCATTTGTCAGCTGCGTGAGCCTGGGCAAATCACTTCACTTCTCTATACCTCAGTTACTTCATCTGTAAAATGGGGTGTAAGATCGTGAGCCCCGTGTGAGGCAAGAACTGTGTCCAACCTGAATTTCTTGTATCTACCCCAGTGCTTAGCACAGTTCGTAGCACGGAGGAAGAGCTTAATAAATACTGTTATAATGGTGCCATTATAATTCCCCATTTTCATACAATTACAGGAAAATGGAGATCAATCATATTTATTGAGCGCTTACTGTGTGCAGAGCACTGTACTAAGCGCTTGGGAAGTACAAGTTGGCAACATATAGAGACAGTCCCTACCCAACAGTGGGCTCACAGTCTAGAAGGGGGAGACAGAGAACAAAACTAAACATATTAACAAAATGAAATAAATAGAATAGATATGTACGAGTAAAATAAATAAATAAATAGAGTAATAGAGTAATAGATATGTTCTTTTATGAAAGTACTTTACATGAGGAATTAATTCCCTTCATAAAAATATTCTTTTAAACCTAGAATTATAAAATTGTTAACATGCTGAGGACTTGATAGGCAATTTATCCATTGCCCCATAACCCTAAACGATGACAAAATGAGAATCTATCCAGGTTGAGGGACCTCCACAAAAAGAGATTCCACATTCTCTGTTGTATTATACCTTCCCAAGCACTTAGTACAGTTCTCTGTACACAGTAAATGCTCTATAAATATCACTGATCGATTAATCTCCTTTGGTGATCCACTCCAATGTTTAGCAAGTCTTTTTTTGACCTAAACTAACACCTGTAGGCTTTAGTCGGTCTGTGCTTGTTTCCGCTTTTCAGGCCTCAGTGGAAATTGAGAACAACTGGTCCCAATCCTCTAGGCACTTTTCTTCACATCTGAAAACCGGTATTAAAATACCCTCCCAGCTTTCTCTTACAAAGACAGAATCCACTATTTCTGGGTGGGAGTCAGAAGGACCTGGGTGCTAGTCCCAGCTCTGCCACTTGCCTGCTGAGTGACGTCGGGAAAGTCACTTCACTTCTCTTTGCCTCAATTACCTCATCTGTAAAATGGAGATTAAGCCTCTGAGCCCCATCTGGGACAGGGACTGTGTCCAACCTGATTACCTTATATCTACCCCAATGCCTGGCACATAGTAAGCACTTACATACTATTTTATAAAAAGATTCAAAACCAATCTCATACTGGTATTCCAGTCCTTCAAAGGCTAACCTTATACCCATATTCTGCTCATGACAGGGACTGGAGTTTATAGGAGGACTCACTCATTTCCATGACAGTTCTGCTTCCACTTGAATGGGAAGATTGGCTTAGTTAATGGTCAAAAATGGCCCCAAAACCATGTGAATTAATTTCTCCTAGATTTCAGTGTTCTTATATAGGGTGGGCTAATTACTGGTTCAAAAAAGTATCCAAAGATGCACATGCTATCCCCAAACCAATCCACAACCAATCCTTGCTCGAAGCTTAGACTGTGAGCCCCTTGTGGGACAGAGACTGTGTCCAACCAAATTACCTTTTATCTACCCCAGTGTTTAATATAGTACCTGGCACATAGCAAGTACTTAACAAGTAAAAAAGCTTCCTAAATTCCAGAAACTCATGGGCTCCCTATGCATTTTGTTCCATCTCCTGCAGATTAAACTGAAAACAACTGATCACTCATTTAGTGAATGCTTACTGTGAGTTGTGCACTGTTCTAAACACTCAGGAGAGTACAATATAAGAGTTGGTAGACACATTTCTCTGCCCATACTGAGCTTAAAGAAAACAAAAGTGTGTAGCAAAAAACAGAAGGGAAAAATTTGAAAATATTTTTGAAATCCCAAATCAGGTCTCATTTTTTTCCCTGTCTCCAACCAGTTTCTGTTTTTTTAGATTTAAAGAAAGATTACGTTTGTAGGATGAAATAAAAAGAGATTTGAGATCCATTTTTTTTCTCTGCTCCTATCAAGGCAACTCTTGAGGCATCATTTTTGTAATAGTATTTGTTAAGAGTTTACAGTGCCAGGCACTGTTCTAAGCACTGGGGTAGAAATAAGATAATCATGTTGGACACAGTCTCTGTACCAGGGCTCACGATCTTAATCCCCATTTTATAGATGAGGTAACTGAGGCATAGAGAAGTGAAGTGACTTTCCCAAAAAAGACAAGCCAAAATTAAAACTTGGGTCCTTTTAACTCTCAGGTTCGGCTCTACCCATTAGGTCATGCTAATGATGCTTCTGAGGCCTGTCTACGTGTTTGGTTTTGTTGTCTGTCTCCCCCTTCTATACTATTAGCACGTTGTTGGGTAGGGATTATATTAATAATAATGATGGTATTTGTTAAGCGCTCACTACGTGCAAGCACTGTTCTAAGTGCTGGGGTAGATACAAGGTTATCAGGTTGTCCCACGTGGGGCTCACATCAGTTCCCATTTTGCAGTTGAGGTAACTGAGGCATAGAGAAGTTAAGTGACTTGCCCAAAGTCACACAGCTGACAAGTGGCAGGGCTGGGATTTGAACCCAAAGCCTCTGACTCCCAAGTCTGTGCTCGTTCCTCTAAGCCACGCTGCTTCTCGGTTGTCTCTGTTGTGGAATGGTACTTTCCAAGCGCTTAGTACAGTGCTCTGCACACAGTAAGTGCTCAATAAATACGATTGAATGAATGAATGCTGCTTCTCACAGAGAAGCAGTGTGGCTCACTGGAAAGAGCCCGGGCTTTGGAGTCAGAGTTCATGGGTTCAAATCCCGGCTCCGCCAATTGTCAGCTGTGTGACTTTGGGCAAGTCACTTCACTTCTCTGGGCCTCAGTTCCCTCATCTGTAAAATGGGGATTAAGACTGTGAGCCCCCCTTGGGACAACCTGATCACCTTGTAAACTCCCCAGCGCTTAGAACAGTGCTTTGCACATAGTAAGCGCTTAATAAAGTCATTATTATTATTATTATTATTAGAAGGCTCAGCTTGCTCCCTAACTACCTCCTCAGACCAAACAGTAATGGGAAAATCCCTTCCGCAGTGCTGGAATAGTTGGCTTTTGTGAAACTGCTCCTTTCTTCCCCTCTCATGTAATGTAACAGGGGAGCTGATCAGTTCATTAATTGACATATTTGCTGGTCTTTCTGATGTGGAAGATGTGGTAGGGTTCTCTGCCGCCCTTAAGGCGACAATATTCACAATCAATGGGTTTCTGAATTCCCACGTATTGAGCATTTCAGCTTGGCACAAGATGAGCCAAATGAGAAAAGAATAATCAGTTCTTTCAAAATACCACAGACACAGTGCTTGCATGCCTCAAACAATGACCAGTGCACTAAAGTCTTGCCTCTGGTGAAGTTCTCAGCAATATTTGCAATGTGAATAATAACAACAATAGCCAAATATTCTTGCTCACTCTCTCTGAAACAGATGGTTCGTTCAACTTTATTTTAAGAATCCCATTTTCACTGAAACACAGCTGGAACCACCTACTAATAAAAGTAACATGTCTGGCTCATGCAGCCCCACTCTGACATAATTACTCTTTTTATTGTGAAATCACAAAAGGGGGTTCACTTAACTCTGCACTGGGGAGATTTGGGTTGGTGTACTTTGGACCCAACTGAAAAGGTTGGAGGGAAAATTTTGGCAACCCTTTCTGCTGAAGAAAATTCTGGGTGACTTAGGAAGGTAATGTGATCTGGCATTCTGAATGATGGTTTAGAGATAAGGAAAATAGGTCAGGCTATTGCAATCAAAATACAAACTGAAACCAGGAAAGCTTAACTTCTGTTATTTCAATGGTGATCAAAATAAAACTGCTCAGAAACTTTTCACGTCTCACGAGGTAATTAACCTGATACATCTCAAAAGTCGAAAAAAAAAATACATTCAACAAAATCTTCCCTTCCCTTCCAAGGACAACTTATTTGAAAGCCTTATTTAAAATCTGCTTTACGTTACACTCCTTATTCTGATTCCACTACCTCTTAGATTAGGAACGCAGTATGAGATGGGCACTGCGTCCGATCTGATCATCTTCAAACTGCCCCAGGGCTGAGCACCCAGTGAGAGCTTAATGCTTGCTATTATTATTACCATTAATAATAATAAGGCCATTCGCGTCTTCAGCAAAGCGAAAATATCAGGAGAAAAGTTCATTTGCTGGGGGCTTTTTTCTTCAACCCTATGTCACTGTAACACAAAGTATTCAAAGACCAAAGCCCCCCTAAACGCACGCAGAGCATGAAGATAGTCAATCAGGAACCTTCTAATTTGTTCTTGCTGTATGACTCACCGTGGATTTCAATTCATTTAAAGTCTAGCCAGTTCTAACCTAGGGGTTTTAAATTTTACAGCAGTGAGAATGTGGCCATTAAGTAACTTTCCGATGAAATAAAAGAAAGTAAACCCCTATAATCTCTCTTACTCCTCTCCAGTCCCTCCCTCTTCCAGCTCCTTCTTCATCTCTCCCATCTTGTCTAGCAGTATGTCAAGAGGAGAGCTCCCGATTCCTCTCAAAATCAGCCTCCTCCTCCACACCTTAGGTGTCCTACCCAATTTTCTTACTTCCACCCTAGTGCTTAGTACAGTGCCGGACACATAGTAAGTGCTAAACAAATACCACAACTATTATAATTATTATTAGAACACTTGCTCCCTCCCTGAAGGCCAACAGAACTTGTCCAAAACAGAACCCCTTTTCTTCCCATTGAAGCCCTGTTCTCTCCCTGTGTTTCCCATCACTGCAGACAACAGAAGCAGCGCGGCTCAATGGAAAGAGCACGGGCTTTGGAGTCAGAGGTCATGGGTTCAAATCCCGGCTCCACCACTTATCAGCTGTGTAACTTTGGGCAAATCACTTAACTTCTCTGGGCCTCAATTACCTCATCTGTAAAATGGGGATTAAGACTGTGAGCCCCCTTGGGACAACCTGATCGCCTTGTAACCTCCCCGGCGCTTAGAACAATGCTTTGCATGTAGTAAATGCTTAATAAATGCCATTATTATTATTATTATTAACACAATATCCTCTGTCTCACGAGCCTGAAACCTTAGCATTATCCCCAATTCATCACTCTTATTCAACCCATCCATTCGACTTGTCACCGAGTCCTGTCGGTTCTATCTTCACAATATCACTAAAATCCGCCTTTTCATCTCCACCCAAAGTGCTGCCTGGATCATTTTTCTGAAGAAAAACTTCAGTCCGTGTTTCTCCACTCCTCAAAAATCTCCTGGGTTTGCCCATCCATCTCTGCATCAGAGAGAAACTCCTTAACATCAGCTTTAAAACATCAACTCGTCCCCTTCTCCACAACCCAGGCCATACGGTTTGATCCTCCAACATCAACCTACTCACTGTACCTCAGTCTTGTCTAAAATATACATAGATTGTGTAAAACATAAACTTTTCAGACACAAAGCACTAAACACCCCAAAAATTCTCTATCCAAAGTGCTTCCACATTAATCTAAGCACTTGTCCTAATCTGCCTTGACTACTCTATCGGAATCCTTGCTGACCTCCCTCATCCTGTCTCTCTCCACTCCAGTCCATACTTCACGCTGCTGCCTGGATCACTGTTCAGTCCATGCTTCCCCCCATCATCATCATCATCATCAATCGTATTTATTGGGCGCTTACTATGTGCAGAGCACTGTACTAAGCGCTTGGGAAGTGCAAATTGGCAACACATAGAGACGGTCCCTACCCAACAGTGGGCTCACAGTCTAAAAGGGGGAGACAGAGAACAAAACCAAACATACCAACAAAATAAAATAAATAGGATAGATATGTACAAGTAAAATAAATAAATAAATAAATAAATAGAGTAAAAAATATGTACAACCATATATACATATATACAGGTGCTGTGGGGAAGGGAAGAAGGTAAGATGGGGGTCCTCAAGAACCTCCAGTAGCTGCCCATCCACCTCCGCATCGAACAGGAACCCCTTTAAAGCACTTGATCACCTTGCCCCCTCCTACCTTACCTCCCTGATTTCTAGTTACAACCCAGTTGGCACAGATCGCTCCGTTAACACCAACCTACTCACTGTACCTCGATCTTGCCAAGATCTGCCCTTTCCTCTCCATCCAAACTGCTACCCTGCTCATTCAAGCTCTCATCCTATCCCGTCTGGACTACTGCACCAGCCTTCTCTCTGATCTCCCATCCTCGTGTCTCTCTCCACTTCAATCCATACTTCATGCTGCTGCCCGGATTATCTTTGTCCAGAAATGCTCTGGGCATATTACTCCCCTCCTCAAAAGTCTCCAGTGGCTACCAATCAATCTGCGCATCAGGCAGAAACTCCTCACCCTGGGCTTCAAGGCTGTCCATCACCTCGCCCCCTCCTACCTCACCTCCCTTCTCTCCTTCTACAGCCCAGCCCGCACCTTCCGCTCCTCCACCGCTAATCTCCTCACCGTACCTCGTTCTCGCCTGTCCCGCCGTCGACCCCCGGCCCACGTCATCCCCCGGGCCTGGAATGCCCTCCCTCTGCCCCTTCGCCAAGCTAGCTCTCTTCCTCCCTTCAAGGCCCTGCTGAGAGCTCACCTCCTCCAGGAGGCCTTCCCAGACTGAGCCCCTTCCCTCCTCTCCCCCTCGTTCCCCTCTCCATCCCCCCATCTTACCTCCTTCCCTTCCCCACAGCACCTGTATATATGTATATATGGTTGTACATATTTATTACTCTATTTATTCATTTATTTTACTTGTACATTTCTATCCTATTTATTCTATTTTGTTGGTATGTTTGGTTCTGTTCTCTGTCTCCCCCTTTTAGACTGTGAGCCCACTGTTGGGTAGGGACTGTCTCTATGTGTTGCCAATTTGTACTTCCCAAGCGCTTAGTACAGTGCTCTGCACATAGTAAGCGCTCAATAAATACGATTGATTGATTGATTGATTGATCTTGTCTATCTCACTGCTGACCTCTCGCCCATGTCCTGCCTCTGGCCTGGAACACTTTCCCTTTTCACATCCGATGAACGATCACTCTCCCAACCTTCAGAGCCTTAGTAAAGGCACAAGAGACCTTCCCTGACAAGGCCCTCATTTCTTCTTTTCCCACTCCCTTCGGCATCACCCTTGCACTTGGACTTGAACCCTTTATTCACCCTTCCTTCAGCCCCACAGGACTTACATAAATCTCCAAAATTATTTATTTATATTAATGTCTGTCGCCCTCTCTAGACTGTAAGCAACAGAGTTGGTAGACACATTCCCTGCTCACAACAGGACAACAGGCTTACAGTTAAGAGGGCTTACAGACATTAATAATCTGTAAGAATTATTAATTATTAAGAATGGTATTATCCACCATGGTAAGTCCTGTGGGGCTGAAGGAAGGGTGAATAAAGGGTTCAAGTCCAAGTGCAAGGGCGACGCCAAAGGGAGTGTGAGCAGGGAACGTGTCTACCAACTCTGTTGCTTAGTACAGTGTTCTGCACACAGTAAGTGCTCAATAGATTTGATTGCTTGTTGCAGTCCTATTTTCTGAGCCTCCCTTATGTCCTGCATACCTGGAAGATTATTAACAATGTTATGATGAGAAAACATAATACACAAAGCCAACTAAGTCATAATCAGACGTACTTACCATGGTGGATAATACCATTCTCCAATAATGCTTGTCCCAAATGGACTCCTTCTTCAGGTTTGTGAATCTCTCCAATTTCCAACAACCAGGACACAAACTCACTGTATTAAAATACATAAATCAGACAAATCTCATGCTTATACTACGCAATTCGCCAAAAGGACTCCGCCAGACCATATCTTGCCAAAAGCAAAGAACCACAAGAAGTCATTTAAATCTGGGTCCCTTTTTTAAAAGTCAATTCTGCCATGCCATTAATGTTGATATTTATTTACTATTATTTACTATTATTTAATATTATTATTTATTTAACTATTATTTACTATGTGCCAAGTTCCCTATTAAGGCCCGTGCTAGATAACACACAATCAGTTCTGACACGGTCCTTAACCTACAGGGGACTCAGTCTAGAGAGGAGAGAGAACAGGGGACTCAGTCTAGAGAGGAGAGAGAACTGGTATTTTTTCCCTATTTTAGAAATGAAGACACTGAGGCATAGAGAGGTTAAGTGACTTGCCCAAGGTCTCACAGCAGGCACGTGGCCAACCTGGGGACTAGAACCTGGACCTCCTGGTCTTCCAATCGGGCCTCCCTGCCTCATTACCACAGTTCTATTTTAATTAATACTTCAGTTCATAGTTCTGATCACATCATTTTGAATGTTGGAGTTAAGAGGGGCAGGGATTTCAGGAGGTATAGAGTCGGAGTGGGGACGGGTTTCAAACAACTAAAAAGACAGAGAACAGACATTTGGGGACCTGACTGGAAACTTAGCAGCACGGTGTAGTGGACAGCGCACGCGACAGGGATTCAGAAGGTCGTGGGTTCTAAACCCGGCTCTGCCACTAGTCTTCTGTGTGACCTTGGGTAAGTCACTTCACTTTTCTGGGCCTCAGTGACCTAATCTGTAAAATGAGATTGTGAGCCCCACGTGCAACAGGGGCTGTGTGCTTGTATCCACCCCAGCGCTTAGTACAGTGTCTGGCACGTAGTAAACACTTACGGAGTATTATTAACTCTCATATCTTTACAAAGACCTCAGATGAGCAAGCCTCGGAGTCAGGATCAAAGAGCTATGAAAGTGTTGGCACTTAAACTTCAGATTCCCTCAAGTCTCAACTAGTTTCTCATCGGCCCTCCCTATATTCCCCCTAAAATTACTTGAGTACCCCCTTGACACCTAACTACTTGGGAATTCACGTCCACTGTCGCACTTTTGTACGTATCTCTATACCTTGCTGCTCTCTCTTACCTAATTTATTTTGGTGTCCATTTCCCATGCTAAATTGTAAGCTCCTTGAAGGCAGGGATCATCTCTATTTGTTCTACTGAACTCTGCCAAGGAGTTGGTGCATTACTTGGCACACCTTAGGTGCTCAATAAATACTATCTCACTGACTGAAAATGCTACCCAGGTTTTAATCACATAAAATTGTCCGATCATTACCAACTGATATTTTGTCTATAAGGAATCCGGGACTCAATAAATAAATGGACAGTTCTAAATTTATCTGCACAACTAATAGAGAAATTGAAGCTTCATTTAATCAGGTCCCACATGGGCCTCACAGTCTAAGTAAGAGGGACAACAGGTATTGAAACTCCATTTTATAGATGAGGGAACTGAGGAACATGGAAGTTAAGTGACTTGCCCAAAGTCATACAGCAGATACATGTGTAACCTTCTCCCTGTGTCATTTTCTAGGCAAAGGGGAGTTTAGAAGTGCCATAGGTGTCTTTCACTTTTTAACACACACAGAAAGGAGGTGAAGAGTTTCACCTTTTTGGTGGAATTACCACAGCTGGCTTCCATTCTCCTCAATAATAATCTTGGGAAGGAATGAGGGCAAAATAGCTTAAGTACAGCAAATTACAGCTCAGAGGCTTTCTACACAAATTCCACAATGATAATAGGGCTCAGAGAAGCAGGAGGCACCATCTTTCCATACTTGCAGATTTCGCCAGAGTAATTAGCAAACTCCCTGCTGCTGCCAAGTGATGCTTATGTTTTGCTTTTGCCTGGAAGGTAGCATCGAAGGGGGCAATTTATAAAACTCCACTGTGGCCGATAAGGCGGCATTATATGCAGAGACGATCTACAACATCTAGGGCTCTTTCATCATGGCAATGTGGAAATAATCTTAAAGGTCAAACAGTAACGAACACTATCTTTTAGGTTGTTTTTTTTTCTTTCATTTTCTTTTTTGTTCTTACTTTAGCATAGAGAAATAAAACAGAGTAACATTAACATGTAGAAAGCTCCTGAGAATGACTCTTCTCTCCTACCCCTAAGCTTAGAGTGACACAACCAAATTACCACAGGTCTTGAGGATTCAAAGGATGACCAGTCAACACAGCCCGAGACAGGAGGAAAACAAGTTGGGAAATAGGTAATGTGACATCGCTTTGGAGGCAAAATTGAAACTTTGGTCCTGAATGATCCATTTGGGCAGACTACACAGAGAAAAATCAACCAGATAATTGATCACCTCATGCTTCTCTTGAACATAAATAAGGTCATATGTGATGCCATTACACAGTTTAGCCAATGGTCTTCTCAGCACTAAATCTTTGCTTTAATGTAGTAACAAAGGATGCTTCAAAGATATATCTCTGCATCTCTTAAGAAGCAGTGTGGTTTAGTGGAAAGTACTTGGACTTGGGAGTCAGAAGACCTGGATTTTAATCCAGGCTCTGCCATTTGCCTGCTGTGTGACCTTGGGCAAATCACTTAACTTCTCTATGCCTCCATTCCCTCATCTGTAAAATGGGGATTCAATACCTGTTCTCCTCCCAAATTAAACTAGGAGCCCCATGTGTGACAGATACTATCCCCGACCTAATTATCTTGTGCCGTGCCTATCACTTAGTAAAGGGCTTGGCACATAGTAAGCGCTTAACAAGTACTACAGCTATTACTAAAACTAGCCTTGAATAAGCATATGAGTCCTCTAATCCAAAGTGTTTCAAAGCACAAGTTGAATTTTTTTAAAATGAGCATATTTCCTCTCATTCTCTGAGGGAAAATCTAGAGAAGCAGTGTGACCTAGTAGAAAGAGCACAAGCCTGCTCTTGTGCAGGATCTGGGTGCTAATCCCAGCTCTGGCATGTACCTGCTGTGTGACCTTGGGCAATTCACTTAACTTCTCTGTGCCTCGGTTCCCTCATGTGCAGAATGGGGAATCAATACCTGTTCTCTCTCTTACTTAGAATGGGAGCCCCATGTGTACCTTGCATCTAACCCAGCACTTAGTACAGTTCTTGGCACATAGTAAGGGCTTAACAAATACCACAATTATTATTATTATGGCATTAGTTTTGGTAAATTGCTGGTTTTAAATGGCAAAATTTCCTAGATTCCCTATGTAGTTCTAAGTAAAATATAAGTGGTATGCTCCTCCAGACATGTTCCTTTCTTTTGATGCTGTTAAAGCCGCATTAGTATTAAAAATATTATTAATGATGTTAAAACCAACAGAATCAAGATCTCAAAGTGATGTGTGCGCTACTATAAATAGATCATATAGACTAGAAAAATAAAAAATGTGCTTTTAAGCGATTAAAATTCTAGTTATGAAGCCTACCTCCCAAGGAAGCATTTAGGAAAGGTAGTTAGCTTCCTCTTTCTGTCTTTGATCAGATTTCCTTGTCTGCACATCATGTTGTAAAGTTTCTCTCCCTGCTCAGAAATCATCACCCATGTATCTTGCTCCATGCCGAGTTTCAAACCTAATGAAATTGGGGTGAGGAAGTAATAAAAGACACAATTAGTCTTCACATTATACTTATATCATTTTTGAAGTTCCCTAGCAACCACAATTATCTCACAAATATAGCACTTTGTTCCAACCACAACACAGAATGAAAGGGTATATGAATGGATTAATTTCCCTGAAGTCAGTATCATCATCCTCAACTAACTTTTAGTGACTACCCACTAGATACAAGGAAAAGTGCAATTAAATATCCAAAGTAACATCTTTTTCAACTTCAGATAAATGTGTGACATTTTATTCTCCTCAACTCAGTACTGATCCAAACTCAATCAAAGGGCATTTGGGGCATTAAATACTTAGTACAGTGCTCTGCACATATCAAGCGCTCAATAAATACAACTGAATGAATGAATGAATGCATTAGTCAGTGAAAATAAATGGAGAAAGGGGAGGTGGTGGTGGTAGTAGCATCTGGAGGAGGGGAATCAGGGTGGAGGGAGAAGAGAGGCAAAGCGTAAAATCGCCCCTCTTATTTAAGATTTGGCTGTTCATCACCCCTTCCTGGACCTTTTAGAAAAAGAGATCGAAAGTGTCCTTGTTTTACTTGGTCTACAATATGGGCAGCTACAATACCTTTTTAGAAGGACTATCTTTCAGACTGCTCTGAGACGTGAAACAGTAGAGTGCCTTGATGCAATCCCTTGCCCCCTCCTACCTCACCACTCTCTTACTACAACTCTGCCACATATTTTGCTCCTCTAATACTAACCTTCTCACTGTACCTCAATCTCCTCTTGCTCACCACATCCTACATCTGGCCCGGAAGGCCCTCCCTCTTCATATCCAATCATCACCATCATCATCAATCGTATTTACTGAGCGCTTACTGTGTGCAGAGCACTGTACTAAGCCCCTGGGAAGTACAAATTGGCAACACATAGAGACAGTCCCTACCCAACAGTGGGCTCACAGTCTAGAAGGGGGAGACAGAGAACAAAACCAAACATACTAACAAAATAAAATAAATAGAATAGATATGTACAAGTAAAATAAATAAATAAATAGAGTAATAAATATGTACAAACATATATACATCTATACAGGTGCTGTGGGGAAGGGAAGGAGGTAAGAAGGGGGGATGGAGAGGGGGACGAGGGGTAGAGGAAGGAAGGGGCTCAGTCTGGGAAGGCCTCCTGGAGGAGGTGAGCTCTCAGTAGGGCCTTGAAGGGAGGAAGAGAGCTAGCTTGGTGGATGGGCAGAGGGCAGATATCCAATGATCACTCTCCCCACCTTCAAAGCCTGATTGAAGGCCCATCTCCTCCAAGAGGCCTTCCCTGACTAAGCCCTCCTTTCCTCTTCTCCCACTTCCTTCCACACCACCTTGATTTGCTCCCTTTATTTCCCCCCCCCGCCCAGCCCCATATCACTTATACGTACAGTGCTCTGCACACAGTAAGCGCTCAATACGATTGAATGAATAGCTGTAAATTTATTTATTTCTATTGATCTCTGTCTCCCCCTCTAGACTGTAAGCTCATTGTGGGCAGGGAATGTGTCTGTTATATTGTTAAAGTGTACTCTCCCAAGCGTTTAGTACAGAGTTAGAGAGTTAGCACATAAATACAACTGACTGAATAGAGTTCCAACCCTCTTGATCTAAATATACCTAAAAATAGCATATAAATGTTGACCAAGGGGAGAGAATCAATCAATCAATCAATCGTATTTATTGAGTGCTTACTGTGTGCAGAGCACTGTACTAAACGCTTGGGAAGTATAAGATGGCAACATATAGAGACAGTCCCTACCCAACAGTGGGCTCACAGTCTAAAAGGGGAAGACAGAGAACAAAACCAAACATACTAACAAAATAAAACAAATAGAATAGATATGTACAAGTAAAATAAATAAATAAATAGAGTAATAAATATGTACAGACATATATACATATATACAGGTGCTTTGCACATAATAAGCGCTTAACAAATGCCATTATTATTATTATTATTATTATTATTATTATTATTATTATTATTATTATTATTACGCACTGGGTAGATTGTTAAACGCTAAGATCAGCGCTCAGTACAGTGCCTGGCACCTAGTAAGAGCTTAACAAATGCCATTATTATTATTATAAAAGCCAATCAAGTTGGACAGAGTCCATGTCCCACACGGGGCTCACGATCTTAATACCCATTTCCCAGATGAGGTAACCGAGGCCCAGAGAAGTGAACCAGTGGTCACGAATAAGACAAAGAGCAGTTAGTGGCAAGGGAAAAAAAGATGTAAAAATAAACTATCCAAGGCCGGAGGGAGTACTCTGGTTTGCACCACCTTCAGCTATCCCAGCATAATTCCAAGTTCTTTGCAGGTCATTGGAAGGCAGTAAAATGAAAAATGCTCACTGCATGATTGTACCTCTTGTCTATCTTATTTAATAACAAGTAGGGATCACAACTATTTAAACATCTGTCCCGTGTGACTGGTTTGATTCAAGGAGCAGTAAACATCTGATGATCGTTGAGTGTCTCCCCAAAAGGACATAAAGTAAACCCAGCTTATAAACCTACCTTTCCGCCTTTCTCTCTCCTTCAAAATAGCTTCCAGCCAGTCATGTTTGTCTTCGGGGGTTTTCGCCATACATACAAACCATTTATTCTTTGCAGTGTTATGGATTTTCCAACCATTAACGACGATGTGTCCACTGCTGTGGAAGTCAGCTAGGGAATGAAAAAAATGTAAAACTGGTCAGACAGAATGATTTATATCATCATTAAATTGGCTAAAACGTTGCTAGGGTTTCTAAATTCTTCCTCCAAATGTCCTAAATGCCAGTGCTAAGTGCTCTGCGTTCCATAAAAGAGTTCGTAATAGTGGACATGAATTTTTTAATTGCACGAGACGAAAGGGCATATACGTGTATGTCGGAGGGGAGAGGAAGGGATAATAATAATAATGATAATAATAATTGCGGCATTTGTTAAGTGCTTACTAGGTGCTGTACTAAGCACTGGGGTTGATACAAACAAATCGGTTGGACACAGTCCCTGTCCCATGTGGGGCTGACGGTCGCAATCTCCATTATACAGTTGAGGTAACTGAGGCACAAAGAAGTGAAGTGACTTCTACATTCTCCCCTCTTCTGCCCCCCCCAACACATATGCCTAATCAAGATCAATGGCAATGCCTAACCCTTGAACAAATAAAGGGCTTGAAAAAATTATGTGTCCAAACAGCTTTGTCCTCAACACGGCAGAACTATTTGTCACCTATCTAAAAATCAATTCGGGTCCAGTATTTTAATCAATCAATCAATCGTGCTTATTGAGCGCTTACTATGTGCAGAGCACTGTACTAAGCACTTGGGAAGTACAAATTGGCAACATACAGAGACAGTCCCTACCCAACAGTGGGCTCACAGTCTAAAAGGGGGAGACAGAGGACAAAACCAAACATATTAACAAAATAAAATAAATAGAATAGATATGTACAATCAATCAATCAATCAATCAATCGTATTTATTGAGCGCTTACTATGTGCAGAGCACTGTACTAAGCGCTTGGGAAGTACAAATTGGCATCACATAGAGACAGTCCCTACCCAACAGTGGGCTCACAGTCTAAAAGCGGGAGACAGAGAACAGAACCAAACATACCAACAAAATAAAATACAAGAAAAATAAATAAATAAATAGAGTAATAAATATGTACAAACATATATACATATATACAGGTAGATAGACTTTGACAGACTTAGACTTTGAGTCACTTGGGGCAGACCTTTAAGCATAGAACAATTCTTCAGCAAAAATAGCAGGCCCAGTTACACAAAGGGGCGGCATTACAAGTTCACTATCGCTAGAAGACGACATAACCTCCTGCTGAAGTACAGGGGGAGGAGGTTGTAGTCATCCGGCCTGGAGCGTTTTTGGTTCCTCAGGATGGGTGAAGAGAGAGGGAAGGTCATTGAGATTTGGGAAACCTGAGTTCTAATTCCAGTTCGGCCCCGAGCCTCCTGTGTGGCCTTGGGCAAGTCACTTAACCTCCATGGGCCTTTTTCCTCGGCAGAGTGTTAGGGATAAGGTACTTCCTCTACCTAACTCTTAGTGGATGAGCCCTGTGTGGGACAGAGTTAGTCAGTCAATGGTATTTATTGAACGCGTACTGTGTGCAGAGCACTGTACTAAGCGCTTGCAAGAAAGAGCCCAGGCTTTGGAGTCAGAGGTCATGGGTTCGAATCCGGATCCACCTTATGTCTGCTGTGTGACCTTGGGCAAGTCACTTAACTTCTCTGAGCCTCAGTTACCTCATCTGTAAAATGGGGATAATGACTGTGAGCCCCCCCCATATGGGACAACCTGATAATCTTGTAACCTCCCCAGCGCTTAGAACAGTGCTTTGCACATAGTAAGCGCTTAATAAAGGCCATTATTATTATTATTACAATAGAACAATATAAAAGACAGTGTCCCTGCCCAAAACAACAGATCCCTTGTATGATCTGACTTTCCTATATTTAACCCCAGCACTTAGCCCAGAGTTTTCACACATGGTAAGTGCTTAATATCATAATTCATTTACTCAGACAACTGTGGCAGCTCCCCTTAGTTTTCCTCTTTGTTACTGAATTGTTGCTTGGACTGAGTTTACCACATTATGTCTCTCTCTGCGTTTCTGTCGCACAGTTCCCCATCTTTCTCCTGCCAGGTCTCAGGACTGGGATTCACCCATCGAATGCGTAATCTCAATAAATACGATTGATGGATTTTTTTAATGGTATTTGTTAAGCGCTTACTATGTGCCAGGCATCGTACTAAACACTGGGGTAGATACAAGCTAATCAACTTGGTCACAGTCCATGTCCCACATGGAGCTCAGTCTTAATCCCCATTTCACAGATGAGGGCACTGAGGCATAGAGAAGTTAAAGGACTTGACCAAGGTCACACAGCAGACATATGGAAGAGCCAAGATCAGAAGGACTCCCAGGCATGCACTCTATCCACTAGGCCACACTGCATCTCTACTTGATTTATCAACCAAGAATCCATCATTATCATCCCCTGAGATTCAGGACTGAGTCTGAATCTACATCCTTATACATTTCCCTGACGTTTAGAAGACTCTGATGCACATTGTAAGGACTTAATAAATCTCATAATAATTAAAAAAGGGCTGTTTGTGGCCTCCTCTAAATATGGATATTTGTACAAGGGAAACATGGTTTTGGTGCTTTTATATGGGGCCCTTTAGAAGAATCACAGGACTGAGAAGTCCTGATTGTTTTTACCCAAAAGGTGAACAGTTCATCAATAGGCTAAATTGGAGATAGGATATACATTTACAATATTTTAACAGAAAAAGCATTCTAGGCTTCTCAATTGAGAGGATCAAACAGAAATAGGGAGGATGGTTCTTGATGATGCTCTTACATAATAGTGAAGAGGAACTGAAATGAAATCAACTCGAGGTTACAGACCAAAGTACAGAAGGCACAGATATCTGGGGAAAATGGTACTGTGCATAATGAGATATTTTGAATTACTTTATACCTTAATGGTATCAGTTAAACACTTATTATGTGCCAGACACTGTATTAAGCACTGGGGTAGACAAGATAAACAGGCTAGACACAGTTCATGTCCCAATTAGGGCTCACAGTTTTAATCTCCATTTTACACATGAGGTGACTGAGGCCCAGAGGATTGAGACTGTGAGCCCCCCGTGGGACAACCTGATCACCTTGTAGCCTCCCCAGCGCTTAGAACAGTGCTTTGCACATAGTAAGCGCTTTATAAGAGAAGCAGCGTGGCTCAGTGGAAAGAGCCCGGGCTTTGGAGTCAGAGGTCATGGGTTCAAATCCCAGCTCCACCAACTGTCGGCTGTGTGACTTTGGGCAAATCACTTCACTTCTCTATGCCTCAGTTCCCTCGTCTGTAAAATGGGGATTAAAACTGTGAGCCCCCCCCAGGGACAACCTGATCACCTTGTAACCTCCCCAGTGCTTAGAACAGTGCTTTGCACATAGTAAGCGCTTAACAAATACCATCATTATTATTATTATTATAAATGCCTTCATTATTATTATTATTATAAGTGACTTACCCAAAGTCACACAGCAGACAAGTGACAGAGCCAGGATTGAAACCCAGATCCTTCTCTCAGATCTCACCAGACCATGCTGCTCCTTAATAAATACAATTAATTGATTGCTAGTTCCTTTGGGAAGAGTCCTCCCAATGCTTCGTTTTAAGTAGCCAGCCTATATAAGGCATGCCAAGAGGTAACACTGCACAAAGTTCAGCAAAACCCCATCTTTCTGGCAATGGTCCAACAACTCCTGGGGATAGCTGAAAGCCAAACACACTCATTCCCTGCCAGAAATCCACACCATGGGCAGGAATTCAAGGCACGGATCTTTTCCTATGAATCTCAATCCATTCCATTGGCTAGGGAAGACAACTCAGCAAGCTACTCCATAACCATTTCTCAAGGTCACACGACAAACATTTTGAACCTCCCACAAATGCCACATATCGCAATCCAGTAGCTAATCCCCTGTTGCCACCTTTCACACAGAGGGCAGTAATAATGAAGAGATGATTTAGCTTTCTTACTCACAGCTCCTAAGCCTATGCATCTCATGTTAGATTCAGATATTCTGCCTGTTTGCTGTCCTTTGGATTATTTGGTGAGGGAGGAGGTGCTGAAGAAGGGAAGAAGAAGAGGGAAAAGGATGAGTTCATCCACCAACTCCTGTAAGGGCGCATAAGTCACCCATGGCTTCTTGTACCACCTTTCAACACATTCTAACACATGCAAGGCATTGAGGAAGGAGGCATGTTGGGCTCACTGAACATTTTCAAAACTAAGCCAAGATCCACACGCAAAGCGTTTGCATTATTCTGAACGAGCTTGATTTTCCTCTTTCTCAACCGGGATGGGTGGTTCCAGGATATGAAGGGATGAATTCTCTCTGTCCCCTTGAAGATTTTCCTGCTGCACGGGGTTTGCCCAGTTTGACAGAACTGCTCCTCTTTCAGCTGGTGGTCCACACAGACATAGCCACAAACCTGTCTACCACAGAGGCCCAAGGCAGTGATGTGTAGCTCAGTGGGATAGGAAGAATCCCTGCTCAGTCTTGTCAGATCCACCCCAAAATAGGGATATGAAGCATGTGGTTGCGTGTGATGCTCTGTAGTAGCTCAATGTGTGTGCGGGGGGGGAAATGATGGCATTCGTTAAGAGCTTACTATGTGCCAGGCACTGTACTAAGCACACTGGAGTGGATACATGCAAATCAAGCTGGTCGCAGTCCTGTCCCATGTGGGGCTCACAACATCAGTCCCCATTTTGCAGCTGCGGTAACTGAGGACCACAGAAGCGAAGTGACTTGCCCAAGATCACCAAGCAGACACGTGGCGGAGCTGGGATTAGAATTCAGGATCTTCTGCCCCCAGGCCTGTACTCTATCCACTCGGTCACACTGTAGAGCCAAAAAATTCAACTCCCCTCATCAATCAATCAATCAATCGTATTTATTGAGCGCTTACTGTGTGCAGAGCACCGGACTGAGCGCTTGGGAAGTACAAGTTGGCAACATATAGAGACAGTTCCTACCCAACAGTGGGCTCACAGTCTAAAAGGGGGACAGCTCTCCCTCATCAGGAGAGAGAGCATTTTCCCCTTTGTGAGTTGGGGTGGGGGGGGACAGGGGTGTGAAAAAAGAGAATGAAGGAAAAGAGGGGAAGGGGACAATAATCATTTAAGGTGAAAACTTTCTTGAGATCACCATTAACTTTTCCAACTTGTTGCTCTTACCTAGAGTTTGCCACGTCTTGGCTGGAACATTAGCATGAAGCCTGGCAATCTGATTGGCTAGCACGCTTTCACCCTCAAGTCCCCACACTTATCTACAACGAACATCCTTCGATAAGATTATATGTACTTCCTCGGGCAAAAACAAGACTATCGCTCATTGCATAGGATCAAAAGCATGCTTTCGTAGAAACTGTCAAATAAAATCAGGAATTAAGAACTAGGGAACTGTAGTGGAAAACAGCAAAGGTCAACAGTCTTCTCCGTCACCGATTTCAGGAAAGGAAGAACAGTCCAAAGGGCAGTCCAGTACAAGCCACTAATCACTCCCCACTTTTCTACTTTGCATATTCTCTAGTCCTTAATTCAGCACAGTTTTGTATAATGAGATGGGATTTTCCAGAGCAGAAATAACCATAAATCTCGGCAGACACACTGGTATCCTTTCAATAACTTTGCATTTTAATAAGGTGGACCACAGCCAACTATTGTATACGCAGGCTGGGAAACGTAAGGAACTGCCAGAATGTATTATTCCACACATCAAGAAACAGATGACTAAATATTCAGTTCAGCTCTTGCTTTGGTGCTCAACACCAGGAATGTGTGCCAGAGTGTTTCCAAGGGAATTCTTAAATAGCCGTTCACTTCACTTTAAGACTAATGCTAACGCAGTGATTGTTCCAGTGGATCTGAGATTTTTTACAGGATAACCATAAGAAATTTGAACAAAGGAACATAAAATGCGAAAGTTAAGTTAAAATGGATCTGAACCATCCTTTTTTTTCTTATTCTCACTTGGGTATAATCATATGATTCTATTGTTTATTTTATTTCAAACGCACAGGATGACTTAAATTTCTTAATTAGTTTACAACATACACACGGTCTAAAACAACTATGTGAAAATCAGCTTAAATTCCTCTTTCCGAAGCGCACTCTAAAGCCTGAACATGAACCATTTGGTAAGGGTCCAAAAAAGACCATTTTGGATCAGACCACCAGTCCATCGATCCCAGGATTCTGACTCAAACAATGGCGACAGCTCGTTTGAAGGAATTGTGTCCTTCTGGACGAATGAAAAGAACAATAATAATAATAACAATGATAATTGTGGTTTTTGTTAAGCGCTTACTATGTGCCAGACACTTTACTAAGCACTGCGGGTGGATACAAACAAATCAGGTTGGACACCGTCCCTGTCCCACGTGGGGCTCACGGTCTCAATCCCCATTTTACAGATGAGATAACTGAGGCACAGATACGTGAAATGACTTGCCCAAGGTCACACTGCAGACACGTGGTGGAGGCAGGTCAGAACCCATGACCTTCTAACTCCCAGGACTGTGCTCTATCCACGATTACTCCATGCCCCTAAAAACTCCACGGGAGGGAGAGATCTCGTCCCCCCTCTATCCCCCCCATCTTACCTCCTTCCCTTCCCCACTGCACCTGTATATATGTATATATGTTTGTACATATTTGTTACCCTATTTATTTATTTATTTTACTTGTACATATCTATTCTATTTATTTTATTTTGTTAGTATGTTTGGTTTTGTTCTCTGTTCTCCCCCTTTTAGACTGTGAGCCCACTGTTGGGTAGGGACTGTCTCTATATGTTGCCAACTTGGACTTCCCAAGCGCTCAGTACAGTGCTCTGCCCACAGCAAGCGCTCAATAAATACGATTGATGATGATGGCAAACATCCCCAGTTACGAGAAATGACAATTTTCCTAGCTTTTCCTCCCGGAATGTTTTCCTTCTCTGGTAAGTCAACTGCTTACCAAGCCAGAGGAAAGTTAAACAGAAAGTGTTATAAGTAAATCAACAGGAGCAGGCTTCTTTCCCTTCCCCATGCTCACGCTTGTCTTTTTCAGCTACTTACATGGAGATTAACGCCCTTTTGAGCCCGAGGATTGGGGCACGTGTAAAGGCATGAATGTGCCAGTTTTGTCTTTTATGGGGCGAAGGAATGAACCGCTGCAAAACAATGGATGGATTCCTTCTGCATCTGTAAAATGGGGATTGAGACTGTGAGCCCCACGAGGGACAGGGACTGGATCTATCCTAGTGCTTAGAACAGTGCTTGGCACAAAGGAAGCGCTTAACAAATAGCACAACTATCATTCTTATTATTACACTGGTTAAAGGCAAGAAGCTGGAAGAACCACGGGTCACGCACGGCATTACAAAATCTCCCTCTGTCAGCTCTTACACTGATGATGCTTCTTGGCTCCTCCATGATTTTCTTCGAATGTAAGACATGCAGGGGCGACACCAACCATGACTCTGTGCATCTCATGAAAATGGAGCAGGGAGAAAGAGACAAGGCCTAACTGTTTGAGCTACATCTAATGACCTTGGCTTTGTCTTTTTTTTTTTTTTTACTTCAATTGTTTCTGTTTTTCTTTTAAAAAAACGGAAGAATTGAATGTAAAAGACAACACTGACTGTTTAGTTTGCAGATTTGAAATGTGAAGGTCAGGGGATGCAAATGTCAAAGACTTCTTAGGAATAACTAACTTTGTGATGAGAAATAAACTGCTGAATTTGGCGTGCAATCGGGCTTTGAAACACATGCTTTAGTAGAAATTAAATAAAAATGTACTTTGGCTCACAGTCCTGGCATACCTTTGATATATTTGTCTCAAAACTTTTATAGGTTTTGGGTTTGTCTGTGCGCTTTTTGTAGCACTCAGCTATCTATAGATCAATCAGTGGGTGGTATTTATTGATCATTTACTATGTGCAGAACACTGTACTAAGCGCTTGGGAGAGTACTGTACAAGAGAGTTGGTAAACACGATCCCAGTGGATAGAGCATGGAGCCTGGGAGTCAGAAGGTCATGAGTTCTAATCCCTGCTCTGCCACTTGTCTGCTGTGTGGCCTTGGGCAAGTCACTTCATTTCTCTGTGCCTCAGTTACCTCATCTGTAAAATAGGGATCAATACTGTGAGCCCCATGCAGGACAGGGACGGCGTCCAACCTGATTTGCTTGTATCTTTCCCAGCGTTTAGTGCAGCGCCTGGCACACAGTGAACACTTAAATACCACATAATACCACATTACATAATAATACGCCAAAAATGGTTAAGACCCAAAGGAACATTATAGAGAGATATATGGAAAACTGGACGTCAAGAAAAAGAAATATGGAATCCTTTAGGTCAGATCAAAATCTTTACCACTAATTGCATTGCCCTGTGGAAAGAGCAGAGTTATACCAGTTCTCAGTCCCAACCCTGCCACTTGTCTGCTGTGTGACTTTGAACAAGTCAATATCTTCTCTTTGCTTCAGTTTCCTCCCTCTCTCAAAGCGAGGGTCCTGTCTGGGATAGGGACTGTGTCTGACCTGATGATCTTGTAACAGCCCTAGTGCTTAGCACAGTGCTTGGCACATAGGAAGAGATGCTTTGATAACTTCTGGCATCATCCAACGTCCTCTCAATATGGAAGAGTTTAGTGTTCTCAAATAAAGGGTTTGATTAGACGTTTCAGAAGCCTGAAACTGGCTGCCCGAAACTATATGCACCTTGCCATACTTTCCACATCATCTGTTTGCTGAGTAGTGGCCAGAGATTGGTAGTAAAGAAATGAACACAGTCTAAGACAGTTTCAGGAAAAAAAAATTCACAAATACATTCCCAGAACACTTCATTCACTGGAACCATCCATGGAGAAAGAGTGACTCTTTCAAAGGAAACCAAAGTGCCTATTTCCTGTCACAATGCAGTCAGGAAGACTATTTCACCTTAACTCTGCCTTGGCTTTCAGCATGACTGACTATAACTATTCATTTATAGTGCAACACGTCCCAGTAAATACTTCGCAAGATAAAAATCAATACAAAAGTTTCAAGGTTGGGAAACCAATCCCTCTCTGACTTTGTCACAATCAGTCCCAAATCGCTCACCTGTGCCATCGTCAACGTTCTCAACTTCCATCACTTCGGTATTGATCCTCCCTCGGAAAAGGTATCGATGTCCATCCGTGGAAGCTTTGCTGTTCTTTAATCGCCTTGTAAGAGAAGGAGAGTTCAGGGGTGTTTGATCACTATATTCGACTGAGCAGCTCGGCAGTTATCAGGAGAAGTCAATGGTTGAAAACAACACAAGAGTTTAGTCGCCGGCATTTTGTTTCGGATCAAAATTAACGTTCATACCTGGACCTTCCTCCTAGTCTCTTCACTCACAGTGGTAAGCTTGGCCAGCAGTAACCAACCCTGGTCACATACCTCTAGACTGTGAGCTCGTTGTGGGCAGGAAAGTGTCTGTTTGTTGTTTATTTATTAATATCTGCCTCCCCCTCTAGACTGTAAGCTCGTTGTGTGCAGGGAGTGATCTGTTATATTATTGTACTCTCCCAAGCATTTAATACAGTGCTTTGCACACAGTAACCTCTCAATAAGTATGACTGAACGAATGAATACCAGCTCCTTCAAGTAGCCTGGATACAGAGGTCTGGGACAAAGGAAGTTGGCAGAGAGGAGGGACACCATTTTTTCCCTCTAATGGAATTTTCTGCCTGCCAAACAGGTACCTTTTGAGAGCTTAATATTAGCTGGCCTGAGCTGGAAATTAAAGCCTGCAATTATGGAATTATCGGGCCGAGAGACTTCAAGATATTTCCAGCTCCACCAAAAACCCACTTTCACCTGACGTATCCATGCAAGAGTTGTCCAGATAGTTTTTGAAATGGTATTTGTCAAGCGCTGTTCTCAGCGCTGAAGTAGTTAATCAGCTTGGACACAGTCCCTGGCCCCACTGGACTCCCAGCCTAACTTGGAGGGATTTTAATCCCCATTTTACAGATGAAGTAACTAGGCACAGAGAAGTTAAGAGAAGCCCAAGGTCACACAGCAAGCAACTGACAGAAGTGGGATTAGAACCCAGGTCCTCAGATTTGTAGGCCCGCGCCCTTTCCACTAGGCCACACTGGCCCTGAAAGAGCAAGGGGCAGAGGTGGGGAAAATTTCTGCCTCACAAATCAGGGCAGTGCTATTAAAAGGAAAACAAAATCTATAACAATGATAGTGCGTCTCTAATACACTGCACTGGATGACATTAAGAGTTAAAAAAAATAATCCATTCGTGATTGCTTTTGGCTACTGCAGAATTTAGCTAAAGAAGTGAGCTTGAAAGTTTCGGCCTCGTTAGTGACAAAAGGAAATGAAGTGTTCTGAGAAAGGAGCAGATGGTACTTCTCTTATCCTGGCAGGGAACGGACGCAATGATCTACTTGGTTATTTTCATCTCTTAATAGCTATGAATTGGGTCTATGTCACATGCCCTTACTGATGTTTCATTACTTAAGGACAACCGCAAAGCGGCGGATGTAAATTTCTTAAGACACTCTCCATTCCGTTTATGTATTCAACAGTTGAAGCCACAGGCCGTGAATGATACCATCATTTGTATGCCAACGAGGTTCAATGTCACAGAAGGTCTGAACGTCCGGGGAGGTTGACTTAGCAAGAGGCGATGAACACTTGAGGGGAAAGACCCAATTTCTAAGATAATGTCCCAAGTGACTCCCCAGAACAGTAGGAAAGAATCACATTTATTCCTTAAAATGTAGAATGGGCAAAAGTGACACACCATAAAGCCCTCTTCAATTTGATGCAAGCTGTCAGTGTTTATCCCAACCTTGCCAATTAATACAAAAACGTTTCCCGCCCATTCACGATTTTTTTTTTATAAAATTTATCTCTTCCCGGGAGGGAGAAACTTAACAAACTCTACGATCCCGTTACTCTCAATCCTCCATTACCCCATTGTGTATGTCAGAAAGCTGCAGTGAGTCTTCAGATGTCTACAATATTATTCAATGAGTTACTGCTTTAATATGCAGAAGAATTCCTTGGAGGAAGAATTCCTTGAAGACGTGCAAGACTTAGTGCAGCTTCCAAACTAGGGAGTAGTTTAGTATTCAAAAAAATCATCAGTTCTGTTCTCCCTTTCTGGCCCAGGAATTAAGCAGTGTGGCTTAGTGGATAGAGCATGAGCCTGAGGGTCAGAAGGTCATGAGTTCCAATTCCAGCTTTGCCACTCGTCTTCTGTGTGACCTTGGGCAAGTCACTTCAATTCTCCAGTCCTCAATTACTTCATTCATTCATTCATTCATTTGTTAAATCGTATTTATTGAGCACTTACTATGTGCAAAGCACTGTACTGTAAAATGGGAATTAAGACCGTGAGCATCATGTGGGACAAGGACTTTGTCCATCCTGATTTGCTTGTATCCACCCCAGTGTTTAGTAAGGTGCCTGCCACATAGGAAGCAATTAACAAATACCATAATTATGATTATGGTTATTGTTCATTCACCTGGCTGTGGAGTATGGAGAAACAGCTTCTAAAAATAGCCCAGCAAATACCCAGGAGTAGTATCAATCAATCAATCAATCAATCAATTGTATTTATTGAGCGCTTACTGTATGCAGACCACTGTACTAAGCGCTTGGGAAGTACAAGTTGACAACATATAGAGACAGTCCCTACCCAACAGTGGGCTCACAGTCTAATGGCATCAATATCATTATTTATTTATTTACTTATCAGTGCTATTTGTTAAGTGCCTACTATGTGCCAGGCACTGTACTAAGGGATACGGTAGATACCAGCTAATCAGGTTGGACACAGTCCCTGTCCCACGTGGGGCTCACAGTCTTAATCCCCATTTTACAGATGCGGGAACTGAGGCTCGGAGAAGTTAAGGGACTTGCCCAAGGTCACACAGCAGACAAGTGGCAGAGCTGGGATTAGAACCCAGGTCCTTCTGACTCCGAGGCCCATATTCTATCCACTAGTCCAAGCTGCTTCTCATATGTGGCATTGCCCATGTTTTTTTTATGGTATTTGTTAAGCACTTACTATGTGCCAGGCACTGTACTAAGCACTGGAGGATGTACAAATTAATCAGGTTAGCACCTTACCTGTCCCACACAGTGCTCATACAGTGCTTAATCCCCATTAGCACCATACCTGTCCCACACAGTGCTCAAAGTCTTAATCCCCATTTTACAGCTGGATAACTGAGGCACAGAGAAGTTAAGTGACTTGTCCAAGGTCACACAGCAGACAAGTGGTGGAGCCGGGATTAGAAACCAGGCCCTTCTAACTCCCAGGCCCGAGCTCTATCCATTAGGTCACCCTACTTCTTGGCGGCATTTCACTGGGATGGTCTCTTACCCTTTCCCAATTAAATGCTGTTCCCTGACACGCTGTTGCTGAATTGGCTAGTAAGTCAAAATAAATCTTCGCTGGCCCCAAAAAATCACATAAAGGTAAAACTGGTTTATCTCTTTCGGCAGTGAAATGAGTACAGTTTAGATTAGCTAAAGGCCTTCAGGCCCAGGCCCGGGGAAATTAATGTGCTCTGAATTCAGTTACTAAGAAGCTCTTAACGACTTATGGGAGCTGTTAAAAATGCAAGCCAAAGATTTATGGACTGAACACTCAGCAATTAGGTACTAAATAAGTGCGGATCTAAATGAATGATCTGGTACTAGATATTTCTAGCCAGTAAAACATTACTCTATTGTTTTATTAATAAACTAGGAAATCTGTTTTTCTATGGGAAAAGTAAATAGTCCTAGGAAATCACCATCTTGAGAAGAAGGGGTCTGTCTATGCCTCATACAAATTTCCTGCATCTGTTACCCGGACAGGAAATAAAATGTTCCAACTGACGGACCACGTGCGAAACACAGCTTTAATATTTATTTTGACTTTAACTTTCACACGAACAATTCCTGGGGTGTAAAAAAAAAAAACCCCATCAACTCACCTGTGTTTTCTTTTGCAGTACACCAACAGATTATCAAAAAGGAAGAACACCCGCTCTTGAATATTTCCGGCAGAAATTTTCAACAGAACTCCATACATGAGCATTTCTGTACAGGTGTCGGTGATATTAGAACCCTAACCAAGAAATAAATGGAAACAAGGAAGGGCAAACATTTAATTCAAAGAAATCGCTGTGGATTTACAAATAGCACAATATGCGAAAGGTTTGAGGTTGGTTGCTCCTCTTAATTCTTAAAAACCAATGTCCACCACTCTCCCTAAACAAATGGGTAAAATGAAAGGAAGGAAGGAAGAGACGAAACAGGCAGTAATTTGAAGCAAATGGTATGATAAATTATATGCTATTTTCTTTAATAAGATAAGCTAATCAAAAAACAATGAACACTCCTCTCTTTGTCATTGTGACCATCATTTGCAGGGAGGTAGCATGGCCTAGTGGATACGGCAAGAGCCTGAGAGTCAGAAGGATCTGAGTTCTAATCCCAGGTCCACCACTTGTTTGCTGTGTGATCTTGGGCAAGTCACTTCATTTCTCTGTGCCTCATCTGTAAAACAGGGATTAAGACTGGGAGCTCTATGTGGGACATTCACTGTGTCCAAATTGATTAGTTTGTATCTACCCCGGCGCTTAGAACAGTGCCTGACACATAGTAAGTGCTTAACAAATACCATAAAAAAAGGTACTGTGTATTGGGCACTGAAACAGAAACTGGCATAGTCCTTGCTTAGAAGAAGTTACAATTGCCACAAGCCCACAAGCTAAAAACAAGGATCGTAAAAACCCACGATGCTTTTACACTGCAATCAATTTTGTTTTCAATCCGAATTTCCAAGCTCAGTAATTGCTTTTTTTGATTCGAGATTTTTCAAAATTGAAGAAGAGCGGAACGGGCCCGATGGAATCACTTAGGAGTATTTCTGATAGGCATGAAAGTGCTCTCCTAAAACTAGATGCCCGGGAACCATACAAGGTGCCTTTGAGCTTCCAGTTGGCAGGCTCCATGCCGTCTGGAGGAAGTACTGGGGTTGGGAAGGGCATGAAGCAGACACCCCACAGTTTCTAGAAAATTCAGAAGGATGATGATGATGATATTGGTTAAGCGCTCACTATGTGTCAAGCACTGTTCTGAGTGCTGGGGTAGATACAAGTTTATCAGATCATCCACAGTCTTAATCCCCATTTTACAGATGGGTTAAATGAGGCACAGAGAAGTGAAGCAACTTGCCCAAGGTCAAACAGCAGACAAATGGTGGAGCCAGGATTAGAAGCCACGTCTTTTTCAGACCCCGGGCCTGCGTTCTCTCAACTAGGCAATTGTCTCCCCCTTTTAGACTGTGAGCCCACTATTGGGTAGGGACTGTCTCTATATGTTGCCAATTTGTACTTCCCAAGCGCTTAGTACAGTGCTCTGCACATAGTAGGTGCTCATTAAATACAATTGATGATGATGATGATGATAGGCAATGCTGGTTCTCATTCTTAGGCGTTGTGCTCAGTCCCCTACCTGAATCATCCTCAGAAACGATTAACTGCAACTCTTACATGATCGTAATGACTCAGAATGGCAAAACCATGATTTCAAAAACAGACACTTAGGCTTTCCAGAAATTTCTATTTTTAACATGACCACACCACTTCGGCTTCATAACAGTGATACATGGGAATGTACTTTGATCCTGACGGAGCCTAAAAATAGGGATTTTGCTCAAGAGGGCAAGTGATGTGCTAAACATTCCCTTCTGGATGGAAATCTCTAACAAGTCAGTCTCCTATTCCTAGCGCTTCACACAAAAACCAGATGTTTATTTAATTAAACCAACCCTTAGATAGGAAACCATCTAAAGACTCAGTTGACTCTTGAGGCCGTGCAGATTTCAGTACTACTGCAAGTTGAAACGGTGAACGAGGACTGCTCATAAAAATCAAGTCATCGTGTTACCGGCTACCAGGATGCCACACAGCAAAATTAAAGGTTTCCACTGGAATGGTAAGCTTTGAAAGGGTGATTTAAAAAACGAGTTTTTAAATAAATCACTGATTACGAACTGAGCATCTGGCTTTATGTACAAAAATTAACAACGGGTAATGTTTTAAAATCCCTCCTTCCCTCCCGCAAGTTTCTCTCATGATTGTTATCCTCCAATAATGGCAAAGAAAATAGTTAAAACACAAATCTTCTGAATGACATGTTTTAAAACGCATTTTCTCCTCAGGACACTGCATTCATTAAAGAGAATTAGAAACTCAATTTGCTGAAACTGATAGGGAATTACTCTTGCTGGTTTACTGCAAGATAGGAAATATAGTGTAAAAATTCAATAGGTAATTTGCTAAATTGCACAAGCTATAACCTGGGCTTTAACTGGCTGCCAAATTTTACTAGGGGTAACTGCTACCAACTGTTTTTAATTTAAAAGTACTTTTAATGAATTTTGAAGTGGCAGCATTAAAGAACTTGAATTTGTGCACACTTCTTCTGTGTCAAAGTGCTTCCAGAAGCTGCAGTATTCAGAAGTAGAGAACACTGGTGCATTTCTCTTTTCTCATCAACTCTTGGGCCTAAGGCAACCCCCGCTGACCCTCTAAAAATGAAGCCTAGCTTTTAAGTGGAAGTGGAGCTTGATCGATTACTATCAACAATTTATTCTTTAAATGGTATTTATTCAGCACTTACCTTGTGCCAGACACTGTACTAAGCATTGAGGCCGACACAAGCTAATCAGGTTGGACACGGTCCGTGTCCCACGTGAGGCTCACAGTCCTCATCCCCATTTGACAGATGAGGTAGCTGAGGCACAGAGAAGTTCACTGTGGTGGTGAACAGCTGACATAAGCAAAACTGGATTTTACAAGATGACTCCCTTCGAACCAAACATTATTCTAAAGCAATGAAACTCTTTTGAAGTGGAGTAAGGAGTGTTTTGGTTTGGGAGTTTCTTTTTTTCACAAGTACAGAACATCTTCCTTGGGCTTTTTCAACGAATGTGCAGCATGCTGCTCTCAAACATACAACAAATCCTTTGAAGTGCAACCTCCATTCTAGTTAGATAGTAAAATTAAGCCCCTTGTATATGTGATGATGGAAAGATGAAAGCAACTGAATCTTTGCACTTTTCTAATTTCTGCTATGCTTAGGGGAAGGGTCAATCTCTCCCAAAATGTGGGGTCTTCAACACCATCCTTCTAGCCTTGCTACCTCTAAAATAATCTTTTTGTGATCCTGGCCTCTCAGCAGACAGGGGAGGAGCCAGGATTAGAACCCAGGTCCTCTGAGGCCCAGGTCCATGTGCCTTCCACTGGGCCACGCTGCTACTCTACTATTGCCTGGGTGCCTACTGTTTGCACTGCTGCGGGGACTCTGAGGACATACAAATGAGAGATAAAATCCCAATTCTCAAACAGCTTAGACGGTAAGCTCGCTGTGGGCAGGGAATGTGTCTATTATATTCTACTCTCCCAAGTGCCTAGTACAGCGCTTTGCACACAGTAAGTGCTCAATAAACATGATTGACGGACTGATTGAAGAATATAAGCAACACCACTCTGGTTGGGAACAATGGTCCATACAAGGATACTTGATGAACAATGGGAGGGTCACACTCCTGGACATCTACTCTAAGGGTAAAGTTCTGTCCCCTCTGCATTTGTAACTTTCCCTCTAGAAACCTGTTATGGACTGCTCATCTATTAATTTCTTCAACAACCCTCTTGAAAGTGATGATATCTTTTCTGCTTCCACAACTTCCTGTCTTAGCAAATTACCACTGCTTTCCACGGCTTTATGAAAAGGCATTTCCTTCTCATTGACTTTCCAAACCTACCACCGTCAAGCTGCAATGAAAGTACCCTCATCTTGATGTTTGGAACTGTGCCCTGTCATCATCCTTCATGAATTTATTGTTGTATTGTTCTCCCAAGTGCTCAGTACAGTGCTCTGCACACAGTAAGCACTCAATGAATACCACTGAATGAATTTAAAGTCTTCGAATATGCTCTCTCTCAGTCGGCCTCTTCCCAGTTTATTCTCTTAGGGAAGCTTCTTCACCTTCCTTTCAGCCACCAATCAATCATATTTATTGAGCACTTATGTGCAAAGCACTGTGCTAAGCACTTGGGAGAGTACAGTATAAAAGAGGTGGTAGACATGTTCCCTGCCCTCAGAGAGCTTAGAATCGAGAAGGGGAGCTAGACATTAAAATAAATTTCTATGTACATAAGTACTGTGGGGCTGAGAGGGGAAATGAATAAAGGGAGCAAGTCAGGATGACACAGAAGCGAGTTGGAGAAGAGGAAAGGAAGGTTTACTGTGAGATATCTTTTTTGAATCACAACTTAGAGGCTTACAGTCTAATGGGGCAGACATATAAGTTAATTCATATACAACAAAAGATGAGAAACATTAGTGAACGAACAGATAAATCCATGAAGGCAGAGGGGACTGATGAGATGGCATAACAAGGAAGATGGGGAAGACTAATCAGAGACTGGCTCCTGAGGAAATTTTTAAGAAGGCTGTGAAAGAGAAAAGGACGGTGATTTGGTAAAACGGAGGGAGAAGGCCAATCGAGAGAATATAAAATAATTTCATCTCTGGGATGCTGTCTTCCACTATGGCCTCTTTCAGATGCTTTCACATATCTGGCCGGGGAAGTTGTTAAACAACTGTTCAGTTATAACGGGCAACACTATTCTCCAAAGGAACATTTTTCCTGCTGGCTGTGGAGCCGAGAGTTCCCAGATTTTCAGAATAAGCATAATGCACACTCTGATGTCTTTATTTTAAAATGTCGGTGGTCTGCTATATTGCCCCTAGCGACATTTTAAATGTTCTTAAATTGGTTCCCGGAGACACTAAACACGATTTCTTTATCACCAGATTTATATTCCTCACTTGCAACTCCACTGACGCGCTTTTGCACAGGGAGAAGAGCTGAGTCTAACTACCATTTTGGCTCCTTTGTATGTATTGTGCGAGTTTAACGGAGCAGACGGGGCTTTAAAGTCACAAGACCAGGACCCTTGTCCAAATTCTATCATTTACTCTCTGACTGCGGCCAAGCTGCTTAACATGACACTGTTCACGTCGGGACCGGGTGCGAGATTTTCACGTGTGCCTGCTTTTTCTTGACGGAAATAATAACACCTGACTTCAGCAAGCCAACAAAAAGAAACTTGGTAACCAGTTCTTTGTTGTCACGTTTCAGCCTGGTAAGCCTTAACCGCCTGGTTGGATTCACGAAGACAGGACAGGATTGTTTTCCTTGCCTGAGTCCCTAGAGTAATAAAGCACGCTCTTAGTTCAAGCATCTGCTCTGGTACTACAAATCCCCAGAAATAGTTCCTTGAACTCTGAGGAACCTCAGAGCAATGATTAGACTCCAGGAACTTTCCTGGCATTCTGGCATTTCTCAGGATATTTGGGGGGCTCTAGACGGCACAACCACAGTCTTCTCTCCAGGCTCTCTTAACTCAACCTGACAACCGAAGAGGAACGGAAGAGATGCTGGGTGGGAAGGGGAGAAAGTTAGAAGCCATCAGGAAAAATGTTCCTTTGGAGAATAGTTTTGCCTGTTATAACTGAACAGTTGTTTAACAACTTCCCTGGCCAGCTTTGTGAAAGCATCTGAAAGCCTTTTAGACTGTGAGCCCACTGTTGGGTAGGGACTGTCTCTGTATGTTGCCAATTTGTACTTCCCAAGCGCTTAGTACGGTGCTCTGCACATAGTAAGCACTCAATAAATACGATCAATGATGATGAAGCCGAAGGTGAATATCAAGGGAATGGAGGAAAGCAGGAGGGGAGGCAGTGGACTGGGAAAGTAAAGAAACCTACGTTCTGAAACCACCTGCCTGCTATGTGAATTTGGACATGCTGCTGACTCTCCATGTGCCTCTCTTTCTTCATCTGTAAAATGGGGACAAGTTAGCTGTCGTCCTTCCCTCTTGGACTGGGAGCCCCATACCGGCCTGGGCTTGTGTCCAATATGATCGGCTTGAATCTCTTCCAGAGTATAAGCACAATGTTTGGCACACAGTGGGCACTTAACAAATAGCAAAACAAACTAGAGAAGGGTGGGCTAAGAAGAATTCAGAGAAAAAGGGGTAAAAGCAGTGGAAGAGAAGCAGTGTGGCCTAGTGGATAGACCAGGGGCCCGGGAGTCAGAAGTCTCAGCTCCGCCACTTATCTGCTGCATGACCTTGGGCAAGTCATTTCACTTCTCTCCACCTCACTTCCCCTCATCTGTAAAGCAGCGATTAAGATTGTGAGCTCCATGTGGGACATGGACTGTGTCCAACCAGATTAGCTTATATCTTTGTATCTACCCCCAGCGCTTAGTACAGTGCCTGGCATATAGTAAGTGCTTAACAATTATGATTAAAGAGAGAGAGAGAGAGACAGAGAGAGGGAGAGAGATAGATTCCCCTCCTCCCCATCCCCATCCCCCCCGCCTTACCTCCTTCCCCTCCCCACAGCACCTGTATTATAGGTATATACGTTTGTACGTATTTATTACTCTATTTTATTTGTACATATTTATTCTATTGATTTTATTTTGTTAATATGTTTTGTTTTGTTGTCTGTCTCCCCTTTCTAGACTGTGAGCCCACTATTGGGTAGGGACCGTCCCTATATGTTGCCAACTTGTACTTCCCAAGCGCTTAGTACAGTGCTCTGCACACAGTAAGCGGTCAATAAATATGATTGAATGAATGAATATGAGGAGAGGATGGGTAATAATAATAATAATGTTAGTATTTGTTAAGCACTTACTATGTGCAAAGCACTGTTCTAAGCGCTGGGGGAGATTCAAGGTGATCAGGTTGTCCCACGGGGGGCTCACAGTCTTAATCCCCATTTTACAGATGAGGGAACTGAGGCCCAGAGAAGTGAAGTGACTTGCCCAAAGTCACACAGCTAACAAGTGGCAGACCCGGGATTTGAACCCATGACCTCTGACTCCAAAGCCCGGGCTCTTTCCACTGAGCCACGCTGTAGCGATCTGGGTTGAGTGGGGGTAGTAGGATTGCCTTATTTGACTTCTATTCATCAATCGATCTATCAATAGTATTTACTGGGAGCTTACTGCGTGCTGGGCATTGTGCTAAGCACTGAGGGAAGTACAATATAAAAGCGTTAGTGGACATGTTCCCTGTGGCTTACAGTCCAGTTCATGTTAGTATTGCCTGAACAAATTGTGTGTCCAAAACAAATGTATTGCTTGTAGTATGTCTGCAACACTGTTGGAAACTGAAAAGTGGCAGAAGAAGGCCTCAGTGCAATGCCCAAAGTATCTTTCCCGTCAGAATAATTGCCCATTTAACATTTCAAAGAAGAACGATTTAAGGAGTTCATTGCTCTAGGTAATTTGGTTGGTGCAAACATTTACGCCTGACAAGTCGGCTACTGAAATAAAAGACATATATATACACGTATAAAAAAGATTTTGACTTTCAAGTTGGGAAAAAGAAATCCACTAGAGACAATATTTTCCATGTGTGAAACTGATGATAAAATTCTTCAATCTTAATCCAGCCCCACAAACTTGCATTTTGTTCGGAAAAAATCTAGCGTTTTCTTTAGTTAAATTCAGTAAAGCACAGAAAATCCCTTGACCCCACGGCTCCCTCCAGTTATCTCCCCATCTCCCTCCTACCATCCCTCTCCAAACTCCTTCAGCAAGTTGTCTATACCCACTATCTCCTCCATTTCCTCTCCAATCTGGCTTCTGCCTCCTTCACTCCACAGAAACTGCCCTCTCAATGGTCACCAAAGGTCTCCTCCTTGCCAAACCCAAGACCTCTACTCCATCCAAGCGCTTAGTACAGTGCTCTGCACATAGTAAGCGCTCAATAAATACGATTGATGATCCTAAGCTTCCTCGACTTCTCAGCTCTCTTTGACACTCTCGAACACCTCCTTTACCTAGAAATATTATCCAACCTTGGTTTCAGTGATACTTTCCTCTCCTGCTGTCCCCAACACTGTAGACAGCACCACCATCCTTCTCACAAGCCAGTACCTTGATATTATCCTTAACTCATCAATCTCATTCAACCCTTGTATTCAACCCGTCATTAAATCCCGTCACTTCAACCTTCACAGCATTGCTAAAATCTGCCCTTTCCTCTCCATCCAAGCTGCCACCAGGTTAAATCTAGGATTTATCTTATCCTGCCTTGACTATTGTGTCAGCCTTCTCACTGACCTCCCTACCTCCTGTCTCTCCCGACTCTAGTCCATACTTCATTCTGTTGCCTGGATCATTTTTGGCAGAAATGTTCAGTCCATGTTCCCATACTCCTCAAGAACATACAGTGGTTACCCATTCATCTCCGCATCGAACAGAAACTCCTTACCCTCGGCTTTAAAGCATTCAATCCCTTCCCTCTGCTACTACCTTACCTCATGGCTTTCCTACTACAACTTAGTCTGCCCACTTTGCTCCTCTGCCAACCTTCTCACCGTACTTCACCCTCAACTATCTCACCGTTGACCTCTTGGCCACGTTTTGCCTCTGGCCTGAAATGCCCTCCCTTTTCTCATCTGACAGATTATCTCTTACCCACTTTCAAAACCTTATTAAAAACACATCTCCTCCAAGGGGCCTTCTCTATGGCCTCGTTTCCTGTTCCCCCACTCCCTTCTGCATCACCCTTGCAACTGGATTCGCACCCTATGTTCACCCTTCCCTCAGCCCCACCACATAATAATAATAATGATGGCATTTATTAAGCGCTTACTATGTGCAAAGCACTGTTCTAAGCGCTGGGGAGGTTACAAGGTGAGCAGGTTGCCCCACAGGGGGCTCACAGTCTTAATCCCCATTTTACGGATAAGGTAACTGAGGCACAGAGAAGTGACATAATAATAATAATAATAATGTTGGTATTTGTTAAGCGCTTACTATGTGCCAAGCACTGTTCTAAGCACTGGGGTAGGTACAAGGTAATCAGGTTGTCCCACGAGGGGCTCACAGTCTTCATCCCCATTTTACAGATGAGGGAACTGAGGCCCAGAGAAGTGAAGTGACTTGCCCAACGTCACCCAGCTGACAAGTGGCGGAGCCGGGATTTGAACCCATGACCTCTGACTCCAAAGCCCGTGCTCTTTCCACTGAGTCACGCTGCTTCTACATATCCATAACTTATTTTTTTATTTGAATGTCTGTCTCCTCCTCTGGACTGCAAGCTCGTTGTGGCCAGAGAACATGTCTGATATATTGGACTCTCCCAAGCAGTTAATACGGTGTTCTGCACAGTAAATGCTCAATAATTACAATTGATTGGTTTATAGGAGAGTTAAGCAACTGACCTGGATATTTTACAAATGTAGTCAGCTGCAGAAGATGATTGAAGTAACAACTTTCCCTTGAGAAAAATTCTCCATAAAAAGTATCTGGGCCTAAATTATCCATCAAATTAACACCTCTCTTCACCTCACCTCATCCGTTTTTGTCCCCTTAAAAAACTGCAATGTAAGGTGACTTATAGAGTGCTCAAATCTTCTGGGAGCTCAAAAAATAACAGATGACCAATTCATTTTTGCGCGCATTTTAACTCCCCAATGTCTGAGTATTCCTATTCAGATTATTTCAGTTTTCATCTCGTCTCTTACAGTTCTGATCTCTCTGATCATCCAGATTCCTCTAAAAGGGAAATATACTGTCTCCCTCTCTGCTGTACTCCACATCACTTCTGCTTTTAAGGCCACATGAATGTAGAGAAGGCACATGAAAGCTACTCTCTTTTTTTTGTCTTTTTAGATGAGGACTATGCAGGCTATTTGGAAGATGCAAATCGTATCATGCATGTTCCTCCTACTTTGACTGTGATCCCCATGTTGGTGTATGACCTGATTAACTTGTACCTAGCCCAGCACTCAGACAGAGCTTGGCACTTAGTAAGCACTACACAAACGCGATAATAATAAGGATATTTTTATGGTATTTGCTAAGTGTTTACTACGTGTCAAACACTGTTCTAAGCGCTAGGGTATGTACAAGTTAATTAGGTTGGACTCGGTCCCCATGCCACATGGGGATAACAGGCTGAGTAGGAGGGAGAACAGGTACTTAATTCCCATTTTACAGTTGAGGAAACTGAGGCAGAGAGAAGTGACTTGCTCAAGGTCACAAAGCAAGCTATTGGCACAGCCAGGATTAGAACCCAGGTCCTCTGACTCCTATGCCCATGCTCTTTCCTCTACACCACACTGCTTGTCTAATGATAACAATGATAATAAATGCACTAAAAATGAAAAACTGTCAGGTCTACCAATTTACTATAGTGAGGGCCTACGGTCTTTGCTATAGTGAAAACCGTGGCTGAATTTGCTGATAAATTCTGAAATTTACTACCAGCCTTATAAGACTTTTAATTCCATGTTCATGAATGACAACAGAAAGGCAAAAGAAAACTTTACCCTATTCTTCTCATTCCAGCCGGACGGAAGCTCACCATTCATTCATTCATTCATTCAATCGTATTTATTGAGCGCTTACTGTGTGCAGAGCACTGTACTAAGCACTTGGAAAGTACAATTCGGCAACATATAGAGACAATCCCTAACCCAACAACGGGCTCACAATCTAGAAGGGGGAGACAGACCCCAAAACAGAACTAGACAGGTGTCGGTATCATAAAAATAAATAGAATTATAGATATATACACAATAATAATATAAACACAGTAATAATAATTATGGTATTTGTTTAAGCGCTATGTGCCAAGCACTGTTCTAATTGCTGGGGTAGATGCAAGGTAATCAGATTGTCCCACGTGAGGCTCACCGTCTTAATCCCCATTTTACAGATGAGGTTACAGAGGCACAGAGAAGTGAAGGAACTTGCCCAAAGACATTCAGCTGATAAGTGGCAGAGCGGGATTAGAACCCACAACCTCTGACTGCCAAGCCCGGGCTCTTTCCACTAAGCCACGCAACTGTATTTATTGAGCGCTTACTGTGTGTAGAGCACTGTACTAAGTGCTTGGGAAAGTACAATAAACCGTGACATTCCCTGTCCACGATGAGTTTACAGTCTTGGGTGGGGCGGGGAAGACAGACATCAATCCAAATAATCAATCAATCGTATTTATGGAGCGCTTACTGTGAAGAAATGATCGTGATTCTACTGGGGAAAGGCAAGATCATTTGAATGTGCACTGCTGGGCAACACGAACAAAGCAGCACTCCTGCCAAAAAGCCAAGTCATCATTGACGCTTGCTGGGAAAGGCCACACATGGAAACAAAACTTGGTGGTATCCGTTTCCATCAAGTCTTTTAAAGATGGTCCGCAGGAGAGAAAAATATCTTAGGCCCTCATGTTTAAAGGACTTCTGTCATATATTTCATAAAGTATACAACCAACTGCTTGCAACCTACTCATCTTTCTTTGATCTCATCTATCTCAGCAATGACCCCTCACCCATGTCCTGCCTCTGGCCGGGAACTCCCTTCTCCTACATATCTGACAGACCACCACTCTCCCTACCTTCAAAGCCTTGTTAAGGTCACATCTCCTCCTCCAAGAGCCCTTCCCCAATTAAGCCCTTCCTCTTTTTGCAAACTCCCTCTCCCTTCTGTGTCATCTCTGCTCTTGGAACTGTACCCTTTGGACACTTGATATTCACCCCACCCTCAGCCCCACAACATTTATGTACATATCCGTAATTTTACTTGTTTATATCCATGTCTGTCTCCCTCTCTAGACCGTAAGCTCGATATAGGCAGGGGGCACGTCTACCAACTCTGTTGTATTGTACTTTCCCAAGAGCTAGTCCCGTCTCTGCACGCAATAAACGCTTAATAAATACCAGTGATTGAGTGACATCAAATCCTGATTCACGGAACTCAGCAGACGACCTGCCTAACTTTAAATCAGCATACCCAGCCTGTACGCACAGAACTCATACAATTGACATTACAAATGTACCTCCCAGCCTTCAATGTGAGACTGCCATTCTTCCAAAACCTCTAATTTTTCCATCTGCCTCTTGGCTTCATTTATGTTGGAACAGACAGCTTTCATGGCTTGGAGGGCTTCCATCAATGCCGCATAGTCACTGTGCTTCCTTGGTGTCCTCTTCAGCAACTCCTGTTTACACACAAAAATATACATCACCCTTTGATCTTAAGCAACCCATAACAGTAGGCTCTAATTGTCTAACAACACTAAAGTTGAAAACACCAACACACCCATTGTCACAATGGGAATGATAAAGATAGTTTTTACCAAAACAAGTAGGAAAAATCGTTTCAAATTAATGAAGCAATGTTATTTCAAGGTCCATCTTATTTCCACTCAACCTTTTTTTCCCTCCAGTTTTCATTTAGCTTCCAAACATTCGATTAATCCCTGACCTCGTTGAGGGCTCCCAATATTCTCATTTTGATTTTTGGGGTACTCGTTTTGGTGACCTAATGCTTTTGTAAATGATGAGAGGGAAGATTTGTTGGAGAAAGGAGCGGGGGAAGATGAGAAGTACAGGAAACGTAACAACTCTCACAATCCCACATCTATTTCAAAAGAGGAATTTGGTAGTATAATAAAGTATATTATTGTTATAATTATTATTATTATGTTTATTAGGGAAACATACTGGTTTCCCTAAATCTTTTTCCCACCATTTGTAGTATCTCTTCACATTCACAATGATTGTTGTTTACAGCTCATAATTTGTTCTCCTTGGATCGAAATTAGAGGAATCCTCACTTTCATAGAATAAGGCTTTTTTTAAGAGAATGAATTAAATGGCTTCACCTACTGTCTAGACTGTCCACGACCACATTGTTTTTTAATTACTCACTTGTTTCCTCATGATAGATCCCTTCATTATATAACCAACATCATTTTATAAAATATAGGAAACATTAAATAGCACCCTCTCCCCTCAAAAATTCCACCTAACAGAGTGAGAAGAGTATGCCGTCCTTAGAGTAGGTTCTCTTGAGTTCTGTTATTGTTGAAAATTTTGCCATAAACTTTGACCCTGTGTTCAGAAAGTTCACACTCTGTTCTACAGAGCTAACACCAGGAGAAAACACATTACCTCACCCCCAACGTAACTAGAGAGCCACACGTGAAAATGGACCTCGGTCCTACCCGAGAAAGCTCGGACTTTTCGGGAAGCGCTCACAACAGAGCCGTGACTTCACAGGACGGGGACATGTTCTCTAAGTGGGCTGCGACCCGAGGTGCCTGAAATAAAAGCAGCCTGGTGTGGTTGCCATGCCAGAGAAGCACTGTTGCTGGGCTATTTCCTGACGGCCAGGAGGATGTTGTGGTCTTGCTGGTGTGAGGACAGGAAGTTAAATTTTGGAGAGAATTTGGAAAGCACACTTAAGGCGCTGCCAAGAATCTAGTATACTTCCCTGGGAAAATAAAGCCATTTCCCGGCTCAAAAATGTGAAATTGCATAACCCAGGGCCCTTAGGTGAATTACGCAGATACTCTGCAGTCTCAGAGCTGTAATGCCTAGTATGTGTAGGATTTTTTTTTTTTTCCTGAGTAAAACAATGCGAAGCTCGTGTCCGTTATCGGGAGAGTCACTGTTGGGGCCACTTCCTTAACACAACTACTACTAAATACGGTATGACCCATTTCATTCAAGGTGACCAAGTCCTTCTTAAAATATTAGTAACACAAACCTCACCTGATAAGTGGCCAACATAGAGGCCTATGGGAGCTGACCCTAGAAAGAGAATGCTTGCCCGGTTTGTCCTCTCCCTGCTCTACCTCATTTCCCTACTCTCCCCACCCCAAAGCAATAAAAAGAGTCAAGATGCCTCCACAGGAGGCATGAGGCTAGGAGGGGAACACCCTAAATCCTCCAGCTGACAGAAGAGAACCCCAAATCTGCACCTCAATTCCCGCCGCCATACCCTACTTACCCACTGGTCAGGCAAGTGCTTGAGAGTCCCAAGGATTCCCAAGTACCAACGCTCAGAGGCAACCCCAGATCCGTGGAAACAACTTAGGGTAAGTTCATTTCTCATTCCAATACAAAAAAAAGAAAAATAAATGCTAACGCTCAATGTTTTCCTTGGGAAAACACTGATGTTCGTGTTCGTGATGTCCGTACAATGCTTCTGGACAAAATGCCCCCCAACTTGTCTGGAGATACTGCATGCTGCAGGGAGCACCCTCAACCAATTTCCTAACTAGGGCAACCCAACTCTTACTGTTTGGGGATTCAGGCCAGGTAGCCCAATTGAAAAAGCGGTTGCTGGGTGACCTTGGGCAGGTCACTTAACTTCTCTGTGCCTCAGTTTCCTCAACTGTAAAACAGGGATTCAACCCTAATCCCTCCTACTTGGAGTATGAGCCCTATGTGGGACAGGGGCTGTGTCCAACCTGGTAAAACATGTATCTTACCCCAGCACTTAGAACTGTGTTTGACACACAGTGAGCACTTAACAAATACCATGGAAAAAAAAAAAAAGGGGTGATGGTTAATTTCAGTGTCTAGGCACCAGAAGTGGCCAGGTGCTAATAATAATAATACTACCAGTAATAACCATAATATTATTATTATATTGTTGCCAACTTGTACTTCCCAAGCGCTAAGTACAGTGCTCTGCACACAGTAAGCACTCAATAAATACGATCGATTGATTGACTGATTATTGCTGTTCAAGTGCTTAGTATGTAGCTATAAGACAATCGGATCAGATAGTCCCTGATACATCCTAAGAGGTAGGAAGATTAGACAAGACTAGTCCATTTTACTATTCATTCATTCAATTGTATTTATTAAGCACTTACTGTGTGCAGAGCACTGTATTAAGCGCTTGGAAAGTTCGATACAACAATAAACAGTGACATTCCCTGCCCAGAACGAGCTCACAGTCTAGAGGGAAACAAGAGTGGAAAACAAGTTTATAATCAGTTTGACCATGGTATCATATATTTATAAAAGAATGAAACACTTAGGACTCAATGTAAAAATGATAGTCACCCACACAATGTTCATTCTCCACCCAAACATCTATACCGACCGACTCGTTTTAAACCACAGTGCAGTAAATGAAACTTGTTGTACAGGGCAAATCTAAATTAATAATTTCAGATGAATCTCTTCCTTATGTGGATTGATACTGAACTGTTTTCTGGATGTGGGATAAAACACCATGTGTGTGTACGATTTATGTCTTGTTGGCATTTGTGAATTTTATGAGGAAATATCAGCCTTTTCCAGCAACGAAGTGTCACCATTCCACAGACGACAGGACTGCTTTAAAGAGGACCTCAAATAAACTCAATCACCATCAAGAAACACACACTCAAGGGAATATTTCCAAGGGGAAAACACCACAAGTACCTTCAAAAGAAGAGGATACTTGCATATCCTCTGTATTGGTGTCACCAGATAACCTTCCAGAGGAACATCTGTGTTCTTTCGTCCCCCGAGCAGCATGCAATTCTAGTGGGAAAAATAAACAGAATTAATTATGCAAGAAAACCCCAAGGCTATGAAACTTTCCAATACCATAAAGTTCCCTGTGGAAAACTTATGAAAGCACATGATGGTATGTGGTTTAATTTCCCCTTAAAGAGCACATTCAATTGCCAACAAACAAGGGTCTTGTGCCCCCTTCCATCCCTCACTGAAGAAAGATGTTCAAGACCACAGGCATAGTAAATCCATGAGATAAGGCGCTGCTCACGAAGAAAAACTATTTTGTTCAGTAACTATCTGTGCAGGGATCTGATTGAGGAAATAATTCATAGCTTACAAACTTCACAGTCGCATACCGGTTTGTTTATCGCCATCCTAGTATGAAAGCTTAGTTTGGTGTCATCTTGAATCTGCCTTAACAAGAAGCTGTCTGCTGCTCGTCTCCATAAAGACTAATGAATCCCTTTTTTTCCCCACACTTGCTCTATAATTCTCATGGTCTCATCAGTGAAATTATGCAGATGCTTAGAGCTCGGGATCATCGGCGCACCTTCACTTTCTAACAAGTACATTATTTTAGTCTTCTTTTGACTAACTTTTAATCCATACACTGTAGAAAGTCAGCAAAACACCCTCCCCGCACCGCTCCCCAACCAGTTTCTTTTGTGTGTGCTTCCTTTTAGGAATGTGTTTCCGGAACACATTCCTAAGCCAAGAGCATTTCCTGAATGGTGGCTTCAAGGACTTTCAAAAAAGTTGCAAGGGAAGAACTTCTGAAATGTCCTTCGTGTACTGTTCTCAGACATGTTTGTAGAAAACAGATTAATACGACTGAATCTATAATGCAAATGTATTTAGCGTCATTGATGAACGAGCATATTAGAACAAGACACTATTTAACTCTTTCTTAGCCACGTCTACCATCACAGAAGACTGTACAGATCGCCTAAAGAATTGAGTGAATTTTTCTGAGCTACCAATATTAACTGAATCACTGCCACACTCTGGGCTTTAGGTTGTTATTAAGTGCTTCTGTGAGTGGTATACACTGTCCAGTAATTTTTTTTTTTTGACAGTACTACCCCAAATTTCCTCCATGATTTTCTTTGCTATTTTTGGCTCAAGGGGCAGGTCAAAGCTTAACTTTTCTATGGAGCCCACCCTTTCTTTCAAGATTTTTTCCTGTCGTCTCAACCCCATGTAGCCTCTTAAACTGGAATAAAATCTGCCTTAGCGAGTTGGGGGGCAAAGAGAACAATGACAGAATAGGGGGTGTGGTGCCTCTTCCTCTAAGTGGGGAAGCATGGCATAACTGCCTTCGTGATATCAATATATATCCCTCCCAACGGCATGATTCCTTAGGCCAAAACCATCACCATTACCAGCTCAGACTGATGGTTCCTCTGGTCCAGTGGCTCATAGGATGGTCCATTTGATGGTAGCCATGGGATGCTTCAAAGATTTGTGTCCTGAGTACCCTTCCTGGCTTCGCCTGATTAAACACATGCCCTTCTGAAAGCCTCCAGTGCAAGATTCCCCACCCACTGCATTGTGATCACCCCCATCGACATTGTTTTCCTTTATTTCAGCAAGTCAGTGGGTCTGACAGAAGCTCCTAGAGGACCTTGACCAATCAAAATATACTTGCCAGAAGAAAAGCCCTTATTGTTCTTATCTTGTTAAGTTCGAGGAGCAGCTTTTGTGCCTTCTCATGGTTACTACAGTATTCATCGTAGATGCGAAACTTATCTTTCTGCCAACAAAATTGAAAAGAAATGACAATAAGTTATTCCACTTGGACATTTTCATCTGCATTTACCCTAGTCGGGCTCTGAATCCAAAGCTAGGCATTCAGGAAATGGCCAGAGGTGGCAAAGTACTTAGGTTCAGTATATATATATATATATATAAAAATCAACTGATGAGCATTATGAGACCATGCTTTGGCTTTCCAATGGAGCTCATACACTCACCTTACTGGCAGTCATTAAAAATGGGTAGTTAAGGGTGGTTTACACCTAACATTAGAAGGAGAAACTAGGTAAATTCCTCCAGGTTCCTTCTCAGTCAATTATCCTATAATTTTGTGAACTGCATCTTCAATTCTACAAAATTGTGAATTTCTGGAAGCAGCACTATTGGAAACGCTATTATCTCTCTAGCCCTGCCCAAATATCACCTAGAAATTGCATAATCCGGAACGTAAGGGAAGAACTCACTCCATGAAAAGTTGCTAGAGGTTACTGCTGATGTCGAATTATCGTCTCTCTCCCCACCATCATTATGGCCCTTTGAACACATGTTTGTCTGTCAATTGCAGCTGTCTATTTTAGAGTTCAGGTTATCTTTCCAGCTCCTGAGCTAGAATGAAGAAGCTAAAATCAACCCCTTGCAACTCTCCAAACTAGTCTGATACTTGCCAGAGGTCTGATGCGGCCATGTGTCATCACGCAAGCCGCACGGCGGCTCTGAGGTGGGGGTCCCTACCCCCGCCAGCTGCGGAGACCACTGTGGCCCCAAGCTGGAGGGGGTGAAACTTAACGGAGGATACCCTGCTCCAGGTTGAAGTAGTCTATTTACCCTATCCCTAAATCTACTTAAATGTTTGTCTCCCCTGGAATTGCAAGCCCCTTTGGACAGGGATAGTGTGTACCACAACTCACTTATGTACATATCTGTCATTTCTTCATTTATATTAAAGTCTGTCCCCCCCCAGACTATAAACTCACTGTGGGCAGGGAACGTGTCCGTTATGCTGTCATATAAGCTCCCGAGAGCTTAGTAGCCATCTGAGAGGCCAGAATGACTAAAGGAGGCTCCCTTTCATGGATGAAGGCCAAAGGAAAAGATCAAGTCGGAAGAAAAACAAAAATCAATGGGTCAATTCTCCGGTTTGAAGAGCATGTAAAGTCAGGCCTGCTGGAAGGCATGAAGCAAAGAATTCCGGAAAACTCCTCATTCTTTTTGTAATGCTGTTGCCCCTCCTTAACCAACATGCCTTCAAAAGATGGAGGAATGATCGATTAATGGAAGCACCTGGGAAGGCCCATCTCATATGCTAAAAGCGGAGGAATAAGAGCTAGAAGAGACTGAGATATTTCAATTCCACCTTTTTTAAACATTTTGGGAAAGCTAGAGGCATGCGACTGCAAAATGAGTTGAAAAAAAGAAATGAAAGGAGTCCAAATCTCCACCCCTCCACCTCTTCACTATCACACCATTCCCTGTCTGCCTTATCATGGGAGAAGCCCAAACAGAATTTCTCCACAAACATCTCTCTGTTTCACTGAAATTCTCCGTGGTGCCAAAGGACAGGGAATGCTGAATCCTCAATTCTTCCAGGCCTCACTGCCTAAAATATCTACCCTTTTACATTTTTTTTCAGTTTTTAAAAGCCTGACCAGCCTACGTGGAATTGTTTTAACTGTGCCAATGATTGTTCGAGTGTATGGTTTTTTGTACAGTTTCAGTACAGAGTGATTTGTTACATCTAAATTGCGAATTTCTAAAAAATGTGTGTCTGCATTGAACAACACTGGTCTATTTCCGAGATGTTTTTCTTTGCTCTGAGCTGCAGAAAGACAGTTACAGTCCAGAGGAGCAGCAGCAGTGGAATGCCTATGAAGGTTAAAATTCTCCCTGTGCTGGTCTAAACATTTTTCTCACCTTAGATGGTGGACTGCATAAACATCAGTTTCCCTTTGCTGTTTTAAATCTCCCGTACCTAAGAGCTTCCCCTGTGCTATTCGGTAGTGTTGATCTGCAGGGTAATTATTTCTTCCTTCAAAAAATTCCTAAAAGGGGGACCACAGAGCACCTGAGTTTGCACACCTGTCATTAGTTAGAGCTTCCCAACGTGCTAGTTTATCAGAGGGTCCCCTGAGGAATGACTCCGGCAGGGAGAGGACATCTCCTTGAGAAGAGAAGTCCTTTATGTTTGAAGGAAACTCAAAAGTCCATTCACAGTGAACAGCTTGAATATTCATTAGCGTTCAAAGCTACACAGGATGCTAAACACTAACATGTTGAAAAAAAACTAAAAGCCTGTTTGTTCTTCAGCTGACTGACTGGATAGACTGCCGCAACTTCCTCTTTCCTGGCAACTGGCGTTCATGTCCAGGGGTCTTGAGGGAAAATGAGCGATCACCGTCAGGTTTGGGATTCACGGCTGACTGTACACCCGCCGTCATTCCAGGAACTAGAACTCCAAAGGAAAAGCCAGGGGTAAATAGGATGGAGAAAAACAGTAATAATAGTAATAATTATAGTCCTTATTAAAGAGCTTACTATGTGCCAAGCACTGTTCTAAAGCACTGATACAAATTAATCAGGTTAGACACAGTCCCTGGTACACACAGAGCTTAATCCCCATTTTACAGAGGAGGATACTGAGGTCCAGAAGTGAAGTGACTTACCCAAAGTCACACAGCAGAAATGTGGCAGAGCCAAGATTAGATTTATTACTCTATTTACTTTACCTGTACATATTTCCTATTTACTTTGTGAATGATGTGCATACAGCTATAATTCTATTTATTCTGACGGTTTTGACACCTGTCTACCTGTTTTGTTTTGTTGTCTGTCTCCCCCTTCTAGTCTGTGAGCCTGTTGTTGGGTAGGGACCGTCTCTATAGGTTGCCGACTTGTACTTCCCAAGCACTTAGTACAGTGCTCTGCACACAGTAAGCGCTCAACAAATACAACTGAATGAATTCGAACCCAGGTCCTACTGACTCCCAAGCCCACGCTCTAACCTCTAAGAAATGCTACTTTTGCAAACAGGGTCCTCCCCAACACCAGCCCGGGTTTGAAGTGAAATCAGCCCCAAGGAATATGAAGAGGTAACCTACAAAGTGCAGAAAGCAGGTTCCCACTTCTTGTTGAGCTTCAGGCTCTGGATGCAGACACTCCTCCACAATGGTGAGGAATTCCTTGTGCACTGCAAGAATGTCTTCGATGTTGGAGAACAGCATCTGCGAAAGCCGACAAAAAAATCAATGAGGAAAAGAACAGCAGAGCCATTAGGAAATTTTTAAAAAAATGCTTTTAACAGAATAGCAACACACCTTCACGGTTTCCTCTGTGACATTTTTGTCAACTTTTGAGGCTGCACACTGAATCATCCGGTGTAAGAATGCCTAAAGGAAACAAGAAGGAGTAATATGTTCACTCATTCATTCATTCAATCGCATTTATTGAGCACTTACTGTGTGCAGAGCACGGTGCTAAGTGCTTGGGGGGAACAATACAACAATATCCAAACACCTTTCCTGTCCACAACAAGCTTACAGCTAGAGATGTAATATAGTAAGGACACACCAGGATTTTAAATAGGTTTTCTGTAAAGAGAGAATGTTACCATTTTGGGACTTTTGAAATCTTTTCAAATTCTAATTTCAGATCATCTTAGGAGTCCAGGGATCCCCACTTGAAAGCTCTTTGTTTTAAGTGGCTGAATTTTAATGCAGGCATTTTCGTCAGCATTATGTCCCATCAAAATGATGCTATGAAGTTTACCATGGCTTAATCACCTCCTTTCCCTCCCTCTTAAACTACGGTGTGTTTGGATTTACTTCAATAAAGTTAGTATTGCCCCATTGTAATTTAGCATTAGAAAATGACAGATCTCTAGTGTGTTAGCACAAGGTACCTTTTTGCTGCATAAAAAGTGAAAATTAGTGCTTACACATGTCCACATAAAAATGTAATTCAAAGTCTTTTTACCAGTAGTACATACATTATTTGATCAGTATCTTTGTTTACAGATTTTATCACAATTTAAAATATTTATATTGTTTTGGCCAATTTCCTGATCTTGGGAATGCATCAATGCACTTTACATTTATTTCCCATGGGAGATTTACACTTCATTTAGCACTGTTTCACTCAATTGTGGTATTTTTTAAGTGGCTACTATGTGCCAGGCACCTTACTAAACTCCGGGGTAGACACAAGCAAATTGGGTTGGACTCAGTCCCTGACCCCCATGGGGTTTACAGTCTCAATCCTCATTTTACAGATGAGGTAACTGAGGCACAGAGACGTGAAGTGACTTGCCCAAGGTCACACAGCAGACAAGTGGCAGAGCTGGGATTAGAACCCCTGACATTCTGACACCCAGGCCTGTGCTTTATCCATTACGCCATAGTAAGCTCTCAGTAAATACCACTGACGGATTGATTGATATCCCTTTTAGGGGAGCGAAAACCTAAAGGGAACACTAAAATCCATCATGAAACTGCCAAAATAACCTACTAAAAGAGCATTACTGAAACCTTTGCACTCAACAGTTTACATTAATTCAAGGACACATGCCAATTTCCAATGAAAACTAATGGTGTTGCTAAAGAGTACTACACCTTATCTTTCAGGGGAAAATGTTCATCAAAATCCTATCAATACACTTCATTGTTTACCAAAGATACTGGCAGAGGTGGGAGCCTAAAGCCTTGATACACTGACTACCCATACCATAGCATATTCTTTAATCACTACAACAACAACCACCAAATGTGACAAATATCATGGTTTTCATAATCACCAAGTTTCAAGGCCATATTAAAGGATGTAAATACTTCTGCATGCTCTAGTGATGCAAACTTCTAAAAAAAGAGAGACACACAAAGGAAAACCACTGCCATTTGAATTGCTTATTTTGTGTCTATTTGTCCTTTGCAAATACTCCTACAAACTCATTCAGTGCTCTAAGCGCTTAGTACAGTGCTCTGCACACAGTAAGCGCTCAATAAATACGATTGATGATTCCATGAGTAGCAAGGATAGGGGTGACATCTGCCAAGTTTATGTTATAAATCAGCCCCAAAGCCCCTTGAGAAAATTGTTAACTTTTTCTAGATATATTTAAAACTCTTCCCCATTACTCTAGTTTAGAAAACGGTTTGAGACCAGGAAATAAATCACCATAATAATCTAATACTCTAAAGACACCAAAAGAAGATAAGGGCAGCATTAAAATATATCAGGAAAACAGTACTTCTACTTAATTGCATTGCATATCATTCCAGTAGGTATCATAGGTAATATGAAACCATTCCGTTCAACTTTTTTTTTTTAACAAGGCAACATGGAATGTGTTAACATTTTTTGATGAACCATATGTTTTCCCCAGAGGTTATCAATTTTTACAACCCTGAATGGAGAACGGAGAATAACAGAACGTGTAGTGTGACCAAAATAGTATCGACTGATTCTACTGTAGTCTCTGAAGTGCTCACTACAGCACTTTCTATAAAGCGGGGGTTCAATAAATAGTACCGATTGATTGTATCGGATATCTGCTAACTTTAGAGAGTAAGCTAGCTCCAAATGTGGTTCTCTATCTTTTACCCCTCTCCACCCCCACCCCAGAACTTATATCCCTTCTCTGTTCTGTGTCATGTCAGAATTAAAGCAGGGCTCCCTTTGATCTGAGGGAGCCTATACAGTCCTACAAATACCTTTGTCCTCAGCTCCCATTTCTCTTCACTAACCGTACCCTGTCCCAAGCCTTGCTCTTTGTCATCATTCTGCTGTTGCGTACTTACCCAAGTGCTCTGTACAGTGCTGTGCACACGGTAAGTGCTAAATATCGATCATCAATTTTTTTATGGTATTTATTAATTGCTTAGTACAGTGCTCGGCACCCAGTAAGCGCTCAATAAATACGATTGAATGCATCAAGCAATCAGTACGTGCCAGGCACTGTTGAGGGCTTGCTGTGTGCAAAGCACTGTACTAAGCACTTGGAAAAGGTCAAGCCCCATACACTATACTGTGCTGCTTCATCATCATCATCAATCGCATTTATTGAGCGCTTACTATGTGCAGAGCACTGTACCAAGCGCTTGGGAAGTACAAATTGGCAACATATAGAGACAGTCCCTACCCAACAGTGGGCTCACAGTCTAAAAGGGGGAGACAGAGAACAAAACCAAACATACTAACAAAATAAAATAAATAGAATAGATATGTACAAGTAAAATAGAGTGATAAATATGTACAAACATTGAGCATATTAGGTGCTCAATGAATAAATACCTTTGGATATATGCATAGTGGATACAGCACAAGGTTGGGAATCAGAAGGTCATGGGTTCTAATCCCAAATCCGCCTCTTGTCTGCTGTGTGATCTTGGGCGAGTCACTTTACTTCTCTGGGCCTCACTTAACTCATCTGTAAAATGGGGACTGAGATTATGAGCCCCACATGAGACAGGGACTGTGGCCAACCCAATTTGCTTGAATCCACCCCAGTGCCTGGCACATAGTAAGCACTTAACAAATACCATAATCATTATCCTTAGCGCTTAGTACAGTGCTCTGCACACCGTAAGCGCTCAATAAATACGATTGATTGATTGATTGATTATCCAAGATCCCCGCTACAGCCAAGTGGCAGAACCCCGGTCTCCTCAGTCTCTGCCCTGGGCTTTTTCCACTAGGCCAGACTCCCTGTAAAATGTCCAGAACATCTTCCCCGTTTCTGATGAATTTAACATGCTCACACTTTGACTGGTGTTTCTGAAAAAGCCACAGAAAATGAGGCATCCCTTCAAAATATCTGTTCTTAAATTCTGGATGGAAATACCTTCCTGATGAAATATCTGATCATTACCTGTTGTCTTGTACAATTAGTGGTTTTTCCTAAAATCTCTCAATAAGGATTTTCACTATACGTAAGCTGCCCTATTCAAAATTCCGTATTAGTCATTTTTCCATACGAGTCAGACCTTATAAAAATTAAAGGAAATGTGCTTTGAAAATTTCATTATTTAACTACTTCCTCTGATGTAGGGAATTAAAAAAACTCTAATTCACCACGGTAACATTAAAAAATAGTATGAATCTGTCCATACAGGCAACCAAAATCAATTTTTACTGAAACCATTTCTTTTACCAGGAGTTGGTACTACCCTTTCTCCACTTTTATCATTTTAGAAATGCCCTAGTGACCCTTGAGATTTAATACGTGATCACGTTAGTTTCAAATTATTAAAATATGGTCAATATGTTTCACATAGCTGTGTTTTATTCCCAAGAAGATGTACAAGGATTTCATTAGACCACATCACTCACTGGGCATCTTAAGGAAGGGCTTATTCTGGATAAGTTAGATCCAATAGCATAATGCCTAAAGCACTTTTGGAAGTAGTTATCTTTTCATGACATTTGATAGGCACTTATTATGTGTCAACGACTGTTCTGAGCACTGGGGTACATACAATTTAATCAGGTCCGACACAGTCCCTGTCCCATGTAGGGCTTACAGTCTAAGTAGGAGGGAGAATGGGTATTGAATCCCCATTTTGCGGTTGAGAAAAATGAGGCCCAGAGAAGTTAAGTGACTTGCCCAATGTCACACAGCAGGCAAGTGGCAGAGCCAGGTTTACAACCCAGGTCCTCTGCCTCCCAAGCCCGTGCTCTTTCCACTAGGCCACGCTGCTTCCCAATTCTGCCGTAAATGCATTAGATTGAGGTTCTACAAAAGGATATTTTTCTTGTGAGACTGCACACTTTGGCATGCTTTCCAACTTGCTCCGCAGCACCTACATACATATCCGTAGTTTATTTATATTAATGTGTGTCTTCCCCTCTAGACTGTAAGCTCGTTCTGGGTAGGGGATGTGTCTACCAACTCTTATTATATCGTGGTCTCCCAGGCACTTAGCACAGTGCTCTGCACACAGTTAGCACTCAATACGACAGAGAATTGATTAATCTATCATTAAATCCTGTCAGTTCAGCCTTCACGACATCGCTAAAATCTGCCCTTTCCTATCCACTGAAACTGCTATCATGTTAATCCAAGAGTTTATCCTATCCTGCCTTGATCCAGCCTTCTTGCTGACCTCCCTGCCTCCTGTCTCTCCCCACTCCAGCCCACTCTGCTGCCTGGATCATTTTTCTACGAAAATATTCAGTTTATGTCTCCCCACTCCTCGAGAATCTCCAGTGGTTGTCCACCCTTCTCCAAATCAAACAGAAACTCCTTACCATTGACTTTAAAGCATTCAATCTCCTTGTCCCCCTTGCCCCTAAGCCCTCTTTTCCTCGTCTCCCACTCCCTTCTGCATCTCCCTGATTTGCTCCTCAGACCCATAGCATTTATGTGCATACCTGTAATTTCTTTAATAATAAAAATAATAATAATAATGTTGGTATTTGTTAAGCTCTTACTATGTGCCAAGCACTGTTCTAAGCGCTGGGGTAGATACAAGGTAAGCAGGTTGTCCCACATGGGGCTCACAGTCTTCACCCCCATTTTGCAGATGAGGGAACTGAGGCCTAGAGAAGTTAAGTGATTTGCCCAAGGTCACACACCTGACAAGTGGCAGAGCTGGGATTTGAACCCATGACCTCTGGCTCCCCAGCCCGTGCTCTTTCCACTGAGCCACGCTGCTTCTTTACTTATATTAATGTCTATCTCCCCGTCTGAACTGTAGGCTCACTGTGGGCAGGGAACAGGTCTACCAACTCTGTTATATTGTACTCTCCCAAGTGCTTCTAACAAGTGTTCTGCACGCCATAAGCGCTCAATAAATCTTGTCTTGTCTCATGCCGTCATATCTTTTCCGACCCATAGCAACCCCACGGACACATCTCTCCCACAACGCCCCGCTCTCCATCTGCAATCGTTCTGGTAGTGGATCCATAGACTTTTCTTGGTAAAAATACGGAAGCGGTTTACCATTGGCACCCTCTGCACAGTAAATGTGAGTCTCCACCTACGACTCTCTCCCACACCGCTGCTGCCCAGCACAGGTGAGTTTTGACTTGAAGCAGATTGCCTTCCACTCGCTACCCACCTGCCAAGCTAGGAATGGAATGGGTATGTCTCTGCTTGACTCTCCCTCCCGTAGCCGAGACTTGTAGAGTACTGGAAACTCTCCAGGTGCAACCATGAGAAGGGTGCTCAATAAATACGATGGATTTAATATTTTAACGACATTTGTTAAGCACTCATTGTGCATCATGCACTGTTCAAAGCACTGGGGTAGGTACACATTCATTAGGTCGGACACAGTCCCTATTCTGCATGGGACTCACAAGTGTAAGTACGAGGGCGGACGGGAATTCCCATTTTACAGTTGAGGAAAACAGGCACAGAGAAGTTCAATGTCTTGCCCGTGGTCACACAGCAAGCAATTGGCTGAGCTGGGATTAGAACCCAGGTTCTTCTTGACTCCTGGGCCTGTGATCTATCCACTTGGTCACGCTGATTCATCAGGGCTGTGGTAACTCTTTTTCTTCCATTGCTCTTATGCTTGCATTCTGGGAAACCATCAGGGTAGCAGTATGGTTGAAAAACAAGGTTATATTGGTAAATTATTTTGTACTCTCCTATGCGCTTAGTACAGTGTTCTGCATACAGTAAGAGCTCAATAAATACCAGACTCCCCAAGGACAGTGATCTGTACCCATGAGGCACTTGATAAATACTACTGATGGATCAGGAATCAAAAAATCTTCCAACAGTCTGTTAGCCTCACGTACATAATGATTTTAGGGTGCTTGGAATGAGCTAGGAGGTACACTAAGGGTCGGTGGATCCAAAAATATTAAAGCCTACCTCACCATATAATGCTTGCTAAATTAGAATTGGACGATAGGTCAAACTTAGGCCAAATCGGAATGTTCTCTTCAAAAAGTTGGGTCAACGTGATCAACGCTTATATCAAATAATAGAGAACAGCATTCATTTTGACACCAGCAATGCTTAAATATTCAAAAAATGAAATAAAAAAAACTGACTTGTGACAAATTCTAGAGAAATGCACAAATATGGTATCAAATTATCTCACTGAGAATGCCAAAAGATAAACGATGAAGTCTTCATTCAGGATCCAGGAAAAAAAAAAAATCTATTACTGAGCTCATTTCCCCCAAAATGGGCTAACAATGACACTGACATCTGAACCACTCAGGAGTCCAGCTTGCGGCCAGTAGTAAGCCAGGCCCTTGGATAACCTTGTTTAGCTGGTCAGAAAAAACAATAACGGAAGATTTAAAATAATTTGGTAAATTGTTGCAGGTTTATTGGGAGGTATCAAAAAAAGAAAGAAGGATTGGAATTGCTTTCAAAAAGTCAACATTGGGCATTTCAACCCACACCCTGTGGAAACATTGTTTGTCATTTTGGCAAATCTGGTAAAGATCATTTTGACGGCCAGAGTGGAACTGCTGCAACCTCTGTTCAGCTGGGGCGAAATATCATCTGCTGAGAGAAAAGCCATGGTGATATTTTTCCAAATTCACCTTCCCAATAAAGTTGTGAACCTCATTCCGCTGTAACAGAGCAGGCCCTACTTCTGCCAGCAAACTGATCCTGCTGCTCATGCGCTGCCAAAAATTATACACACCGAGTCCGTGTTCACGAGAGAAGTAAAGTGAACTCGTGGCTGGAGCCCAGGCCTGAGAGTCGGAAGGACCTGGGATCTAATCCTGCCTCTGCCACCTGTCTGCTGTGAGACCTCGGTCAAGTCACTTCACTTCTCTGGGCCTCAGTTACCTCATCTGTAAAGTGGGGATAAACACTGTGAGCTTCATGTGGGACAGGGACTGTGTCCAACCCATATTTGCTTGTATCCATCCCGGTACTTAGAACAGTGCCAGGCACATAGTAAACGCTTAACAAATACCGCAATTATCATCATCATTATTAGTATTATTAATAATAGTAATAATAATAGCAGCCTTGGGGGAGTTCTTGAGTTCTGCAAAAACACAACCCCTGCTTTACAGGAGAGCTGGATGTACATTACTTCTTCCCCTGTCAGCAACTATTTGCTAAATTAAGCAGTACATCCACATGATAGTGTCAACCAAGAACTTGTGGACCACCAACAGCTGAAAAGATATGGGAACAAACTATCCAACAATCAATTTACTACCAAATTATCCATCAATTTACAGCCACCTAGATGACTGTGGAAACATAATAATACTGCCTTGTTTTTTGTATTATGCTTTTAATTTTCCAAAGGTTTTTCATATCAGTTCTCTCATTTTTTCCTCACAACATCCCTGTGAGGATGAATCCCCATTTTACAGAGGAGAAGCCTGAGGCCCTGAGAGTTTAAATGAGTTGTGAAAGGTCACACAGCAGGTTACGGCAGAAATCTTCTCATTCTTAGCTTTAGTTTCCTTCCACCTATCATTTGGGAAGAGTATTTAATCCATCAGTGGAATTCATTGAGCACTTACTATGTGCCAAACACTGTACTAAGTGTTCGGAAGAGTTCACTATAACAGAATTACTGGATACATTCCCTGCCCCATTAACAAGTTTACAGTTTAACCAGGAAGACGCACATTAATATAAATAAGAAATTTTTAATATATAATTTAAAGATATGTCCACAAATGCTGTGGGGTTGGGGATGGAGTGAGTATCAAATGTTCACTTAGCACAGATCCAAGTGCATAGGCGACACAGAAGGGAGAGCAAGCAGAGGAAAAGAGGGCTTAATTGGGAAATGCCTCTTGGAAAAGTAAACTTGTCTGCTGCGTGACCTTGGGCAAGTCACGTCGCTTCTCTGTATATATGTATATATATTTGTACATATTTATTACTCTATTTATTTATTTATTTTACTTGTACATATCTATCCTATTTATTTTATTTTGTTAGTATGTTTGGTTTTGTTCTCTGTCTCCTCCTTTTAGACTGTGAGCCCACTGTTGGGTAGGGACTGTCTCTATATGTTGCCAATTTGTACTTCCCAAGCGCTTAGTACAGTGCTCTGCACATAGTAAGCACTCAATAAATACGATTGATTGATTGATTGATTGATTGATTGATTCTCTGGGTTTTGGTTACCTCATCTATAAAATGAGATTGAGACTGTGAGCCCCACGTGGGACAGGAACAGTGTCCAACTCGATCTGCTTGTATCCATCCCAGTGCCTAGCACCCAGTAAGCGCTTAACAAATTCCACCATTAATTAATTAATGTAACCTTAATAACGCTTTGAAGGTGCAGAGTGAAGAAGTCTGGCATAAATGGAAGGGGAGAGAGTTCCAGACTAGAGGGAGGACATGGGATGGGGATTGGCAGAGAGATACACGGGGTCAGGGCACAGTAAGTAAACTGGTGCTAAAAAAGTAGAGTTTGTGGATTGGGCTCTACTAGGCAATGCATGCTCGAACAGTTAATTTCCATCTGTGATCTCGTTATCAAACATCCCTGGCAGAAGAGAAGTGCGAGATATAATCCACCTAGACTTCAATAAGGTTCCTGAGCCAGTCAGTCCCCTTTAACATCCTCCCTGACAAGTCAGGAAAATAGGTTTTGACCATTCTACTGCTAAATGGGCCCTCAATCAATTAACCAAACAATGGTATTTATCGAGCGCTTACTATGTGCAGAGCACTGTACTAAGCATTGGGAGAGAACAATACAACAGAATTACCCCATAATGAGCTTACAGTCTAAGACAGGTATTTCTGGGTTGGGGATTGGGGATGAGGATGAGTGGCAGAGACCCCTCCTCCCCTCCTTCAAAGCCTTGTTTGAAGACCCATTTCCTCCAAGAGGCCTTTCCTGATAAGTCCTCCTTTCCTCTTCTCCCACTCCCTTCTGTGTCGCTTTGACAAATCAAGGCAGGTGGGACGAAATCCCTGATTAATGTATCAAACTATTTACAGTTGAGAGGCAGTGTGGCCTAATGGAAAGAGCACGGGGTTGGGAGTCAGAGGTCGTGAGTTCTAATCCTGGCTCCACCACTTGTCAGCTGTGTGACTTCGGGCAAGTCACTTAACTTACCTGTGCCTCAGTTTCCTCAGCTGTAAAATGGGGGTGAAGACTGTCCCATGTGGGACAATCTAATTATCTTGTATCTACCCCAGCGCTTAGAACAGCACTTGGCACACAGTAAGCGCTTAACAAATCAATCAATCAATAAATCATATTTATTGAGCGCTTACTGTGTGCAGAGCACTGTACTAAGCGCTTGGGAAGTACAAGTACTATTATTGAGAGCTGGTGAAAAGGAGGACATGAGTGTTAAAAATAGGGAGCACAGTTAAAAACTGTGTCAATGCCCTCTTCCTCCCAAGAAAGACGTGCAAAGATAACCTAGCAGCCAGGCCATAAGATGTGACAAATGAGAATCCGTAATCTAGAATCCCTAGACATTAACCTTATACTACTTCGCACTCAGGCCCTGACCTGACAAGTTAATGCGCCCTTACAGGCCTTGCAATTTTCCACCTAAACTGAATGTTTCCATGACTGGCTATAGCTCCCTGCATAAGGCAGATGCTGAATAACCATTTTGTTCGACAGCAAACAAGGCAAACAACTTATTGTGAATTTCAGAGGGGGTTCATTTGATCCTTATGAGAAATGACTGTCCCTAAAAGCCAGCAGTGACACTTGCTTCGTCATCATTAGCAGGGAAAATGTTGATTGAGGGAATGCTACTCCGTAACTCTGGCCCAGTGGAATTAAAAGTTCCCCTGAGAAATCTGAGAGGATTCCTCCATTTCCACACAGCCTGCCTTGCTTGTCTGTTTCAGATCAATCAATCAATCAATTGTATTCATTGAGGGCTTACTCCATCGAACTAAGTGCTCAGGAAAGTACAATATAACAGAGTTGGTAGACACATTCCCTGCTCACAATGAGCTTCGAACATGAGGAAGAACACAACTTTCCAATCTGGTGTATTAAAAAGATCACTTTTAAAATATTTATATATCACACACACACACACACAGAGTAAGTATGTGTGTGGAGGGGTGTCTCATGAGGAGGTGGAGATGAAAACTAAAGCAGATTTGATTTCTAAATAGCAGATTCAATTTTTAATGGCTCCAATCCCAGTCTTGATTAGCTACAATAGACTGCCCAGTGATGAGACCACCATGAAAACCTCCTGACCTTTTTCTCCACAGAAATCCAATAACTCCTTGCTTCTCCTACCACCTTTCCTCCAACTACCCTGACATTTGTCTAACAATTGAAGAATCCCAACATTTATGAAGCCTCATATGTCTATAGCTCAGAAATCCTCTGGGAATTCAGCCCTCCCTCTCATCCCCACTAAAGCAAATTAATGAGAAATCTTAGAAATCTCTGATGATTTTTTCAGAGAAACACTTTCAAATTAAGCTTCCACTTTCACAAAACTCTCAGGGATTTCAAGGAATAATAGGTTATGCCTTCTCAGAATCAGCACTCAATCTACCAATCAGCATTGAATGGGCTGAATAAATTGAATAATAATACTAATAATATTGGTATTTGTTAAGTATTTACTATGTGCCAAGCACTGTGCTAAGAGCTGGGGCCAATACAAGGTAATCAGATCATACACAGTCCCTATTCCACATGGGGCTAACAGTCTTAGTATAGGGAGGACGGGCATTTAATCTCTATTTTACAGATGAGGAAACAGAGGCCCAGAGAAATTAAGTGACTTGACCGAGGTCACACAGCAGACAAGTGACAGAACTGGAATTAGAACCCAGGTTCTCTGACTCCCAGGACCATGCTCTTTCTACTAGACCATCTGCAAGTGGAAAATACTCAACATACCAGCACTTAAAAACATTAAGCCCACCTCTCCCCATCTATACAGATCTGAAAGTCTGTGGAGAGATTCCCAGTGAACTTAGATTGGGCATTGGTAGGGAGAGAGGGGAAAAGAGGAGAAACATATTCTCTACCCTCCTCAAGGAAAGCACACAGCATTTTTGCCTCCTGGGTACCACAGGCCATGGAGTGCCAATTAGGGATGTCCCCAAAAACAGCAAGGCCAAAAGAGAGAAGCAGCATGGCCTAATGGATAGAGAATGGGCCCGGGAATCAGAAGGTCATGGATTTTAATCCCAGCTCCGCCACTTGTCTGCTGTGTGACCCTGGCCAAGTCTCTTCACTTCTCTGTGTTTCAGTTACCTCATCTTTAAAATGGGAATTGAGACTGTGAGCCCCACATTAGACAAGGGACTGGTCCAGCCTGATTTGCTTGTATTCACCCCAGTGCTTAGTACAGTGCTTGGCATATAGGAAGCGCTTAACAAATACCATAATAGTAATTAATTAATTAATTAAAAGTCTATTCGCCCAATATTCTGGCTATACAATCTCATTTGCCAATATCTTTATTAACTGCAACCCAGTCCGAGTGAAAAAAATGGACCCTAACAAGCATCCGAGGAAAGACTAACCATCTGTATGATGGTGACGATGTCTCATTCATTCAATCATATCTACTGAGCATTTACTGAGTGCAAAGCACTGTACAAAGTGCTTGGGAGAGTACAATAATAACAATAAACAGATTCCCTGCCCGCAATGAGTTTACAGTCTCAGGCACAAGGGCTTCAATCTTGAGAACCTGTATGGATAAAGGGATTACAGTGCTTAGTACAGTGCTCTGCACACAGTAAGTGCTCTATAAATATGATTGAATGAATGAATGCTCTGCAAATAGTATGCACTCAATAAATGTCACCGATTGACTGAAAAAGTTAGTGTCTTGTGCTGCAAAACTTGCAGTCCCTCATCTCTGCCAGGTGTGGCTGGGCTGGGGATTGAAATGTGACATTTCAGGGTAATAATAATAATGATAATAATGGTATTTGTTAAGTACGTACTACGTGCCAACACTATTCTAAGCGCTGGGGTAGATAGAAGGTATTCAGGTTGTCCCATGTGGGTTCACAGTCTTAATCCCCATTTTACACATGAGGTGACTGAGGTACAGAGCAGTTAAGTGGCTTGCCCATGGTCACACAGCAGACAAGCAGCGGAGCCAGGATTAGAACCCAGATCCTTTGACTCCCAAGCCTGGGCTCTTTCCACTAAGCCACACTGCTTCTCTTATTTTCTTTCTTTATTCTTTCTGCACGTGAGGTCTTTGCCCACCTCAAGTAGTTACAGGCAGAACCGATCCTAGAACCGAGGTCTCTGGATTCCCAGAGCAGTGCTCACTCCACTGGATGGACAGCAGGGCTAATTATCCGTATACCATTTTAGTGGATTATTTATACCCAGGCACGCTTATAAATGTGCTGTTAGATTCTGTCCTCTTCTATTTCTGGGCTTTCTCATCAGATTAGAGCAGCATGGGGACCATCTCAAAGAGTTGGCTCTCATGCTGGGCAAATGGTTTTCGCTGATTACCACATAACCCACTGCAGAGGCCGTTCCAACAAAAATGACAAGTTATGCTTTTATTAATAGCATTCCACCTCTACATTGCTTCGTTCTGAGCACAAGAATTAAATCTCAAAAGCCTTTCTTGTTTGATATATTCATTCTACCTAGTCACACACACATTCAGGAACAAAGTAAAGAAACAACCCAACTTTGATAATAGCTTAAGTGAGTCATGAAGGAGTATACTTCTCAATGTGTTATTTTTCAGAGATAAACCTTTGCCCTTTGGTACTTCATAGGAGTCGTGTGGGCAAAAATTGCTTCCTTGAGACTTAATTAATACCGGGAGAGAACTTGTTCTATGAGTGAAATGGGTCTTCAGGCCTCTGAGTTTTCCAGTCTTGGGCCCTCTGTCATTCTTTGTCTCTGTATCCCCATATGTGCATCCTCAAAAGCTTACTACAGGACTCGGCAAATGCTCAATAAATACCACTGATTCATCCTTGGGTGGGTTTCTAGAGAAGCAGCATGACACAGTGGAGAGAGCATGGGCCTGGGAATCAGAGGGTCACGAGTTCTAATTCCGACTCTGCCGCTTGTCGTCCGTGTGATCTTGGGCAAGTCACTTCACGTCTCTGTGCCTCAGTTACCTCCTCTGTAAAAGCGGGATTGAGACGGTGAGCCCCATGTGGGACGGGGACTGTGTCCAACTTCATTTGCTTGTATCCACCCCAGTGCTTAGTACAGAGCCCTATATGAGACATGGATTGTGTCCAACCTGATGAGCTTGTATCTACTCAGTAACCCCTACATTACAGGAGAGTTTGGCGCATCTAAAAATACAAGGCAGTTTAAGTATGGTCACGATTCTACGTCTACATTTCCAATCCCTTGTTCTTCTGGGACTTTCAATGGTAGGTGGGCACATAAATGACCTTGTACATTTTTATCTGCAAAAATGCATCCATTAAGTGTGCTTCATTCTTAAGTCATGATACAGTACATTCACAGGGGATTAAAAACAGACTTATAAGAAAATTGCCCTGTTTCCTTTCAGCCACCATGGAAAAATACAATTCTAAAAACCTATTTATCAAAGTTGGCTTCATCCAAAACCCCAAACTGCTTATTACTACATGATAGCCTACTTATAGCTGCCTTGCAAGTTTACTTTGGCTCGCAAATGCCACAACCCAAACAAATTTGAAATGCCAAAAGTTAACATCAAAACCCCAAATTTATATCATGCTCTAATCCTTGAATCCAGACCATGGTGTGAAAACATAAAATGGAAACTAACCAATAAAACTGCTTATCACAAAGCAGGATCATTAAAGAAATCTGAACCATGGGAAAAACGGCTTAAAAACCCATTATTTGGAATCTAACTTGATATAGAATCTATGTAATGTCCTCAAGTAAAAAGATATTTTAAACACTCTCTTTTACCAAATGTAGGCATTCTAAAATGATTTTTAAGAGAAGGATTTTCAGGCAGGCCTCATGAGAAATTATAAAATAGAATTAATGTTTCTACCAGGTTGTCTTCCAGGGCCACTGGATTTTTCACCAGAACATGAGGACAACCAGACAGACATCTTTGCAATAACTTGTTCAATATATCTCGGTAGAAAGCCTCGTATGTCATTCCTGAAAAATATTTGCCCTAAAAGGTAAAAGCCTACATAAATTCTTCAGCATTTTTCTATAGGATAAACTCATCTCCACTCATACAAACAGGAGAAGCTTTTACTTCAAATTTTGGCCATCCTGGTCTATCAAACGATAAACAATGTTAGATATGTCTTTAAGGACTTTACAATCATCAGCTCACACAATACCTTTATCAGGCAATCTAGCATTAATCCCAATTCTCGAAGGGGACAACTCGATAAATAAACCAAGGATTAAGATTCCTGTAGGACAGGGACCGTGTCCAACCTGATTAACTTGTGTCTTCCCCTGTGCTTAGAACAGTGCTTGACACATAGTAAACACTGAACAATAATAATAATAATGATAATGAGAGTTCTGCCCGTTAAAATACTGCCAATTCACAGTTCTGAGCGGGGTGAGACACCACAACACCTGCTGCCCAGGACCACGATAACTCAGCTAATATCCTAAAGACAAACCAGGGGCTTAGGGATGCTGAACAAAGACCTAGATTATGTCAATCAATCCATCAATCGCATTTATTGAGCGTTTACTGTGTGCAGAGCACTGTACTAAGCGCTTGGGAAGTATAAGTTGGCAACATATAGAGACAGTCCCTACCCAACAGTGGGCTCACAGTCTAAAAGGGGGAGACAGAGAACAAAACCAAACAGACTAACAAAATAAAATAAATAGAATAGATATGTACAAGTAAAATAGAGTAATAAATAAATAAATAAATAAATATAAATAAATAAATAGATAGATAGATAGATAGATAAATAAATAATTAGATAGATAGATAGATAGATAAATAAATAAATAAATAAAAAGATAAATAAATAAATAGTTAGATAGATAGATAGATAAATAGATAAATAAATACATAATAAATAAATAAATAAATAAATAAATAAATGTCCTTCTGAGCCAACCAATGGAACACATACTTGAAACCCAGTCTGGGAGGTTCCCACAATGAGTGAAACTGCCCTCTCTGAGGCATTTCTCTGAGACATTTCTCCAGATCCAGCCAACCACCAACCATCATCATCATCAATCATCAATCGTATTTATTGAGCGCTTATTATGTGCAGAGCACTGTACTACGTGCTTGGGAAGTACAAATTGGGCAGTGAAGAAGGTCTCTACTGAAAACCCCAGGACAAGTTCCAATAAGTTTCAGGGTGGCCCAGACTTGACGCCCTCCCACCTTGAATCTAAAGGCCCAACATTTATACAGATTCATTCATTCATTCAGTCAATCGTATTTATTGAACGCTTCCTGTGTGCAGAGCACCGTACTAAGCACTTGGGAAGTACAAGTTGGCAACATATAGAGACGGTCCCTACCCAACAACGGGCTCACAGTCTAGAAGGGGGAGACAGACAACAAAACAAAGCATGTGGACAGGTGTCATCAGAATAAATAGAAATAAAGCTAGATGCACATCATTAACAAAGTAAATAGAATAGTAAATATGTACAAGTAAAATAGAGTGATAAATCTGTACAAACATATATACAGGTGCTGTGGGGAGGGGAAGGAGGGAGGGTGGGGGGGAATGGGGAGGAGGAGAGGAAAAAGGGGGCTCAGTGTGGGAAGGCCTCCTGGAGGAGGTGAGCTCTCAGTAGGGCTTTGAAGGGAGGAAGAGAGTGTGGAGGGAACGGGGGCATTAATTAAGGAATGTCTGTCTGACCCAGCTCACTCCCAGCTTGGCAGGGCCCCACTACTACTTTGCCACAGTCTCTGCTGGACCAGTTCTGAAGCCGGTATCGTTTCAGGCTGAACAAAGCGCGGGTGGGGTGTGTTTGTGTGTGCATGTGTGTATGCATGTATGTGTGTGTGCGTGCACACAGGGGGATGGGCAGACAGGAGAGGAGGGGAACTCGATTCAGTTTACATCAATCAATCACACTTATTGAGCGCTATACTAAGTGCTTGGGGGAGTACAATATAACACAGTTGTCTTTGGTTGGTTTTATGGTATTTGTTAAGTGCTTATTATTTGTCAAACACTGCTCTAAGCCCTGGGTAGGTACAAGTTAATTAGGTTGGACAGAGTCCCTGTCCTGCATGGGGCTCACAATCTAAGGAAGAGGGAGAACAAGCATTTAATCCCCATTTTGCAGTTGAAGAACTGAAGCACAGAGAAGATAAGTGACGTCCCCAAGGTCACAGAGCAAACAATGGGCAGAACCGGGATTAGTGCTCTTTCCACTAGGCCATGCTCCTTCTCTGGTTGGTAGACATGGTCCCTGCTCACATCGAACTCACGGTCCAGAGGGGAAGACAGACATTAATATATAGAGAATTACCAATATGTAAATAAGTGCTGTGGGGATGAGGGAGGGTTGAATAAATGGAGCAAATCAGGGCGAAGCAGAATGGAGTGGGAGAAAAGGAAATGGCTTAGACAGAAAGGCTGAAATCTCTATATTCATTCAATCATATTTATTGAGCACTTACTGTGTGCAGAACACTGTACTAAGCACTAGAGAAATTCAACGTGCCATTGATGTTCTATTTAAAACGTTCCAAACTGAGTGATATCAGTTTTGAATCCTCCAAAGGCCACTGCATTAAGAAAATAGGAATGTGGTAGCCACTGAATGGTTTATCACAAGAATCCTGGGACAATATGAAACACTGCTTTTTCCAATCACTCGGGAAAACAACTTATGCTTCGTTTACTTACAAGATCACAAACTGTCCATTTTTTAAAACAAAAATTCTGATCATTTAAATTATCCATAATCATTTGTATTTCGAGGCCCAAATATCAATGGCTTCATGCAAAGCTCTCTCTAGGCATTCAGGAAATGTCCTGTAATTATGGGGCTGGGGGGGGTGGGGGGAGGGAAGGAGAACAATTGTGGCATTCTTTATTGTCTAATTACAGGTTCAGTTTAGATAACTCCAAGATTCTCCTCTAAGCAGTAGACCACATTAAGTTTGCCATTTCATAGGCTTAAACATTCCTAACCATATGGTAGTTATGCTTTAAGAATGATTATAGAAATGTTAGTGAAAGAAATATACTTCTGAAGAATGTTAATAATCCATCTAGGGACTAAATTACAGCACCAGGAGAATTTAACCATAAATGTAGATTTGTTCCACTTACTCTACCATAAATGTAAATTTCTTATCTAAACACTGATCCCCTTTTCCGCATGTTTCATTCCACCCTCTAGGTCTCCGTACGCCCAATTCAGGTCTTCAGAGTGTTTGGCTTGGACTGGAAAATGGGGAATTCTCGGGAGAGATGGACACGGCAGATCAGGGTTAAGCGTTTCTCACACGGAGGTCTTTCCACTCCAGGTTGAAGAGGAAAGTTATCAGACAGTGGGGCCGCTCTACATGATGTTCTGTTTGCATAAAAAACTTTAGTCAGTGTTCTCAGTCTCCCTAAATGACAGACAACCTGAAACCACACATCACCACAGTGATAATGATGATGATGGCATTTGTTAAGCTTCTAGACTGTGAGCCCACTGTTGGGTTGGGACTGTCTCTATATGTTGCCAACTTGTACTTCCCAAGCGCTTAGTACAGTGCTCTGCACACAGTAAGCGCTCAATAAATATGATTGATCGATTGATTAAGCACTTACTATGTGCCAAGCACTGTTCTAAGTGCTGGGATAGATACAAGGTAATCAGGTTGTTCCCTGGGGGGCTCACAGTCTTAATCCCCATTTTACAGATGAGGGAACTGAGGCATAGAGAAGTTAAGTGACTTGCCCAAGGTCACACAGCAGACAAGTGGTGGAATTAGGATTAGAACCCACGACCTCTGACTCCCAAGCTCATGCTGTTTCCACTAAGCCACGCTGCTTCCTTGTACCCTGGTGATGAGGGGAAGCAGCAGAAAAGGCTTCCCTTATTTCCCGGTCCCATAGGTCCAACTTGCCCTCTGCGTGACCTTGGGCAAGTCACTTCACTTCTCTACATCTCAGTGACCTCATCTGTAAAATAGGGATTGAGATTGTGAGCCCCATGTGGGACAGGGACTGCATCGACCCCAGTGCTGAGTACAGTGCCTGGCACCTAGTAAGTGCTTAAAAATTACCATTAAAAAAACATAAAAAAAAAAAACCTTCCCCCTTTTCTCTACAAGGGACCTCCCAGGCAACCAGAGGCAGGGCTTCCCAAAGTCATGACATCATCAGGGTGGGCTCACTGTGGATTGTTTGGTTTGTTTGTTGTGGTAGCAGCCCAGGGAAACTGCAAAGTAGGCATGTGTGAGTCTTCCTGCAGCCAGTCACTGGACTACCACGCCCAAAGAGAATTCCCTTTACCCAATGCCAAGCTGCATGTCTTAAACCCCAGAAACACATGCATTGGACCAACCACCCAATCCAGCTTCGAGGCAAGTAACAGAGACGCCAGCAGGTGGTCTACAAAGCATTCATTCATTCATTTAATAGCATGTATTGAGCGCTTACTATGTGCAGAGCACTGTACTAAGCACTTGGGAAGTACAAGTCGGCAACATATAGACAGTCCCTACCCAAGAGCGGGCTCACAGTCTGGAGGGGGGAGACAGACAACAAATCAAAGCATGTGGACAGGTGTCAAGTCATCTGAATAAATAGAAATAAAGCTAGATGCACATCATGAACAAAATAAATAGAATAGTAAATCTGTACAAGTGAAATAGAGTAATAAATCTGTACAAACTTATATACAGGCGCTGGTTTTCAACGTTTCTAGGCCCGGGCCCAGCTTCTTCAGCAGCTGGATTCAGCATCACCAGTGAACCTACTCATCCACAAAAGACAGAACAGACTCCAACAATAAAGCGAGAAGCAGCCTGGCCTTGTGGCAAGAGCCTGGGGGTCAGAGGACCTGGGTTCTAATTCTGGCTCCGCCACATGTCTGCAGTCACTTCACTTCTCTGTGCCACTGTAAAGTGGGGATTAAGACTGGGGGTCCCATGTGAGACATGCACTGTGACCAACCTCGTTACCTTGTATCCATCCCAGCGCTTAATGCAGGAGGCGCTTAACAAATATCATAAAAAACAGTCAGCTCTGATATAGCGTTGATTTCCTCTTCGGGCTGAAATGATTCAGTTGTTTCCTTTCCCTGTGTCTACAGTCAGCTTCCCCCATTTTAGACTGTGAGGTCCTGAGGGTTGGTGATTCTGCCTGAATATCCTTGTACCTTTCCCTAGTGCTTACAACAGTACTTCGCCCAAGGCAAGCACTTAAAACTTTTTTTTTAAAAGGTGGAGGGGAGGCACAAGCAAACTCAGTTGACAGAACCAAGAGTTTAAAGACATAATGAAGCAATCTGAAACAATGGAGTATACACCAGCGGACTTTTGGGAGACACGGCAGCAGATGAAAGAGTCTGGTGTACAGCAATCAGAAGTGGGGTTGGCTCATTTCAAACAGAGACTTCAGGACAATTTGAAGCCCAAAAGGCATACTGAAGTATACATCAATATGGCACAGATATCGGATGAACGTTCCACTTCTTTCTGTGTGAAGTGCACATAGATCTATTCAACAAGTAAGATTTCATCTCCCATGCCCTCAAATTTTAAGAGTGATGGACATATATAATAAAGTCCATCACTTTCTGTTCGCATTGATAGATGAAATTTTTGTTTCTACAGAATAATAATAACAATAATACTGGAATTTAAGCTCTTACTATGTGCCAAGCACTGTATTAAGCGCTGCATTAATTATTTTACTTGTACATATCTATTCTATTTATTTTATTTTGTTAGTATGTTTGGTTTTGTTCTGTCTCCCCCTTTTATAGACTGTGAGCCCACTGCTGGGTAGGGACTGTCTCTATGTGTTACCAACTTGTACTTCCCAAGCACTTAGTACAGTGCTCTGCACACAGTAAGCGCTCAATAAACACGATTGATGATGATGATGATGATGATTAATGTCAGAATAGAGAAGCAGTGTGGCTCAGTGGAAAGAGCATGGGCTTGGAAGTCAGAGGTCATGGATTCTAATCCTGGCTCTGCCGCTTGTCAGCTGTGTGACTTCGGGCAAGTCACTTAATAATGATAATAATAATAATGGCATTTATTAAGCACTTACTATGTGCAAAGCACTGTTCTAAGTGCTGGGGAGGTTACAAGGTGATCAGATTGTCCCACGGTGAGCTCACAGTCTTAATCCCCATTTTACAGATGAGGGAATTGAGGCACAGAGAAGCTAAGTGACTTGCCCAAAGTCACACAGCTGACAAATGGCGGAGCTGGGATTTGAACCCATGACCTCTGACTCCAAAGCCCGTGCTCTTTCCACTGAGCCATGCTGCTTCTCTGTGCCTCAGTTACTGCATCTGTAAAATAGGGATTAAGACTGCGAGCCCCACATGGGTCAACGTGATCACCTTGTATCCACCCCAGAGTTTAGAACAGAGCAGCGCACATAGTAAGCACTTAACAAATGCCATCATTATTATTAGTGTCACAAAATTCCTTATAGATGCGTGTATTTTCTAGATGTTTGATGATCAACCTTTAGACGGTTTGCATACAACTTTGCGATATGTAAGGTTTTCTCTGCAGCAAGTGTTTCAATCACAACATCCCTCAACTCCTGTGCACAGAAAAAATAGTGTGATGGTCTTTTAAATGTCACTGTCACACCCTTAAAAGCTACTTTTGAGCCGGTCTGTGCTTCTGCCTGCACTTAATACAGAGTACTTCATTGAGAAGACTTAGTTAAATATCATTACTATGTACTATACTTAGTTAAATATCATTACTATGTACTATGTGTCATCTATGCACTTGGGTCTGTACTCCTTAAGCACTTTGCTACCCCACCACCAGTTGGGAGAAGCAGTGTGGCTTAGCAGAAAGAGCACGGGCTTGGGAGTTCGAGGTCGTGGGTTCTAATCCCGGCTCAGCTGCTTGTCAGCTGTGTGACTTTGGGCAAGTCACTTAACTTCTCTGTGCTTCAGTTACCTCATCTGCAAAATGGGGATTAAGACTGTGAACCCCACGTAGGACGATCTGATTACCTATTTATTTATTTATTTTACTTGTACATATCTATCCTATTTATTTTATTTTGTTAGTATGTTTGGTTTCGTTCTCTGTCTCCCCCTTTTAGACTGTGAGCCCACTGTTGGGTAGGGACTGTCTCTATATGTTGCCAATTTGTACTTCCCAAGAGCTTAGTACAGTGCTCTGCACATAGTAAGCGCTCAATAAATACGATTGATGATGATGATGATGATGATGACCTTGAATCTACCCCAGTGTTTAGAACAGTGCATGGCACACAGTAAACACTTAACAAATACCATAATTATTATCATTATTATTAGTGCCACTGCACTTACATACGTACCCTTATATCCTGCTGCTTCCCCGATCTGTTATTTATTTCACTATCTCCCCAATTAGATAGTAAGCTCCTGGAGGCAGGAATTGTGTCTACCAACCCTACTGTATTGTACTCTCCCAAGCATTTAGTACAGTGCTCTGCACACAATAAGCACTCAAATACCACTGACTGATTGATTACTACCATTAAATAGCAAAGCAGAGTGGCCTAATGGATAGAGCATGGGCTTGGGAGGCAGGAGGACCTGGGTTCAAATTCTGGCTCCGCCACTTGCCTGCTGTGACTTCGGGCAAGATACTCGACTTCTCTGTGCCTCAGTTACCTCATCTGTAAAATGGGGATTAAGACTGTGAGCCTCACGTGGGACAAGGACTGTGTGTCTTGATTGGCTTAATTCTCTCTCAGAGCTTAGTACAGTTTCTGGCACATAGTAAGCGCTTAAATACCATTACAAAATGAAAGAAAAATGTGGTGTTTCTGTTTAGATGCTGAGTGCATTTATGCTATCTTCCTCATATTCAGACAGAAGCCAGTTAATATGTGGCTTAAAGCTTCCCCAAAACTGGGGCACTGGAGTTGGCATGGGATCATCCAATAACTGAGCCGACTTCCATTCTTTCCCCCATCATATTCCCCGGAGGCCAAGCCCCCTGAAGGAGCAGAGCCCACAATCTTAACAGTTAATAGTTACGATGGTTTGGCAGTTTCACACCCAGGCCCGTTTGCTCACTGTGGTGAATTCCCAGAGACATTTTGCTGCTCAAACTGTTTGACTTTTCCTTTCTAGTTTTCCCAGTTCTATAGTAGTAATAGCAGCAGCGGCATTCCAACTAGTTCACGTTTAACTGCTGACTTTTCCCTGAGCGTCTGCCCTCCCTCATCCTCATAAGATTGCGAATCTCTTAAGGTCTGAATTACTCTCCCATGTAGTCTTAAGTGCTTAGTATCCAGCTTTGTATATCGTAAGCACTAACTAACATTTAAATCCCGCCTCCCCACCCCACACACTGTAAGCCCATTGTGGGCAGGGAGTGTCACTGTTCATTGTTGTGTTGTAGTTTCCCAAGTGCTTAGTACAGTGCTCTGGACACAGTAAGAGGTCAATAAATACGACTGAATGAATGAACGTTACTGACCATGCCTGTGTTTAGAAAGGGAAAGATTGTGTGCCAATAATAAACTGACGCGAGACACACGGACAGCTGAGAAGATCACTGCTATTTAGATTTCCAAACCTGTGTGGTCAAATGATTTCCTTTCCACGTTTCAGCCTCACAGGCTCTACCTGCACTGAAACCTCCCAAAACAATTTAGATGGTCAGATGTCGGATCCATTGTGCTGAGCTGATCCAGTTTTGATAGAGCTTTTCTTTCTCCTCCTTGGTATCTATCAGAGCAAGGCCATATGCACTGATGAATTAGCCTGGGGCTTTTGTTTTTAAAGTACCCACAGGGCCAGTTGATACTCACTAACATTTCTGAGAAAGTATGGAAGAAATGTTGCTGTAAATTAGTGAAGACAACACCTAGGAGACCTTCCTGAGAAGAAACATGGCCTGGTGGAAAGAGCTCGAGTACGGAAGTCAGGGGACCTGAGTTCTAATCCCACTCTGCCAATTGCTTCCTGTATGACCTTGTGCAACTCATTTAACTTCTTTGTGCCTCAGTTTCTTCAACTGTAAAATGGAGATTAAATGCCTATTATCCCTCATACTTTGACTATGAGCCCCCTGCGAGACTGTGTCCGATCTAATAATAATAATGATGATGGTTATGGTACTTGCTAAGCGCTTACTCTGTGCCAAGCACTACTCTAAGTGCTGGATTAGATGAAAGTTAATCAGGTTGGACCCAGTCCCTCTCCCACATGGGGCTCACACTCGATCTAATTAACTTATACCTAACCTGACGCTTAGCATAGTGTTTGAAACATAGAAAGCATTTAACAAATACCATAAAAAAGAGAGACAGTCTTTCCTGGAAAATGTACACTTAGTGCCTGTTTCCAGAAACTGCCCTATAAGAAGTCTCATTTCACTTTGTACTGCACATCGTGTGCAATATATTTAGTTAATTTTATATAATATTTGTATTATATATGTACACATATAAAAGCAACATAGTGAAAGGAAAATCAATTTATGCTCAAGAACAGTTTTGACAATCTTAACACCTTGAAAAGGCTACTTTCAGGATTATCCAAAACAATTTAAAAATTCCATTGGCAGAGATTGAGATTAAGAGAAAATTAAAAATCCGTGGCCCTCAAAAGTAATACTGTGAATTCACATATGCCAAAAGCTAAATCTAAGGACTTGGGTTTATAATTGGCTTGTTTCAGATTCCACACAAAGTGATTTCTTTACTAGCAACAATCTTCTTTATTCTCCCAACCCCCAAATTGAAAAAATCACATTAATTAGCTGGGCAGCAAAGTTCCAAGCTCTACCGAAATGCTGACTGAAGTTCACTCCGCTATTGTGCCCCGCTTCAAAAACAAGTCATGATTAAGGAACGGTACCCGGGGAAAGCGTACCTCCGGCACTGAAAAAAGTTTTACTTTGCCTAAAAGTTAGCGAACACTTTGGTGTGTTTTCTGTACTTCCATGCTATGTTTCTCTGCTCGCTGGAATAAATTGGCCACGATGAATGAGAAGGAACTTTCGCATCTAAGCAGCGGCTTGAATTTGGACTGAAAGCCGCTGTTCTGGAAGACCTGTGTGAGAAGACTGGGCTCCCTGCCATCTTTTGGCTTGTGAATGAAAGGACATGATCAACAACCCACCCCTCCTCCTCTTTTCCCCCCTCTTTCCCTTCCCTCTTTGCCTCTGACCCCCTCCTCCCCAGTTCTTTCTCCCCCTCTCAACTGCTAGGGCCCTTCACTGCTTCCTCTTGGGGGAAGGCTAGGAATCGACTGCTTTTTCATGAAAAGACCGTGACCCAGAAAGGCATCCAGCACGATCGGCTTGCTCACTTGAAAGAATCCTCAGCTGCATTTTCCATCATAAAGTTGTCTGAACTTCTGTTTATTAAATCAGGGCTCCAACGAGGAGGCAATCTTCCAGTTGAACAGCAAGGACGTTCGTCAACGGACTTGTGGAGTGGCTGTACTTTTTTCCTCAATAACTGCTGGCGGGACATTTCTGCATTTCTGGTCAAATAAATCAGGCTTTTCTCTGAACAACTCGGGATCATTTGAAGACTTTTCAGGAGGTGACACAGGCAAAAGTCTATGATTTAACAATTGTATCCACAGAACAATACCTATTTCGACGTACACCCGGAGTACTCAAAGATCAAGCAAACAAGGCCATTGGATATTAAAGAAATTGCCATTTTAAAAATCAAAAACACTTATTTTAGAAAATAATGATTTTAATACTAGTAGTGCAACTATAAAGTATTTCATATGAGCTTATCATTTTCTGCCATTTTTCATTTGGGATCCTAAATTTCTGGACTTCTCATTCAACACAGAACAGCTAAATAAGGGAATATCCAGTTCTCACCTTTAAGTCAAAAGTCATTATGAAAAATATTCTATCCTATGCCATTGACCTATAGAAATTATATGTTCTAATGAAACATAAAAGTTAAATGCTATAGCTCAATGAAATCAGATTTCAATATTAACTTATTTAAATTCCCACTGGCTTTTAAAAAAACACTGATAAAACAGCATTAGAGTCCCAGATCATTTTGGAAGTATAATATTCTGGTAGTTTTTATAGTGTGATTTTTTTTTAATTCCTCATTGTATTTCCACTTGCTAAGGAAAAATCACAACAGAATTCCCATCCTCATAAAAATGCTTCATCATGTACAGTCACAAACTATGATGACATTTCAAATGACAGTTGTCCAAACAGATTTAAGGATGTCATTTTTTTAAGAAGTTCCCCAACTCTTTTTAAATGTCATTAAGGGAAAAAAAGTCTGTATTGATGCTAATGGCCAGATACTTAATAAGATGAATTGCACCACACATTACCATCGAAAGTTACTTGGGACCAAGATAGAATGTATAAATAAAACCTACATACAATTTTTTTAAATCTAATTTTATCAAACCCTTTTCTTCCTCTTCTCCCACCAAATCTGTTACAGGAGTGCTTTGGTAAAAAAGTGGCTAACTTTAGCCTTCTCTCTACTTTCTCTTGCCCTCCTTTTGAAAAATATGTTCATGACCATGAAGTAACCCAGTGGCTACAAGCTGCTGGCAGGAAACACAATGACTGCGATGGTTACTGCACACAGTGAATAATCAAGACTTAACTGAAGGCAGCAATACAGCATTTCTCTTCCTATGCATATTTGGAGATCCCATTTAAAATACAAAACTGATTAGCATATTTTAGATACCAATATACAAAGTACGATATTGTACACAATAACCTAATGTACCATTTTGCTAGTATTCAAATGCATTTTCATCATGCCTACCTACCATCTATCATTTATTGACCACCTTTCGAATCAGCAGCATTGAACTTTGGGAACTTTAAGAAATACAACAGACACATCCAACACTGCCTTCAAGCAGCATCTAATCTACTCATTTAAGATTCGAAAGTGGAAAAAAAAAATCAAGAAATAGGCAAATTAACACTGACTAGTACAAATTTGAAAGAGGCTAATTAGCAGTTCAGTCAAATTAATTTTGATTAAAATAACTCATTTCATCCTTGGTACCTTATCCTATCACTGTTTCGCTCACTGTCTCAAACCCTAAATTCCTATTATTTTCTAGTTGGCATTCTTGACCAGATTCCCACAACCTACTGCTATTTTCCCCTTCGCTATTCAAGTCCTGATTTACAATCTGCTCTTTTCTTCTCAGAACTACTGTTCATATTCCCCTCACAATAGAAAGCATTTTCCTCACAGCTGGACTGTAACCTCTTTTCGATCAAGTGCCTTTTCTGAAGTTCAGAAGCCCAGGTGCAAGCAATATGAGATTTTCCCCCCAACACCATTTCCTTGACTACTCTTGTAATAATCAGTAGGAGCTTCCTGGAAACTACTTGAGATAAGTACCTCTTCCCATTCCCAATAGGAGTAGCCCAAATTCTGCAAAACTGAATCACTGGAGAAGTGGGGGTTCTGACACTTCTCATTTTCTGTTTTGGAATTAGTTATTGGCACATGAGCAGTGGCCCCAGGACTCTCTCCATTGAGTTCCACTAAGTCCATCATTTCAGCTCTCAGAGATGTAGTTATTTGTGACACTCAAGTGTTCATTTTGGCAACAAGACTTCTAATCTGAAGGAAGAAGTAATGCTGAGGGTGGGAAGAATTTCTTGCTATGAAACTCAAATGACTGAATGAATGTGAGTCACAAACCACAGATTTCTTTGAGCTGACTTTATTTAGATTAATGTCTGTCTTCCCCTCTATACTGTAAACTCATTGCGGGCAGGGAATGTTTCTGTTTTACTGTGCTCTCCCATGCACTTAGTACAGTGCTCTGCACCCAGTAAGCACCCAATAAATACAACTGACGAGCCAACACTCAAAACTATTAGTTCACCTAGCTGCATTCTAGTAATATCATTTCATTCAAATACACTTGACCAAGTCTAAATCCCCCCTGCATATTCTTTCCCAGTGCTTAACGTAGTATTCTGCACACAAAAAGCACTTAGAGAAGCAGTGTGGCTCAGTGGAAAGAGCACGGGCTTTGGAGTCAGAGGTCATGGGTTCAAATCCTAGCTTCACCAATTGTCAGCTGTGTGACTTTGGGCAAGTCACTTAACTTCTCTGTGCCTCAGATCCCTCATCTGTAAAATGGGGATTAAGACTGTGAGCCCTACGTGGGACAACCTGATCACCTTGTATCCCCCCAGCGCTTAGAACAGTGCTTTGCACATGGTAAGCGCTTAACAAATGCCATTATTATTATTATTACTAAATACTATTGATACTACTTGGCCCTTCCAATTCAATCAGTCAATCATATTTATTTGTGTACAGAGCACTATACTAAGAGCTTTGGCGAGTACAATATAACAGAGTTGATAGACACAGTCCCTTGCCCACAGTGACCTCATAGTCTAGAGGGAAAGACAGAAATTAATATATATAAATAAATTACAGTTATGTACATGAGTGCTGTACATCAGGGCAACACAGAAGGGAGTGGGAAAAGAGGAGATGAGGGCTTAATCAGGGAAGGCCTCTTGGAGGAGGTCAATCAATCAATCAGTGGCATTTATTAAGTGCTTACCACGTGCAGAGCACTGTTCTAAGTGCTTGTGAGAGTACAATACGACAGAATTAGCAAACACGGTCCCGATCCATAATGAGCTTACAGTCTGGAGAAGATGTGCCTTCAATAAGGCTTTGAAAGTTGAGAGGGTAATTGCTGGATATGAAGAGGGAGGGTGGGCAGAGGTCGGCTGCGAGATAGATGAGATCAAGGTACAGAGAGTAGGTGGGCACCAGAGTAGCGAAGTAACAGGAAAGCACTGAGGTGAGGTAGGAAGGGACAGGGTGATTGAGTGCTTTAAAGTTGATGGTGAGGAAGTTTCTGTTTTATGTGCAAGTGGATGGGTAACCGCTGGAGGTTTCTGAGGAATGGAAAAACACCGATTGGATGTTTTTGTAGAAAAATGATCCAGGCAGCTGAGGGATGTATGGACTGGAGTGGGGAGAGAAAGGAGGCAGGGAGGCTGATATAGTAATCAAGGTAGGATAGGACAAGTGCTTGGATTACATGGTCTCAATTTGGATGGTGAGGAAAGGGAGGATTTTAGTGATCATCATCATCATCAATCGTATCTATTGAGCGCTTACTATGTGCAGAACACTGTACTAAGCGCTTGGGAAGTACAAATTGGCAACATATAGAGACAGTCCCTACCCAACAGTGGGCTCACAGTCTAAATGTTGTGAAGGTGGAACTGACAGGATTTAGTGAAAGATTGAATATGTGGGTTGAATGAGAGAGTTAAGTCAAGGATAAAGCCAAGATTGTGGGTTTGTGAGATAGGAAGGTTGGTGGTACTGTGTACAGTAATGGGAAAACCAGCAGGAGGACAGGGTTTGGGTGAAAAGATAAGACAAGTCCCATTTTGGACTTGTTAAGCTTGAGGTGTCAGAGGGACATCCAAGTAGAGATATCTTTACAGCAGGAGGAAATGCAATACTGAAGAGAGGGAGAGAGATCAGGGTCGGAGATGGAGATTTGGAAATAATCCACACAGCGGTGGGAATTGAAGCCAGGGGAGCAAATGAGTTCTCTAAGGGAGTGGATGGAGAACAGAAGGGGACCCAGAACTATGTCTTAAAGGGCTCCCCAAGTTTGAAGATGGGAGGCAGAGGAGGAGCCCACAAAAGTGACTGAGAATGAGCGGCCAGAGAGAAGGGAGGAGAACCAGGAGAGGACAGTGTCAGTGAAGCTGAAGTTGGATAGGTTTTCCAGGAGAAGGGGCTGGTCAACAGTATCAAAGGTGGCTGAGAGGTTGAGAAGGATTAGGAGGGAGTAGAGACCATTGGATTTGGCAAAAAGGAGATAGGAGATAGAAAGGGCGGTTTCTGTTGACAGAAGTCTGACTGGAGTGGGTCAAGGAGAGAATTGGAAGACAGGAACTTGAGGCAGCAGATATAAGCAGCTCGCTCAAGGAGTTTGGAGAGAAATGGTAGGAGGGAGATGGGCCGATAACTGGAGGGAGCCGTGGGGTCAAGGGAGGGTGTTTATAGGGAGACGAGGGCATTTTAAAAGCAGTGGGGAAGAAGTGAATGAAGAGTGAACTGTTGAAAATGGCAGTCAGGGAGAGAAGAAGGGAGGGGGCAAGTGCTTTGATAAGGTGCGAAGAGATGGGGTCTGAAGCACAAGTGGAGAGAGTGGATTTTGAGAGAAAGCAGGAGATCTCGTCTTGAGATACTGCTGGGAAAGATGGGAGAGTTGAAGAAAGGCCAAGATATTTTCATTACTATTTAAACAATGTGAATAAAATATAATCAGTTTTAAAAATGGATACTGGAGAATAATGTGGAAATTCTCAACATCAGATATATTCTAAACTATTTTCCATTCTTTTGAAATAGAAGAAAATAAAGAACAATTGTTTCCCAAGTTATTTCAAGCAAACCCACTTCTATCAAATTTTGTTAAATGTCTAGCACTCCTCGAACTCATTGTGTTACATTCAATACTTCTGATATTAAATCGTGTTTTTATTGGATACCTTGCTCAGCCCTGAGCCAAATCGGAGTTAAGCAAGCAAAACCCTTCAGAAGATACTTCATTTTTTTCTATGTACCACAGAATATATGCTCAATCTCTATTAGGCTCTCGTAAAGAGACAGGGAGAAACTTGCCTCTTGTCAAGCAGACCGCAGAGTACAACACATGACCTCAAAAAAAAAAAAACTGCAGTTATAGTGCATGCAAGTGCAGGCTCTCTAATGGGGAAACTCCAACTTTCTATTCAACATCATGCCAGTCTCTTCAGCAGAAACTAGGCAAGGTGATGTGGTAAGGGTAGCATATGGAAAAAAACCCCCGCCAAACCTCCATAGGGGGTGCCTCAGAATACAGACATCTGTTTTACATTTGACCCTTTCTTATATCCCATAATAAAAGGGGTCAAGAGACTGTCTTTCCTTCTCTTCCCAACTGGCAGATCCCCCCATAAATAAAGTGCATTATTTGCTCACAAATTCTTTTGCAATTTACCTTTCAACAGTAGATCAAAAGCCAACGGGCTGCAAAGACCGTGAAGAAATAGTGTCCAAATATTTTAGGATGGTCTACACTAGGAAATCGCATGTCTACCTTTGTTTGTAACTTCAGAGTTGTTCTACTGCTCACTGAATTTATGCTGCTCTTCTTTCTGGTTTCCTGATAAGATGGAAATAGAATATTGCTGAAGGTACTGGTCCAATTACCAGAGTTCTTTCCACAACCCCCAAATAGAAAACTCTGTAATAGGTTATCTTTGTAATCCTTTAATTCATAAAATCATCTACAAACTAATGCCCACTTTAATTCTCATTTTTTCTAATTCTAATTGCATGCTTAATTTTTCTTGGACAATTTGCATATATATTACTGCTAGTACCCAACAGAAATGCTTCAAGAAGTCTAATGGTGGTTCACCCACAACTTGAGTTAGTTAGCAAATACTGATCCACAAAAGAAAAATGGACATACAGCTACAGCTGATGACATCAATAGGTTTTATACCAGAAACAAGATACTGTTATCAATCAATGGTATTTACTGAGCCTTTACTGTATGCAGAGCACTATACTAAGCAATTGGGAGAGTCACAAAAAACAAAAAACCAAGTTGATAGACATGTTCCCCATCCAAAAGAGGCTTACAGTCTAGAGGAAGAATGTTACTAGGAAGAGCAGTGTATTGGTACAGAGAAAAAAATATTTAACAAAATAGTAGAAATGAGATCGACAGTTGATGGTGCTTACATTATAGTTTGTAAGTTACCCAGTTGTTGAAAGGTTTCTTTAATCTTTTTCTATATCCGAATTCTTCTTAGTTTAAGACCGCATAAATAAACCTCTAAACTATAAACCATCTGACTTTAATTTCTGGCTCCCTGTCACTTTTTCAGCCATTTATGACATATGAAAGAAAGATCTAGCAGTCAGGAGTCAAAACTCTTCCATATGGTGTTAAATTTTAAGGAAACCTGTGCTTGGTTTGGAAATTTCAGATTTGTCTTATTTAGAGATCATTTTCGTCTTGGTTTCTTTGAACGGTACCTTGCCCAAAGGCTACTCCAAAAAGGCCCCAGACAAAATTGTAAATCAAGCTAGTTAGACTATGGAAAGTACAGCCTTTTAAAATTTTTGCTTCCATCAATTTTTCACTCTGAAGCACTAAGGCCATGGCCAGCTTTAGCAGTGAAGTCTCCCTAGGAAATATTTACAAGGATACAATGCCATTTGATATTTCCACTCAAGCAAATGATTTGCTACAGTTAGAATGCCCTTGGGTAAAATTCAGCCCCAAAACATAAGTTGTTGATTTGGATCCCTTTTTTTATCATCCCAGAAAACAAAGAGATTTTATTTCTCAAGCTACTTACAAAACAAGCACAACAGCTCTGGGCAGATCAAATGGGCTTCTCCAAATTTAAGACTATCATTCATAATTCCAAGGAGATGCAAAATGGAAATATATTTCCATTTTTCAATATGAAAGTAACAACATGTTACATGTGGCAGAGGGGAAAACTAAAATTTTTGATAGGGCAAGTCAACAATGTAATTTTTCAGGAAAATGGATTTGCTGCCACACAACTTCTTAAGTCTTCAATACCAAGTCCCCATGCTCTCTTCCAACTTTCTATGTCTCTTAATTCTTTCTCCAAATATCCTTTTGTTCTCAATGATCCCTCCCATGTGTTAAATCTATTCTTCTTCCTTGTTGCTCATCACTTTTGTTCCTCCTTTCCTACCACCATTCCCCTTTTCTGTTCTGTTCCCTTCCATTTTGGTTTTCCCAGGGAATCTTGTTAATTTAATTACAGAGTTCGATGCAAGAATTTCCTTAGTTATAAAACTGGCCAAAGTGACCTTTTCAAACATTTGGGCAAAGTTGGATATTGCTTATTGTGTAGACACAACCAAAGTTGGATATTGCTTATTGTGTAGACACAACCAAATTTGGTTAGGATTTTGCTGGTTCTCCCACTCTAATCAATCGTATTTATTGAACACTTACTGCATGCAGAGCACTGTACTAAGTGCTTGGGAGAGTATAATAACAGACTCACTCTCGCCCACAATGAGCTTGCAGTCTAGAGACATTTATTAATAATTAATTAGACATTAATTAATAAATGTCTCTAGATGACATTAATAAATAAATTATGGATATGTACAGAAGTGCTGTGGAGTTGAGGAAGGGGTGAATAAAGGGAGCAGATTAGGGCAACGCAGAAGGTTGTGAGAGAAAAGGAAATGAGGGCTTAATAGTGGAAGGCCTCTTACAGGATATGAGTTGAACCACCAACCTTCCTGTTTCACAAGCCCTTAACCTTGGCATTATCAATGATTCCTCCCTCTCATTCAACCCACATATTCAATCCATCACTAAATCCTGTCGGTCCCACCTTCTCAATATCGCTAAAATCCACCCTTTCCTCTCCACTCAAACTGCCTCCACGTTAATACGATCACTCATCCTATCCCACCTGGATTACTACATCACTCTCCTTGCTGAACTCCCAGGATCCTGCATCTCCCCACTCCAGTCCATACTTCACTCTGCTGCCCAGATCATTTTTCTACGAAAACTTTCAGGACACATTCCCCCACGCCTCAGAAAACATTATCCAGCCTTGGCTTCACAGACTCCATCCTCTCCTGGTTCTCCTCTTATGTCTCTGGCCATACATTCTCAGTCTCCTTCACGGGCTCTTCCTCCCCATCCCATCCCTTAACTGTAAGGGTTCCTCAAGGGTCAGTTCTTGGTCCCCTTCTGTTCTCCATCTATACTCACTCCCTTGGTGAACTCATTCACTCCCACGGCTTCAACTATCATCTCTACGCTGATGATACCCAAATCTATATTTCCTCCCCTGTTCTCTCTCTCGCCCTCCAGGCTCGTATCTCCTCCTGCCTTCAGGACACCTCCACTTGGATGTCTGTTCGCCACCTAAAACTCAACATGTCCAAGACTGAGCTCCTTAACTTCCCTCCCAAATCCTGTCCTCTCCCTGACTTTCCCGTCACTGTGGACGGCACTATCATCCTTCTCGTCTCACAAACCCGCAACCTTGGTGTCATCCTTGATTCCGCTCTCTCATTCACCCTACCCATCCAATCCATCACCAAAACCTGCCGGTTGCACCTTCACTACATCACCAAAATCCGCCCTTTCCTCTCCATCCAAACTGCTACCTTGTTGGTACAATCTCTCATCCTATCCTGACTGGATTACTGCATCAGCCTCCTTTCTGTTCTCCTATCCTCCTGTCTCTCCCCGCTTCAGTCTATACTTCATTCTGCTGTTTGGATTATCTTTCTACAGAAACGCTCTGGGCATGTCACCCCGCTCTTCAAAAATCTCCAGTTGTTGCCTATGAAACATCGCATGAAGCAAAAACTCCTCACTATTGGCTTCAAAGCTCTCCATTGCCTTGCCCTCTCCTACCTCACCTCCCTTCTTTCCTTCTACAGCCCAGCCCTCACACTCCACTCCTCTGCCACTAACCTCATTACTATGCCTCGTTTTCGCCTGTCCCGCTGTTGACCCCTGGACCACGTCCTACCTCTGGCCTGGAATGCCCTTCCTCCACACATCCACCAGACAAACTCTCTTCCTCCCTTCAAAGCCCTACTGAGAGCTCACCTCCTCCAGGAGGTCTTCCCAGACTGAGCCCCCCCTTTTCCTCTCCTCCTCCTCCCCATCGCCCCCACTCCCTACCTCTGCCCTACTCCCTTTCCCTCCCCGCAGCACTTTTGTTTATTTGTACATATTTATTACTCTATTTTATTAATATGTATCCATAATTCTATTTATCTACTTTGATGGTATTGACACTGCCTACTTGTTTTGTTGTCTGTCTCCCCCTTCTATATTGTGAGCCTTTGGTTGGGTAGGGATTGTCTCTGTTGTCGATGTACTTTTCAAGTGCTTAGTACAGTGCTCTGCACACAGTAAGTGCTTAATAAAAACGATCGAATGAATGAATGAATGAATGAAATGAAGGCTTAGTCGGGGAAGAGCTCTTGGACATATGATTCTAATATTGGCTTTGAAGGTGGGGAGAGTGGTGATTTATCATATATGAAGGGGGAAGGAGTTCCAAGCCAGAGCAAAGATGTGGGCAAGGGTTTGGCTGAGAGACAGACAAGATAGAGATACATGATGATGACGACGATCATTAATATTATTAACTAAATGAATCTCTCTCTCCTGATCCCCCTTTTATCCAACAGCATCACTGGGCTGCCTATGGTAGAGGCATTCTGTCTAGCATTGCACAGATCCTCATGAGCCATCCCCAAAGCAGATACTACAGTATTTTCATCCATCTCATGCTCATAAATCGAGTTTGGCACTCACTTCTGCTTTACCAATCAATCAATCAATCGAGGACTCCACTATTTAGCCCATTAATCAACCAAATGTATTGAGTGTTTACTGTGTGCAGTGAACTGTACTAAGCATTTGAGAGAGTACGATATAAAAGAGTTGGTAGATACATTCCCTGTTCACAACAAATTTACAATCTAGAGGGGGGATATTCCATTACCATGGAATATCTAAAGATAGGTAGCTGGAAATGGGAAAGGTGTCACAGCTGATTGAAACGATTGTTAGGAAAAGTTTCAGAAGGCTTAACATAAAATAAATCCGATCCTTCACCATTTGAACAACGTCTTTTTAATTAGCATTATTAGTATTTACTGAACAGCTAATATATTCTAGGTGCTGAATTAGGCTATGAGATTAACGTGCCTGCTAAAAAAATAAAGCTGTATTAAATTGACACACTAGTATTTCACTGGGAGAAACGAGAATGTGTTAAAATTTAATACATTCATGTAATCAATGACTAGAATTCAAAACTCCTTTCAAGCAAATTGGCAGTGACATTCCCTTAATTGCTAACTGGCCCCAGTAGAGACTGAAGAGTAAAATGAGACCCAAACTGTTAGCCCAAAATTGAAAGAAAGAGTAGGGAAAGGATTTTCACTAGCTTTTATCCTTAAGGGAAATTCTCTTCAGTTGGTTTTCCCAAAGAGGGCCACAGATAGGGTGCAATCAGAAGAATGTTATAAAGGCAGAGTAACACAACAGAGCAAAGTGCCAAAGACTTGTACAGAATGGACTTTGAGCCCATTTCCAACAAATTAAAAGGTTCATTATTGTTCAGCCTGAAAATGTAAGCTCCCTGAGGTCAAAGGAGCCTATTATAAGCTCCACAGCACTTAAAACACTAGTTTCTCAATAAATACTATCAATTGATTGATTCTGATTTGGGGATAAAAAGTTGTAAACTTGGTTATGGCAAAACCAATTTTTTTTGTTTTCAGTCAGGATGTATTAAGAAACATTAAGGGTTTGGATCAGGCACCAAGCAGTTACACAGATGATGATGATGATAATAATAATAATAATAATAATAATAATAATAATAATAATAGTATTTATTAAGCGCTTAATATTTGCAAAGCACTGTTCTAAGCGCTGGGGAGGTTACAAGGTAATGAGGTTGTCCCACAGGGGGCTCACAGTATTAATCCCCATTTTACAGATGAGGTAACTGAGGCACAGAGAAGTTAAGTGACTTGCCCAAAATCACACAGCTGACATACGGCAGCTTTGGACCTCTGACTCCAAAGCCCATGCTCTCTTCACTCAGCCACACTGCTTCTCAATTATCCCTGTCAGCAGTATCATCTTCAAACTCAAATATTTATTTTTATGGGGGGAGTAAATGTGTTATTACTTGAATTGCCCTTATGCAACCAACTGATAAGTGTAAATTAAGATTTCTCTGCAAGATTTCAGAGTACCAAATTATTTACCTTAAGGAAATCAAACATTAAGTTCCTCGGCACTGTGACTCTCGAGAATTGTTTCTGCTCCGAATAGGAATTGTGGTAAATCATTTTAATGGCTGTTAATCCAAATTAAATTATCTACCAGTACCTCATCGAGATCTTAGCCATTTACAACTAAACTTTTTAAGGGTCTACGCTAGCACCTGAATCGTTTCATTTTAATTCAACAACTGCAGTTTCTTAGACAAAGACAGTGGAGGTATTTTTGCACTAAGATTCACATGTCCAGAATTTCTGGAGAATCCCAAAATTTATTTGTGCAATGGGAAAAAAAAAGGCTTTGGTCCAATCATAACCAAAAAAAAAAAAAACCAAATTAAACGCCGCAAAACAGCAAAAATCCATTTGCTTTGACTTGCTATTTCTAACCCAATCTTTCACATACTATTCTGCAAAAAGGCAACTAACAGATCTGCCATATTTATAACAATTATTTATTAAGTGCTGCCCTGCCAAACACTGTACTAAATGCTGGGATACCTCCCAGATGATCAGCTTGGACAAAATCCTTAACCCAGCCAAGGTTCACAGAGCAAAGGACAGGGAGAGGCGGCATCTCAACCCATTTTACAGATGAGAGATATGTTCAATTGCAATAGGCGTTAATCGCTCTACCAAATTAGTCCATATCCTTCCAAGGGTGTGGAAGGGAAATGCTTAGGCCAAGGTAAACTTGGCAGCATTATCCTGAAGTGAGAAAGCCTTGAAAATAGCAATGGCAGTAACCTTCAATAGCACTATTCCCGAAAAAGCACCAAAAAAAACCAAAACAGAGTTTTAATAAGGGATTGCTACGTTCTGTTTGGCTCCACCTATTTTCCCTTTCAGTCATCTCACATTGTATGCCTCCATTCAGGTCTGACTGAGCAAAAAAAGTCTGGTTGACTCAGAGCAAACCATCACCTCTAGTGCCAAAACTGCTGTGTGGCCTTGGGCAAGTCACTTAACTTCTCTGTGCCTCAGTTACCTCATCTGCAAAATGGGGATTAGGAATGTGAGCCCCATGTGAGACGGACTGCGTCCAACCTGATTTGCTTGTATCCAGCACCTGGTACAGTGCGTGGTACATAGTAAGCGCTTAACAAATACCACAATTATTATTATCATTATCATTAACTCGAGCACAGTACCAACTGGAGGGAGATATACCTCTCTCCTTTTGTTCACTGGGCTAAGCAATGCTCACGATGAAGAGCAAGGAGACAGAGAAAGCTGTGTTACCACATTTTCATGGATACACTGTGCAAGTGATTCCCACTATGCCATACGTCTATGGATGCAATCTCACCAACAGCAGTGTCATGTTTCTAACCAAAGGACACACTTCATTATGTGTATATTCTTCAGAAGACATTAAATATCAGAGTTCTAAACCGGTTTAGAGCAGCCTGGCACTCTGTTTTAAACATAAATGGATTTCCTCAGAATTGAGTATTCATTTCTCCTTATTCTGTGGATATAATCGGGCAAGTCTCCTTTTTGCCAAATATTTTGAGAGCTGAATAGACTGTAGCGCCCTTGTCATCCAAACTGTAGGCTCACCCACCAACTCCACTAAAACATTTCAAATGTTAGACAGACGGACAGGATCTGGGTCAATGTTAGTGGGTAGATAACAAAGGCAAGAAGAAAAAGAAACAACCACAGAGCAGCAATAAACTCTTGATTCGAAATTCCCTAAAAATAACCCTCAAAGTGGAAATAGACACATGCAAAGTATATGCAAATCCTTTGAACAATTCGTTGTGGCCTTAGGGAAGAGGCGAGAATTGAGGGCAGATGGGTTGGAGGCTCATCAGGGAGGCTTCTGAGCTGCACTGTGGGACCACCCACAGGGTGGGAAGGTGGGGCTGAGCTGCCTAGACACTGCCCCCGCACACGCACACTGTCTGGTGTGTTAAAACCAAATTCTGTCTCCTTCCCGATACCTCCAGGTCCACTGCTGTGCTATCAATATTGGACTGAGTTCCATAGTTCCAGCTGCCCTGGCTGATCCCCCATAGCAAGGGGAAGGGTTTGTACAAATTAAAGATCCCCACCCCATCCCCATGGTCATTACGGGATACCTGGTGGATTGCTAAATATACCACCAATAAACACTGTAGAGCTCAAGGTGGCAGGAAGCTGGTTTGGGGTGGGAAAGAAGATAGGCTCTCAAGACCCCAACAACTGGGGAAGCCAGCAGGTAAATGGAGCCATCCTTGCTCTCCTTTGATTCTTTCCCTTCCTGGTCCTCTCTCCAGGTCCCCTACAAGGAACTAGCATTTGGATGGCGACCATAAGAACGTGAGCAATGGTCTGCTTGGTTCAGACTTTTGTCTCTAACAGGGGCGATCAATCGAGGCAACAGGATGCACGGAAGAACCGTGTCACGTTTGCCCTCCTTGACATCCACCTTCAGGATCACGGATCCGCTAGCTGACATTCTTAACTTTTCCCTCAAGAGATCCATTATGGACCTCTCCTTGCCTCCAAATCAATCAGTGGCATTTATTGAGCGTTTACCGTGTGCAGAGCACTGTACTCCGTGCTTGGGAAAATCAAATACAACAGAGTTGGTAAGATACATTCTCAGCCTACAATGAGTTTGCGGTCCAGAGGACAGTAGAGTCCACATTTCCAAAGAGAGCAATGGGTGCATTTTCCCAGACTAGCTTTCCTGTCTGTCTCTGCAGGAGGTTGGTGAGGCTGATTGCTGAAAAAAAAGTACAATGTCAGGCTCCACTTCAATCATTTTAAATTGTTTCCATCAGATATATGGAAGCATGAAAACAGATTAAGACTTTAAGACTATTGTGTGTTTTTTCCCTCATAATTAATCCCGTGTTGTTGAAAGTTTCTTGATCATTGCACTATTTCTCTGTATAAATGACTGTCACTTTATTGTTGGAATTTTTTTGTGTCAAAATGTTGAATCCCGCATTTGGGTCGCAATCACATGAGATCCAGAAATAAGGACATAATCCTCATCAGGCTCTCATGTACTGACAACCAGACAAGTAAACAAATCACTTTACACTTTGTTTTTAAAACATTCAGGAAGCTCTGATTCCTCCTTCTCCATCAGTGAGCACTTCAATTAAATCACTAAACAAGTTGCAATAAATAAATATTTAAAAGCTAAAAACAACAGCAAAGAGAACTACTCAGCACCCCAGGGGCATTAAAAGAAAAGGAGCTGTGAGAAAAATAACCAGAGATACTTCCTTTCAATGCTGCCAATTACTGTAAACAATTTCAGACAACAGGGAAGACATTCTCTTTAACTCCTTGTCTCTTGATTTTGGAACATGTCAATTCACTTGTGTCCCAAGGAAAGAGCTCTGTACACATGAACTGAATCCACAAATTGTTCCAGTTTGCCTTTACAGCTCTCCAGGTAACTTTACTGGTTTCTTTACCATAATAATAATAATAATAATAATAATAATAATAATAATTATCTGTCCGCACAGCTCTGCAGACAGGTGCCAGAGCTGGGATTAGAACCCATGTCCTTCTGATTTCCAGGTCTGTGCTCTATCCACTCTAGTGAATTAAAACATGGACTGAAACTGAGACTGTGCATTACTCTCTATCAGGGAGTGATTTGCCATTTGGGAGCTGATATGTAAAATATGGATATTATTAAAGGTACCGAGTATCATTTTTCTAGAAGAACAGACAAGGTTGTACCCCTGCACTGAATCAAATGAGTTCCAATCTCCAGGGTTTTCAAGGCAGTGAACTTCAGTTCTGTGGGGCTGTACCAGGAACAACTACAAAGAAGTGATTTAATTGTGCAACCTTGAAAAACTGAATTTTTGTGTCCTGCAGAATGTAATTCATGCTCAGTTTATATTATATCCAAAGGAAAGGCAGGACTCTCCAACTACGAAGAGGTTCAAAGCACAGTCAGATTTAACCTAATCTAACCAGCCACAGAGACAGCAAGGAAGCTACTCAATCAATAAATCGTATTTATTGAGCTCTTACTCTGTGCAGGGCACTATACTACGCACTTGGGAGACTACAACACAACAATATAACACACGAGTTTATAGGCTACTCCAGTATCATTTTGTTACGGCCTTGACCACAAAGAACAAATTATATTTTTGAACTTCTCAAGTAAGTAATCCAACCTACTTTAAGATGAACTGTGTGCTTTGGAACAATTGTTCGTTTTGGCTAGTGGGGACATAATAAAGCTGATCCTACTGAGATTTTATCAGGATCAATGCCACAGGTGGTGTTCAAGTAACCAGGTTTGAGAAAGAATGGAGAAGGAATCCCAGGTTTTTCCTTACTTTGGAACAATCTAGGCGGACAAGTCAACAACGGCAAAACCAGAAGTGAATGGAAAAGATTTTGACTTTCTATGGTAATTGTGTTTGCACTTCCTCTTGACTTTTAATGATGTACTAGCAATAGAATGGGCTCTTTAAAGAGGAAAGGAAAAGGAAATCACAAAAGCTTATCAAAAAAATACAGCCCGCTAAATCCCTTCCCTTCTATCTTTTTTTAATGCAACGCAAGCATGCTGAGGTTATTCATTAAACTAGTCTCAAGTTGTTCATGATGGCCTTAATACATATACTTCCCCTAAAAGCCTGCATCCACCACCACATAACACTGCTTTAGAGTCTTCTGTGGAATGTGGAAGGCTTAGAGGTAGCAACTTTTAAAGTCCAAACTCCCCCTGTCAACAACATGGAAGCAGTGTGGTCTTTTGGATAGAGCACGGGCCTGGAAGACAGGACCTGGGCCCTAATCCCAGTTCCGCCGTGAGTCTGCTGAGTGACCGGGGGCAAGTCACTTTACTTCTCTGTGCCTCCGTCGCCTCATCTGTAAAATGGGGATTAAGACCCATGAGCCCAGTGTGGGACAGGGATTTTTCCCAACCTGATTACCTTGTATATACCACAGTGCTTAGCAGAGGGCCCGGCATATAGTAAGCACTTAAATACCATTTTTATCATTACGGAAAAGCACAGAGCCTAGAAGCCAGGTCCCAAAATTACTGAGGAATAAGAGAATGCTTTCCATAGTCCTTAAGTGACCTCCTTTTCCCTCACAAGCTATGACAGGGACTCAGAGTGACATATGATGGTCTGGCAAAGGAAACTGCACCCAGCTGTTCATCATCTTCAAGGAGATGCTAAATTGGCCATTTGAGGTGACATTGAAGTAGAGAAAAGTGGAGAAAGAGAGTCACATTTTCCAACCCCAACCACCAAAAAAAAGGGGAAATAAGCAAAATATGTTACTCTTCATCTCAGCACTGGAACAATTGTATATCGGAGACAGATAGGTGTTGTTTGGCTCTCTCGGCTGGATGGTTAGGTGTAGAAGTGAGCCACAATCTAGACAATAGAAGTAGTGTCTACCACATAGGCTTAAATAGCCTGCCATGTCTATCCTGCTTTCAAGGCAGACCTTTAAAACTGCCTACAGGCAACTATCTTAATTGGTCGACAGTAAAGATTTCATGGTGCTGTTGACCCTCATATATCCCTACCCCTTTTTCTTCCTCTCAAATCTAGTCACCACTTCATCTAGCTTTAACAACCACCTGGCCAAAGGAGTTCTTCGGCCAGATATTAACAAAGTGGTTTCATCTGCTTTAATTTCTACCAGAAGCAAAACTGTCAGGAGATGAAATAGTAAATAACAAAATATTGGGATAAAAATAAACTCCTTTTCTCAAGGTAGCAAAGAGGAAGGGGGAAATTCTACAGTACTTTCACTGGATACTTTCAAATGTTTTTCTATTTTATAGGACCTACCAGTCTCATTAAAGTCACTGCTTTGACAAGTGACCAATAAATACTGTGTGCTATTTACTTGCAAATTCTTCTTCACCTATACTTTAATCTGTCAATTCACTGTTAATTTGACAGGAATCAGAACTTTCCTTCTGACTGTGCATGTTAAGATTAACAAATTACCAAGATAAAAGTAATTTTAAAAGTTTTCGGAATAAAATTACCTTAAAAGAGATGAATCTTAATACAAACCATTCGTGATTAATTTGGTTGGTTTTTATCTGATCCACATATCTTCCAGATTTGTAGAGTCTATTTCTTACAGATATAAATAGTAAACCCAAGGAGAGAAACATAGAAACAATTTCAAAGATGTCCCCCCGATGGTATTTACTGAGCACTTTCACTGCGCAGAGCACCGTATTAAGTGCTTGGAAAGTACAGAATAGAGTTGGTAGACACAATCCCTGTCCATGAGGAGCTTACAGTCCACAGTGTTTCCTGTGTGAAAAGTTGTGGGTCTTGGTAGCCGACCTTCCTCCTGCTCCTCCACCCACCACCTCGTCTCACTTCCGTCAATTGTCTCCTCTCCCTATTTTTCTCATGCTAGGCTTTGGATGTTGCCCTTCCAATCCTGGTACAATGCAAAGATTTTAGAGTAAAATGCTTCTGGGAAAGAAGCAAAGACTAGTGTTTAAATCAGTATGGCTATAGCTTTCAGAGAAATCTGCAGGCTCGACCAACTCTAGCTAGGATATGTGGATTCTATACTTGTCCAGTGAGAACATTTCCCACTTCTCCATTTCAAAAGTTATAAACGCTCGATCGTAATGAACATCTCATCTGTATTTCTCTCTTTGGCAAGTGTAATTGACACATCCGAAATACCAAATTGTTGTTAACCTTTTCAAGGTTGGATTCTTGCTGTGATTAATCAACCCTGTTTGATTGCTTCCTCGGTGCAGCGCTCTTCTAAGTGCTTGGGAGAGATTGACAGGTAACATTTTTATTATTATTACAGTAGAGTTATTAAACCTGTTCCCTGTCCTTGAGGCGTTTACAATCTACTGAGGGAATCAGACCTAAAACAAGAGAGCAACAGAGGTTTAAAAATATTTACCTAAATTTTGCAGGGGGAACTAGGATTAGTACCCAATTGCTTAAAGGACCCAAAAGCCCTAGCATGGCAGCAGTAGGGAAAACGTAAAGATGAAAGAAGATGAGAGAATAGTCGGGGAAGTCCTGGAGGAGATGTGATTTCAGAAGGGCCTTGAAGAAGGGGAGAGTAGGGTTCACATAGTCTGAACTTGTAATTTGGTGGCTAAATGGGTTGATGCTTAAGTCAGTATTTGCCTAACTGTGATGTCAGAAACTCAGTTCCATTTACCGAAAACCTTTCACCGTAACATAAGAGAAAAAGAATAGGGAGATGCCTGTGAGCCCACTGTTGGGTAGGGACTGTCTCTATATGTTGCCAACTTGTACTTCCCAAGCGCTTAGTACAGTGCTCTGCACATAGTAAGTGCTCAATAAATACGATTGATGATGATGATGATGGTGGTCAGGGTGGATGATGACAGGGTTGCGGGGAGGATTCCTCATTTCAACCCACTGGATGAGAGAGGAAAAACTACGAGTCAGTCAATCATATTTATTGAGCATTTACTGTGTGCAGAGCATTGCATTAAGCGATTGAGAAAGTACAACAATAAACAGCTACATTCCCTGCCCACAACAAGCTTACATCTAGAGTCATACACTTACGTACCCTCCTACTCTCTCCTTAGGGCAATCCAAGGCTCCGTTTTCCACTAGGACACCAAGAATGGAGCAGGGGGTTTGCTAGCAAAATCAACCGATCAAATCAATGGTATTTATAGAGTGCTTACTATGTGCATAGCACCATAGTATGCCCTTGGGACAGTATAATACAAGAGTTGGCAGGTACCTTCCCTGCCCAAAAGAATCTTACAGTCAAAAAGGGCAGAAAGACATTAATATAAATTACAGATGTGCATGCCAGTGCTGTGGGGGTCGGGTGAGTATCAGATGCTTAAAGGGTTCAGATCCAAACATAAGGGCAAAGTGAGCCACATTTCGTGCAACAAATTGACTTACTGCTTTGAAAGGTATGTTCACTATTCATTTCTTCAAACCTGGTAACTCATTCTCCACTTAGTGTTCTTCACAGAGTGATTGTGGGGTTCTAAAACTAACCAGATTCTTAAAAGTCAAAACGATTTTCTCACTGTCTAGAGGGTACAAGTTTTAAAGTGGGTCAAATTTTGGGGATGGAATTTTTTTTTAATTAAGCCTTGACAATGACCTTTTTTGGCCAAAATACCACGGGCTGCTGCTACATGGAAGCACAGTGCATTTTTACACATCATCAGTTATTTCCTCAAATATTCACAATTCAAAGGAATGTTTTTCAAACGGTCCCAGTGATGTCGATTTTAGTTCACAAAATCCAATGCCAAACTGCATGACCAACTGGAGTGGGAGACTGTGCCTTCCTTCGTGCCTTATTCTACCCTGATAATAAGCAGAGAGTTCTCAGATCCCCTAAAGCTGAGCAGGAAGTTTGCTGTTTGAAATATTTCCCCTCAGACATGAAGGAATCGGGAGAGGAGAACAGTCAGAAGTCTTTGAGCAGCAAGCAGGCACAGTTCAAAATGAAGCAGATGACTTGAGATTTGCTTCCAGTTAAGGCTCCTCGGCTCCTGATGACCGAAGGGGTTGATCCTTAACCAATATTTGCCTGGCTGTTACCGAAGGCTAACAGATTTTCTTGTTCTTTGTCTTTCCAACTGTGGATCGCAAAATCCTGACTTTCCCCAAGTTCCTTTCATTTAAAAAAGCTGCACTTTTGGGAAAAGCACATCCTGAATGAGGTTTAAACCATGAAACAACATGCAGGTCTCTCCCAAGTAGTTTTTGTGAGTTTTTGAAGTTAGTCTGAGTTTTGCTTTCACACAGTCGCTGTACTCTCTGTGAATGCAGATGCCACAAATATACTCCACAGGGAAAAAGAGAGGGTCTTGAGGAGGGGGCAAGCTGTGCATGTGGCTTTAATATCCAACAGCTGCTGCAGATCAAAACCCCCTTGGCTCTTTCAGTTACCCCCCACCAGAAAAGTCTGTTATAAGGATCGTTATAAATAAAGGGAATGCCTGCCCTGGAATCCAATTCATGATCTCCAGTCACAGACCCTTAAGGAAATGTACAGAACAAAGTAGTTAGGCTCGTGAAAGAACTCATGTTATGGGAAAAGTCATGCCGTAGTAGCCATCGAGTTGATGGAATCGATGGTAAGGGGGGGGATGGTTTGAAGATACAAACGTGACTGACATTTTTTGATACAAATGCTTATATTACTGTTAATCATTGTTTAAATCCATTACATACGCCCGCTTTGGCCATTCCGCATTTTGGCTAGAATCCCACAAGAGAATTAAGGATCATTGCGAATGACAAGAGCCCATCTGGAGGCAGAGCAATGAGGTGTCAAAAGAAGCGATCGTGCATACGCACGCAATGCTGGACATGGGGAATGTTGAGTGCAATTTTTTTTTTAAATGACTGGTTCTACAAGAATTTAACCTCTGGGTTACAGAAGAACTGGATAAGCTGTAAAGTTGAAAATATACCAAGAGACACAAAGTGCTGCGCGGTACAGACAATAAGACAGAGGCTAGGAAGGTTAGAGTGTAAGCTCCTTATAGGCACAGATAGCACCTCCGACTATCATATTGTACTTTCCCAAACAGTACAACGCCCTCCACACTTTAAGTGCTCAATAAATACCACTGACTAACAACAGCATCACACCTTGATTAGCACCAGGCAAATGTGGCCAACTACTTCTTCCTATATCAAATCTCCTCGAACCATCTTGTGGATCGTTATATACCCAGGACAACTTGTACTTTGGGAAGAATGTCCCCAAATGCTTCTATCACATCAGATCCAACGAAAACCCGTGTTACAAAAGAACCAGCTGTACCCTGAATGAACCTATGAAGTTCACTTCCAAACTAGATGAGGAATTTGAGCAAACGCCAGCTCAAATTGTTGGGAACAGTGTTGGGAAAGGATGGAGTGGGGGAGGCAAAACCGATTATCTAACCAACCTATCTTGTATCTACCCCAGTGCTTAGAACAGTGCCTGAAACGTAGTAAGCGCTTAACAAGTACCATCAATATTATTATTATTAACAAGTCCCTGTCAGAGGGGTAGAGGAGAATCTGGAATCGCATGCATTATGGGCATAGAATGTGTCTACCAACTCTGTTGTACTGTAGTCTCTCATGTGCTTAGTACAGTGCTCTGTACATAATAGTAATAATAATGGTATTTTTTAAACGCTTACTATGTGCCAAGCACTGCACTAAGCACTGGGGTGATACAAGCAAATCAGGTTGTCCCACGTGGGGCTCCCAGTCTTAATCCCCATTTTACAGATGAGAGAACTGAGGCCCAGAGAAGTTACTTTTAGACTGTGAGCCCACTGTTGGGTAGGGACTGTCTCTATATGTTGCCAATTTGTACTTCCCAAGCGCTTAGTACAGTGCTCTGCACACAGGAAGCGCTCAATAAATATGACTGATGACTTGCCCAAAGTCACACAGCTGAAAAAAGGGCAGAGCCAGAATTAGAACACACGATCTCTAAGCGCTTAATACATATGAGGTAACTGAGGCTCAGAGAAGTATAGTTAATGCTCAATAAGTACCATTGATTGATTGATTGATTCACTGACGGCCCCCATGGGAGAAATCAGGTTTGGAAAGGGAAGCAGCATGGCCTGGTAGCAAGAACACGCGCTTGGGAATCAGAGGACGTGGGTTCTAATCCCGGCTCCGACACTTGTCTGCCATGTGACCCTGGGCAAGTCACTAAACCTCTCTGGGCCTCATTTACTCAATCAATCGTATTTATTGAGCGCTTACTGTGTGCAGAGCACTGTACTAAGCGCTTGGGAAGTACAAGGCTCCATCTGTAAAATGGGGATTACGACTGTCAGCCTCACGTGGGACAACCTGATTACTTCATGTCTATCCCGGTGCTTAGAAAGTGCTTGGCGCATAGTAATAATAATAATGATGGCATTTGTTAAGCGCTTACTACGTGCAAAGCACTGTTCTAAGCGATGGGGGGGATACAGTGTGATCAAGTTGTCCCACGTGGGGCTCACAGTCTTAATCCCCATTTTTACAGATGAGGTAACAGGCTCAGAGAAGTTAAGTGACTTGCCCAAGCTCACACAGCAGACTTGTGGTGGAGCCAGGATTCGAACCCATGACCTCTGACTCCAAAGCCCGTGCTCTTTCCACTGAGCCACGAATGCTTAACAAATATCCTTATTATTAATAATTATTTATTAATTCGTTAATTATTATTAATAATAATAATAAATGATTAATAATAGCTTGGCACATAGTACGTGCTTAACAAATACCACCATTATTAACTAATAATAGCTATGATTTGCTATGTTTTGCTTTAGTTTTGTTGCCTGTCTCCCCCTTCTAGACTGTGAGCCCGTCGTTGGGTCGGGACCGTCTCTACGTGTCGCCGATTTGTACTTTCCCAAGCGCTTAGTACAGTGCTCCGCATACAGGAAGCGCTCAATAAATACTTCTGAATGAATGAATGAACTAGAGGTAGGATGGGTGGAACCCCTGGACCCTCTCTGGAGAAAAGCGGGCCAGGCGCTGGGCTCTCTGGATAATAATAGTAATGATGGTATTTGTTAGGCGCTTACTAAGTGCAAAGCACTGTTCTAAGCGCTGGGGGGGATATAATAATAATAATAGTAATTATGGTATTTGTTAGGCGCTTACTAAGTGCAAAGCACTGTTCTAAGCGCTGGGAGGGATACAATGTGATCATCATCAATCGTATTTATTGAGCGCTTACTAAGTGCAGAGACTTTTAGACTGTGAGCCCACTGTTGGGTAGGGACTGTCTCTATATGTTGTCAATTTGTGCTTCCCAAGCGCTTAGTACAGTGCTCTGCATACAGGAAGCGCTCAATAAATACTTCTGAATGAATCAATGAACTAGAGGTAGGATGGGTGGAACCCCTGGACCCTCTCTGGAGAAAAGCGGGCCAGGCGCTGGGCTCTCTGGATAATAATAGTAATGATGGTATTTGTTAGGCGCTTACTAAGTGCAAAGCACTGTTCTAAGCGCTGGGGGGGGATATAATAATAATAATAGTAATGATGGTATTTGTTAGGCGCTTACTCAGTGCAAAGCACTGTTCTAAGCGCTGGGGGGATACAATGTGATCATCATCATCATCATCAATCGTATTTATTGAGCGCTTACTATGTGCAGAGCACTGTACTAAGCGCTTGGGAAGTACAAATTGGCAACATATAGAGACAGTCCCTACCCAACAGTGGGCTCACAGTCTAAAATCGTATTTATTGAGCGCTTACTATGTGCAGAGCCTTTTAGACTGCGAGCCCACTGTTGGGCAGGGCCCGTCTCTATATGTTGTCAATTTGTGCTTCCCAAGCGCTTAGTCCAGTGCTCTGCCCACAGTAAGCGCTCAATAAATACGATTGATGATGAGGATGATGCAGAGCACCGTACTAAGCGCCTGGGAAGCACAAATTGGCAACACACAGAGACAGCCCACAGTTGGCTCACAGTTGTCCCACGTGGGGCTCGCGGTCTTCATCCCCATTTTACAGATGAGGGAACTGAGGCTCAGAGAAGTGACTTGCCCAAGGTCACACGGCAGACTTGTGGCGGAGGCGGGACTCGAACCCGTGACCTCTGGCTCCAAATAATAATAATGATGGCATTTGTTAAGCGCTTTCTATGTGCAAAGCACCGTTCTAAGCGCTGGGGAGGTTACAAGGCGATCAGGTGGTCCCACGGGGGGCTTCCAGTCTTTATTCCCATTTTCCAGATGAGGGAACTGAGGCCTAGAGAAGTGAAGCGACTTGCCCAAAGTCACCCAGCTGACAGTTGGCGGAGGCGGGATTTGAACCCGCGACCTCTGGCTCCAAAGCCCGGGGTGTTTCCGCTGAGCCACGGGGCGATGGCTCCAGCGCTTAGAGCAGTGCTTGGCACATGCTAAGGGCTTAACGAATGCCATCATCATCCTCCTCATCATCCTCCTCCTCATCACTCACAGAGACGAGGAAGTCCAGGGTTCCCACGTAGTCCCTCTCGGTCTTGAGGAGCTCGCTGAGGACGCACACCCGGAGCCGCAGCTGCTTCTCCAGCTCCTTCCCGCCGCCGCCGCCCTCCTCCGTCATGGTGCCGGGGAGACGCCCCCGGCCGCCTTACATACTGGGCGGCGGACACCGGTCCTCGGCTACCGCCAAGAAGTACCGGTCCTGAGGTACCGGTCCTGTGGTAGCGGCCCTGAGGTACCGCCCGGAAGTACCGGTCCTGAGGTACTGCCAAGAAGTACCGGTCCTGAGGTACCGGTCTCTTGTCCTGAGGTACCGGTCCTGAGGTACCGGTCCTGAGGTACCGGACGTGAGGTACTGGTCCTGAGGTACCGGTCCTGTGGTACTGGTCCTGAGGTACCGGTCCTGTGGTGGCGGCCCTGAGGTACCGGTCCTGTGGTGGCGGCCCTGAGGTACCGCCCGGAAGTACCGGTCCTGGGGTACCGCCAAGAAGAAGTACTGGTTCTGAGGTACCAGTCTCTTGTCCTGAGGTACCGGTCCTGTGGTGGCGGCCCTGAGGTACCGCCCGGAAGTACCGGTCCTGGGGTACCGCCAAGAAGAAGTACTGGTTCTGAGGTACCAGTCTCTTGTCCTGAGGTACCGGTCCTGAGGTTACCGGTCCTGTGGTGGCGGCCCTGAGGTACCGCCCGGAAGTACCGGTCCTGGGGTACTGCCAAGAAGTACTGGTCCTGAGGTACCGGTCCTGAGGTACCAGTCTCTTGTCCTGAGGACCGGTCCTGGGGTTACCGGTCCTGTGGTGGCGGCCCTGAGGTACCGCCCGGAAGTACCGGTCCTGGGGTACTGCCAAGAAGTACTGGTTCTGAGGTACCAGTCCTATGGTACCGGTCCTGAGGTACCGGTCCTGTGGTAGCGGCCCTGTGGTAGCGGCCCTGAGGTACCGGTCCTGGGGTACTGCCAAGAAGTACTGGTCCTGGGGTACTGCCAAGAAGTACTGGTCCTGAGGTACCGGTCCTGAGGTACCAGTCTCTTGTCCTGAGGTACCGGTCCTGAGGTACCGGTCCTGTGGTACCGGTCCTGAGGTACCGGTCCTGTGGTACCGGTCCTGAGGTACCGGACCTGTGGTAACGGTCCTGAGGTACCAGTCCTGTGGTACCGGTCCTGAGGTACCGGTCCTGTGGTAGCGGCCCTGAGGTACCGCCCGGAAGTACCGGTCCTGGGGTACTGCCAAGAAGTACTAGTCCTGAGGTACCAGTCCTGAGGTACCGGTCCTGAGGCACCAGTCTCTTGTCCTGAGGTACCGGTCCTGAGGCGAGCCTCCCGGGGGGCCGATGGCGGGCTGGGGCCCGTCCGGTCCGGTCCGGTCCGGCCTCCGTCCGGTCGGGGCTGGGGACACGCTCTGGAGCGCGGCGGCGGCGGCGGCAGCAACTTGGCCATTAATCAAAAGCTGCGGCTCCATGTGACTCGGCCCCCCACGCCCTTCGCCAGAGCTCAGGAAGGAGGAAAGGAAACACAACCTTGAGGAAACGTTGCGTGCCAACGAACCGCCCGACACACACACACAACACACACACAACACACACACAACACACACACAACACCCCCCCTCGGGTTTGGGGTCTCGACATGGCCACAATTTCCCTTACAAGTCCGAGCCCCCCAACTCCGCCGGGGACTGCCGCTCCAGAGTCTCCCTTTAATGAGCCGGGGATAATAATAATAATAATCATAATAATCATAATAATATAATTGTTATTATAATTATATAATTATTATATATTATATATTATATTATAATATAACTATGATATTATTATTCTATTACCGTTATTATTATATGATTATAATAATAATTATAATATTATATGTGTTATATATAATATTATATATATTATATATGATATATATTATATATTATATATATGATATATATTATATATTATATTATTATAATTATATGTATATAATTATATATATAACTATATATAACTATATATATAATTATAATTATCTATAATTATTATTATTAGTAGTAGTACATTTATTAGGCGCTTACTATGTGCAAAGCACTGTTCTAAGCGCTGGGGAGGTTACAAGGTGATCAGGTTGTCCCCCAGAGGGCTCACAGTCTTAATCCCCATTTTACACATGAGGGAACTGAGGCACAGAGAAGTGAAGTGGCTCAGTGGAAAGAGCCCGGGCTTTGGAGTCAGAGGTCATGGGTTCGAATCCCGCCTCCGCCGCGTGTCTGCTGTGTGACCTTGGGCAAGTCACTTCACTTCTCTGAGCCTCAGTTACCTCATCTGTAAAATGGGGGTTAAGGCTGTGAGCCCATGGGACAACCTCATCACCTTGTATCATCTGTAAAATGGGGATGAAGACTGTGAGCCCCACGTGGGACAACCTGATCTCCTTGTAAATTCCCCAGCGCTTAGAACAGTGCTCTGCACATGGTAAGCACTTAATAAATGCCATTAAAAAAAAAATCGTATTTATTGAGCGCTTACTCTGTGCAGAGCACTGTACTAAGCGCTTGGGAAGTACAAATTGAATCCCCTCCCAGCGCTTAGAACAGTGCTTTGCACACAGTAAGCGCTTAACAAATACCATTAAAAAAAAAGTGACTTGCCCAAAGTCACACAGCTGACAGTCGTCGGAGCCGGGATTTGAACCCATGACCTCTGACTCCAAAGCCCGGGCTCTTGCCACTGAGCCACAATGCTACAAAAGAACATGCCCACCCCCTGCCCCGAAGTTACATAACTTGAAGGCACTAACTTTTTTTTTTTACCCCCCTTGTCCATTCCCACCTTCTTCTAATTGTCAATAAAAACGGATTTATTGTGCTTTACGGGCTGGGAAATCTTTCTCGGACTGGATTCCTGTTTTCATTTGGAAGGTCCCAATTAGCATAATAAATGAAGACACTAGGGGACTGCAGCAGGAAAGCTACATTGTGGCTCAATCAATCAATCAATCGTATTTATTGAGCACTTACTATGTGCAGAGCACTGTAGTAAGCGCTTGGGAAGTACAAGTTGGCAACATACACAGACAGTCAATCAATCAATCAATCATATTTATTGAGTGCTTACTGTGTGCAGAAAACTGTACTAAGCGCTTGGGAAGTGCAAGTTGGCAACATATGCAGTCCCTACCCAACAGTGGGCTCACAGTCTAAAAGGGGGAGACAGAGAACAAAACCAAACATACTAACAAAATAAAATAAATAGAATAGAGAGAGCACGGGTTTTGGAGTCAGAGGTCATGGGTTCAAATCCCAGCTCTGCCAACTGTCGGCTGTGTGACTTTGGGCAAGTCACTTAACTTCTCTGGGCCTCAGTTACCTCATCTGTAAAATGGGGATTGAGACTGTGAGCCCCCCGTGGGACAACCTGATCACCCTGTAACCTCCCCAGCGCTTAGAACAGTGCTTTTCACATAGTAAGCGCTTAATAAATGCCATTTTAAAAAGAAAAGCTCAAACTTGGGATGTAGTGTTCTTTTTTGGGGGGGAGGGGGGCCTGGGTCTAAATGTCTCCCAGATGATCGGGCATCTTTGCAAGTTTGAATTTACTCCACTTTACTACCGTTGTATTGTGATTTCAACAAGCGTCATCAAATTAAGGAATGGAAAAGACAGAGTTTGTACTTCAGTTTTAGTCCAAGGGAGTACGTGTTTATCCTTTCTATTTACAAGTACTTACACTTTGATAGAGAAAGGGGGTTATTTTTAAGTTCAGTTTGACTGTTTTGTAAACAGGGCCTGGGGCTAATAAACATTTCAACAAACAAAATAATTCATTCACTTTTCCTTTATCTAATCAAGTATAACTTCGCAATTTTCAGCTAGAATTTTCCCCACATACTGTAACTTTTTCAATAGGATTCCAGTTTGCCACACTGATTATGCTGGAAATAAGCAGATTAACTTTTTTGCCATAAAGTAAAAAGAGGTGTCCTCACTCCCTATGCAATTTCCCAAGTCACAAAATCTTACTTTGTTTCAACGTTAAAGTAAGCCTCCTAACGTTTTAAGGTTGTTACAAACTTACAACATCTGTTTTAAAAGTCTCTTGCTTTTTAAAGGGAGTTTAGGTATAAACTGATTGTAAATAATCTCTTGTTTTTTAAAAGAAGTTTAGGTATAAACTGATTGTAAATAAATTACAATAATTACAATCAGTAATTAATATAAATATTATGCCTGTCTCCTCCCCTCTAGACTGTAAGCTCGTGTGGGCAGGGGATGTGTCTTGTTTATTGTACCATACTCTCCCAAGTGCTTAGTACAGTGTTCTGCATACAGTAAGCACTCAACAAATATGATTGAATGAATCATCAATCATCAATCGTATTTATTGATCGCTTACTATGTGCAGAGCACTGTACTAAGCGCTTGGGAAGTACAAATTGGCAACATATAGAGACAGTCCCTACTCAACAGTGGGCTCACAGTCTAAAAGGGGGAGACAGAGAACAAAAGCAAACATACTAACAAAATAAAATAAATAGAATAGCTATGTACAAGTAAAATAGAGTAATAAATATGTACAAACATATATACAGGTGCTGTGGGGAAGGGAAGGAGGTAAGATGGGGGGGATGGAGAGGGGGACGAGGGGGAGAGGAAGGAAGGGGCTCAGTCTGGGAAGGCCTCCTGGAGGAGGTGAATTATTATGAATGAATGAATTATATAATGTGCAACTGGCAGATGGTGAGAGCCTGCTTATCTTCTCCCCTGTCCAAGAATCTCAGTTTACAGTTTGCAAGGCTATAAACTCCTTGAGAGTAGGGTTTGGGTCTATATACTCTATTAATGATTATGGTATTTTTTATGCACTTACTATGTGTCAAGCACTGTGGTAGATACGAGGTGATCAGGTAAGACACAGTCCACATTCCTCATGGGGCTCACATTCTATTCATTCATTCAATCATATTTATTGAGCGCTTACTGTGTGCAGAGCACTGTACTAAGCGCTTGGGTAGTACAAGTTGGCAACATATAGAGATGGTCCCTCCCCAACAGCGGGCTCACAGTCTAGAAGGGGGAGACGGACAACAAAACATATAAACCAAATAAAATAAACAGAATATGTACGAGTAAAACAGAGTAATATTCACAGGCATGAAAAACCGACTGAGTACACTCATCTGGGTTATCAGCGGAGGAGAAGACGGAACTGCTTCAGCGGGTGCTCTGTTTCCCAGGGACCTCACTGACATGGTATTTGGTAAGTGTTTACTCTGGGCCAGGCACTGTGCTAAGTGCTGGGGTGGATACAAGCAAACTGGATCGGGCACAAGGAGCTGAATTTAATCCCCATTTTACAGATGAGGAAACTGAGCCACAGAGAAGTGAAATGACTTGCCCAAGGTCATGCTGCAGATATGTGTTGGGGAAAGATTAGAACCCAGATCCTTTGACTCCCAGGGCCATGCTCTTTCCACTAAGGCAGTACTTCTTCTCCGTTGTCTCCCAAGAGCTTAGTACCGTTCTCCGCACAGAGCTCTCAGTGAGTAGCACCGATAGATAGAATACATAATAATGTTATACACAATTGCATCAGAGTTACCTTGCCTGTATGTGAACATGATTCATAAAGACGAATAAAAAGGGATGTGACCGGCTTCATATCAGCAGCTAGAGTGCTGCATGACAAGCCCCCAAACACCTGGCCAAACAAAATAGTTCCCGCAGGAAACACGCATCCACAGATAAATCAAAGGCACGCTTTATCCCTCACAAAATTGAATGCCAGGAAGGACTCCCCTTCTTCTCCACTACATTCACATGTGTGGAGAAGCAGCGTGGCTCAGTGGAAAGAGCCCGGGCTTTGGAGTCAGGGGTCATGGGTTCAAATCCCGGCTCTGCCAATTGTCAGCTGGGTGACTTTGGGCAAGTCACTTCACTTCTCTGGGCCTCAGTTACCTCATCTGTAAAATGGGGATTAAGACTGTGAGCCCCCCGTGGGACAACCTGATCACCTTGTAACCTCCCCAGCGCTTAGAACAGTGCTTTGCACATAGTAAGTGCTTAATAAATGCTATCATTATTATTATTCACACTTCCACTAAGTTTTAGGGTGTCAAGGTAAAAAATTCCCCACCTCGCCAGTCTTCTCTGACATCTTTCCTCGTTCTCGCCTGTCATCATCATCATCATCAATCGTATTTATTGAGCGCTTACTATGTGCAGAGCACTGTACTAAGCGCTTGGGAAGTACAAATTGGCAACATATAGAGACAGTCCCTACCCAACAGTGGGCTCACAGTCTAAAAGGGGGAGACAGAGAACAAAACCAAACATACTAACAAACTGTCCCGCCATCGACCCCCGTCCCATGTCATCCCCCGGGCCTGGAATGCCCCCAATCCCTCTGCCCATCCGCCAAGCTAGCTCTCTTCCTCCCTTCAAGGCCCTACTGAGAGCTCACCTCCTCCAGGAGGCCTTCCCAGACTGAGCCCCTTCCTTCCTCTCCCCCTCGTCCCCCTCTCCATCCCCCCATCTTATCTCCTTCCCTTCCCCACAGCACCTGTATATATGTATATATGTTAGTACAGTGCTAAGCGCTTAGTACAGTGCTCTGCACACAGTAAGCGCTCAATAAATACGATTGAATGAATGGTACATATTTATTACTCTATTTATTTATTTATTTTACTTGTACATATTTATTCTATTTATTTTATTTTATTAGTATGTTTGGTTTTGTTCTCTGTCTCCCCCTTTTAGACTGTGAGCCCACTGCTGGGTAGGGACTGTCTCTATATGTTACCAACTTGTACTTCCCAAGCGCTTAGTACAGTGCTCTGCACACAGTAAGAGCTCAATAAATACGATTGATGATGATGATGATGATCTTTCCCTCACTCTCGACTCTCCCTCTTTGTACAGTGCTCTGCACTCAGTAGGTTTTCAATAAATAGCACTGACTAATTGATTCTCCCACATTAATTAATTGATTCTCCCAAGCACTGTTCTCAGTGCTGGGGTAGATACAAGGTAATCAGGTTGTCCCACGTGGGGCTCACACTTTTAAGCCCCATTTTACAAATGAGGAAACTGAGGTACAGAGAAGTGCCTTGCCCAAGGTCACAGAACAGAGAAGTGGCAGAGCCAAGGTTAGAACCCATGTCCTCTCATTCCCAAGCCCATGCTCTTTCCACTGAGCCATGTCTATTATTGTACTGTACCTCCCAAGCACTTTGTACAGTGTTCTGCACACAATAAGCTCTCAATAAATCATCAATCGTATTTATTGAGCGCTTACTGTGTGCAGAGCACTGTACTGAGCGCTTCGGAAGTACAAATTGGCAACATATAGAGACAGTCCCTACCCAACAGTGGGCTCACAGTCTAAAAGATAATTCAAGATAAATCGTATTCAATAAATACGATTGAATGAATGAATCTGTAAAATGGGATTAAGAGAGTGAGCCCCATGTGAGACAGGGACTATGTCCAACCTGACTTGTATCTACCCCAGCGTTTAGATCAGTGCTTGACACATAATAAGTGCTTAACAAGTACCATTATAATTATTATAATCTTAAGGGTACAACTCCTGCGGGATCCTCTTTCGGAATGTCCCTAATTCCTCATCAAAGGCTGAAATGGAAAGAAAGCGAGGCCGGAGGATTTCGGTCCTTCACTCTAATGGTAAGTAATGCTTTTCACAAGCTCTGAATGTGTGGCATCTCTCCCTTTTGAAGCTTAGCTCCTTCCTGCCAGCTAAAAGCCAAGCAACAATTGAAATGATGGATGGGATCCCGGACTGCCTTGGACCAGTAGCCGATGCAACCAGAACATCCAATGAAGGGGAGCCGGGGCTGGGGCCCCGGGGGGACGGGGGTAAAGACATCAAAGGAGGCAGTGACATAGCCAGGGCCCTTGGTGAAGGGCCCTCAAATGCACTTAACATCCTCCTGAAGTAGCAGTTGGTATAGTCTATCAAAGGCCGGACGCTAAACTAGCTAGTTACAAAATTCCTACCGAGTGTTAAGCACTATACCAGTACATTTAGTGCCTGACCACAAGGAGTTTACCATCTGTAGAATAAGAGCTCAACAGGCTTTTTCTGAGGCAGGAGGGAAATTTCTTACGGAGTCCACAGTTTTCTCTACAAGATGGGAGCACATTTTACTCTAATTATAGCTCTTTCCCTCCCCAGGCCGGTACCCTGCATGGAATCATCCTCATCATCAATCGTATTTATTGAGCGCTTACTGTGTGCAGAGCACTGTACTAAGCGCTTGGGAAGTACAAGTTGGCAACACGTAGAGACAGTCCCTACCCAACAGTGGGCTCGCAGTCTAAAAATCCCTAGGATTCTCTAGTAGCTGCATGGCTTTGTGCATCCAGCACGGACCTGGGAACCAGAAGGACCTGGGTTCTGATTCTGGCTCTGCCACTTGTCTGCTGAGTGACCGTGGGCAAGGCACTTCAATATGTCGTGCCTCAGTTCCCTCGTCTTTAAAATGGGGATTAAGACTGTGAGCCCCTTGTGAGACATGGACTGTGTCAAGCCTGATTAGCTTGTATCTACCCCAACACTTAGCACAATGCCTGGCATATAGTGGGTGCTTAACAACTGTAGTTAAAAAAAATCAATTGATTAGATTTCGAATTAATATCCGATAATATAGTACAGCAAAAAATATTGCCTTAGTTCCAGCATCATTCGCTAAAATAAGGACTATAATGGATACTAGGTTGTTCTACATTTCCTAGTAAAATTAAATCTAACATGGCTTTTCACTACTGAATGCTACTGTTGGTCCAGTGACGAAAACACAGCTCGAGTAATTAGAACTGAGACCTTAGATCTGCCTCTGTGAAGAGGGGAATGCTTGCTGGGGTTATTCCATCAGAAATAAAGGTTTTTCCTTGTGGACAGGGATTGGGTCTACCAGCTCTATTGTATTATACTTCCTCAAGTGCTTGGTACAGTGTTCTGCACACAATAAGAACTCAATAAGTACTACTGATTGACGACTGAATTGACAGAAGTGCCATATAGGGCCATCTGCAAGGTGGACTGGCTCTGCAGGAATCAATCAAACAAGCTTATCTATTGAGCACTTACTCTGTGCTGAGCACTGTACTAAGCACTTGGGAGAGTACCACATAAAAGAGATGGTAAACATGTTCCCTGAAAAATAGCCGGATGATCTCAGCAGCAAGCACTGTATAGATCGCCAAAGCCACTGTTTGCTGAGTTAAGGGACTTTGAGGCAGCAAGGAGAGAAACAGTGTGGTCTAGTGGATAGAGCAGGAGCCTAGGAGTCAGAAGGACCTGGGTTCTAATCCTGGCTCTACCACATATCTGCTGTGTGACCTTGGGCAAGTCACTTCACTTCTCTGGGCCTCAGTTCCCTCATTTGTAAAATGGGAATTAAGACTAGGAGCCCCATGTGGGACAGAGACCGTGTCCAACTCAATCACCTTGTATCTACCCCAGCTCTTAGTACAGTACCTGGCACACAGTAAGCGCTTAACAAATACCATAGTTATTATGATCATTCAATGAGACAATGCTGGTTGGTAATAGATAAGTCCTATATATAAAAATCCTTGATGTGTGCTTTTCAATGTGCAACAATTTGCCTACTCTCTCACTCCCAACTATGCCCTCACAGGAACACGGCTGACAGAAATAAGAGAATGGTACTGCACAAACCACTATGATGAAAACCAATTTCTATGTGTAGGTTCTTGGTCCTAAAATCTCCAGAATGACACTCACTCGTTCTCGGTGGGAGATTCCATCATCTTTACAGTGATAGATTTGGATAGGATGGGTAAAACTGCTGAAATAACCCTGAAACTATTTCTAAGTTCATTATTTTAAGATAGTGTTGAAAGTGCTTGGTACAGAGCTCTGCACGCAGTCAGTGCTCAATAAACGTTATTGGTGGATTGACTGACTGAGAACAACTTGTCACTCTATCTTTGGCTAGGTTTCCATGGCAGTTCCTTTCTTTGTCAAAAATCTATATCATGGAATTAAATATTTAAAATTGAATATATATTTCATCTCTTAGAGACAAAAGATCAAAAATCTAAAGAGCTCGTTTGCTTTAAAAGACAGGCATATGAAGACTTATAGACTTTGTCATCTTTCCTGGTGTGGCCACTACCTCTGAAGTGGAAAATCATGGAAGCCTTTGTGGATAAACTTAAATTTATTTGCGTAAGCATTTAAGATCATAAATAAGAAATTTGTGGGGAAAAATGAAGGAATGATTTTCAGAAGATAGAAGCAGAGATAAAAGAATTACCTGTGACTAAAGGCCAAGATTTGAAAGGAGCAAATAATTCTAATCAAGTTGGTGAAAAATAACCATGTGCTTTTATCCTACAATTGTATCCTGCTTTTCTCCAAAGGAAAGGTTGCACACACTTTCTACCATTCTATCCATATTTAGCAAGAGCAGATCTGCAAAGATATTCTTGAAAATCGATGCACTTACTTAACAAATACCACAATTATTGTTAACTAGAAATATTCCAGGTTGATTCTTTCTAAACTGTGAGGTCTGAGCCTTATCCAACATCTCACAGGGCCTGAAGAGACTCCAAACTTGAATAGAGAGATTGTAGCCAGGCATATGGGCAGGGAACATGTCTACCAACTCTATTCGATCGTACCCCCCTAAGTACTTAGTACAGTGCTGTGCACACAGTCAGCACTCAGCAAATATGGTAGATTGATGTTTGTCTCAAATGCTTTTTCAAACGTGCAAACATAACAGGGGACCCCCAGAATGCCCCTTCCTATAGTGTATTTTACCCCCTGGCAGAATCTTTTTTATTATCATATAAATTGTGGTATTAAGATGAAGATGAAAGGGCCATTAAAGAGTAGGCAAATGTTTGTAACACAATAAGAACTCAGCAAACTGAAAAAAAAAAAGTTCTTGTCCCTGATTAAGACCGGTTCACAACATACCCATTCAACAGCAAAGAGGACTACATAAGACTTGATTTTCTGCCACAAAGACTTAGAGTCCCAAAGTTTGGCTCTTGCAAAAATCTCTAATCCAACCACTTGTCAAAATAGGGGGTTTTGTTTGGTTGGTTTTTTTTTTTCCTAAAACGATTTTTTCTCCGGAGATGCCACACAGACAGCAGATCTCTCAGTCACCCAGGAAACATAACAGGATTTTGCTAGAATAGCTGGAATTCAACTGATTTTCACTCTTCCGCTGGGCTCTAACTATGGATACGGAGTCATGGACAGTCCTCTGTTGACCCCTAGGCCTAAACGACCAGGTTTGTCTTTTCCAAATAACACAGAGTAGCCTTCCACAAGTTACATTACAACATGGGTGTGATTCTTAAGTGACCTACTTCTCTCCACGCTGACCCATCAGCCTTTGATTAACAATAATCACAATTATTATGATGATTTGTTAAGCGCTTATTGGACGCCAAGGACCGTACTAAGTGCTGGGGTAGATACAAGATAATTAAGTTGGACCCAGTCCTTGTCCCAGTCTAAGTAGGAGGGAGTAGGATTTAATCATCATTTTACAGATGAGGAGACTGAGGCAGAGAGAAGTCAAGTGACTTGACCAAGATGACACAGTAAGCAAGTGGCAGACCTTGGATTAGAACCCAGGTCCTCTGACTCTCAGGCCCGGATTCCTTGAATTTGGTCATGTTGCTCTCCTTCTCCTTTGTACAGAGAGATATTAGCACTCTCATGAGATGCTCACAGATCTTTGACCTTTGGACATTTGATATTCACCCCATCTCAGCTCTGCCGCACTTACGTACCTAGCTCTAAATTATATATTATGAATTATTTATATTAATGTCCATCTTTCCCTCTAGATTATAAACTTCTTGTGGGCAGAGAAGGTGTTGGCCGACTCTGTTGTACTGTACTCTCCCAATCGCTTAGTAGGGTGCTCTGTACACAGTAAGTGCTCAATAAATACATTTGATGACAATGATGCTCAGAAAATATCAGACTGGGCCCAGTCTTTCTTTTAATCCAAGGAGGAGGAAAAGCAAGGGAAGGACTGGGGAGAAAGAGGAGAAGCATAGGAGAAGGAGGAAGAGGAAAATAAGGAGAAGGAAAAGAAAAAGGAAGTGGAGAAGGAAGAGGAGGCGGAAGAGACAGAGGGGCAAAAAAACCTACAATAAGCCTTCAGTTAGATCCTTTCACAAGCAGACATCAATGTAATTTGGGAACTCTAGAGTGATCATTTTCACTCTCTGAGTGTCTTTCCTCTTGGTATTTCAGATAGAGAAGCAGCGTGGCTCAGTGGAAAGAGCACAGGCTCTGGAGTCAGAGGTCATGGGTTCAAATTCCGGCTCCACCGCTTGTCAGCTGTGTGACTTTGAACAAGTCACTTAACTTCTATGGGCCTCAGTTCCCTCATCTGTAAAATGGGGATTAAGACTGCGAGCCCCCCCTGGGACAACCTGATCACCTTGTAACCTCCCCAGCTCTTAGAACAGTGTTTTGGAGAAGCAGCATGGCTCAGTGGAAAGAGCCTGGGCTTTGGAGTCAGGGGTCATGGTTTCAAATCCCTGCTCTGCTAATTGTCAGCTGTGTGATTTTGGGCAAGTCACTTAACTTCTCTGGGCCTCAGTTATCTCATCTGTAAAATGGGGATTAAGACTGTGAGCCCGCCGTGGGACATCCTGATCGCCTTGTAACTTTCCCAGTGCTTAGAACAGTGCTTTGCACATAGTAAGCACTTAATAAATGCCATTATTATTATTATATAGTCAAAAGCAGTGTTCTGGTGCCCAAACCCACAGCCTGGTTCCTACCCTATCTGAACTTTTCTACATGTCTACAAGAGCGAGCCAATTTAGCTGGGTTGATTCAAGGGTTTCTTACTGATGGTTCCTAAATCGAGTACATGCTTCCCAATCACAAAAGTCACGTTGGAGGTAAACCAGGTCAAATCAGAACTTGGTTTTGTTCCCTGTTTCCCCCTTCTAGACTGTGAGCCCACTGTTGGGTAGGGACCGTCTCTGTGCGTTGCCGACTTGTACTTCCCTAGCGCTTAGTACAGTGCTCTGCACACAGTAAACGCTCAATAAATATGATTGATTGATTGATAACTATGCTGCATCTCTGGTCCTGAGGCCTTCTTTGGTTAAAATGATTTCATGGTGTAAAAGGGAGAACAGTAGGGTCACAGACTGTCCATTTCCAAAACTTCTGCTTTGTTCCCATTGGAAGGTTTCTCTTTCCTGAAAGGGGGTGCAAATTTATATTTCCTCTAGATGAGGGCATTTCACGTGTGATAGACGGGAACATGCCAGCCGCTGGGTGTGACTGATAACACCAGTGGGCGGGCAAGCAGTAAAACAAATCAATTAGTTACTCATGAAATAGTTTCAGAATGTTCTTTGTTCCTTCTGGTTCCTGCCCAAAATTCCACCTGCCTCTCTGCCTTTACATCTGGCAGACTTCAGCTCTCCCGATCAATCCATCGATCCATCGATCGTATTCATCATCAATCGTATTTATTGAGCGCTTACTATGTGCAGAGCACTGTACTAAGTGCTTGGGAAGTACAAATTGGCAACATATAGAGACAGTCCCTACCCAACAGTGGGCTCACAGTCTAAAAAGTATTCATCGAGTACTTCCTCTGTGCAGAGCACTGTACTAAGCACTCAGGAGAGTATGATAGAACAGAGTTGACAGACCTGACCCCTGCCCGCAGAGCCTACAGTCTAGAAAGGGTTAAACGGTCTCTCCCTAGCTTCAAAGCCCTTCTGAAATCCCACCTCTCCAGGAGGTCTTCCCTGTTTAATTTCTAATCCCCCCATTTAATAGCCCCACGACTTCCACATTGGCAGTTGAGTGCTACCTAAACAATGAAGTTATCAAGCCCCGCCATACTACTTAAAAATAATAACTGGGGTATTTGTTAAGTGCATATTACATGCCAAACTGTACTGAGTGCTGGGCAAAGATACTAGATAATCAGGTCAGACACAGTCCCTGGGGCTTATAGTTTACATATCTCCTATAGTCTATTACTTCTCCTATCTGTACTTTAGTGTCTGACACCACCCCGCAGTGCCCAGACTATATGCCACTTGAGGTTAGGAATCATGACTACTAATTCTATTACCCAAATACCTATTTCATCACTCTATACACATAAAATACTCAATAAAATACTAGTATTTGACTGGCTGAAGAGAAGGGTGTGCTTAGGACAGTCATGTCATCATCATCATCAATCGTATTTATTAAGTGCTTACCGTGTGCAGAGCACTGTACTAAGCACTTGGGAAGTACAAATTGGCAACATATAGAGACTGTCCCTGCCCAACAGTGGGCTCACAGTCTAAAAGGGGGAGACAGAGAACAAAACCAAGCATACTAACAAAATAAAATAAATAGAATAGATATGTACAAGTCAGTCAGTCAGTCAATTGTGTTTATTGAGCACTCATGGGCAGAGCACCGTACTAAGCACTTAGGAGAGTACACTATAACAGATCCATTCTCTGCCCACAGTGAACTTACAGATCTGGGGAGCAGTGTCCCTAAATTCATTTGTTCATTCAATCGTATTTATTGAGTGCTTACTGTGTGCAGAGCACTGTACTAAACACTTGGAAAGTACAATTCAGCAACAAATCGGCAATGCCCCCTGCACTAGAGGCCTTTCCATGCAGTTCCCCTTTCCTCACAAGAAAACACACAGTCGTCATTTCGGCTGATCGATGTCTGCTCTAGGTCCTGCCTATTTATCCCCACCCCTTTTGGATTCAAGGTTTCTGGACTAAGAAATGCCATCTGAACAAGATAACCACAATCACCCAAACCCAACCTCACCAGGAATGAGATTAATGACAAAACATCTGTGACCCTTTGTCCACCTATAACAAGCTGCTTGACTCTTTCAGTCTCTCAACAGAATGGCAGAGATTTCATTCCAGTGTGTTAAGCAGCAGCTCCATTTTAAATGGAGTCTGTTTCATCCAGATTGAATGCAAGGCAGCTATTTGGAAGAGCTGAATTTTAGGAATAAAGACTCCACTCTTCCCCCTGATTAATGTATGCATGATCATATGTTGCTAATTTTATTGTTAATTTTCAGTGCTTTTCAAATGGAAAACGGCCCCCTACAGAGACCATGTGAGCATGAAACCGTTAAAACAACAATTACAGCCCAACGGCATTACATTTACAGACTAAAAGCCATGCTTTTCTCTCTCTCAGAGGACCCTCATTGAGGGTGAAATTTTTAATCTATAGTAATATATAAAATCAGGGGCTTAATGTGAGGGTTATTCACTTAGTAAGATTTTGAGGAAATTTTTTAAACAAAAATAATAATAGTAATAATGGCATTTATTAAGCGCTTACTATGTGCAAAGTGCTGTTCTAAGCACTGGGAAGGTTACAAGGTGATCAGGTTGTCCCACGGGGGGCTCACAGTCAATCCCCATTTTATAGACGAGGTAACTGAGGCACAGAGAAGTTAAGTGACTTGCCCAAAGTCACACAGCTGACAATTGGTGGAGCCGGAATTTGAACCCATGACCACTGACTCCAAAGCCCGTGCTCTTTCCACTGAGCCACATTGTGGAAGGACAGGCTTGAGAGAAGAATTGGAATAAGCCCTTATTTCTCCAATTTGCCCCCGCCACCCCCCCCCCCCATTCTGTGCCACCTTTTTCTAGGATCTGTACCCCTTTACAGTTGATATTCAGCCTAGTCCCAGCCCCGTGGTACTTACATATTCATATTCTTATACTCTCCCATTTCCCTATCAGTTATTTATTTTAAAGTCCCCTCTAGACTGTGAACTCCTTGTGATAGGAAATGTGCCTTTCAACTAACAATAATAATAATAGTATTCTTTAAGCGCTTAGTATGTGCCAGGCACTGTACCAAGTGCTCAGGTACATACAAGATTATCAGGTCCCATATGGGGCTTACAGCCTAAGGAGGAGGGAGAACAGGTTTTGAATCCTTATTTTATAGTTGAGGAAACTAAGGCACAGAGAAGTGAAGTGACTTTACCAAAGGTCACAGAGCAGGAAGGTGGCAAAGCCAGGATTAGAACCCAAGGTCATATGATCCTCAGGTCCATGCTCTTTCCACTTGGCCATGCTGCTTTCCTACTGTACTGTACAGTGCTCAGCACATAGTAAGCCCTCAATAAATACCACTGATTAATTGACTGATTGAATTTGCCTAAGAAAATGGTTCCAGTTTTGGAGACTGAGTTACCATCTCATTGGTGAATTGATCTAGGGAATTTGTTGAACATTTGTTGACAAGTCCTCCAAGGAGTTTAGAACCTAGAAAGGGAGACAGACCATGAAAGCATTACAGATAGGAGGAAGAAAAATAATTTTTAATGGTCTTTGTTAAGCTTTTACTATGAGCTAGACACTGTACTAAGCACTATACAAGATAATTGGGTTGATAATTGAGCCCACAGTCTTAGAGCCCTATTGTATAGATGAGGTAACTGAGGCACAGAGAAGTTCAGTGACTAGCCCAAATTCACACAGGAGACAAATGGCAGAACCAAAATTAGAATCCAGGTCCTTTGACTTTCAGGCCCATTCTCTTTCCACTAGTTCACCCTGCTTCCCATTGGATTTGTGTACAAGTTTGCCCTTAAATATTAGGCTATGTAAGTGAATGAAATCCACAAAGAGAAACATTCCATAGACAATGCACACAATTAAAAACTTCTGGTCTGAGATATCATTCTACTTCAAAGATATTTCTAGTCGTGAAATCTCCCTGAATCTTGTAGTGACATTTGCGATATTTTCAATAGAGGGAAATTCCACTAGGAAATACAACACAGCTCACACATCTGTTTGCCGCTTTTTCTGGAGATAACTCTATTGAAGCAAGATGTGGGGGAAGGAGCACAGTTCAGGAAAATGCAATTTTCAAACCCTGGAGTTGAGGCTATATCCACATAAAGGAAAATCCCAAATTATTTTTGTTATCACTGAATAAATGGGTGAGATTTGGGAAATTATTTTCCGTACTCATACTTAGAAAGGGCTTTTTAGTTCAGAATTACTGGTAATCTTTTTTATTATGGCATTTGTTAAACACTTGGGTACACTTGGGTAGATACAAGCTAATAAGGTTGGACACAGGCCCTGCCCCAGATGGGGCTCACAGTCTTTATTACCATTTTACAGGTGAGGTAACTGAGGCCCAGAGAAGTGAAATGATTTACCCAAGGTCACACAGCAGACAAGTGACAGAGTTGGGATTAGAATCCAGGTCCTCTTAACCCCCAGGCCCTTGCTTTATCCACTAAGCCATGCTGCTTCTCATTCTAGTCCGAAGGATATAAAAATGCAAAATAAAGAAAAAGTCAGAGATGAAAAATGAAGTCTGAATTCTAGAAGTTCATGACAAATTCACTGTCCAGACATACTTTCAAACATACGTTAAATGTACTGTCAAATAGCATTTTAAAAACCGAATACTCACTAATATACTTAGAGTTTATTAGCCATGGCCAACTGTAACATACAGAAATTTGTTACCATATTCCTACTATAATCATGTGAAAGGTGTTAAAGGGCTTCCCACATTACATTAAAAAAGCACAGCTCAAATCTGTGAGCTACACAAATCCCTTTGAAAATTCTGGTTTCTCCAGAGATTCTTCCATTTTGTAATATCCAGAAGTTTTTTTGTGTTTTTTAATGGCGTTTGTTAAGCGCTTACTATGTGCCAGGCACTGTACTAAGCACTGCAGTAGATATAAAAAGTTTATTTGCATATTAATAGAGCAAAAAGGGAAAGCAATTATTAACAGATGCCAATAGAGTCAATCAAATCACACGAAAACTGTACCTCATTTAATTTCTTTTATCTAAAATCATTAGTATAGGCCCTCATTTTTTTTGCCTTTCAAGCAAAAACTCCTAACTTCAAGCAAAAATTCCTCACTCTCGGCTTCAAGGCTCTCCATCACCTCGCCCCCTCCTACCTCCCTCCCAAACCCTGCCCTTTCCCTGACTTTCCCATCACCGTTGATGGCACTACCATCCTTCCCGTCTCACAAGCCCGGAACCTTGGTGTCGTCCTCGACTCTGCTCTCTCGTTCACCCCTCACATCCAATCTGTCACCAGAAACTGCCGCTCTCACCTCCGCAACATCTCTGAGACCTGCCCTTTACTCTTCATCCAAACTGCTACCCTGCTCGTTCATCTCTCATCCTATCCCGACTGGATTACTGCATCAGCCTTCTCTCTGATCTCCCATCCTCCTGTCTCTCCCCACTTCAATCTATACTTCACGCTGCTGCCCGGATCATCTTTATGCAGAAACGCTCTGGGCATGTTACTCCCCTCCTCAAAAATCTCCAGTACCTACCAATAAACCTACGCATCGGGCAAAAACTCCTCACCCTGGGCTTCAAGGCTGTCCATCACCTCGCCCCCTCCTACCTCACCTCCCTTCTCTCCTTCTCCAGCCCAGCCCGCACCCTCCACTCCTCCGCCGCTCACCTCCTCACCGTTAGGCCTCGTTCTCACCCGTCCCGCCGTCGACCCCCGGCCCCCGTCCTCCCCCTGGCCGGGAATGCCCTCCCTCCGCACATCCGCCAAGCTAGCTCCCTTCCTCCCTTCAAAGCCCTACTGAGAGCTCACCTCCTCCAGGAGGCCTGCCCAGACTGAGCCCTCTCCTTCCTCTCCCCTGCCCTACCTCCTTCCCCTCCCCACAGCACCTGCATATATGTTTGTACAGATTTATTACTCTATTTTACTTGTACATATTTACTATTCTGTTTATTTTATTTTGTTAAGGATGTGCATCTAGCTTTATTTCTATTTATTCTGATGACTTGACACCTGTTCACATGTTTTGTTTTGTTGTCTGTCTCCCCCTTCTAGACTGTGAGCCCGTTGTTGGGTAGGGACCAACTTGTACTTCCCAAGAGCTCAGTACAGTGCTCTGCACACAGTAAGCACTCAGTATGATTGAATGAATGAATGAACTCCCTTCTCTCCTTCTACAGCCCAGCCCACACACTCTGCTCTTCTGCCGCTAACCTCGTCACTATGCCTCGTTCTCGCCCGTCCCGCGGTCAACCCCTAGCCCATGTCCTTCCTTCCTCTGGCCTAGAATGCCCTCCCTCTGCACATCTGCCAAACTAGCTCTCTTTCTCCCTTCAAAGCCCTACTGAGAGCTCACCTCCTCCAAGAGGCCTTCCCAGACTGAGCCGCCTCTTTTCTCTCTCCTCCTCCTTCTCCCCTCCCCATCACCCCCTCCTCTGCCCTACCCCCTTCCCCTTCCCACAGCACTTGTATCTTTTTCTACATATTTCTCTATTTTATTTGTACCATATTTACCATATTTTATTAATGATGTGCATATAGCTATAATTCTAGGTATTCTGGTAGCATTGACACCTGTTCACATGTTTTGTTGTCTGTCTCCCCCTTCTAGACTGTGAGCCCGTTGTTGGGTGGGGACCATGTTGTCCATATGTTTTCGATTTGTACTTCCCAAGTACTTAGTACAGTGCTCTATGTATATATATATATATATATACAGCACCTGTATATAATAATAATAATAATAATGATGATGGCATTTGTTAAGCGCTTACTATGTGCAAAGCACTGTTCTGAGCTCTGGAGGGGATACAAGATGATCAGGTTGTCCCACGTGGGGCTCACAGTCAGTCCCCATTTTACAGATGAGGTAACTGAGGCTCAGAGAAGTTAAGTGACTTGCCCAAGGTCACACAGCAGACATGTGGCGGAGCCACATTGTTTGTATGTTTGTACATATATACTCTATTTATTTATTTATTTATTTTACTTGTACATATCTATTCTATTTATTTTATTTTGTTAGTATGTTTCGTTTTGTTCTCTGTCTCCCCCTTTTAGACTGCGAGCCCACTGTTGGGTAGGGACTGTCTCTATATGTTGCCTACTTGTACTTCCCAAGCACTTAGTACAGTGCTCTGCACACAGTAAGCGCTCAGTAAATACGATTCATTGATTGATTGCTCTGCACACATTAAGTGCTCAATAAATATGATTGAATGAATGAATCAAATTAGTTTAACTTAATGAAATCTATTAAATGGGCTCTCTTCTCATCTTAGAGTAATCTCCTGAGACCCCATTCATATTTAATCCTCAATTTGCAGTGGGTTGTGGGCAGAACAAACGAGTTTCAAAGCGTTGGATTCGGAATCACTCTCAGCTGCATTTATCAGTTGACTAAACCTCCCGATGAAACAAGTTTCCACGTATGGAGTTGGTTCTCCTCATGTATCCCCTTCAGCACTACCACTGAACTTCTCACATTTGATTTAATTTTCAGATCACATGCTCCTGACATGCTGTAAGCTGTGAGTGGCAGAAAATTCCCCCTAAATCAACTAAGCCATCTTGCCAGGACTAAAACAGATGTACTGAACAGTTCAAAGAAAGAAATAATTGAAGCCTGTATTTTCAGCGAAGGTTTGAAACTAAATTTGAAGTCACTGTAAAGAGCATATTTCAGCAGGCATGCAGGCTTATAAGCAAGGGATGATGGGGGTTATTAAAATTTATGCCCTCTGGGAGCAGTCCTGGAACCCAAGGATGTATTAAAGAGTGTGACATCTTCCAGCTTTGCCGAAGGAACGAAATAATTTCATAATTTACCTTTTCGATAGAAATGTAATGCGGAGCTTTATAGAATAAATCACAATGGAGCAAGTCAAGGTTAGTAATAGTAGAAGTAGTAGTAATGATAATTATTGAATATCCACTGGTTGCAATGTCCTGTACTTTCTTGGGAAAGTACAACAGAAATATGAGACATCATCTCTTGCCCACGAGGAGCTTAGCAATCAATCAATTGTATCGATTAAGGTCTTACTGTGTGCAGAGCACTGTACTAAGCACTTGGGAGAGTGCAGTATAACAGAATTGGTAGATGCATTCCCTGCCCACAGTGAGCTTACAGTCTAGATGGGGAGACAGGCATTTATATAAATAAATAAATTATGGATATGGACATAAGTGCCTGCTTAGGGATAGGGACACAAGGCCCTGCTGAGAGCTCACCTCCTCCAGGAGGCCTTCCCAGACTGAGCCCCTTCCTTCCTCTCCCCCTCGTCCCCCTCTCCATCCCCCCATCTTACCTCCTTCCCTTCCCCACAGCACCTGTATATATGTATATATGGTTGTACATATTTATTACTCTATTTATTTATTTATTTATTTATTTTACTTGTACATTTCTTTCCTATTTATTTTATTTTGTTGGTATGTTTGGTTCTGTTCTCTGTCTCCCCCTTTTAGACTGTGAGCCCACTGTTGGGTAGGGACTGTCTCTATGTGTTGCCAATTTGTACTTCCCAAGCGCTTAGTACAGTGCTCTGCACATAGTAAGCGCTCAATAAATACGATTGATTGATTGATTGATAAGTGCTATGGGACCGAGGGAGGAGTGGATAAAGGGGGAAAATCCAAGTACAAGGATGACGCAGAAGGGAGTGGTCAAAAGGGGAAATGAGGGCCTAGCTGGGGAAGTCTTCTTGGAGGAGATGTGCCTTCATTGAGCCTTTGAAGGTGGAAACATGACGGTCTGTTGAATATGAAGAGGGAGGGCTTTCCAGGCCAGAGACGGGATGTGGGCGAGATAGACAAGATACCTCACACTTTAGTGGGGAACAATTCATCTCAACTATAATCTTGTAAAGGTACTCTCTCTATCTGGCCAGTTCAATTAGAGCATAGAATTGGTGACAGCTCAGTGGAAAGAGCACGGGCTTTGGAGTCAGAGGTCATGGGTTCAAATCCCGGCTCCACCAATTGTCAGCTGCAAGTCACTTAACTTCTCTGGGCCTCAGTTACCTCATCTGTAAAATGGGGATTAAGACTGTGAGCCCCCTGTGAGACAACCTCATCATCTTGTAACCTCCCCGGCGCTTAGAACAGTGCTTTGCACATAGTAAGCACTTAATAATTGCCATTATTATTATTATTGTTATGAACATCTCCTCCACTCATATTGCTGCCGCCTCATGCTTGAAATCTTTAAAAATATACGTAACGAAATAAAACCTTTTGGTAAGTGTGCTTAAAATTTTATGCATGTTTCATCCCCCTTTCAGCCAAGTAAATCTCTGGCCTTTAGCCTCTGTGATTGTAGTATAGAAATTTCAAAATTAAGCTACTGAGCAAGTGTGATAAAGTGTGATAAAGTGTGCTTTCATTTTTAAAATGTCATTCTAGTTACCATGGCTTAAGAGGAGGAGGATGGTGATAGAAACCGTAAAAAGCAACTCCTAATAAAGTCTCAGAAGTATCCCTACAATTGAGGAAACGAACAATATAATCTTATGCTATTTGTGAAGCAGGGCCTGCCTTAGGGCTTGATTAGAATTCACAAAAGAGAATAACGCGACATGTGACTCAAAGGTCGGTCAACACCAGACAACAATGAGTTCCAGGAATTTAGATGAATAGGGCAAGCTCACAATTGGGATAAAATTAGAATCATCCCCAGAGTATTATATTAGTTCCTTTAATATTGCTCCTTTAACAACAGCACTTGAAAAACTGCTACTCTGAATGATAGAGAGGACCACTAGGTTAACAAGAGCATGCATAGGGTAAGATGAGTTGACAGAGCTGGCCTTAACAGAACAAAGATTGATTTTTGTCCATGGTTACAATTCATCCATCCTTCTTTCGTGGTAATTAGAGCCATCATTTTCCACCTTAGCTCTAATTTCCTGAATTTAATCTTCGTCTTCCTTTGCTCATTAGCTTAATTTTGAAATTTCTATAGTACAATCATAGAGGCTAAAGGCCAGAGATTTACTTGGCTGAAAGGGGGATGAAACATGCATAGAGATATGTCTATTTCAGTTATAATTAGATTCACGATAATAACAGTAATAACAACTGGAGTAAGTCAACTGTGAGAATGTGTACTGGGGATTTCCTGTGGAAGTTGTGATTTTTTTTTTTTCTTCTCTACAGCAAGGAGTGACCCCTATGCAATGATTAGGATTTGTTTATGTCCAACAAGGCTTCCTGCACAGGTGTGATCCTGAAATTTAGGGAGGAACTGCAAAAGAAACAGAATCCAGACCTTTAATGCCGTATGTTACAGGAACGAAGAATTTCCATTCTCTCAGAGACAAAGCAGTTTCCAAAAATAGAAAGTAAATCAGAGAATGTGAGTGTCAAATCCTGGTTTCATCAACTGTTTCTTCTGTACTGGTGCATTTCTTACCTGGAGCAGTTTATGTCTGTCCTGGTAGAGAGTAAGCTCCTAGGTATCACTTCTTTATATTGTATTTCCCAAGTGCCTACTGAAGTGAATTCACCATCTAGCCATTCAATAGAGAGAAGCAAGCAGTGTTGCCTAGTGGAAAGAGCCTGGGCATCAGAGGGCTTGGGCTCTAATCCTGGCTCTGCCACATGTATGCTCAGTGATGTGGGTAAATCACTTAACTTCTCTGTGCCTCAGTTGCCTCATCTGTAAAATGGGGATTATATCCTACTCCCCCCTGCTTGGACTGAGAGCCCCAAGTGAGACAGGGATTGTGTCCAACCTGCTTAACTTGTATCTACCCCAGTACTTAGCACGTAGAAAGCACTTAATACTATAGTTATTAAGATTATTACTAGCATCATTGTAAGCTCCAAGTGGATAGGGTTCAATATCCAGTCTCCCAGGGGCTCAATACAGTAGATGGTAAAAAAAATTCCACTGATTGATTGATTGACTGACGACCTGATCACCAGCAGACGTAACTTAAGGAGTCATACCTCAGCAGTGGGAAATTTACCCACTGATCTCACCCTAAAGCTAAACCTACTTACCTGAATCAGGACTTGCATGGTGTAGTAGATAGAACCTGGGTCTGGGAATCAGAAGGCCATGGGTCTAATCCCCGCTCTGCCTCTTGTCTGCTGTGTGACCTTGGGCAAATCACTTAAATTCTCTGTGCCTCATCTGCCTCCTCTGTAAAATGGGGATTGAGACTGTGAGCCCCATGTGGGACAGGGACTGTGTCCAATCTGATTTGCTTGTATCCACTCCAGAGCTTAGCACAGTGCTTGGCACATAGTAAGTGCTTAACAAATACCATTATTGTTATTATTAATAATAATAATAACCATAATGTGAATCTATAAGATCAATTAATCATATTTGTTAAGCACTTACTGTGTGCAGGGCACTGTACTAGTCACTTGGGAGAGTACAACACAGCAATATAACAAGCAACTTCCAATCAATCCCTGGAATTTGTTGAGTGCTTACTGTGTGCAGAGCACAGTACTAAGCGCTTAGGAAAGTACAATATAACAGAGTTGGCAAGCACTTTTCCTGCCCACAGTGAACTTAAAGACTAAAGGGAGAAAAGGGAAATAATATCCCTTGAAAAGATTTTCCCTGTTCCTTTCCATATATCCATAGTATGTTGCAGGCCCCAGACCAAGTTCTGAAACACCAAATGCAATTTTGGAAATCTGCTGGGATACCTCAGACACAGATATCCTGCTATTTATTCCTTTCACATAATATATCCTTTCAGGACACCCTAACAAAATCCCCCAAAACCCAAATGGTGACTTTCATTTTTTTCATTAAATTCTCATTTCATTATTTCTCTCAAGTAAGTAAACAGTGTGTCTCTCATGATGGCAGACTAGTGTAAAGACTAGCATTTTGTGATGACTTTACATCAACAAAGTGCTGCTGAATCATTTCTCATTAGCCTATATGGTGGTGGTGGTGATGATGATGAAGACGATGAAGTCCCCTGCAGATAATAGACACCAAACATCAGTCCTGTGACTTCAGGACTTAGAACCTGCATGAATGAATTGATTGTAGTGCTAGTGCTTTACAGGTGCCATTGTATATATGTATATATGTTTGTACATATTTATTACTCTATTTATTTATTTATTTTACTTGTACATATCTATTCTATTTATTTTATTTTGTTAGTATGTTTGGTTTTGTTCTCTGTCTCCCCCTTTTAGACTGTGAGCCCACTGTTGGGTAGGGACTGTCTCTATATGTTGCCAATTTGTACTTCCCAAGCGCTTAGTACAGTGCTCTGCACACAGTAAGCGCTCAATAAATACGATTGATGATGATGATGATGATCTGCACTCTCTCATCTGGGCTAATCTTGTCCTGCTGGAAAAAGTAGGCGGGCAAGTGTAGAGCTGGCCTGGCTCTTTTGCGGCTCAGTGTTTATTATTATTATTATTGTATTTAAATGCTTACTGTGTGCCAAGCACTCTTCTAAGCACTGGGATAGATACAAGGTAATCAGGTGGTCTCGCGTGGGGTTCACAGTCTTAATCCCAATTTTACAGATGAGGGAACTGAGGCACAGGGAAGTTAAGCGATTAGCCCAAGGTCACACAGCAGACAAGAGGCAGAGCTGCGATTAGAGCCCACGGCCTCTGAATCCCAAGCCCTTGCTCTTGCCATTAGACTATGCTGTTTCTCAGTGTTTGTCTTGCCTCTGCACCACAGCTCAGCTGAGACCTGTATTGCTGGTCCATACAGACCTTTATGTGCCTAGGTGAACTCAATGATGATTTCCCACATGTTTGTTGGATAGAAAAGGCCAATAGGAAAGCCAGGTAGGGAAAAATTCTAAGGATCCCTGTAAGTTGCCATTAGAAACATAAGAGGACCAGAGACCAAAGGATTCATACTGCAAACACTATTTGTTTTAGAAACTTGAGGAATAACTGACTACAAGACTCCCCTCTCACCTCTAAATTCCAAGGTTGGATTACTTCCAGCCAGCAGGCTCCTCTCCCCTTCTAACCTCTAGATAGAAAGTCGAACTAAAGCCATCCAATAATAATGATAGTAATAATGGTGACTTTTATTAAACGCTTACTATGTGCAAAGCGTGGTTCTAAGTGCTGGGGAGGTTGCAAGGTAATCAGGTTGTCCCATGGGGGGCTCACAGTCTTAATCCCCATTTTACAGATGAGGTAACTGAGGCCCAAAGAAAAGTGACTTGCCCAAAGTCACACAGCTGATAATTGGCAGAGCGGGGATTTGAACCCATGACCTCTGACTGCAAAGCCTGTGCTCTCTTCACTGAGCCACGCTGCTTCTCTTAGGCTCCTCTACCTCTCTAACCTCTGAATTTGTCCATAACAATGTAACAGAGTTGTTAGACACGTTCCCTGCCCACGATGAGTTTACAATCTAGAGGAGGACATTATTAGGAGATGAGGTGAGGTGTTTCAGTTCCCCATCACTCATATTCATGCTATTGACTGAAGATCAGGACACTCTCTCTCAAGAAAACTCGAGACTCCCAAATTATCCTGCCAAGCTTGAAACCCTCTAAGTCGCATCTTTTTCTCAGCCATCATCCAAGGGGCAGGTTGTTGGGGTGCCATTTCTTTGAGGTAATAATAGTGATGGCATTTAATAAGCACTTACTATGTGCAAAGTACTGTTCTAAGCGCTGGGGAGGTTACAAGGTGATCAGCTTGTCCCACGGGGGGCTCACAGTTTTAATCCCCATTTTACAGATGAGGTAACAAGCACAGAGAAGTGAAGTGACTTGCCCAAAGTCACATAGCCGACAATTGGCGGGGCCAGGATTTGAACCCATGACTTCTGACTCCAAAGCCTGTGCTCTTTCTACTGAGCAACGCTGCTTCTCCAAACTGGTCAGTGATTAGAGACAGTTAACTTCATGCTGATTATTTGTCAGTTTGTTTCAGGAAATACATGCTTTTAATGATCTAAGAAGGCCCGGAGGCTTGGCAATGGTAGAGCATACTTTTATGCATCAAAAAAAACACAATAAATCCAGTTTCCCAGACAAATACTACAAGGTCTCACATACGCATTCATCAACACACAGATGGCCACAAGAAATAAGTCTAATGTACAATTTAGGTTGGTTTTCTTTTTCAGAGCCAACCGATCATTAGTACAGTCTGCTAAACCCAAATCCTACCACTCATTTAGGATAAGATGGCAAATATTTAGTTTGTATTGTCTCCCACTCATAGTCATCTGAAACTCTACCTTCTTTTAGAATCTCTGTGCACTCTGATCTATCTGATCATCTCAACTGAACCCCCCCACCAAAAAAAAAACAAAATGATACCATTTTTAGAAAATGTGATGATTTGCTAGAACCCATGGGAAACTAATGAATTTTGACCCTCCTAAGAAGAAATAAACTACACAAGATGCATTTCCCCACAAAATCTTTATTTGTCTGGGCTGATTGCCATTGAAGAGCAATTATGACCGAATGATTTATCCTGAAAATCATAGATTGGATGCATCCATATTTGGTCTATTCCACCTCCAAGAAACATTATTGAGGATTAAGTGTGTTGTTAGTATATAGAGGTGTATCCTTATTTTCGTGGGCTATTCCAAACAATACACTCAGTTCTCCTATAACATTCATTCATTCAATCATATTTATTGAGCGCTTACGTGTGCAGAGCACTTGGGAAGTACAACAATTCTATAATGTTTCTGATGCCACAGGGTTGTTTTTTTTCTGACATCGCAACATATTTTGTCCAGACAGACTTTGTGTAGCCTAAAGAAGGCTCTCTAATTCCCAAAAAAGTTCTATATAAATCATGGAGTGAAAACATGCACTATTGAAGAAGTACATGGAGTGAAAACATGGACTAAGGAAGAATATAGTGGAATTTTTTTTTCTCTTCCATACTTCCATGGGTAGCCTGAGTTACAGGTGTCCATTCCACTGGAAAATGGGCAAGATGACCTCTGTAGATTTCTAAGTTGTATCTCCCAGGTCTGTGAAAAAACCTGTGAGTTTTCAACCATGACTGAAGAGGACCCAAATGGAAGTTTCTGGCCTGTTAGCTCACCGAAGCCAGTTCCTTACAGATCCCCACCTCCGCCCCACGTTTCTGCTCCTCTTTCACCCCCCTAAAAATGTAAAAGTGGGCACCTCTGGTCTAAGTCCTGGACATGCTGACCTGCCAGTGCTTCAGGGCAACACAAGAAGACTTTTGGCAAACAGAAAAGCACTTTAAAATTCCACTGAAATATCTGAAGCCAGCGGAACGTTTTGGAAAGAAGGAGGGAAAAGATGATACATTTTCCAAAAGTGAACAGCAGACTGCAACTTTTTAAGATGGGACAGTTCGTATGGGTGTGTAAGTGCAGTGTGTAATTTCTATCAACGCTAATGGGATAGGCACACTCATCAAGGGACATCACAATAACCTGCTCATTTTTAAAATAATGTATAGGGGCAAGCTTGACAAAAGCAATATTAAAGCCAAAGGCACTACCCAGGAACTACCCAATGTTCTTTCAAATATTAAATGACAGGAGCCCTGAAATGAAGCAGCCACAGTTCTCCTTTTCCTTCCCCTTTCATCTCTTCTGCACTGAAATAACAAAAAAATGCAGGTTTCCTTACTGTTGGGAGACTTCCAGACCCTCATTTCATTCATTCATTCAATCATATTTATTGAGCACTTACTGTGTGCAGAGCACTGTACTAAGAGCTTGGGAAGTACAAGTTGACAACACATAGAGATGGTCCCTACCCAACAGCGGGCTCACAGTCTAGAAGGGGGAGACAGACAACAAAACAAAACATATTAACTAAATAAAATAAATAGAATAAATATGTACAAGTAAAATAAATAGAGTAATAAATATGTACAAACATATATACATATATACAGGTGCTGTGGGGAAGGGAAGGAGGTAAGGTGGGGGAGATGGTTTTCCTCTTTCAAAACTACCTCCTGCAGGCCTCTCCTTGGAATAATTTTTGGAATCAGAGCTGGTCTCTCCTGATAAGCTTCAGGACACATTCTGCCAGCCGCTAGTGAAGGTGTAAATTAGAACAAGTGCAACAGCAGCTGACCTGATCTGGAAGCATCTGGACTCTTCCGTAGTTGGAGAGGGCCAACTCCAGCATCATGAAGGCCCAAGATCAGAGGGCATTTATCGAGACAAAATGCAAAGAGTGTTCATTAAAGGCCATCCTTGGACTGGGAAAATTGCCCAAATTATTCTCATGGGCTATTCGGGGACAGTCAAAATATGTTCTAAAGACAGAGAGTAGCAGAATCTCCCACAAGGTAAGTTCATTAAGGGCAGGGAATGTGTCTGTTTATTGTTGTATTGTGCTCTCCCAAGTGCTTAGTACAGTGCTCTTCACATAGTACTTCCTCAATAAATACAAATGACTGCCTGACTGACTGTTGGGAAGCATTGACAGAGAAACAGCATGGCCTAGAGGAAAGCATACAGAACTAGGAGTTAGAGGACCTGGGTTTAAATCCCAGATTGGCCACTTGTCTCCTGGGTGACCTTGGCCAAGTCACTTAACTCTGTCTCAATTGCTTCATCTGCAAAACGGGAATTAAGACTATGAGCCCCATGTTGGAGATGGGCTGTGTCCAACCTCATTACCGTCTTACCTCCTTCCCTTCCCCACAGCACCTGTATATATGTAGATGTTTGTACGTATTTATTACTCTATTTATTTATTTGTTTTACTTGTACATATCTATTCTATTTATTTTATTTTGTTCATATGTTTGGTTTTGTTCTCTGTCTCCCCCTTCTATACTGTGAGCCCACTGTTGGGTAGGGACTGTCTCTATATGTTGCCAACTTGTACTTCCCAAGCGCTTAGTACACTGCTCTGCACACAGTAAGCTCTCAATAAATATGACTGATTGATTGATTGATTGATTGTGTCTATCCCGGTGCTTAGTACAGTTCCTGGTACAGGGTAAGCACTTTACAAGTACCATTTTAAAAAAAAACCACTTCAGCAGACAGACCCACCTGATTTAAAGCTACGAGAAGGTGAAGATTGGCTACAAAGAGGTGGTTTAGAGAGCAGTCCAACTCTGGAAGGGGCAAATACATCAGCAGCAAGAAATATGTACATGCTGTGGAATAAATACCATGTTTGTCACTCATTGACCTTTTCAGCAAATGTGGGTTTAATTTCATTATGTCATTTTCATCTATAGTCCTTGTATAGGGCACCTATCATGTGCAAAGCACTGCGCTAAACACTAGGAAGAATTCAGTAAAAATAAGACTCATCTTTGAAAGCAAAGGGCTCCGATATATGCATGTTCTGAGATTTAGATTCATTATAAGGAGCCATATACAAGTAAACCAGGAACAACAACATCAAAAAAAAATTTCAGGTTCCAACAATAGGTGATTCCTGTTTCTACAATTTAGCAGAGTTGTCTCTGGAGCCCTTTAAATAATTTGAACTGAAAAGAAATCTCAAGTTTATATGATTAAAATAAATTGAACTCTAAATTGATTTCCCCCATTCTTTTTCTACTTTTCAGACTACAAATTTCTAGTCAAAAATAGCCATATATATATATGTGGTTTATGGTCACCATAAAATATATATATATTCACACACACAAACTCACCCACACAGCTAACCCACAAGTAATAATAATAATAATAATGATGGTATTTGTTAAGTGCTTACTATGTGCCAAGCACTGTTCTAAGCACTGGGGTAATAATAATAAATAATAATAATGGCATTTATTAAGCACTTACTATGTGCCAATCAATCAATCAATCATATTTATTGAGCGCTTACTGTGTGCAGAGCACTGTACTAAGCACTTGGGAAGTACAAGTTGGCAACATATAGAGACAGTCCCTACCCAACGGTGGGCTCACGGTCTAAAAAAGCACTGTTCTAAGCGCTGGGTAAGAGGGGAATACAAGGTTTAAGGTTGTCCCATGTGGGGCTCACAGTCTTAATCCCCATTTCACAGATGAGGTAACCGAGGCTCAGAGAAGTTAAGTGACTTGCCCAAAGTCACACAGCTGACAAGTGGCGGAGCCGGGATTAGAACCCATGACCTCTGACTCCCAAGCCCGGGCTCTTTCCACTAAGCCACGCTGCGTCTGTAGTACAGTGCCATCCTCACTCTTTGCCGTTGTTCAACTTTCAAATTCAATCTACCGCCAAAATCCTGTTGTTTCTTCCTCTTCCTCTCTCCCAGAGCCATCCCTTCCTCTCCACCCAATCTGTTACCATCCTGATACAAGTTCTGGTCTTTCATGGCTGGACTGAGCCCCTTCCTTCCTCTCCCCCTCGTCCCCCTCTCCATCCCCCCATCTTACCTCCCTCCCTTCCCCACAGCACCTGTATATATGTATATATGTCTGTACATATTTTTTTACTCTATGTATTTATTTATTTAATTTATTTGTACATATCTATTCTATTTATTTTATTTTGTTAGTATGTTTGGTTTTGTTCTCTGTCTCCCCCTTTTAGACTGTGAGCCCACTGTTGGGTAGGGACTGTCTCCAATATGTTGCCAATTTGTACTTCCCAAGCGCTTAGTACAGTGCTCTGCACATAGTAAGCGCTCAATAAATACGATTGATGATGATGATGACTATGACCCGCTGCCTTCGTCACTCTCAAGCCAAGCTTCTAGCTGTGCAATCAATCAATCAATCAATCATATTTATTGAGCGCTTACTACGTGCAGAGCACTGTACTAAGCGCTTGGGAAGTCCAAGTTGGCAACATATAGAGACAGTCCCTACCCAACAGTGGGCTCACAGTCTAAACTCTCCCACCTCTGTCTTCTTGCTGACACTGTTCCCCCAGCTTGGAATTGCCCCCCACCCGACATCAAACAGACTGCAGTTCTCCCCACGTTCAAACCCTTCCTAATAATAACGGTGGTATTTGTTAAGCGCTTACTGTGTGCCCGGCACTGTACTAAGTGCTGAGGTGGATTCAAGCAAGTCAGGTTGCCTCAGTCGCTGTCCCAAGTGGGGCTCACAGTCTCGATCCCAAAACCCCACCTCCTTCAACAAGACTTCCCTCCTAGCACCCTGAGCCTTAATTCCATCCATCACCTCTTATAATAATAATAATAATAATAATAATAATAATAATAATAATGGCATTTGTTAAGTGCTTACTATGTGCAAAGCACTGTTCTAAGCGCTGGGGCGGATACAAGGTGATCAGCTTGTCCCACGTGGTTCTCACAGTCTTAATCCCCATTTTCCAGATGAGGTAACTGAGGCCCAGAAAAGTTAAGTGACTTGCCCAAAGTCACACAGCTGACAATTGGCGGAGCTGGGATTTGAACCCATGACCTCTGACTCCAAAGCCCGTGCTCTTTCCAGTGAGCCACGCTGCTTCCCTTATTCATTCATTCAATCGTATCTATTGAGCGCTTACTATGTGCAGAGCACTGTACTGAACTAAGCACTGTACTAAGCGCTTGGAAAGTACAAGTTGGCAACATATACAGACGGCCCCTACCCAACAACAGGCTCACAGTCTAGAAGGGGGAGACAGACAACAAAACAAAACATGTAGACAGGTGTCAAAATCGTCAGAATAAATAGAATTAAAGCTAGATGCACATCATTAACAAAACAAATAGAATAGTAAATATGTACAAGTAAAATAAATAGAGTAATAAATCTGTACAAACTTATTTATAGCCACATTCAGCAGTCACCTTTGAACGGGAAATCAATAATTTATTTTCACCACTCGGCCAATATTTTTTATGTTTGTCTAACCCATTAGAACATCAGCTCCTTGTGGTCAGGGAACATGTCACCTCTTTATTCTGTGCTCTGCACACAGTAAGCGCTCAATAAATACGATTGATTGATTGATTGATTGATTCTGTACTTCCCAAGTGCATAAGACAGTGAACTGCCAACGGGAGATCAATAAATACTACTATTACTTCTGCTCCAGAGTTATTCTCCCCTCTATCTCCGACTCATATTTCACTGTGATTTAGTGATTTCAAACAATTCTAATATTAGGTGCCTCTGACTACGATAAACAAAGTGGAAAAGAAAAATAAGAAAGGTAATAAGAATAAGAAAGTTGTGTTCCACCTTCTGTGGCTCTAATGGTAGTCAAAGAAGAAGCAGAGAAGCAGCGTGACTCAATGGAAAGAGCACGGGCTTTGGAGTTAGGGGTCATGGGTTCGAATTCCAGCTCCACCACCTGTCTGTTGTGTGACCTTGGGCAAGTCACAACTTCTCTGAGCCTCAGTTACCTCATCTGTAAAAGGGGGATTAAGACTGTGAGCCCCACGTGGGGCAACTTAATCACCTTGTATCCTCCCCCAGTGCTTAGAACAGTGCTTGGCACATAGTAAGTGCTTAACAAATGCCATTATTAAATCTTCATAGAAATATTCCTCTGCTCAGTAAAAATTACTTCATTATCAGGAACTTGAGAGATAAATGAGCAACTACATTGGGATAAGCTTGCAGTGAGTGGAAGTTTCTAGAAGGAGAATGATGGCTGGGGAATGAGAGGCCACAGGAATTGCTTTCTCTCCCCCAGATCTCCATGTAGGGATCAGTTGTTAAGTTGGTTATTACTCTGAATCTTCATCCTGGAGCACCCACAGATCTTTACATCCAGATGAGAAACTTTCAATTATGGGCCATACCGCACCTTACATATAGCCCATAATTGTGCACACGCACTCACACACACGCCCTTGAGAAATTTTCGGTCCTAAGCTTACCAGACATAGTTCTGTTGTTCTGTTTCCTAGACTTCTTCCAAGAAAATATAATCTGATATTATAATAACTCATTCTAATAGAACTTTTTAGAGGAAACACTTTTTCAGTGTTCCAGGAAAAAGGAAAGCTTTGACCAATTACAGTCGGAAAACAGACCCTGGTTAATGAATGACCTGGTAATAAAAATAAGTCATGTTAGCATAAGGCTAGGAACAGGCCTAATGAAGTTCATAAATGATGTGAAATATTACATCCTCTTCTTAGAAAGAAACGAACAATTGCCTTCCAAGAGAAATAATCTAGTGAGAATGAAGTAAAAGCAACAGTCCAATAATATTAATAATAACACCTCCTAATGTGTAAGGGTACCAATTTCAATCAATCAATCAATCAATCGTATTTATTGAGTGCTTACTGTGTGCAGAGCACTGTACTAAGCGCTTGGGAAGTACAAATCGGCAACACATTGAGACAGTCCTTACCCAACGGCGGGCTCACAGTCTAGAAGGGGGAGACAGAGAACAAAACCAAATATACTACAAAATAAAATAGAATAGATATGTACAAGTGAAATAAGTAAATAAATAGAGTAATAAATATGTACAAACATATATACAGGTGCTGTGGGGAAGGGAAGGAGGTAAGATGGGGGGATGGAGAGGTTCCCCTGAAAAAAAAAAGCTCTTAGATGGAGGCAACTAATTTATCTACAGATGGGGAATCCTTCAAGAGGAGCGGTGTTAAGCGGGAAGTTTGTTTTATCATTCCTTAATCATTTCCTCAGAGAACTGCCACAAAGTGCAGTAAATCAGCAGCTTGAGTTTAACCCAAAAACAATGTTGATGATATCATTAAGACACTGACTGGATCCATGTTGTCTCCTCCAATCCTTAGATTTCTGCTTCAGGTCAATTAATCAATCTACGATATTTGATTGCACCCTTCATTCACCTCTCGGCCCCACAGCACTTAAGTACAGATGTAATTTATTTGTTTATTCCTTGATTCATTCAATCATATTTATTGGGTGCTTACTTTGTGCAGAGCACTGTACTAAGCTCTTGGAAAGTACAATTCAGCAACGGAGACAATCCCTGCCCACATTGAGCTCACAGTCTAGAAGGGGGGAAAGAGATAGCGAAACAAGTAGAAAGGCATCAGTAGCATCACTACAAATAGAATTATAGTTATATGAACATCAAAACAAGTTAACAGGCATTATATGTAGAATTATAGATTTGTACATATATAAACAAGTGTTGTGGGGCGGGGAGGGGGCGTAGAGCAAAGGGAGTGAGCTGGGGTGATATGGAGGGGACGGGAAGCTGAGGAAAAGGAGGGCTTAGTCTGGGAACGCCACTGTAAGTGCTTAATAAATGCCATTATTATTATTATTATTACCTGGAGGAAGTGAGCCTTCAGTAGGGCTCTGAAGGAGGGAAGTGGTAATCCCGACGTGATATGAACATGCAAACACAAACTTCTGGGATGGATTATTAGATTATTGTCTCTCTTTTTAGATTATTGTCTTTCTCCCCCTCTAGACTGTAAACTAGGAACATGTCCACCAGCTCTTTTATAGCATCCTCTAAGTACACAGTACAGTGCTCTGCACCTAGGAAGTGGTTAATAAATACGATTGATTGACTGACTGGTATTCACGTGGCTCAGTGGATAGAGCCCGGGCTTGGGAGTCGGAGGTCATGGGTTCTAATCCTGGTTCCCCCACATGTCTGCTGTGTGACCTTGGGCAAGTCACTTAACTTCTCTGAGCCTCAGTTACCTCATCTGTAAAATAGAGATTAAGACTGTGAGCCCCACGTGGGACAACGTGATCACCTTGTATCCCCCCAGCACTTAGAACAGTACTTTGCACATAGTAAGCGCTTAACAAATGCCATCATTCTCATTCTTATTATTATTATTATTACTTTGAGCAGAGCACTGTATTAAGTGTTTAGGAGAGTACAGTACAACAGAGCTGGTAGGCCTATTCCGGCCTACAAGGAGTTTGTCTTCTGAGTGCAGTACATTGTACTGAGTGTTAATAGAATATAACAGGAGCATAAGACACTTTCCCTGCCAGCAAGGAGCTTACAGTCTGGGAGACAGACACAGAGATATTAAAACATGCATAGATATACAGATTCTGAGGATGAACACTGATAAATGGATGCATACATTAATTAATGAATATTTATTCAATCGTATTTATTGAGCGCCTACTGTGTGCAGAGCACTGTACTAAGTGCTTGGAAAGTACAGTTCAGCAACAAATCATCATCATCATCATCATCAATCGTATTTATTGAGCGCTTACTGTGTGCAGAGTACTGTACTAAGCGCTTGGGAAGTACAATTTGGCAACATATAGAGACAGTCCCTACCCAACAGTGGGCTCACAGTCTAAAAGGGGGAGACAGAGAACAAAACCAAACATACTAACAAAATAAAATAAATAGAATAGATATGTACAAGTGAAATAAATAGATAAATAAATAAAGACAAATAGAGACAATCCCTACCCCACATACATACATGAATGCAAGAGGAAGCTGAAGTATTGATAAGATTTAGGGCTCTGACAATTGGGGAATTCAGGGTTTCGGAAAACCTATTGCATTTGGAATTGCACCCTTTATTCACCCCTCCCTCATCCCCACAGCATTTATGAATATATCTGCGATTTAGTTATTTATAATTTAAATAAATGTCTGTCTCTCCCTCTAGACTGTAAACTTGTTGTAGGCAGGGATAGGGTCTTCCAACTCAATTATACTGCACTCTCCCCACCACTTAGTATAGTGCTCCGCACACACAGTAAGAATTCAATAAATACAATGGATTGACTGATCTAAAACGTGGAGCCATCAATTAGTTGCTCAGGAGCATTTATTGAGTAGTTACTGTGTAACAAGCACTGGAGGAAGTGCTTGGGAGAATACAATAGAATAAGAAGATATGCTCCCTGCCTACAAGGTGCTTAGCAGGAGGGAACAGAACTTGCCTCACATCAGGTGTTTTTCCTGTAGTAAATTAAGTACTAACAGTACCTAATGCACAAAATGATTCCCGAGTGTACTGAGAGAGTTTTTATTTATTCATTCTGGTTGTTGTTAAGTGCTTATTCTGTCAAGCCCTGTTCTAAGCAGTGGGGTAGATACAAGTTAATCACATCAGATGCAGTCTCTGTCCCACATGGGGCTCCCAGTCTAAGTAGGAGGGAGAACAGGTTTTGAATCCCTGTTTCACAGCTGAGGAAACTGAGGTCCAGGGTCACCCAGCAGACAAGTGGTGGAGCTGAGATCACAACACAGGTCCGCTGACTGTCAGGCACGGGCTTTTTCCACTAGGCCAAGCTGAGGTCTTGTACTTCTTTAAGGCTCAGCCCTTCGGAGAGTCTGGCATTTGAGTTTTGTTGGGGTTTTTGGTTTGTTTCTTTATCCTATAAAACAAGGAAAATTCTACTTATGATTCTGTGGAGACATCTGTTTGCAAGAGAAATTCATTGCCAGTTTTGGCATCCAGCCCAGAACAATCCATCCATCCATCAAGCAATGGTATTTATTGAGTGTTCATTGTGTTGAGAGCACTGTACTTAGCACTTGGAAGAGTACAGTACAACAAAGTTGGTAGACACATTCTCTGCCCAAGATTACCTTCCAAATCTGGCACGGGTAGGGACTGTCTCTATATGTTGCCAATTTGTACTTCCCGAGCACTTAGTACAGTGCTCTGCACATAGTAAGCGCTCAATAAATACGATTGATGATGATTGATGATGATGATATGTTGCCAACTTGTACTTCCCAAGCACTTAGTACACTGCTCTGCACACAGTAAGCGCTCAATAAATACGATTGATTGATTGATTAAGCATTTATTAAGCTCACCTCCTCCAGGAGGCCTTCCCAGACTGAGCCCCCTTTTTCCTCTCCTCCTCCCCATCCCCCCGCCCTACCTCCTTCCCCTCCCCACAGCACGTGTATATGTTTGTACAGATGTATTACTCTATTTATTTTACTTATACATATTTGCTATTCTATTTATTTTGTTAATGATGTGCATCTAGCTTTACTTCTATTTATTCTGATGACTTGACACCTGTCCACGTGTTTTGTTTTGTTCTCTGTCTCCCCCTTCTAGACTGTGAGCCCCTTGTTGGGTAGGGACCGTCTCTATATGTTGCCAACTTGTACTTCCCAATCAATCAATCAATCAATCGTATTTATTGAGCGCTTACTATGTGCAGAGCACTGTACTAAGCGCTTGGGAAGTACAAGTGCTTAGTACAGTGCTCTGCACACAGTAAGCACTCAATAAATACGATTGAATGAAAATACGATTGAATTTAGTTTGTTCCAAATCTATATAGCTATAAAATAAGCAGATCAAACACTGCCCCTATCTTCATAGGCTGACAGTCTAAGAATAAGCAAAGTGGGTATCATTTCTCTGAGCCACAGAGAGGTTAAGTGACTTGCCCCGGGTCATACAGCAGGCCAGGTGCAGAGCTGGATGATTACTCAAATCTTGTAACTCCCAGCCCCCTTGGCCTTTCCACTAAACCATGCCATTCTTCCTCCAAATTCAGCCTTATATCAAAGTCCCTTTAGATGTGAGTTCTGGTTCTAGTCATATGTATGCAAGAACAAAAACTATTCACCAACAGTTTTCCTTTCATCAGATTATTGCAAGATCACTGCCATAAACACTATCCCTCCCTCCCTGCATCCATCCATCAATCTGTCCACTCCATTCACTCCAAGAAGCAAAAACGTTGGGTTACCTACTTAGAGATGTCACGGATTCCCCAAAATTACTGAAAACGATTGATATTAAACCTTGAATGCATTGGAGTCTCAGTTACTAATTCATCCCTAAATTTACTTGGAAATTATCCAGAGCATTTTTTGGTGAAAGGGAATTCAACAAGTATTAATTGATATCTGCGAAGACAATAAAAGAACAGGAGGTCAAAAGAAACGATCAAGTTTAACCAAAATAGGAAAAAAGTAATGAATGGATAGATAAGTGTGCTTAATAGTGACTGAGATTTTTTCAGCTATTGACAAATTGATGTCAACTTGGTCAGAATTTCAAAGCATTTATACAGTCCGGTGAAATTATTTTTATACTAGTGGAAGCAAAGCATTCCTTCTAATGCAGTTTTTTCTGCTCAGGCTTAGAGGTGATTATCTAGCTAGGAACAGAGGTCAAGGATATCTTTGAAAGATGAGATTTGAGTTCAGAGAATTGGATGTGTCTGTAATTGTGGTGAATGTTCTGAAAAATGTACCAAGAAGGATCAGATTATTAAAAGAAAATTCCCTGGTACTGAAGAAAAAGAAGACATGCAACGGTCCATCTGACACTTTTATCAGTTAATGGTAAAAGTGGAGAGCTCATGTCCAGAGAATGGCTTTTGTTCTGGGCTGTTCAGATAGTGATACTAGACTATGGGATATAGCTGAACTCATCTGCTAGGTCCTTATGAAGGTGTCTACGGCCAGCAGATGGTGAAAAGAAAATTGGCCCAGTGAAAAATTACAGTAGGGAATAAGAGTCAGGAAAAGGAAATGGCAGATCAGTGAAGCCATCATTTTGCTTCTGTGTAAAGGAAAAGAAAGATGGATCATTGCCTAGGGAGCAAATTTTTTGGCCAAGGGGAGGAGAAATGGAATGAAGGGAAGATAACAATAGAAATGGTTCTAAAGAGATAGGATTAAGGTGAAAGAGTAGTAGATCCCCAAAACATGCTGAAAGTGGGGGGCCTATTTTACAGGGGAATGGAGGTGGTCTTACCCCCAGGTTTCCAACCGAAGGAGAAATGCCATTTTTTTATATTAATAATAATAATGTTATTTGTTAAGCACTTACTGTATGCCACACACTGTACTAAGCTCTGGGGTGGATACAAGCAAATCGGGTTGGACCCAGTCCCTGTCCCAAGTGGGGCTCACAGTCTCCATCCCCATCTTCCAGATGAGGTAACTGAGGCTCAGAGAAGTCAAGTGAAGAGAAGTCAGAGAAGTCAAGCCCAAGGTCAAACGGCAGATAAGCAGCGGAGGCAGGATTAGAACCCATGACCCTCTGATTCCCAGGCCCACGCTCTAAGCACTATGGCAGGCTACTTTCATCCCTACCTCCCCCATCCCAGACTTCCTCACATGTCTCCAAGAGTTTCTGAACAGCCTGGGGTAACTGGAAGATAGGGAGGGAAGGTGGGAGGAGGACTCCTTTCTGCCCCAAGCTTGACATCTTTTAGACTGTAAACCCACTGTTGGGTAGGGACTGTCTCTATATGTTGCCAATTTGTACTTCCCAAGTGCTTAGTACAGTGCTCTGCACATAGTAAGCGCTCAATAAATACGATTGATGATGATGATCTTCAGGCCTCTATGGAACCTCCTTCCTTCTCTACATCCTGAAGTGTTCTATCCAAAGGGGAGAGAGTTCCTCAGGATTTTGATGAAGCTGAATAGACCATCAGATTCTCCAGTGAATGTAATGATTTGGGAAGTCCCTGGTGCCTTAAAGATACTTCCATGGAAACTGAAAGAAGAGGATTAGTCAATGATATCCTGGACTGATTTAAAATCAGGCATGAAACTCATCCCCCGGAGCATAAAGCCTATGTTAAAATGAGTCATCCAACTCTGTGAAAGGAGTCTAGAAAAACATCAATATCTCATAGGTCTAGGAATCCCTATCTCTTAATAGTAATACTAAAATGATCATCATCATCATCATCAATCATATTTATTGAGCACTTACTATGTGCAGAGCACTGTACTAAGTGCTTGGGAAGTACAAATTGGCAACATATAGAGACAGTCCCTACCCAACAGTGGGCTCACAGTCTAAAAGGGGGGGAGACAGAGAACAAAACCAAACATACTAACAAAATAAAATAAATAGAAAATGATCAACGTAATACCAAGAAACCTGAGTACTACTCCTGGCTCCACCACTTGCCTGCTTATGTGACCTTGGGCAAGTCTTGGTGCCTCAGTTTCTTCACCTGTAATATGGGGATTTAATATTTGTTCTCTCAGACTAAGACATCCTTCTTACCTCCTTCCCTTCCCCACAGCACCTGTATATATGTTTGTACATATTTACTCTATTTATTTATTTTACTTGTACTTATCTATTGTATTTATTTTATTTTGTTAATATGTTTGGTTTTGTTCTCTGTCTCCCCCCTTCTAGACTGTGAGCCCACTGTTGGGTAGGGACTGTCTCTATATGTTGCCAACTTGTACTTCCCAAGCGCTTAGTACAGTGCTCTGCACACAGTAAGCGCTCAATAAATACAATTGATTGACTGATTGATTGATTATTGGGCAGGGACTGTGTCCAACCTGGTTACTTTGAATCTACACCAAAGCTTAGTATAGTGCTTGGCACATAATAAGCCCTTGATAATATTAATAATGATGATGATAATAATCATTGTGCTATTAGTATGTCTTACTATGTGTCAAGCACTGTGTACTATGTGCTGGGAAAATATGCAAGCATGAGAAACAGCGTGGCTCAGTGGAAAGACCATGGACTTTGGAGTCAGAGGTCATGGGTTCAAATCCTTGCTCCACCAGTTGTCAGCTGTGTGACTTTGGGCACGTCACTTAACTTCTCTGGGCCTCAGTTACCTCATCTGTAAAATGGGGATTAAGACTGTGAGCCCCCCGTGGGACAACCTGATCTTCCTCCCTTCAAGGCCCTACTGAGAGCTCACCTCCTCCAGGAGGCCTTCCCAGACTGAGCCCCTTCCTTCCTCTCCCTCTCGTCCCCTTTTCCATACCCCCCATCTTACCTCCTTCCCTTCCCCCCAGCACCTGTATATACGTTTGTACATATTTATCACTCTATTTATTTATTTTACTTGTACATATCTATTCTATTTATTTTATTTTGTTAGTTTATTTGGTTTTGTTCTCTGTCTCCCCCTTTTAGATTGTGAGCCCACTGTTGGGTAGGGACTGTCTCTATATGTTGCCAACTTGCACTTCCCAAGCGCTTAGTACAGTGCTCTGCACACAGTAAGCGCTCAATAAATACAATTGATGATGATGATGATGATGATGATGATCACCTTGTAACCTCCCCAGCACTTAGAACAGTGCTTTGCACATAGTAAGTGCTTAATAAATGCCATCATTATTATTATTAATATGCAAGCTCACAATCTAAGAATGAAGTGGGGGACTGGTGATAGCTATATAGGGAAACATTAAACAGAAGAAACACAAAAGCAACATAAAGAAACGAGGCTAGTGGTAAATGCAACAAAAGCAATTAGGTACTGTGGCTACAGGGGCGATATCAGGCTCCTCAAAGTGTAGAATCAAAGCCATAGCTGCCAACGCAGTAACCTCCAGAGCAATAGTCTTCCCAACTTTTCCAAATTTGGGGAGGGGTAGGATCTTCTGCTCAGATTCTTCCCACTGATGCAGGATTTGGGAGCCCCATGAGAGACAGGTGCTTCATCTCAGCTTTTAGTTCCAAATGGGAAGCAGCATGGCCTAGTAGGAAGAGCACAAATCTGGGAGCCAGAGGACCTGTCAGCGTTCAGTAATTACAACTGAATGAATGACTCCCCACAGCACCTACGTATCTATCCACAATTTATTGTTTTATCTATTTGTAGTAATGTCTGCCTCCCCCTCTGGACCGTGAGCTCGTTGTTGGATAGGGACCGTCTCTATATGCTTCCAACTTGTACTTCCCAAGCGCTTAGTACAGTGCCCTGCACACAGTAAGCACTCAATAAGTAAATACGACTGACTGACTGAATGAATAAATACGATTGAATGAATGACTCCCCACAGCACCTGTGAATTTAGCTGTATATATCTGTAATATATTGCTTTACCTGTTTGTATCAATGTCTGTCTCCCCCTCTAGACCGTGAGCTCGTTGTTGGGTAGGGATCGTCTCTATATGTTTCCAACTTGTACTTCCCAAGCTCTTAGTACAGTGCTCTGCACACAGTAAGCGCTCAATAAATATGATTGAATGAATGAATAATCCCTGCTCTGCCACTTGTGTCTGGTGTGTGACACTGGACAAATCACTTAACTTCCCTGTGCCTCCGTTCCGCATTTGTAAAAAGGTGATTAAATCCTACTCCCTCCTAATAATAATAATAACGGTATTTGCTATGCGCTTACTATGTGTCAAGCACTGTTCTAAGCACTGGGGTAGCTACAAGGTAATCAGGCTGTCCCACATAGGGCTCACAGTCTTCATCCCCATTTTCCAGATGAGGTAACTGAGGATCAGAGAAGTTAAGTGACTTGCCCAAAGTCACACAGCTGACAACTGGCAGAGCCGGAATTAGAACCCATGACCTCTGACTCCCAAGCCCGGGCTCTTGCCACTAAACCACTTAGACTGTGAGCCCCACGTAAGACAGGAACTGTGTCCAACGTGATTAGCTTGTACTAATCACTTGATTAGCACTAGTACAGTGCCAGGCACGAAGTAGGGGCTTAACAGGTATCATTAAAAAAGAAATGTACGTGCTTAATAAATACCATATTTAGCAATTAATTAGGATAGCCCTGTGTGATTTGATCTAAATAACAGGGCAAAGGCTTGGACATTGGAACTAGTTAGCCATCTCCTAGAAGTGAAAGATCTGATTTAGAGCTGGTTTAAGACATGGATCTACTCCCTTCACTGTTATAGGATTATGGTCGTAGCAAACTAGAGGATGGTCATTTTAGACACTAGATGCTCAGAATAATTACACTGGACTGCATCTATGCCTCCGGCATAACTTAACACGCACACCCAGATAAGGTGAAGTACTGGAAGGGAATAAAAACCACAGAGCTGTCATAAATCTCTCCCTTCACATCATTTCCTTACAGATGTCAGGGTATGCAGAGGGAGCCCGGGCTCTGCTATCGCTTCAAAGGAAATCAAGCATTAAATTTATAACAGTCTGCATACCTTTACCAGAACCCCCTGGCAGACAGAGCGGCCCGGCTGAAAAAGCATTCCCACACACCGTTAATAGAACTAGCAAACATCAAACACAAATCATTCCGACGTATTTTAACAAGTCCAGGATGAGGGAAAATTCTTTGGGGAAACACAAAAGAGGGGGGAAATGTGGTGGTCTAGTATTTCCTTTGCTGAAAGACAGGGGTTGTCTTCCTATAGAAGATGTTGTACATATTTATTTATGGTTGTACATATTTATTACTCTATTTATTTATTTATTTATTTTACTTGTACATATCTATCCTATTTATTTTATTTTGTTAGTATGTTTGGTTTTGTTCTCTGTCTCCCCCTTTTAGACTGTGAGCCCACTGTTGGGTAGGGACTGTCTCTATATGTTGCCAATTTGTACTTCCCAAGCGCTTAGTACAGTGCTCTGCACATAGTAAGCGCTCAATAAATACGATTGATGATGATGATGATGAAGATGTTCTGTCTGATTTCATGGGCTCTTATTTTTCTTTTTTTTAATGTTTTTTGTTAAGCGCTTACTATTTGCCAGGCACAGTACTAACTGCTGAGGTAGATGCAAATACATCAAGTTGGACAAAGCCCATGTCCCACAGGGGGCTTGCAGACTTAATCCCCATTTTACAGGTGAGATAACTGAGGCTCAGAGAAGTTAAGTGACTTGCCCAAGGTCACAGTAGATAAGTGGCAGAGCTGGGATTGGAACCCAAGTCCTTTGTCTCCCAGGCCCATGCTCTATCCATTAGACCACACTACTTCTCAGCCCCTCCACTCTACCTCCACTCCACTTCAGCAATTAAGTCACCACAACCCCCAGATAATTTGTGTTCCTATGTATATTCTCTATTACTCCCTCTATTCACAATTTATTAAAGTTTATTAAATGCATTTAAATGTATTAAAGTTTCCCCTGCTAGAATGTAAACTCCATGAGGGCGGGGATCATGTCTTCTAACTCTTTTGTACTCTTCTAAGCACTTAGTAGTAAACATCCAAAACCCTTACTATTTCCCCAACCGTAATTTATTTTAATGTCTGTCTTCCCCTGAAGACCATAATTATTACTATTACCATTATTAGACTAAAAGCTCCATGTGGGCAGGGATTGCATCACCAACTCTATTACAGCGTGCTTTCCCAAGCACTTAGAATAGGGCTTTGCCCACAGTTATCACTCAATAAATACCTCCACAAACACTAGGCGATCAATAAATGTATCTGATTGAGGTTAATAGAAGTCCAAAAGAAAGAAGTGATAGGTTTCCTGCCCACAAGGAGCTTACATTCTAAAGGGGAGATGGACATAGAAATCTCCAGGGATGTTGTCACTCCCCAGCTGCCAAGTAAAACGGCTCGGAGCAAATCCCAAATTCCCTGATATGATCACCTGCCTTGGGATGAACTGCTGATGGTACTTGGGAATATCAGACATTGAGATTCACTGGGTACAATGAGTGTAATGGGGTAATGTCAATACATTTGATTTTATGGAAATATACCAAGTTTGCCCAAACCTTCCAGAATCTGTGTGAACACGGACACGGCTTCCCAGCCATGGACGTTAGTTATACGAGCCAAGGCAGAGAAAAGCTTGACCCTGAAAATAAAAATACCCGATAGAAAGGTGTCTGGGGCTATATCCTCAATGAACAAAGGATAGACCGGCTAAAAACTGGTCTGTCCATCTGTCCACCATTAAAATGGACAACTGGCCATCCTAGCCCCTGCTGATCCTCAAGTTACAGTAGTGTCAAAGAGTCCTCTCCTCTCCTGTGGCCTTTAGAAGCTTTAAAAATATGGCTTAAATATAAAAATTGTCTATGGTATAAAAATAATGCTGAATAAAAAGACGAAAAAGAGCAAAGGACCCAAAAGGTCTTATGTTCCACTTGATTTCTAACTGCAGTTTCTAAATATCTCTTCAAGTAGTGAGAAATGATAAACTTTCAATGATTTTAAAAATTACAATATGAACTTCTGAAATTGATAGGAAACGGTAAAACTCTAGCATTTTCATCAAAAAACTGTGGTAACATATGAGCATGTGGTCCGAAATGATAGGACTTTTTGGACTTTTCAAACCGCAGACTCATCATTATCATCATCATCATCATCAATCGTATTTATTGAGTGCTTACTGTGTGCAGAGCACTGTACTAAGCGCTTGGGAAGTCCAAGTTGGCAACATATAGAGACAGTCCCTACCCAACAGTGGGCTCACAGTCTAAAAGGGGGAGACAGAGAACTAAACCAAACATACTAACAGAATAAAATAAATAGAATAGATATGTACAAGTAAAATAGAGTAATAAATATGTACAAACATATATACATATATATATTCATTGACATCAATAAACATTTAACACCCATCCCATAGCCTTTCTCTGCATATGTGTTTGGTGAAAAAACTACTTAATTCATCAATTAAGAGAAGCAGAGTAGCCTCTTGGAAAGAGTATGGACCTGGAAAGCAGAGGATCCGTGTTCTAATCCTACACGTGCCTGCTGTTTGATCTTAGGTAAGCCACTTCTCTGTGCCTCAGTTCCCTCATTAGTAAAATGGGGATTAACAGGGGCCCCATGTGGAATGTGGACTGTGTCCAACCTAACTTGTATCTACCCCACCCCTTAGTATGGTGCCTGGCACATAGTAGGCACTTAACGAATAACATTAAAAAATTAAATTTTCATTATGTGTAAAGTTGTCACTGAGGGAAACTTTTGAGGGAATCTTTTCAACGAGCTGAGCCCCTTTGGGGCTGAACTCGCTTAAGAACACAGGCATTTGTTCTTCTAAAATATCAGAGAGAAAACGTTTTACTCCAACGTCCGGGGTTTGATTAGATTTGTTTTCACAAAGATTTTTCTTCCCTCCCTTCCCTGCACTAATTTCTCTTCTCTCTGCTATTCACATGACATGGGTGGAGCAGCCCTTTCTACTCTAGTTGCAATCTCTTCATCTGGGTCCAATTCTGCCCATCTGTTTCCTTCCCAGGTTGGACTGTGTCAGCCTTTAAGCTGAGGGAAGAAAGGAGTAGCAAGGAGGGGCAAAACATTCAAACAGTTCAGCCAGAAGGGTCACTGAGTTCATTTTCCCCAGGGATTTGATATCAAGAATCTTCTGTTGTTTCTATTGTGTGTCCATGTATGAAAATATATATAAACACCCATCTATCAATCCATGATTTTTATTGAGCACTTATGTGCAGAGCACTGTACTGTTTGGGAGAGTACAATTCAACAGAATGAGCCGGTAACCAAACAATATTGGTAACTTGCTGGTAATTCTTTCAAATAGCATTTACAAGTCTGTATTTCAAATTAGAAAACGTGATCAAGGTCATTTGTGGGAGATTCCAGGCATCTGTGGAAATACATTACGGTCAGGGATCCAGATTTTCTCCGTCACCTTAGAAGCTTCTGAGACATTTTCCTCTTCAATATCTTCCTAAGTTTGTGCAGTGGGTTTATTTTATAGGCTTCAGGTTTCCTGTGGGTCAATTGTGGATTAGGGGGATTTATCTGTGGTCTGAAGACCTCTCTGGGTGACTCCAGGATGAGAGTTTTGTGAAATTGCAAGTTATCACCATTCATCTTTTACAACAGCCAAGTGAATTAATGGCAGTCAGGGTCGCGTCCCACGCCCATGTCTGCTTGGCAAAATTCCCTTCCAGACCTCCAGATCTGGACAAGAGGTTGGAGTCCATAGCGACCTTTTGTACTAGAAGTCCTGTTGACTTCATCAGGAAATTGGGCTTTCCTCCCCCTGGTTATGGAGGACACGGTCCATATCCCTGAAGTGCTCCGGGATTATTCAACTGAACCAACAGAAAGGCAACTGCAGTGTTTCCTAGAACAGAGGCAGGCTGACCCAAACCAACTGCATTAAAGTGGGACTTTGAAGCAGATTCCTCTTTATTTTGGAGAGGCAAAAGAGTGCTGAAATCCTTTCAATTTGTCAGCTCCCTTTCCCCACAACACTCCAGCTCGCACCCGTGGTTCCTCCCAAGTTCACTTTGTCACTTTCTCTCGCCTCTAGTGCCTCTGACTCCTTGCTCCCCCGCCTCCCCCTGCCTGGGTCTTTTACCCTGTTGAAACCCACCAGACCACTGCCCTCCCAATTTCAAAGCCTGTCTCAAACCCCACCTCCCTCATAAGACTCCCTTTTCAATTCATTTTTCTTATCCCCATATCACATTCTCCCAACTAACACCTCAGCACCTAAGCATCCGGAATCATCCAGAGCCCCTTTGAACATATAGATTTATGTAGTATTCTTTTTAAGCACTTATTCACCTATCCATCTTTCTGTTTCCTTTTTTCTCCTCTCTGAAAATTACTCCGTGTCTGTTTTCCCCATCGGAGGGTTAGCTCTTCAAGGGCAGGGATTGCGTCTTTAACTTCTATTGCGTCTCTCAAGCACTTAGTACAGTGTTCTACACAAAAGAATGTATCGTAAAAATTATTGATCCATTGACTGGCTCCCCATTTTGATACGCTGACCAAGTGTATCTGGAGACACCCAGTGCCTTGTTTCAGGCAGGGAATATGTCTACCGACTCTGTGATATTGTACTCCCCCAAGCACTCAGTACAGTGTTCTGCACACAGTAAGCATTTAATTATGACTGACTGATTGAGGTGCATTTTTTTAACATGGACTGGAAGCAGGTAAAAATGACTAGAGGCAGGGAGCTTGTCAGAAAAAGGTTCTTGTCTGATTTAGGGTCTATAGAACAGCTAACTGATTTAGGGTCAACAGAAATCAGTTGCCGACAATAATTGCGTTTTTCCCTGAAGAATCAAAGGACAGCGTACATCCATTAAACTCTTTATCAAAAAGTCCAAATGGAAGAGCATCCCCCTGCCTTCAGACATGGATGAAAAGCAGAACAGGTCAGGGGAGGGTTGTTCCTTCCCCAGAATGGAGGGTCTCATCTGCTTAATTAAAAATTTGGACTTTGGAATTTGCCAGAAGAAACTCATCCACCAACCCAGGGAACTGACCCCTTGATGGGGCCTTGCTCTTCTGAGAAGTTGCTCCGACCACTGAAAGTGACAGTAGAGTGGGAATCTGATCCCCAGGATACCGGCTGCCTATGGGCTCAGGCCAAGGGCTGAAGAGAGTCATCATCATCATCATCAATCGTATTTATTGAGCGCTTACTATGTGCAGAGCACTGTACTAAGCGCTTGGGAAGTACAAATTGGCAACATATAGAGACAGTCCCTACCCAACAGTGGGCTCACAGTCTAAAAGAGTCACATTTCAGAAAGAAATCCCTCAGTTGAGAAACTCCGGTGGGGATTCATTTCTCTGCAGCCCTTTCCAAGCTCAAGATCCAATGTAAGCACTTAACAAATGCCATTATTATTATTATTATTATTATTGTGACTTAGGAGGTTTGAATCAGCGCCAAGTACTCCTACCAAGAAAGCATAGACAAAGCATAGCATATGCTTTCTTGGTAGGAGTAGTTGGCGCTGATTCAAACCTCCAAAGTCACAACAATAATGATAATAATAATAATAATAATAATAATAATGGCATTTGTTAAGCACTTACCATGTGCAAAGTACTATTCTAAGCACTGGGGAGGATACAAGGTGATCAGGTTATCCCACGTGGGGCTCACAGTCTTAATCCCCATTTTACAGAGGAGGGAACCGAGGCCCAGAGAATTTAAGTGATTTGCCCAAAGTCACACAGTTGACAAGCGACAGAGCCAGGATTAGAACCCATGACCTCTGAAGAAATGTAATTTAAAAAAATATTTTATTCTCTATTTGTCAGACTAAAAAGCAGTGAGGGGAGGTGGTATTTAAGATTTTTTCATGGGAAAAAAAAGCTTTTCAGGATGAAGTTTCCATGTGAATTCAGGTACCCAAATATATACGTGAGTGTATCATCTGGCAGGGGCAGAATTTCAGTATGCCGGAGGACCAACGGCTGCTAAGGCAGGGCCGGCATGATCTAGAGATGGCTGAGAGCCACCAGGAGGGTAGTCGGGCTGATTCCAAGCCTAGACTTTGTCTTCTGTTTCCATCACGTGGCTACCAAGGATCCAATATGGTCACCAAATGGGTGCCCAGAACAGTATTCTGTATACATTAGGTGCCCAGAGCAGAAATCTGCACATAGTGGACATCCAGAACAGTGCTCCATACCCAGAGACTTTCCAAAACAGTGCTCTGCACACAGTGGGCATCCAGGACAGTGCTTCGTTCACAGGGCCTATCCAGATCAATACTCTGCACATATAGGTTGTCCAAAAGAATGTCTTGTACACAGCACACATCCAGAAAAGTGCTCTGTATTCATTCATTCATTCAATCATATTATTGAGCGCTTACTGTGTGCAGAGCACTGTACTAAGTGCCTGGGAAGTACAAGTTGGCAACATATAGACACGGTCCCTATTCAACAACGGGCTCACAGTCTAGAAGGGGGAGACAGACAACAAAACAAAATATGTGGACAGGTGTCATGTCATCAGAACAAATGGAGTTAAAGCTAAATGCACATCATTAACAAAATAAATAGAATAGTAAATATGTACAAGTAACATAAATAGAGTAACAAATCTATACAAACATATACAGGTGCTGTGGGGAGGGGAAGGAGGTAAGGCGAGGGGGATGGGGAGGGGGAGAGGAAAAAGGGGGCTCAGTCATCATCATCATCATCAATCGTATTTATTGAGCGCTTACTATGTGCAGAGCACTGTACTAAGCGCTTGGGAAGTACAAATTGGCAACATATAGAGACAGTCCCTACCCAACAGTGGGCTCACAGTCTAAAAGGGGGAGACAGAGAACAAAACCAAACATACTAACAAAATAAAATAAATAGAATAGATATGTACAAATAAAATAGAGTAAAAAATATGTACAAACATATATACATATATACAGGTGCTGTGGTGAAGGGAAGGAGGTAAGATGGGGGGATGGAGAGGGGGACGAGGGGGAGAGGAAGGAAGGGGCTCAGTCTGGGAAGGCCTCCTGGAGGAGGTGAGCTCTCACATAGGGGCTATTCAAAACCGTGCTCTACAGACAGAGAGAGGGAGTCAGAGGTCATGGGTTCAAATCCCGGTTCCACCGCTTGTCAGCTGTGTGACTTTGGGCAAGTTACTTGACTTCTCTGTGCCTCAGTTCTCTCATCTGTAAAATGGGGATTAAGTCTGTGAGCCCCAGGTGGGACAACCTAATCACTTTGTATCCTCCCCAGTGCTTAGAACAGGGCTTTGCACATAGTAAGCGCTTAATAAATGCCATCATTATTATTATTATTATTATGATAACGATGATAACCCTTCCCAGGGCGCATGGAAATAATGAGAGGGTCAGGTCTGAGGAAAAGGTAAGTAGGGATGGAAGCTGGGGCCTGATGATGATGGGTGGGTGGTTGGGTGACCAACCCCAGCAGCATAAAGCAGCATGGCCTAGTGGATAGAGTACGGGCCTGGAGTCAGAAGGACCTGGGTTCTAGTCCCAGCTCTGCCACTCGTCTGCTGTGTGACCTTGGGAAAGTCACTTCACTTCTCTGGGCCTCAGTTACCTCATTTGTAAAATGGGCATGGCGACTGTGAGGCCTATGTGGGACAGGGTCTGTGTCCAACCTGATTACCTTGTATCTACCCCAGTGCTTAGAATGGTGCCTGGTGCATAGTAAGTGCTTAACAAATACTATGGGGGGAAAAAAAGCAGCTTGTTGAGCTAGGAGCTGTCAGGGGAACAGGAGGCAGGAAAAGAGCAGATGGGATCTTGGAAATGTAGGGAGGGTGAGGAAAGAGCAAGACGGCAGACTGAGCTTGGGAAGGCATGGTATGGAAAAGGCAGAAAAATCTCCTCCACTGCCTGTTCCTGGCCGTACCAGTAATAATAATAATAATAATAATAATGTTGGCATTTGTTAAGCGCTTACTATGTGCAAAGCAGTGTTCTAAGCGCCGGGGGGATACAAAGTGATCAGGTTGTCCCATGTGGGGCTCACAGTCTTAATCCCTGTATATATGCATATATGTTTGTACATATTTATTACTCTATTTATTTATCTTATTTGTACATATCTATTCTATTTATTTTATTAGTATGTTTGGTTTTGTTCTCTGTCTCCCCCTTCTAGACTGTGAGCCCGCTGTTGGGTAGGGACCGTCTCTAGATGTTGCCAACCTGTACTTCCCAAGCACTTAGTACAGTGCTCTGCACACAGTAAGCGCTCAATAAATACGATTGATTGATTGATTGTTGGGTAGGGACTGTCTCTAGATGTTGCCAACTTGTACTTCCCAAGCGTTTAGTACAGTGCTCTGCACACAGTAAGCGCTCAATAAATACGATTGATTGATTGATTGATCCTCTGTCCACTCTTAATCTTGCCACATCGCTGGTCCACGACAAAGGACCAGGAGTGCAAGAGCCAATAACGGGCTGGTCCTAAATTTGCAGGTAGCAAGATGATATCAAAGGGTTTCCCTCTGCTTCACTCTGGGTTTTGTCCCGCGATTCTGCTTCCATCAGGTATCCCGGCTCCCTGGGGGAGAGGGAGGAGTGAGTCCTGTGGACAAGGGGCTCAGTCCGGATCTGAGACGGCGCGGGCGTGTAACGGGGTTGATTAGTGTTGGTGTCGGGGTGAGACTGGGTGTGGGATTACAGGAGAGGAGGGGTGATGTCGTATTTTTTTGCTTCCCGCTGATTGCCTCTAAATGTCGAGGAAACTGTGTTCCTGAAATGTCTCTGCATCCTGCGAGATCTGGTTATCAGGAGCAAACACATCAGCACGACAGAAGCCAGCCTGTGGGAGTGTGTTCTCTAGGCATGCGGATCCCGCTCTGGCCTTCTCGGCCCCATGGGCGCCCACAGGTGAACTTCAACAATAATAGAGTTTTCTTCCTTGAGCACAAAGGACAATAAATTCTGCGCCGGTTCCCTCCACGAGCCAAGAAGTACACACCCGGCATTTAGAAAGGGAGAGAAAAATTCATTACCCACTTGCTTCCCCCTGCTGGATTCAGACTTGAACATTTTTGGCTTATTTGAGCATCATCATCATCAATCGTATTTATTGAGCGCTTACTGTGTGCAGGGCACTGTACTAAGCGCTTGGGAAGTACAAGTTGGCAACATATAGAGACAGTCCCTACCCAACAGTGGGCTCACAGTCCTAAACACACACACACACGCAAAACAGTGAAAGCTTCAACCTGCCTTAGCCTCTCATGAAGACATGGGAACGGGAAAAATTCAAATCTAAAAAAACAAAAGCAAAACGTTCTGGTTCGCGGTTGGATCCCATCAGGAAGCAGCGGGGTTTAGTGGAAAAAACAAGGGCTTGGGAGTCAGAGGCCATGGGTTCTAATCCCGACTCCACCACTTGTCAGCTATGTGACTTGGGGTAGGTCACAACTTCTCTGTGCCTCAGTTACCTCATCTGTAAAATGGGGATTATATGTATATATGTATATATGTTTGTACATATTTATTACTCTATTTATTTATTTATTTTACTTGTACATATCTATTGTATTTATTTCATTAGTATGCTTGGTTTTGTTCTCTGTCTCCCCCTTTTAGACTGTGAGCCCACTATTGGGTAGGGACTGTCTCTATATGTTGCCAATTTGTACTACCCAAGCACTTAGTACAGTGCTCTGCACATAGTAAGCGCTCAATACGATTGATGATGATGATGATAGTAAGCGCTCAATAAATACGATTGATGGTGATGATGATGATTAGACCATGAGCCCCACGTGGGACAACCTGATAACCTTGTATCTATCCTAGTGCTTAGAAAAGTGCGTGGCACATAGTAAGTGCTTAACAAATACCATCATTATTATTATTACTAGGCAAAGCCATTTCTGAATGTAGACATATGAAGAGTAAATGATATGAGCTTTTACATTCATGGTCTTCGGCAGTTGTTGATGTCTTCTTATGAGAGAAATCCTCAGATGATATCAGAGAGCCTGATTTTCTGTGCCATTTCTAATCCGCCCCAAATTTAAGAATGAAAATGAAATTTAAGCTTCTAAGAAGGTCTTCATGGTTGTGATTTTCAGCCTTGATTTGAAAACTATCTGAAAGTTCAATTCCTTATTCAAACTTACCCAGCTTCTCTTTGGGAGCAGTAATTGATTCAGTAGCAAGCCCCTTTATGCTAAAAAAACTCCATTTCACCAAGTTTGGGTTAGTGTCAGTCAACCATATTTGTTGGGCGCTTCCTGTGTGCAGAGCATTGTACTAAGCGCTTGGGAGAGTACAATAAAAGAGTATAATAAACCATATCACAGACACATTCTCTGCCCACAAGCTGACAGTCTACAGGGAGAGCTTCAAATGCTATGAAATAGACATCTATACTAAATCAATCAATCAACAGTATTTATCAAACTCCCTCTGAATGTAGAGCACACTGTACTATGTGCTTAGGATATAACCAGCGAACCAGTATATACGAACCCCCTCCTCCCCCTCGCCTTACCTCCTTCCCCTCCCCACAGCACCTGTATATATATGTTTGTACATATTTACTATTCTATTTATTTTATTTTGTTAATATGTTTTGTTTTGTTGTCTGTCTCCCTCTTCTAGACCGTGAGCCCGCTGTTGGGTAGGGACCATCTCTAGATGTTACCAACTAGTAGTTCCCAAGCGCTTAGTGCAGTGCTCTGCACACAGTAAGCACTCAATAAATAAGATTGAATGAATGAAATGAATGAATATGATCCACCGTCTCTATATGTTGCCAACTTGTACTTCCCAAGCGCTTAGTACAGTGCTCTGCACACAGTAAGCGCTCAATAAATACAATTGAATGAGTGAAATGAATGAATATGATCCACCCTTGGCATGGCCCAGTAGAAAGAGTCTGGGCTTGGGAGCCAGAAGACCTGGGTTCATTCATTCATTCATTCAATCGTATTTACTGAGCACTTACTATGTGCAGAGCACTGTACTAAGCGCTTGGGAAGTACAAGTTGGCAACATATAGAGACGGTCCCTACCCAACAGCTGGCTCACAGTCTAGAAGGGGGAGACAGACAACAACAACAAAAAAACCATATTAACAAAATAAAATAAATAGTGGTGGTATAGCCCCAGTGGGAATTCCCCAACTTTGAGCCACTGCACCTCCCTTTCCCTGCCAACCACGGGGAAATGTGGGTCAGAAGAGTATAAAAATCAATTAAGTACATCAGGACACGATAGGATATGATTCCTTTAAATTTGGAATAGTTACCAAATTTTAACAATTTAATGAGTACCTGCACAGAGAAAAAATTTTAAATACAAATTACATAGGCATTTAGAATAAAACGGCATCATACGATACAAATTCCAGATTTCTAGAAGCTACAGACCAGTCAATCAGTGGTATTTACTGAGTGCTTAACTCCGTGTAGAGCACTACATTAAGCACTTGGAAGAGTACAATACAACAGAATTCCTTGCCCACCAATAGCTTACAATCTAGAGGGAGACAGTTACTCCGTCTTCCACTTTGTGCTTTAGAATTACTCCCAAATTTAAAATATTCAAACAGAAAAAAGAATGATCCTACATTAACTGTAAACTCATTATGGGCAGGGACCGAGTCTGCTGATTCTGTTCTATTGTACTCTTCCAAGCACTTAGAACAGGGCTCCGCAAAGAGTAAGCATTCAATAAATACCACTGATTTGTTATGTAGCCATGTTATTTAACTTTATTTTAGGGTGAAGTTATCCTACTATTGGGTTCTAATCCCTATTCTGCCACCTGACCATTGTGTGACCTTGGGCAAGTCATTTCACTACTCTGTGCCTTAGTTTCCTAATCAGTAAAGTGGGGATAAAATCCCTGTTCTTCCCCCCTCTTATACTGTGATCCCCTTGTGGGACAGGGACTGTGTCTGACCTGATTAACTCCCTCAGAGTTTAGTACAGTGCTTGACACATAGTGAGCATTTAAATACAATTATCATCATCCCAGTGATTTTACAATAGATTAGGAGAGACAAATACTAAAATAAATGACAGATAGGAGGAAATAGAAGAGTATACAGGATATGTCTATGTGACTAAGTGCTCAAATGGCATGGAACTGCTGAATATGAAGTGGGAAGATCAGAAATCAGTCAGGGAGAGCCTCCTGGAGGAGGTCTGATTTCAAAAGGGCGTAAAAGTTGGGGAGAGAAGTGATCTCTCTGATGTAAGGAGGAGGGAATTCCAAGCAGGAGGGAGAGTGAAAGCAAGAGGTCAGGGATGAGAAAGGTAAGAACAAGGCATTGAGCACTAAAAACATTCACACAACCACATCACTGAAAACTGGTCACTCTTTGACTCTATTAAGTACTATAGAATAATCATATGTACACTATCAGTGATGAAATACGTGCAACTATTCCCATTTTAGAGATGGGAAAGCTGAAGCCTACAAGCAACCACCGAGATTTTCAGAATCACCTAATGAAGCAGGAATAGATTCCACATCATCCTGCTTAGCCACAGCAAACTGCAACCTGTTGCCTTGTTCCTATACCTATTTCCTATTCCAAATTTAGGACTCCAAACCTAAGACTAGAGGGTAATTTCCCACTCTTATTGATCAAAAGCGCTTAGTACAGTGCTCTGCACACAGTAAATGCTCAGTAAATACGACTGAATGAATGAATTTAGCTGACTCTCAGCATCCTTTGTTCTTTAGCTTAATAGTTCTTAATCAATCAATCAATCAATGTCGTATTTATTGAGCACTTACTATGTGCAGAGCACTGTACTAAGCGCTTGGGAAGTACAAATTGGCAACACTTAAAGCTCTGTGTCTATCTCCTCAAAATGAGGTGCTGCTATTTGCGTGGAGCTAAGGTCATTGGTGTTATTTAATATTTCCCGTGATCCCAAGACATGCTAGGAGCATACATGTAGACAGACACTGTCCCTAGGTCACTGGTGTTATTTAATATTTCCCATGACCCGAAGACATGCTAGCAGCATACATCTAGACAGACACTGTCCCTACCCTCCCAGTTCTATCACCATTAAGTGGGTGTCATGGGTTTGAATCCCGGCTCCCCCACGTGTCAGCTGTGTGACTTTGGGCAAGTCACTTCACTTCTCTGGGCCTCAGTTCCCTCATCTGTAAAATGGGGATTAAGACTGTGAGCCCCACATGGGACAACCTCATCTCCTTGTATTCCCCCCAGCGCTTAGAACAGTGCTTTGCACATAGTAAGCGCTTAACAAATACCAACATTTTTATTATTAGCAGTTACATTTTGACCCCCTAATCTTTGATTTACACACTTACCTATTCATCAATCGATCAGTGATATTTATTGGGCACTTGTTACACACAGGAGAGTGAAGCAGCATGACTTAGTGGAAAGAGCACGAGCTTGGGAGTCAGAGGTCATGGGTTCGAATCCTGGCCCCGCCACTTGTCAGCTGTGTGACTTCAGGCAAGTCACTCAATTTCTCTGTGCCTCAGTTATCTCATCTGTAAAATGGGAATTAAGACTGTGAGCCCCATGTGGGACAATCTGATAACCTTGTAACTACCCCAGCGCTTAGAACAGAGCTTGGCATAGCGTAGGTACTTATCAAATACCATCATTACTATTATTATTATTACTACTATTCAATACAAAAGAGTTTGTAGGAACGTTCCTCAACAAGGACCTTAAAGTTGAGAGGGGGAGATGGACATTAATGTAAAGAGATGTTACAGATAAGTACAAAAATTCATTCATTCAGTCGCATTATTGAGCGCTTACTGTGTGCAGAACACTCTACTAAGCACTTGGGAGAGGACAATATAAATGCTGATGGTGGGGTGAATCTCAAGTGCTTAAAGGGTCAGATCCAAGCTGTGCATTTAGCTTTAATTCTATTTGTTCTGACGACTTGACACCTGTCCACATGTTTTGTTTTGTTCCCTGTCTCCCCCTTCTAGACTGTGAACCCATTGTTGGGTAGGGACCGTCTTTATATGTTGCCAACTCGCACTTCCCAAGCACTTAGTACAGTGCTCTGCACACAGTAAGCGCTCAGTAAATACAACTGAATGAATGAATGAATCCAAGTGCATTTGGTAGTTGCCCCACCCGCAACCCCAAAGCACTTATGTACATAGCTTTAAATTATACAATATAATAGTATAATATATTCTATTAATGTCTGGCTCCCCCTCTAGAATGTAAGCTAATTCTGCAGAATGTCCACTAGTTCTGTTGCACTGTACTCTCCCAAGTGCTTATACAGTGCTCTGCACATAGTAAGTACTTAGTAAATACTGTTGATTAATTCATTCATTCTTTCTGCCATAATCTTGCTATCTACAGTTGCAGCATTGTTTTCTCTCCTGCTCCCACTCATGTAACTATTGTGTGCCTGGCTTTCTCTCCCATTAGATTATAAGCTTCTTGAGGGCAAATGTGATTGTTCTTTCCCAAGGACTCGGTACAGTGCCGTGCGTATAGGAGGCATTCAGTACTTCTGATGTCGAAGGAATCAACCATCATAAATGACTTCATGGAGTCAAAGACTTCAGCACCAGGAGCCTGCACCCAAGAACTGATTCTAGTGCTCCCGGTTTAGACAGCATCACTCGCTGCCAGTCTCTACTGGGGTAGTGGGTGCAACCAGCGCTTAGAACAGTGCTTGGCACATGGTAAGCACTTAACAAATACCATCGTTATTATTATTATTATTAACAAGCACCCCCTGATTGGGTGCTGGTCATTCATTCAATCGTATTTAGTGAGCGCTTACTTACTGTGTGCAGAGCACTGTACTAAAGCGCTTGGAAAGTACAATTCAGCAACAGATAGAGACAATCCCTACCCAACAACGGGCTCACGGTCTAGAAGGGAAAGACAGACAACAAAACAGAACAGGTAGACAGGCATCAATAGCATTAAAATAGATAAATAGAATCATAGGTATATACGCATCATTAATAAAAGAAATATAATATTAAATATGTTCAAATATACACAAGTGCTGTGGGATGGGGAGGGGAGTCGAGCAGGGGGGAAGTAGGAGCAATGGGGAGGGGAGGAGAAGTAGAGGAAAAGGGGGGCTCAGTCTGGGAAGAGGTGAGCTTTCAGTAGGGCTTTGAAGGGCAGAAGAGAGCTAGTTTGGCAGATGTGAGGAGGGAGGTAGAGGTAGGATGTGGGCCGGGGGTTGACAGCGGGACAGGCGAGAATGAGGTACAGTGAGGAGGTTAGCGGCAGAGGAGCAGAGTGTGAGGGTTGGGCTGTAGGAGAAAAGAGAGTGTGGTCTAATGGATAGAGCATGGGCCTGGGTGTCATAGGATCTGGGTTCTAGTTCTGACTCTAGGATCTGGGTTCTAGTTCTGACTCTAGGCCCTACTGAGAGCTCACCTCCTCAGTCCTCCCGGGCCCATCCTCTATCCACTAGGCCATGCTGCTTCTCTACAGGGATGTATAGGTGGAACATGTAAAGAAAAGAAACTTCAGTAGAATCCCCAAATAGCTGCTCATTGGAGAGCAATCAATCAGTCATATTTATTGAGCACTTACTGTGTGCAGAGCACTGTACTAAGCGCTTGGGAAGTACAAGTTGGCAACATATAGAGACAGTCCCTACCCAACAGTGGGCTCACAGTAAGCAGGTTGCCCAAAAGAAACACTTTCAAGACCTTTCAGAGAAGCAGCGTGGCTCAGTGGAAAGAGCACGGGCTTTGGAGTCAGAGGTCGTGGGTTCGAATCCCGGCTCCGCCACTTGTCAGCTGTGTGACTTTGGGCAAGTCACTTCACTTCTCTGGGCCTCGGTTACCTCATCTGCAAAATGGGGATTAAGACTGTGAGCCCCACGTGGGACAACCTGATCACCTTATATACTCCCCAGAGCTTAGTACAGTGCTTTGCACATAGTAAGCGCTTAACAAATGCCATTATTATTATTATTATTATTAAGACCTAGTGAAGTAAAGCCTCAGACGATGTGGTTTACGTGAGGCTAGCTACCACAGAACACAAACCAGCCTGGGATTTAGCTACCAGAACTGGGCGGCCAGGGGGCTGTTTTGGACGGGAGGCTTGGAAAATAATAATGATGGCATTTCTTAAGTGCTTACTATGTGCCAAGCACTGTTCTAAGCACTGGGTAATGAGGTTGTCCCATCACAGTCTTAATCCCCATTTTACAGATGAGGTAACTAAGGTACAGGGAAATGGGGTGACTTTCCCAAAGTCACACAGCTTGATACACTTATCATCGTCATCATCATCAATCGTATTTATTGAGTGCTTACTATGTGCAGAGCACTGTACTAAGCGCTTGGGAAGTACAAATTGGCAACATATAGAGACAGTCCCTACCCAACAGTGGGCTCACAGTCTAAAAGGGGGAATCTACTTCAGCGCCTGGACTTAACAAGCACCTGAAAACCAAAGGGCTTCCTAAATTCCCAACACGCTGTACCACACACCACGGTGAGAGTTATTTATTTAGGCCATCTCAGCCACACACACAGAGAATAGCATCTGATACAATCAATCAATCGTATTTATTGAGCGCTTACGGTGTGCAGAGCAGATACACAGATACACTCAGAGCAGGAATTAGAACCCACGACCTCTGACTCCCAAGCCCGTGCTCTTTCCACTAAGCCACTCTGCTGCTTCTTTTTCAAACCTCGAATCCAAGAGGGAGAAATGAAAATAGGGCCATACACTGTGGGAAAAGCAAAAACGACAGCACCGCGGAGGAGACTGTGAGCCCACTGTTGGGTAGGGACTGTCTCTATATGTTGCCAACTTGGACTTCCCAAGTGCTTAGTCCAGTGCTCTGCACACAGTAAGCGCTCAATAAATACGATTGATTGATTGATTGAGAGAACAGTCAGTCTTGAGGTGCGCGTAGTGTGGGAGCGCTGCCAGTCATGCACTGGCTTTAGAAACTTCCCTTTCTTCATCCCTGGTGCCTGATTAACACTCATCCCCATGGCTAGGGGCCAGAAGGGGTGATCAGCTGCAGAGAAACACCGTGGCCAAGTGGGTAGAGCAAGGGCCTAGGAATCAGAAGGACCTGGGTTCTAATCCTGGCTCCGCCACTTGTCTGTTCGGTGACCTTGGACAAGTCACTTCACTTTTCTGGGCCACAGTTTTCTCAATTGTGAAATGGGGATTAAGACCGTGAGCCCTATGTGGGACATGTGCCCAACCCGATTACCTTGTAATAATAATAATAATAATGATAGCATTTGTTAAGCGCTTACTATGTGCAAAGCACTGTTCTAAGCGCTGGGGGGGGATACAAGATGATCAGGTTGGCCCACGCGGGGTTCACAGTCTTCATCCCCATTTTACAGATGAGGGAACTGAGGCTCAGAGAAGTTAAGTGACTTGCCTAAGGTCACACAGCGGACATGTGGCGGAGTCGGGAGTTGTACTCATTCAATCGTATTTGTTGAGCGCTTACTGTGCGCAGAGCACTGTACTAAGCGCTTGTCTACCCCGGCACTTAGTACAGTGCCTGGCACATAGAGAAGCACATAAGAGAAGCAGCGTGGCTCAGTGGAAAGAGCATGGGCTTTGGAGTCACAGGTCATGGGTTCAAATCCCAGCTCCGCAACTTGTCAGCTGTGTGACTTTGGGCAAGTCACTTCACTTCTCTGGGCCTCAGTTACCTCATCTGTAAAATGGGGATTAAGACTGTGAGCCCCCCCGTGGGACAACCTGATCACCTTGTAATCTCCCCAGCGCTTAGATCACTGCTTGGCACATAGTAAGCACTTAATAAATGCTATCATTATTAAAATTAACATTAGTAAGCACTTAAATGCTGCAACTGTAATTAGAATCACTAGCCAAAATTAGAACCCAGGTCTCCTACCTCCCAAGCCTATGTTCTTTTTAGTAAGCCATGTTGCCCCTTGTTTTTTTGTCAGATCTGATTCTTTCTTGTGGAAGAAAGCAGGATTCCAAATAGCACAGATTACCAAGACTAACATTTCTAGTTACCTCCTGGACTCCTCTAATGAGTTTGATGATTAGGAGCAATATTTAATTGGGTGGGCGTTTCATTGATGATTCCATATGGCTTTTATTTCATTGAAAGAATTACTCGTTGAAAGAAAGAAAGGAAGCATTCCCTTCAGGAACCACAGAGAATCATACATCTTCATGTGAACTGAAAGAGCTGTAAGTTAGCTTTGTTTCCACACTGTTTATTTTGTAGACCCAAAGCCCATTCCTGTTCCCATTTGGGTGAGAGACCCTAAGAACAGATGTTATGGTAAGAACTCATTTTTATTTTGGCAAATTTTTCTGAACTTTACAAATCAACCCGGCCCACTGTCGGCAAGCAAATATGTTGGAGGCATAAGTGACCAAGGGGCTTATTGTAGTTGATTTTGGAGTCTAATTCACTAAAAAATGCTTACCTTCAGAAAAAAGAGCTAAGTAAGGAGGAAACTGCTGATAATCAGAAAACAGGGACATGAGAATAAGCTTCTGGGGGGCTGGAATTTTGTCTTCTACTTGTTATACTGGGAATCAGTGTGGTTTAGTGAACTGCACAGGGGAGTGAAAGTCAGGATACACAAGTACTAGCCCCAGCTTTACCACTGGCCTGCTGGGTGATCTCGGATAAGTCACTTAACATCTCTGGGCTTCTGTTTCCTATTCTGGATAAGACTTTTAGACTGTGAGCCCACTGTTGGGTAGGGACTGTCTCTATATGTTGCCAATTTGTACTTCCCAAGCGCTTAGTACAGTGCTCTGCACACAGTAAGCGCTCAATAAATACGATTGATGATGATGATAAGACTGATTGTGGGCCCCATATGAATCAGGCACGGTGTCTGATCTACCCAGTGCTTACTACGTAGTAAACTTTTAAATGCCATAATGATTACTAATTTACTCTCCTAAGTGTTTACTACAATAATCTGCATGCAGAAGACACTCAACAAATACCATTAATCGAGTGATTAGAATTTCCAAAACCTCTCTTACACCAACGGATGGTAGCACATCCAGTTCCATGAGCCCTTTAAAAAACTTAACCATCAGACTGACATTTAGCCCAAGTCTTATTTCAGTAGTTTCTGTAGGATAGATAGGCTTATATGTTGCCAACTTGTACTTCCCAAGCGCTTAGTACAGTGCTCTGCACACAGTAAGTGCTCAATAAATACGATTGAATGAATGAATACTCTAAGTCACTTTCAGACCCAAATTAGACTCCAAAATCAACTACAGTAAGCCCCTTGGTCACTTATGCCTCCAAAATATTTGCTTGCCAACAGAAGGCCAGGTTGATTTTGGACATAGGCCACTCTGGTTATACCAGAAACTATTCAGTGGACAATTTGCCAATGACCACATTTCGCTGGCCGACGTACAACTACCTAAAGAAATCTAAAAGCTGCTTGCAAATCCGTGCAATGATTTTAGAAACTTGACACTGAGATGATTCCTAAGAGCAAGGAACTGCAGTGAATATCTGCCAAAGTTCATTTCCAATCAGCTAACTGTTCACCTTTTGACAGCAATTTTATAGCTGATAGAAATCCAGTTTGGTTCTGTAACGCTGGAACTTTAGAGACCTCAAGGTTTGATTTTCAGGAGTCATCATTTTTAGAGTGCCCAAGTTTTGACAGATAATTCATTCTACTTTCCCAGCAATTTTGTCATGAATTACACTTTTTAACTGAGAAAAATGCATTCTTTTAGGGCCCTATCTACATGAGGCAAGCGTTTGCCAACAATACTGTATTGTTCAGCACAGAACAGTTTTTCTTCCTCCGTATTGTCTACTGCAACAAAAGACTGCGTGAAAGGTAGAACCAGGCAAGAACTTGACTGGGTTTGATCAATTCTTGCTACTCAGGCTAACTTCTAGCACACGTTTTAATTTATTTATAGTGTGTGTGTGTGTGTGTGTGTGTGTGTGTGCACACTCGTGGACAAATTCAAATGAACACTCAATTTTACTTGTTCTAATTTCATGATTTGTAAATATTTTTATTTCTACTTTTCCTGAGTATAGAATATAAACTCCTTCTTATGAAGGAACATGTCTATTTTACTTGTACATATTTATTCTATTTATTTTATTTGGTTTATATGGTTTGTTTTGTTGTCTGTCTCCCCCTTCTAGACTGTGAGTCCACAGTTGGGTAGGGACTGTATGGGTTGCCAACTTTTACTTCCCAAGCGCTTGGTCCAGTGCTCTGCACACAGTAACGCTCAATAAATACGATTGAATGAATGAATGTTTGTACATATTTATTACTCTATTTTACTTGTACATATTTATTCTATTTATTTTATTTGGTTTATATGTTTTGTTTTGTTGTCTGTCTCCCCCTTCTAGACTGTGAGCCCGCTGTTGAGTAGGGACCATCTCTATATGTTGCCAACTTGTACTTCCCAAGCGCTTAGTACAGTGCTCTGCACACAGTAAGCGCTCAATAAATACGATTGAATGAATGAATGTTGGACTTAGCCAAGCTTTTAATATAGTGTTTTGCACTTATAAGGAGCCCAATCAATTTATGACTGCAATCACTTGGAAAATTCCCCTCAATTCAACAGAACAAGTGGATTGAGATGAACATTTTGATGAAACATTTTAGAGAAGCAGCGTGGCTCAGTGGAAAAAGCACGGGCTTTGAAGTCAGAGGTAATGAGTTCAAATCCCAGCTCTGCCAATTGTCAGCTGTGTGATTTTGGGCAAGTCACTTCACTTCTCTGTGCCTCAGTTACCTCATCTGTAAAATGGGGATTAAGACTGTGAGCCTCCTGTGGTACAATTTGATCACCCTGTAACCTCCCCAGAGCTTAGAACAGTACTTTGCACATAGTAAGTGCTTAATAAAAATGCCATTATTATTATTATCATTATTGATTGTGGAATAAAGTCTAGTAAGAACATTATGTCTTCGATAGTACACATGTGTGGTTTTATGTGTGTGTGTGAGAGAAAGAGAAGCAGTGTCTTTGATTGTACATGTGTGTGTTTGTGTGTGAGAGAGAAAGAAGCTGTGTTACCTAGTGGAAAGAGCATGGGCCTGGGAATTAGAAGGTCATGGGTTCTAATTCTGGCTCTGCCACTTGACTGTTGTGTGACCTTGGGCAAGTCACTTCACTTCTTGGTGCCTCAGTTGCCTCATCTGTAAATGGGCATTGAGACTGTGAGCCCCACGTGGGACAGGGAGTGTATCTAACCCAACGTGCTTATATCCACCCCAGCGCTTAGTACAGTGCCTGGCTCATAGTAAGCACTTGGCAAATACCATTATTATTATTTCCTTAATGAAGAACTTTGCACACATAAACATATATAACAATAATGATTTTATTGTTATACGTGAAGCACATACTGAGTGCCAAGCACCGTGTAAGTGCTGGGGGTAGATACAAGATAATCAGTTCCCGTATGAGGCTAACAGTTTGAGGGAGAACAGGCATTGAATCCCCATGTTGCAGGTGAGGGAGCTGAGGCACAGAGAAGTTAAGTGACTTGCTTAAGGTCACACAGCAGACAAGTGGCAGAGCCGGAATTAGAACCCATGACCTTCTTACTCCCAGGCTCATGGTCTATCCACGGCTCTATGCTGCTTCCATCACTGGCTGTGTTCGATGGCATTTGCACGCTCAACATCTCGGTCGCTTGGCCTTGACAGGCTTGTGTTGACAGGGAATATTTTCTGATTTTCTAACTGGGTTCTAGCCAGATCACCTAGTGATTGCCCTGATTGCAAACCGACATCGCTGATGGTGACCTTCTGTGCACAGCAGCAGTTGTGACCCAAGAGACATAACCTACCACACAAAATGCAGTGGGTATTTCCTAGCCAAAATATCTGCTGACTGTCTGAAAGTCATGGTTTTCAGGGATAAACAAGGGACTGTTTTAAAGTTTGCCATTGGGACAATACAATAGTATTGGTAGACACAATCCCTACCCTCAAGGAGTTTACAATCTAGGGGAGGAGACAGACATTAAATTAGATTAGAGCTAGGGTAACAGCAGAGTATACAAGAGCTGCAGGGGTGCGGTGAGTGTCAAAGTGTGTAAGGGGTATGAACCCTGAGATCATTTTAGGCAGCTTCCTTGTAGCTGAGATCCAGATTGTCAAACGTCTTTAATTCACAGAGCTGTGCCCACTTAGTTTGCCCCAAAGAGGGATAGAGCAGTGATACACTGAATCCCACTGCCACCGTAGTATTTATGGAGAGCAAAATATTTTTTATGGACTTTATAGGCACGACCAATTTTAGCTCATTTTTACGGACCATCCGTGAATTTATGGAGCAGCACGTTCTCTGCCATAGGGAGCGTACGCTCTGACAAGAGCTTTCAATTTAACAGAATGTAAGCTCTGTTGATGCTTTATCTCTCTCTCTCTCTCAGTCCCTTCCCTTTCCAGAGGTCCATCACCAAGGCTTCTTCATCTGCCTTTTTGCCTCTTCAATCCTTTCACCTCCCTCTCCTCATTAACCTTAAATTGAAACATGTCACAGCTGAAAACCTCCCAGGGAAATACAACTCCCTTTTGACAAAAAATATCCAGTCCCTCTACTTCCCTCTTTTGCCTTCCTCTTCCCCTGGTTTATGGAGGTCTTTGGTGTTACAGTGTTTGGTCTCAGGTGCTTCCAGATACTTGTCAGGATTATACTCAGTGCTCCAGGATGATGGTTTGATCAATCAGTCAATCATTAGCATTTACTGAACATCTATTGAATGCCATACATTGCACTGACTTGGGAGAATTCAACAGAAAAAAAAAACACATTGCTCACCCTCAAAGAATTTACAACTTGACAACTTGGACACAGTTTTCAGGAACCGACTGTGTCATAAGTCTGAGGGAAACCTGTAGTTTTCTTCTGTCTCTTCCTCTTGGGCAAACCAAATCTCATTTGGCCTTTCCCTGTTCTCTGAGAGATTAGGTTAAGTTCAATTCGGCGTCAGGAAGGAACAGTTCATTTTATGCCTTCTATATTTGATGCCCCTTTTGATCTGCAAGGTGCCCTGTCTCAGCTTAGATATGTAAGGGAATAAAAAAATAGGCTTGTCACAGTTAGAATCATTTTCTGGCTCATATGTTTCAGAAGAATGAAGATAGCATGGGGTTCTCTAGAACTTACTATTCCGTTCAAGTCATCTCTCCTTACACACCTGTTCACCTGTCATTTTGCATGCCCCAGGGTTAGCACTTGAAGAACAGGCAGAGGACCATTTGGAGACCCTGGGAAGCTTTACGAAACCTGCTGAGGTCTTTGATGAACCTCTGAATCAAGTGACTGACCATTCCTCATACTCCTGGGAGGGAGGGAGGTTTTTTTTTTTAATCTGAAATGTCAGGTCACTAACTTATCAAATTCAAATCAAACGTTAAGAATAAGCAGGCTTTTGCCCCCAAGATGTGTTGATTTGTGAAGAAAAGTAGGTGTGTGATCTATTTCCCACCCACACCTTCCCTCCTCAGGGCGGATGCCAAGAAATCTCCGGGAATCCAGCCTACCCAGTTTCCTGGGCCGCATTGTTTCAACTGAGGGCACACTATTTGCAAAGAGCTAGGAAATACTCCTCTTCCTCCGCCCCTGCCTATCACAATTTTCATCTTTGACATTTCTGCTCACACTCCTCCCATTTGTAATCCAGGTTCCAAGAAAGACTCCACCCATCATTCAATTAAGCCCCTTCTCTCTTCAGAAGCACAGTAATGAACTAAGCGGCCTCCTCCCCTCCAGCATTCCCTTGGTGTTCCCTGATATAGAAAAGTGAACATATAAAAAAATACCTAGTCAGTTCCCTTGCACCACATATAAAATAATAATAATAATATGGTATTTGTTAAGTGCTCACTATATGCCAAGCACTGTTCTAAGCACTGAGGTAGATACAAGGGAATCAGTTTGGACTCTATTTTCCTTTCCATTGGCAGAATTTATCTTCACTCTGTCCATAAATGCTTGGCCTAATGGATAGAGTACAGGCCTGGGTGTCAGAAGGACCTGGGTTCTAATCCCACTCTGCCATTTGCCCACTGTGTGACCTTGGGAAGTCATTTAGCTTTTTTGGGTCTCAGTTCCCTAATCTGTAAAATGGGGATTAAGACTGTGAGCCCCATCTGGGACCTGGGTTCTAATCCTACTCTGCCACTTGCCCGCCGTGTGACCTTGGGAAGTCATTTAGCTTTTGGGGGGGTCTCCGTTCCCTAATCTGTAAAATGGGGATTAAGACTGGGAGCCCCATCTGGGACCTGGGCTATGTCCAACCTGATTAGGTTGTATCTGGACTGTTAACTTGTTATGGGCAGGGAACATATCTGCTAATTGTGTTGCACAGTGCCCTGCACATAGTAATAATAATAACAATAATGATGGCATTTATTAAGCACTTACTATGTGCAAAGCACTGTTCTAAGCACTGAGGAGGTTACAAGGTGAACAGGTTGTCCCACGGGGGGCTCACGGTTTTAATCCCCATTTTACAGATGAGGAAACTGAGGCCCAGAGAAGTTAAGTGACTTGCCCAAAGTCACACAGCTGACAATTGGCGGAGCCGGGATTTGAACCCATGACCTGACTCCGAAGCTCGTGCTCTTTCCACTGAGCCATGTTGCTTCTTAATAATGATGGCATTTGTTAAGTGCTTACTATATGCCAAGTACTGTTCTAAGCACTGGGGAGGATACAGCGTGATCAGGTTGTCCCTCATGGGGCTCACAATCTTAATCCCCATTTTACAGATGAGGTAACGGAGGCACAGAGAAGTTAAGTGACTTGCCCAAAGTCACACAGCTGATAAGCGGTAGAGCCGGGATTTGAACCCATGACCTCTGACTCCCAAGCCCTTGCTCTTTCATCATCATCATCAATCGTATTTATTTTTCCTCTGAGCCATGCAATCATGACAGCCAAAGGCAGCGTGTGTGTGACCTGAAAGCCCTCCCAGCACCCCATAATGCCGGTTGATGGGAGATAATAATAATAATAATAATAATGATAATAAAATGATAATTGTGATATTTGTTAAGCACTTTGTGTCAAGCACTGTACTTACTAAGCACTGAGGGGAGATACAAAAGTCTCAGGTGGCTCATAGTCTAAGTAGGAATGCTTAGTGCAGTGTTCTGCACATAGTAAGCACTCAATAAATATGATTGATTGAGAATATGTATTGAATCCCCATTTTGCAGATGAGGGAATTAAGGCACAACAAAGTGAAGTGACTTGCCCAAAGTCACAGAGCAGGCATGTGGCAGAGCCAAGATTAGGACCCAAGTCCTCTCACTCCCATGTTCTTTCCTCTAGGCCACACTGCTTCTCCAACCACGAGGCCTGAACGCCCCTACCAGCTATGTTCATCATCATCATCATCATCAATCGTATTTATTGAGCGCTTACTATGTGCAGAGCACTGTACTAAGCGCTTGGGAAGTACAAATTGGCAATATATAGAGACAGTCCCTACCCAACAGTGGGCTCACAGTCTAAAAGGGGAGACAGAGAACAAAACCAAACATACTAACAAAATAAAATAAATAGAATAGATATGTACAAGTAAATAAATAAATAGAGTAATAAATATGTACAAACATATATACATATATACAGGTGTTGGGGGAAGGGAAGGAGGTAAGATGGGGGGGATGGAGAGGGGGACGAGGGGGAGAGGAAGGACGGGGCTCAGTCTGGGAAGGCCTCCTGGAGGAGGTGAGCTCTCAGCAGGGCCTTGAAGGGAGGGAGAGAGCTAGCTTGGCAGATGGGCAGAGGGATTGGGGGCATTCCAGGCCCGGGGAAGGACGTGGGCCGGGGGTCGATGGCGGGACAGGCGCGGGAAGCACCCCTGTGGGCATTTTTCCAAGTCACAGGACAAAAAGAGACATCCAGTCTAAAAGTCGGAAATTCCCATGGAGCCAGAGATCAATCAATCGTATTTATTGAGTGCTTACTGTGTGCAGAGCACTGTACTAAGCACTTGGGAAGTACAGGTTGGCAACATATAGAGACAGTCCCTACCCAACCGTGGGCTCACTGATTCTCAAGGAAGGGAAAGACCTAGGGAATCCTGATTCTTGCCCAGCACCCCCAGATCATATTCGGATAGGAAATCCAACTCTCAGGAAATAAATGCTTGCTGCTGTGTTACTATGGTGACGAGGCTGTTTTTAAATGACAATCATCATCATCATCATCGATCGTATTTATTGAGCGCTTACTGTGTGCACAGCACTGTACTAAGCGCTTGGGAAGTACAAATTGGCAACATATAGAGACAGTCCCTACCCAACAGTGGGCTCACAGTCTAAAAGACAATGCAACCAGGTGTAAAAGCTTCAGTGAAGACACCAAGGTTCACGTGTTTATGGGCCAATGGGAAACTTGTCAAGATAATTCACTATATACAGAAATCATCATCATCATCATTATCAATCGTATTTATTGAGCGCTTACTATGTGCAGAGCACTGTACTAAGCACTTGGGAAGGACAAATTGGCAACATATCGAGACAGTCCCTACCCAACAGTGGGCTCACAGTCTAAAAGACAGTGCAACCAGGTGTAAAAGCTTCAGTGAAGACACCAAGGTTCACGTGTTTATGGGCCAATGGGAAACTTGTCAAGATAATTCACTATATACAGAAATCATCATCATCATCAACCGTATTTATTGAGCGCTTACTATGTGCAGAGCACTGTACTAAGCGCTTGGTAAGTACAAATTGGCAACATATCGAGACAGTCCCTACCCAACAGTGGGCTCACAGTCTAAAAGACAGTGCAACCAGGTGTAAAAGCTTCAGTGAAGACACCAAGGTTCACGTGTTTATGGGCCAATGGGAAACTTGTCAAGATAATTCACTATATACAGAAATCATCATCATCATCAACCGTATTTATTGAGCGCTTACTATGTGCAGAGCACTGTACTAAGCGCTTGGTAAGTACAAATTGGCAACATATCGAGACAGTCCCTACCCAACAGTGGGCTCACAGTCTAAAAGACAGTGCAACCAGGTGTAAAAGCTTCAGTGAAGACACCAAGGTTCATGTGTTTATGGGCCAATGGGGAACTTGTCAAGATAATTCACTATATACAGAAATCATCATCATCATCAACCGTATTTATTGAGCGCTTACTATGTGCAGAGCACTGTACTAAGCGCTTGGGAAGGACAAATTGGCAACATATCGAGACAGTCCCTACCCAACAGTGGGCTCACAGTCTAAAAAGGGGAGAGAGAGAACAAAACCAAACATACTAACGAAATAAAATAAATAGAATAGATATGTACAAATATAATAGAGTAAAAAATATGTACAAACATATATACATATATACAGGTGCTGTGGGGAAGGGAAGGAGGTAAGATGGGGGGATGGAGAGGGGGAGAGGAAGGAAGGGGCTCAGTCTGGGATCCCACTAAGGCTCGGAAACCTTTTTATTCGCTGGACAAGCAGGAAGCTGCGAAACTGAGAAATTGAGTTGCCAAGTGATGTTTTAGCTTTGGGGGTCCAGAGTCAAACCTGCCTGCCAGGCAAAGGACCATAATTCTTGCAATACACTGCCCTCCGGTGGATTCGTGACTGAATTCAAGTCCCCAAATTAATCGCCTCTAACCTTGCTTTCCTTCAACACAAACCCTCTTTAATAATAATAATAATAATAGCATTTATTAAGCGCTTACTAGGTGCAAAGCACTGTTCTAAGAGCCGGGGAAGCTAACAAGGCCATCAGGTTGTCCCATGGGGGACTCACAGTCTTCATCCCCATTTTCCAGAGGAGGGGACTGAGGCCCAGAGACGTGAAGTGACTTGCCCAAAGTCACCCAGCTGAGAAGTGACGGAGCCGGGATTTGAACCCATAATAATAACTGCATTTGTTAAGCGCTTACTATGTGCAAAGCACTGTTCTAAGCGCTGGGCAGGTTACACGGTGATCAGGTTGTCCCACAGGGGGCCTCACAGTCTCAATTCCCATTTTGCAGACGAGGTAACTGAGGCACAGAGAAGTTAAGTGACTTGCCCAAAGTCACACAGCTGACAATTGGCGGAGATGGGATTTGAACCCATGACCTCTGACTCCAAAGCCCGGGCTCTTTCCACTGAGCCACGCTGCCTCTTTCGAATCCTCCTCGGGATTATCATGCAAGGAGTAAAGAATCTTCTACCACGAGCTAAATTTTATTATATCATGGAAAAATGTATTTGACCACTTCACCAGGAGGTTACCTGTTAGTATGTTTGGTTTTGTTCTCTGTCTCCCCCTTTTAGACTGTGAGCCCACTGTTGGGTAGGGACTGTCTCTATATGTTGCCAATTTGTACTTCCCAAGCGCTTAGTACAGTGCTCTGCACATAGTAAGCACTCAATACGATTGATGATGATGATGATTCTAATTACACCAGTTTGCATTCGTTCCAATTTCTGGTGATTTCCCCAGTGGATCTGCATCCATCTCTCCCCTATAAATCATTCCACCATTCTATTCATTGGCAAAAAAATTCTAATAAAAATTCTAATCATAAAAATTCTAATCATTTTTAGACTGCGAGCCCACTGTTGGGTAGGGACTGTCTCTATATGTTGCCAATTTGTACTTCCCAAGCGTTTAGTACAGTGCTCTGCACACAGTAAGCGCTCAATAAATACGATTGATGATGATGATTCCACCCTAACAAAAATCCCTAGCCTGTAAGTCAACATTTCCTCTTTCACAAAAGGAGCTTGTCCGTGTCTCAGTCACCTCTTCATATATGAATGCCAATCCTCAGTGTTTGTTGTATATGTATATTAGATGGAACATTCAATCAATCAATCAATCGTATTTATTGAGCGCTTACTGTGTGCAGAGCACTGTACTAAGTGCTTGGGAAGTACAAGTTGGCAACATATAGAGACAGTCCCTACCCAACAGTGGGCTCACAGTCTAGAAGGGGGAGACAGAGAACAAAACCAAACATACTAACAAAATAAAATAAATAGAATAGATATGTAAATAAATAGAATAGATATGTATATATAAGATATAAAATTCAATTTTATTCACTGTGGTTATTATTATTGCTTTTATTATGGTACTTGTTAAGCACTTACTTATCAAGCACTCTACTTAGGCTGGCATAAATACAAGATCATTGGGTTGGACATAGTCTCTGTCCTACTAGATGCTGTCAGTCTAAGAGACAAGGCTTGATTCCAATACTTGCGAATATTTCTGCTTCCCCCATTAGACCATAAGTTCCTTGTGTCTTGGGCTTTTGCTATACTGTCCAAGAACTTTATTGAGCTGACTACATGCTATGCACCTGGGGTCCATACAGGTTATGCGGTAAGACACAGACTGCCCCACGTGACGCTCTCGATCTATTTTACCCCCATTTTAGGGATGAAAAAACCAAGGCCCAGACCATTTCATCCATCCAGGTGCTATCCATCTGGCCCAGACCAATTTCAAGATAGAACCTCCCCACAGCACCTGTATATATGCTTGTATGCATTTATTACTCTTTTATTTGTACATATTTATTCTATTTATTTACCTGTATATATGTATATATGTTTGTACATATTTATTACTCTATTTATTTTACTTGTACATATCTATTCTATTTATTTTATTTTGTTAGTATGTTTCGTTTTGTTCTCTGTCTCCCCCTTTTAGACTGCGAGCCCACTGTTGGGTAGGGACTGTCTCTATATGTTGCCAACTTGTACTTCCCAAGCGCTTAGTACAGTGCTCTGCACACAGTAAGCGCTCAATAAATACGATTGATTGATTGATTTTATTTTGTTAATACGTTTGGTTTTGTTCCCTGTCTCCCCCTTCTAGACTGTGAGCCCACTGTTGGGTAGGGACCGTCTCTATATGTTGCCAAGTTGTACTTCCCAAGCGCTTAGTACAGTGCTCTGCACACAGTAAGCGCTCAATAAATACGATTGAATGAATGAACCTCATGGGTAGAAACCTCTAATGGCAGGGACAAATAATTAAGATGACAATCAGATTTATAAAAAGAGAATCAGAGGAGGAAAACAAAGGAAGTAGCAACTGATTGAGCCCCACACTTTGGGAAATGATCTTGCCTGCTGGTCTGCAAGTCTTTGAATTCAGGGATCATATCTACTAACTCTGTCATACTCATCCGGTGCTTAGGTCAGTGCTCTACGTCCAGCAAGCATTCATAATAAATAATGATAATTTATTAAGTGGGTATTATGTGCCAGGCACTGTCCTGAGTAATGGAATAGAAATGAGATAATCAGATAGGGCACTGTCTCCACTCCATAAAGCGTTCCCAATCTGAAAAGGAGAGTGGGTAGGTAGCTTGTCCACTCATTCATTCAATCGTATTTATTGAGCGCTTACTGTGTGCAGAGCACTGTACTAAGCACTTGGGAAGTACAAGTTGGCAGCATATAGAGACAGTCCATACCCAACAACAGGCTTACAGTCTAGAAGGGGGACACAGAAAACAAAACATGTAGACAGGTGTCAAAACCGTCAGAATAAGCAGTGTGGCCTAGAGGAAAAAGCATGGGCCTGAGCATCAGAGGACCTGGGTTCTAATCCCAGCTCTGCCACTTGAGTGCTGTGTGACCTTGGGCAAGTCACTTAACTTCTCTGTGCCTCAAATTCCCTCATCCGCAAAATGGGGATTCAATACTTGCTCTTCCATCTACTTCAATGGTAAGTACCATGTGGGACCTGGCTACATTGTTTCTACTCCAGAGCTTAGTATGGTGCTTAGCACACAGAAAGCACTTAACAAATGCCAAAATTATTTTACTTGTGAGGAAACAGACACAGATAAGTTAAGTGACTTACTCTAGGTCACACAGCAGAGTCTAAATTGGGAATAGATGCTGACTCTCCTGATAGTCCTGCGCTTCTTTCACCTAGGCCACGCTCTCTTTTCTTTCACACTCGTTCATCAAACTTAGCACTGCTCCAAAACAATTTGACCTTTCCTTTGTCTAGCTACTTCTTCTCTGTGTGATATCGGGCTCGTGGGATCTCGAAAGAAAGGGGTAGCAAGGCGTTTCTGTGCTGAATTCTCTGTGGCATGAGATTAGAGAGTTTATTATTCCTAAAGCAAAAAATGCTTTCAGTCAGGATAAAAAACTGATGCTCGACACTCAAGCTTAAAATGAAAAAAAAAATGATGTGACAACTCAAGAGGCTAGGAACGCTGATGAAGGCATCAGAAACCCAAAAAAATGTCACTCGGTGACAGGGATTGGGTTTTTCAGATTTTGGTGCAAGTTTTAGAGGAATTGCAGTCACTCACAAGCACATGTGCTCTCCAAACAGGTAGAGTTACCCAGGAAAGGGGCCAATCAATAAACCCTTCATCATTTTATGTTGCCAACTTGTACTTCCCAAGCGCTTAGTACAGTGCTCTGCACACAGTAAGTGCTCAATAAATACGATTGATTGATTGATTTTATTGGGGGTTTGGAAGGTGATAAAGGCACTGAACTAGGTGAGAATGGGTATTCAGAGGGGGTAAGGAAGAAGAGAGAAGGAGAAAGAAGAAAGATGGTAGGAGGAAAAAGAGGAAAGGAGTAAAATGTAGAGTAGAACAAAGAATGAGGAAGAAAAGGAGGAGGAAGTACAAGAAGGGATCAGGAAGCAGAGAAGCAGCATGGCCCAGTGATAGAGCATGGGCTTGGGTGTCAGAAGGAGCTGGGTTGTAATCCTGGTTCCCCAACTTGTCTGCTAAGTGACCTTAGGCAAGTCACTTAACTTTTCTGGGCCTCAGTTACCACAGCAAAATGAGGATTAAAATTGTGAGCCCCATATTCATTCATTCAGTCGTATTTATTGAGCACATACTGTGTGCAGAGCACTGTACTAAGCGCTTGGGAAGTCCAAGTTGGCAACATATAGAGACGGTCCCTACCCAATAGCGGGCTCACAGTCTAGAAGGGGGAGACAGACGACAAAACAAAACATATTAACAAAATAAAATAGACTAGTAAATATGTAGAAGTAAAATTAATAGAGTAATAAATATGTACAAATATATATACAGGGGCTGTGGGGAGGGGAAGGAGGTACGGCGGTGGGGAGGGATCCCTTGGGGCTGCCTCTCCTGGGCCCCCAGGCTTGACAAAGCTATGGACACAGGCCCACCTGTCCCCCGAGAGCACCCCAAACACTCAGGTCCAGAAACTGGAGTCTTCATTGCTTTGCTGAGCCGGTGCCTCATTCTCGCCTGTCCCGCCACCGACCCCCGGCCCACGTCCTCCCCCGGGCCTGCAATGCCCTCCTTCTGCCCATCCGCCAAGCTAGCTCTCTTCCTCCCTTCAAGGCCCTACTGAGAGCTCACCTCCTCCAGGAGGCCTTCCCAGACTGAGCCCCTTCCTTCCTCTCCGCCTCGTCCCCCTTTCCATCCTCCCATCTTACCTCCTTCCCTTCCTCACAGCACCTGTATATATGTATATATGTTTGTACATATTTATTACTCTATTTATTTTACTTGTACATATCTATTCTATTTATTTTATTTTGTTAGTATGTTTGGTTTTGTTCTCTGTCTCCCCCTTTTAGACTGTGAGCCCACTGTTAGGTAGGGACTGTCTGTATATGTTGCCAACTTGGACTTCCCAAGCGCTTAGTACAGTGCTCAGCACACAGTAAGCGCTCAATAAATATGATTGATTGATTGATTGATTGATTCCCCTCACACTTTCCGGGACCGAGCCATAGTCAAGGTCGTGACCTCTGGACCTCGTGGCTCACTGGGCTCGGACGATCCACCCGAGCCAGCAGGGAAGGATTAGTGTCTTCCAGTGGAATAATCCCACTTACATTAAACCAGCACTAACCAAGTTGTCTAGTTTTAAATTGCCGGCACCAAACCATTCTTACGGGAGAGATCTGTGTGTGCTGGAAGCTGATTCTTAACGCCCCCAATATGGGACAGGGACTGTGTGCAACCTGATTAGCTTGTAATAATAATAATGATAGCATTTGTTAAGCGCTTACTATGTGCAAAGCACTGTTCTAAGTGCTGGGGGAATTCAACATGATCAGGTTGTCCCACGTGGGGCTCACAGTCTTAATCCCCATTTTACAGATGAGGTAACTGAGGCTCAGAGAAGTTAAGTGACTTGCCCAATGTCACACAGCAGACATGTGGCGAAGCCGGGATTCAAACCCATGACCTCTGACTCCAAAGCCTGTGCTCTTTCCACTGAGCCACGGTGCTTACAACAGTGCTTGACACATAGTAAGCACTTAAATACCATCATCATCATCATCATTTGGGGGTGAGTGCGGGAAGTAAAGGAGATGCAAACGATGTTACCTGGAAAATGACAGGGAGGGGACCAAAATCAGCGGAAATATGCAGTAGAGCAGGGTGAAGTCCTGTTTTGATGTCTGTCTCCCCGCTTCAGGACTGTAAACCCACTGTGGGTAGGGATTGTCTCTCTTTAATCAATCAATCAATCATATTTATTGAGTGCTTACTGTGTGCAGAGCACTGTACTAAGCGCTTCGGAAGTACAAGTTGGCAACATATAGAGATAGTCCCTACCCAACAGTGGGCTCACAGTCTAGAAGAATAATAATGGCATTTATTAAGCGCTTACTATGTGCAAATCACTGTTCTAAGCACTGGGGAGGTTACAAGGTGATCAGGTTGTCCCACATAGGGCTCACAGTCTTCATCCCCATTTTACAGATGAGGTAACTGAGGCCCAGAGAGGTTAAGTGACTTGCCCAAAGTCACACAGCTGACAAGTGGCGGAGCGGGATTTGAACCCACGATCTCTGACTCCAAAGCCCGGGCTCTTTCCACTGAGCCACGCTGCTTCTCTTTATTGCTGAATTGTACTTTCCAAGTGCTTAGTACGATGCTCTGCACGCAGTAAGTGCTCAATAAATATGATTGAATATATGAATGAATGACTATTATAAATCTCAAACAGCTGCTGAGTTTCCAACTATTTTCCAAGCAGCAATGGCAGTCTGTGGACTCTTGCTGATAACAGGGTTTTCTGCCTACCCAGAGAACTGCCAAGAACTAGCTTTTGGATCTGTGTCCCCTACTAGACTGTAAACGTCTGAGGAAAGGGATCATATCTAGAATAATAATGTATTCTCCCAAGTGTTTAGTACAGAGCTTTGCACACCAGGGGTGCTCAACAAATACCAGTCATGATGATGGGCAGTGAGGCTGTCTTGGAGGAGTTATGATTTCTTCATCAATTGGTCAAATTTTATTTATTGAGCATGTACTAAGAGCCCCAGACTTAGTCCTTGGGAGGTTACAACAGAGTTGGTAGACATGATCTGCCCGCAAGGAGTTTACAAAGTAGTTTACAACCCGTCTAGACTGTAAACTTGTTGTTGGCAGGGAATGGGTCTGTTTTACTGTTGTATTGTACTCTTCCAAGTGCTTAGTGCAGTGCTCTGTGCACAGTAAGTGCTCAATAAATATGATTGATAGTGGATCTGTAAAAATCAGTCAGTAGTATTTATTGAGCACTTACGGTGCGCAGAGCACAGACCTGAGCGCTTGGGAGAATACAAAGCAATAGTTCAGTGCTTAGAACAGTGCTTTGCATATAGTAGGCGCTTAATAAATACCATTAAAAAAAATAGTGCTGGTAGACACATCCCCTGCCCACAATGAATTAATAATAATAATAAGGATGGTATTTGTTAAGCACTTATTATGTGCCAAGCACTGTTCTAAGCACTGGGAGGATACAAGGTAATCAGGTTGTCCCACATGGGGCTCACAGTCTTAATCCCCATTTTACAGATGAGGGAACTGAGGCCCAGAGAAGTTAATGGTAGCAGCATGGCTCAGTAGAGAAGCAGCATGGCTCAGTGGAAAGAGCCCGGGCTTTGGAGTCAGAGGTCATGGGTTCAAATCCCGACTCTGCCAATTGTCAACTGTGTGACTTTGGGCAAGTCACTCCACTTCTTTAAGCTTAGAGAAACTTAGAGAAGCAGTGTGGCTCAGCGGAAGGAGCCCGGGCTTTGGAGTCAGAGGTCATGGGTTCGAATCCCAGCACCACCACAAGTCTGCTGTGTGACCTTGGGCAAGTCACTTCACTTCTCTGAGCCTCAGTTACCTCATCTGTAAAAATGGGGATTAAGACTGTGAGCCTCCCGTGGGACAACGTGATCACATTGTATCCCCCCGGCGCTTAGAACAGTGCTTTGCATATAGTAAGCGCTTAACAAATGCCATCATTATTATAAGTGACTTGCCCAAAGTCACACAGCTGACAGGTGGCGGAGCCGGATTAGAACTCATGACCTCTGACTCCCAAGCCCGGGATCTTTCCACTGAGCCACGCTGAGTTAACAGTTTAGAGGGTAGGGAAAAGACACCAGTTCTCCCTCCTTTTTAGAGCTCCACTTGGGACAGGGTTGGTGTCTGATCCGCTTCTATCCCCCAGACTTAGGACAGTGCTTTACAAATATTGTTATAATAATTAAATTCAAAAGGCAACCTCAAGCACCTGTACATTTTTATGTTCTGACAATCCATAGGGATGTCCTTGTGTTCTTTCAAAGCAGTTTGGAGAAAAGGTTTGAAGAAAAAAAATGAAGATAAAAGTTAAATTTAATATGGAAAGCTGAGCAGTCTAGTGGATAGGGCATGGCCCTGGGAGTCCAAAGGACCTGGGTTCTAATCCCGGCTCTGCCACTTTTCTGTTGCGTGACCTTGGGCAAGTCGTTTCACTTCTCTGGGCCTCAGTTACCTCATCTGTAAAATGGGGAATGAGACTGTGAGCCCCACGTGGGACAGGAACTGTGTCCAACCCGATCTGCTTGTATCCACCTCAGTGCTTAATACAGACAAGCAGCATGGCTCACTGGAAAGAGCCCGGGCTTTGGAGTTAGAGGTCATGGGTTCAAATCCCGGCTCTGCCAATTGTCAGCTGTGTGACTTTGGGCAAGTCACTTAACCTCTCTGTGCCTCAGTTAACCTCATCTGTAAAATGGGGATTAAGACTGTGAGCCCCACGTGGGACAACCTGATCACCTTGTAACCTCCCCAGTGCTTAGAACAGTGCTTTGCCCATGGTAAGCGCTTAATAAATGCTATCATTATTATTATTATTACAGTGCCTGGCACATAGTTAAGCACTTAACAAATACCATTATTTACTTATTTTTTATTTACAAAATGGGAATAAAGGATTGGTCGCCCCATCAAAATCGGGGAGCCTTTGGAGACTCCGATCCAGACCTGCCATAGCAGTGTCAAAATAGAGGGTCTTGAATTTCTTTTTTTTGTATCTTCGAAGTTGGCTCTGTGTTTCTCAAATAAAAGTCTGAAGCAGATCATCTCCCAAAGCGACTCTTGATATTTTTCTGTTTTTAACCACATGCTTTCTTTGAAGTCTCCAGCGAACCATTTGCTGCACTAAAAGAGCCAATTTATTATAGGAAGCAGAGTAGTCTTCAAGAGTCAACACCCCTTTCTGGAAGTTGAGCTAGGGATCCACTCTCCTTAGTCACACATGTAATATTAGGAGCCAGAGGTGAACACTTTAATAGTTCCTTCCTAAGAACTGATGTACCAGAACTCTGCTCCCTAGCATTTCACTCTGAAATTACTCAGAGAATAGCATTGCCTTCGACTGATGTAGCTCTCCAATAATGGAGAAATAAAAGGGGATCCAAGCAGAATGGCCGCTGGGGAAATCAGAAAGTTCCCTACAACATAGACAGGAAAGGTCAGGGTGGCCATTGGCTCTCAAATAAAAACTGCTCACCCATCCTCCACAAAGCTGGAAAACCAAACCAGACTGCTTCAAGCTCACGAGAAGGAAAATTACTCTGAAATCTTCCCAGGCTAAGGGATCCTCACAGTCCTCAATGTTGAACACCTTGTTAATCTGCCAAACCCAAACCATATTTAACTACGTCTACCCCGTGACTTGCTTGCGGCATCCTTCAGTCAAGGGAGCATAGGATTGTGGTGTAAAACAAAAGTTATCCATCTCTGCTAGTATGCCTGCCAAATCACTGCCAGGCTGAATTGAATTTTACTGTAGGCTTGATGGAGCTCACCTCCTCCTCCTCCTCATCAATCGTATTTATTGAGCGCTTACTGTGTGCAGAGCACTGTACTAAGCACTTGGGAAGTACAAGTTGGCAACATATAGAGACAGTCCCTACCCAACAGTGGGCTCACAGTCTAAAAGAAGGCCTCCTTCCCAGACTGAGCCCCCTTCTTCCTCTCACCCTACCTCCTTCCCCTCCCCACAGCACCTGTATATATGTATATATGTTTGTACAGATTTATTACTCTATTTATTTTACTTGTACATATTTACTATTCTATTTATTTCGTTAATATGTTTTGTCGTCTGTCTCCCCCTTCTAGACTGTGAGCCCGCTGTTGGGTAGGGACCGTCTCTAGATGTTGCCAGCTTGTACTTCCCAAGCGCTTAGTACAGTGCTCTGCACACAGTAAGCGCTCAATACGATTGAATGAATGAATCTCTTTAGTTATTTTTTTTTTTTTAATGGCATTTATTAAGCGCTTACTATGTGCAAAGCACTGTTCTAAGCGCTGGGAACGTTACAAGGTGATCAGGTTGTCCCATGGGGGCTCACAGTCTTCATCCCCATTTTACAGATGAGGTAACTGAGGCCCAGAGAAGTGAAGTGACTTGCCCAAAGTCACACAGCTGACAAATGGCAGAGCTGGGATTTGAACCCAAGACCTCTGACTCCAAAGCCCAGGCTCTTTTCCACAGAGCCACGCTGCTTCTCCTTCTCTTATTTCACTTTCCTCCCCCAGAGAGAAAAGCATCTCCAATTTAAAACTCATTCATTATTAATCAGTGGTATTTTTTGAGTGCTTACTGTGTGCAGAGGACTGTACTAAGCACTTGGGAGGGTATAACGCGGCAGAATTGGAAGATACAGTTCCTGTCAACAACAAGCATGCAGTCTGCCATTTCAATCACCTTTCAAATTATTGATTGGGTATTGCTAGCCTTTCCTGAGTCCTCTAGACTGTGAGCTCATTGTGGGAAGGGAATGTCACTGTTTTTTGTTGTGTTGTACTCCTCCCTGTCACCAAAAGTGGGGCATGGCTCCATTGACATAAGGACCCTCAAGACTCTTCTCCCCTCCTCTAGACTGTAAGCTCGTTATGGGCAGGGAACATGTCTACCAACTCTGTTATATTTGTACTTCCAATTTGTACTTCCCAAGCGCTTAGTTAGGGTTAGGGTCATATCATATATATATATATATATATATATATATATATATATATATATATGTTATAGTTATAATTGTACTTCCAATTTGTACTTCCCAAGCACTTAGTACAGTGCTCTGCACATAGTAAGCGCTCAATAAATACAATTGATTGATTGATTGATTATATTGCAGTCTCTCAAGTGCTGGAAAGCAGCGTGGCATAGTGGATAGAGCCCAGGCTTAGGAGTCAGAAGGTCATGGGTTCTAGTCCCGGTTCCGCCACTCACTTTTTGTGTGGCCTTGGCTAAATCACTTCTCTGGGCCTCAATTACCTCATCAGTAAAATGGGTACTGAGACTGTGAGCCCCACGTGGGACAGGGACTGTGACCAACCCGATTTGCTTGTATCCACCCCAGGGTTTAGTACAGTACCTGACACGTAGTAAGCACTGAACAAATAACACAATTAGTAGTAGTAGTAGTAACACAATGCTCTACACACAGCAAGTACTCAGTAAAAAGCAGCGTGGCTCATTGGAAAGAGCACGGGCTTTGGAGTCAGGAGTCATGGGTTCGAATCCCAGCTCTACCACTTGTCTGCTGTATGACCTTGGGCAAGTCACTTAACTTCTCTGAGCCTCAGTTCCCTCATCTGTAAAATGGGGATTAAGATGGTGAGCCCCACGTGGGACAACTTGATCACCTTGTATCCCCCACAGCGCTTAGAACAGTGCTCTGCACATAGTAAGTGCTTAACAAATGCCATTATTATTATTATTATTATTAATTGCAGTGTGGCTCAGTGGAAAGAGCCCTGGCTTGGGAGTCAGAGGTTATGGAGTCAAATCCTGACTCCGCCAACTGTCAGCTGTGTGACTTTGGGCGAGTCACAACTTCTCTGTACCTCAGTTCCCTCATCTGTAAAATGGGGATGAAGACTGTGAGCCCCACGTGGGACAACCTGATCACCTTGTAGCCTCCCCAGCGCTTAGAACAGTGCTTTGCACATAGTAAGCGCTTAACAAATGCCATTATTGTTATGATTGATTGATTGACCCCTGTGAAATCAATTATATTGAGCGCTTACTGTGTGCATAGCACTGTACTAAGCGCTTGGGAAGTCCAAGTTGGCAACATATAGAGACAGTCCCTACCCAACAGTGGGCTCACAGTCTTAAAGGGGGAGACAGAGGAAAAAAACCAAATATACTAACAAAATAAAATAAATAGAATAGATATGTACAAGTAAAATAAATAGAGTAATAAATATGTACAAACATCTATACAGGTGCTGTGGGGAAGGGAAGGAGGTAAGATGGGGGGGATGGAGAGGGGGACGAGGGGGAGAGGAAGGAAGGGGAATCCAAACCAGGCTGGTTATTCTACCATCCTCCAGGGTAACACAGTCTCCTTGGGAAACACTGAGCCTTACACAACCCAAAGAGTGAGCTACACAACTCAGATTGTCACCAACTTCCCAGCAGTCTTAATATCCAAGCAAGGCTCAGGTCTCAAGAACCTCACAGCCTTGTTCCTCTGGCCACACCATCAGTAGCCAGCCTTGACTCAGGATCAGAAGATGACTTGCCATCACCCTATCTCTTTCAGCCTCCAAGAACACAAGCCAGATTCAAGCCAAGGCCCTGGAGATAAAACTAGGAACTATTAGACTTTTTTTAAAAAAAAATGCTATTTGTTAAGCATTTACTATGTGTCAAAAACTGCTCTATAGACTAGGGAAGATTGGACACAGTCCCTGTCCCACTTGGGGATACAGTCTAAGCAGGAGGGAGAACAGGAGAACTGAGACACAGAGAAGTTAAGTGACTTACCCGAGGTCACACAGCAAGCATTTGGCAGAGGCAGGATTAGAACCCAAGTCCCCTGACCGTGCCGGACCCGTGCTCTTTTCACTAAGCCAGGCTGCTTCTCCCATTCTCTCTCTGGTGCTTAATTGCAGTGCTCTACAGTAAGCCTTCAAATTTCATGGATTGATTGATAGAGTGTCAAAAAATCCCCCACTGCCTTGCTGTTGGTCCAGTGGGTAGAACACAGCTGCCGGAATCAGACAACCTAGTTCTAGAACTGGATCTGCAAACAGAGGAATATTTTCAGGGACTATGCCTTAGTGGTGAAGGTTTCCTACTGAAGAACTACCTAGGGAGTTTCCACAAGGTGAAATTCTGATAAATAACGCAGTTGGACAAGTCCCGACACTTGGTCACTTTGGCTGTAAATAGGAAAAAAAAATAGTGTGTGCTTCATAGTGTGCGGCACTCTTGCATTTCTCTTGCTGTCAGTCAGCCATATATATTGAGTGCTTACTGTGTGCAGAACACTGTAATAAGTGCTCGGGAGAGTACAATGCAACAAGAAACAGACCCATCCCTGCCATAACAAGCTTACAGCAGTCTTCCTGCCTAGTGTGAGCCCGACTGGCAGGAATGAGAAAACCAAAGTGTCACTGTATGAACCATCATCATTTCCTCTGCACCATTTCTAGGCCCTGGAAGCCTCAGAATCAAGGCCTCCTGGCAAAACTATTTTTCTTCCCTTATTAACACTCACTCCCATCACCCTCATCAGATTTTCCAGACATTTAACTCCCTCCTTAGCCCCCTGTTCCTCCTCCTCCTCCATCCCTTACCCCCAACTTCACCTACGTCACTAGTAAAATTAACACCATCAGGTCTGAGCTCCCCAAAGTCACCCCTTCCCCATCCCCATCCCCCTCCATGCTCTCAACCTTCTCCGCCACTTTCCCATCCTTCCCAGCAATATCTTCAGATGAGATCTCCTTCCTCAAGTGCCACCCCATCCACCTGTGCTTCAGACCCCATTCCCTCTCATCTTATGAAAACTCTTGCCCCTTCCATCCTTAACTTCCATCTTCACCCACTCACTCTCCACTGGTTCCTTCCCCTCTGCCTTCAAACATGCCCACATCTCCCCCATCTTAAAAAAACCCCTCTCGAGCCCACTGCCCCTTCTAGTTATCACCCTATCTCCCTCCGACCCTTCCTTTCCAAACTTCCAGAACAAGTTGTCTAAACTCGCTGCCTTGAATTCAGCTCCAACTCTTTCCTAGACCCCCTCCAATCTAGCTTCTGTCCCCTACACTCCAATGAAACTGCCCTCTCAAAGGTCACCAATAACCTCCTTCTTCCCAAATCCAATGGCTCCTACTCTAACCTAATCCTCCTCTACCTCTCAGCTGCCTTCGACACTGTGGCCCACCCCCTTCTCCTCAAAATGCTATCCAACCTTGGCTTCACAAACTCTGTCCTCTCCTGATTCTCCTCTTATCTCTCTGGCCGTTCATTCTCAGTCTCCTTTGCGGGCTCCTCCTCCCCCTCCCATCCCCTTACAGTAGGGGTTCCTCAAGGGTCAGTTCTTGGTCCCCTTTTGTTCTTTATCTATACTCACTCCCTCCAATGGCTCCCATGGCTTCAACTATCATCTCTACACTGATGACACCCAAATCTACATCTCCACCCCTGTTATCTCTTCCTCCCTCGAGGCTCGTGTCTCCTCCTGCCTTCAGAACAACTCCACCTGGATGTCTGCCCACCATCTAAAACTCAATATGTCCAAGACTGAGCTTCTTATTTTCCCTCCCAAACCCTGTACTCTCTGTAACTTTCCTGTCACTGTGGACAGCACTGCCATCCTTCCCGTCTCACAAGCCCGCAAACTCGGTGTCATCCTCGACTCCGCTCTCTCATTCACCCTACACATCCAATCCTTCATCAAAACCTGCCGGTCTCACCTCCACAGCATCGCCAAGATCTGCCCTTTCCTCTCCAACCAAACTGCCACCTTGCTGGTTCAGTCTCTCATCCTATCCCAACTGGATTACTGCATCAGCCTCTTTTCTGATCTCCCATCCTCCTGTTGCTCCCCGCTTCAGTCTATACTTCACTCTGCTGCCTGGATTATCTTTGTACAGAAATGCTCTGGACATGTCATTCCCCTCCTCAAAAATCTTCAGTGGTTGCCTATCAACCTTTGAATCAAGCAAAAACTCTCACTCTCGGCTTCAAGGCTGTCCATCACCTCGCCCCCTCCTATCTCACCTCCCTTCTCTCCTTCTACAGCCCGGCCTGCCCACTCTGCTCCTCTGCCGCTAACCTCCTCACTGTACCTCGTTCTCACCTGTCCCACCGTCGACCCCCCGGCCCACATCTTACCTCTGGCCTGGAATGTCCTCCCTCCACACATCTGCCAAACTAGCTCTCTTCCTCCCTTCAAAGCCCTACTGAGAGCTCACCTCCTCCAGGAGCCTTCCTGGACTGAGCCCCCACTTTGTCCTCTCCTCCTCCTTCCCTCCTCATCGCCCCCCCTCCATCTGCCCTACTCCCTTCCCCTCCCCACAGCACTTGTATATATTTGTATATATTTATTACTCTATTTCATTTGTACATATCACTTTATTTTATTAATGATGTGTATATAGCTATAATTCTATTTATTCTGATGGTATTGATACCTGTCAAACTTGTTTTGTTGTCTGTCTCCCCCTTCTAGATTGTGAGCCTGTTGTTGGGTAGGGACCATCTCTATATGTTGCAGATTTGTACTTCACAAGCACTTAGTACAGTGCTTTGCACACAGTAAGCGCTCAATAAATATGATTGAATGAATGAAAGGCCCAGCTGTCATTTTCATCATCCATTATCATCCCTGCATAAAACCCATCACATGGGGACCCTCCAAGGAGGTCTTTGAACTCAAGTGGCAAAGAAACTGAAAGGTCAGAGGACCCCCAAGCAGCCTGCATGAGTGATTAGTAATTTTTCAGTGGGCAGCTCAGTACAGAGACTTGTTACTATGGATTTCGGCTTTTTGGAATACCATCTGACTCGACAATGGGAAACAGCTGCTGCGGGAGTCTTCAATTCGGTCCACATTGCGGCAAAGCGGTAATTGGTTCCTTCTGGCATAGGGCTTTTGGCTTTCGCCTCCAATTTGGATTATAATGTACTGAAGACCCACAGGGAATGGGAGGGGGCCTTTTTATTTTAATCATTATAAGTTCTTGAAGGCCAGATTTCCTTTCAGATGAGACATTTAGATTTTCTTTCTCTCTAGGCTCGGGGAGGGACGGGGCTAGGGCTTGTATAAATCAATTCACTTTTAGATGTAATAATAATAATGATGGCATTTATTAAGCGCTTGCTATGTGCAAAGCACTGATCTAAGCTCTGGGGAGGTTACAAGGTGATCAGGTTGTCCCACGGGGGGCTCACAGTCTTAATCCCCATTTTACAGATGAAGTAACTGAGGCCCAGAGAAGTTAAGTGACTTGCCCAAAGTCACACAGCTGACAATTGGTGGAGCTGGAATTTGAACCCCTGACCTCTGACTCCAAAGCTCTTTCCACTGAGTCACACTGCCTCTCAGTGTAGCCTGGCCTTCTCAATGTAGGCCAGGCTGCCTCCTGCCCATCTTTCTATTCCTCTCCAATTGTCTTACTCATTTTTTTAAAATAGCATTTCTTGAGCACTTACTATATGTCAGTCACTGTACTAAGATACAAAGTAATCATCATCATCATCATCAATCGTATTTATTGAGTGCTTACTGTGTGCAGAGCACTGTACTAAGCACTTGGGAAGTACAAGTTGGCAACATATACAGTCTCTACCCTAATCGGGTTGGACACAGTCCATGTTCCACATGGCACTCACAGTATTAATCCTTGTTGTACAGATGAGGTCACTGAGGCACAGAGAATAATAAAAATAATGTTGGTATTTGTTAAGCGCTTACTATGTGCCAAGCACTGTTCTAAGCACTAGGGGATTCAAGGTAATCAAGGTTGTCCCATGTGGGGCTCACAGTCTTCATCCCCACTTTACAGATGAGGGAACCGAGGCACAGAGAATCAATCAATCGTATTTACTGAGTGCTTACTGTGTGCAGAACACTGTACTAAGCGCTTGGGAAGTACAAGTTGGCAACATATAGAGACAGTCCCTACCCAACAGTGGGCTCACAGTCTAAAAGGGGGTGACGGAGAACAAAACCAAACATACTAACAAAACAAAATAAACAGAATAGATATGTACAAGTAAAATAAATAAATAGAGTAAAAAAGAGTTAAGCGACTTGCCCAAAGTCACACAGCTAACAGAGAAGTTAAGTTACGTGCCCAATTTCACACAGCAGACAAATGGCGGAGCTGGGATAAGAATCCAGGTTCTTGTGATTGCCAAGCCCCCGCTCTATCAATCAATCATACTTATTGAGCGCTTACTGTGTGCAGAGCACTGTACTAAGCGCTTGGGAAGTACAAGTTGGCAACATATAGAGACAGTCCCTACCCAACAGTGGGCTCACAGTCTATCCACTAGGCTATGCTGCTTCTCTGGCTTTTCTTTCACACCCCTCTCCCTAACTGCTGTAAACTAGTTGCGGTATGTGTCTGCCAACTCTATTGCATTGCACTCTCTCTCAAGTGCTTAGTACAGTGCTCTAAATATAGTAAGCACTCAATAAATACACTGATGATCGTAATGCAAAGAGAAGCCGTGTGGCCTTGTGGATAGAGCACGGCCCTGGGAGTCCGAAGGACCTGGGTTCTATTCCTGGTTCTTCTACTTGTCTTGTCTTCTAGACTGTGAGCCCACTGTTGGGTAGGGACTGTCTCTATATGTTGCCAGCTTGTAATTCCCAAGCGCTTACTACAGTGCTCTGCACACAGTAAGTGCTCAATAAATGCGATTGCTTGATTATATGAATTTTGGAAAGTAATTTAACTTCTCTGGGCCTCAGCTACCTTATCCATAAAACGAGGATTAAGCCTCGGGTCCAACTCAGTTGCTTTGATTCTACCCCAGAGCTTAGTACAGTGCCTGGCACATAGTAAGCACTTAAACAACCACGGTTATTATTATTAAGGGCAATTTCGTTTCTTCCTAGCAAACCTACAGCTTATATTTCTGCATTTCTGAACTTGTTGATGCGAATAGATCCCAGGTCCCTTGCCCCTTCCCCCAAACCCTGAAAGAGCTATTTTTCCCCCCTTGTTCAAAGTAGATTATGCATTCACGCCCTCCGGCCACTTTGAATTCAAGAAGATCACAAGGATGCCAGCACATTAGCAACTTGGTTAAAAAAAAAAATTCTCAACCACCTGGTGCTTCCTTTACAACTGGTTTGTAAATCTCTGGTTTCTACAGAGATTAAGACTAGGTGACCATCTGTGAGTGGGTGTTTATGCCTATGCAGTTCTCTTAGAACAGTGCCAAGTGCTCTGCACACAGTAAGCACTCAATAAATACAATTGATTGATTACAGTATAGGTGGAGAGCCAGGGAGCTGTGGTATGACAATGAAATAGGACGCATGAAAGCCAGGTGGTGGAATAAATCGAATAAACGGAAACACAATCTCAAAATGACCTATAGTAGCGGACGTCAGTGCAGCAGACAGGTCACTTGGGCAAGTCACAAGGAGTTTTCTCCTTGAGCAAAGATTGTTTGAAGATCAGAATACCAAAAGCCAGAAAACAGAATCCAACCCATCAGTGTAACAGGGACTCGTCCTTAAATAAATGTTTAATAAATACTGTTACAACTAAGTGCAAAAAATGTGGCAGAGCCATTGGCCTTTTCATAGGTAGGATTTTTAGACCGTGAGCCCACTGCTGGGTAGGGACTGTCTCTATATGTTGCCAATTTGTACTTCCCAAGCGCTTAGTACAGTGCTCTGCACATAGTAAGCGCTCAATAAATACGATTGATGATGATGATGATTTTATCATAGGTGCACTATATCAAATTTACTGAGTGCTTATTGTGCGCAGAGCACCGTGCTATTTCTGAAAACAGGTAGTCAAACACAGCACCTTTCAGCCATTTTCATCATAGAACAGTGCTTAGAACAGTGCTTGGCACATAGTAAGCCCTTAATGAACACCATTATTATTATTATTATTATTATGTGTATTATTATTATTATTATCCCTTCTAGACTGTGAGCCCGTTGTTGGGGAGGGACCGTCTCTATATGTTGCCAACTTGTACTTCCCAAGGACTTAGTACAGTGTTCACTTAGTACAGTGTACTTAGTACACTTAGTACAGTGTTCTGCACACAGTAAGCGCTCAATAAATACGAATGAATGAATAAATGAATGAATGAATGATTATTATCTGATGCTGAAACACTAGGAGGAACGTGCTGGTCAAGAACTAAACATCATTAAAATTGGACTGAGATGTGCAATAGGTGTCAGTCAGTCACTAGTATTTGTTGAGCACTTACTGGGTGCAGAGCACTGTACTAAGCACTTGTGGGAGTACAATAAAACAAGAAATGGACACATTCCCTGCCCACAGTGGCCTGGCTTATAATAAAAATAATAATAGCATTTATTAAGCATTTACTATGTGCAAAACACTGTTCTAAGGTCTGGGGAGGTTACAAGGTGATCAGGTTGTCCCTCGGGGGTGCTCACAGTCTTAATCCCCATTTTACAGATGAGGTAACTGAGGCACAGAGAAGTTAAGTGGCTTGCCCAAAGTCACACAGCTGACAATTGGCGGAGCCAGGATTTGAACCCCTGACCTCTGATTCCAAAGCCCATGCTCTTTCCACTGATTATATTTCCACTTATTATAAATGCAAAAAGGCTTATCGATATTTTCTCAATCAATCGGATTTATTGAGTGCTTGCCACATGCTGAGCACTGTAATTAAGCACTTGGGAGAAAACAACAATATAACAGATACATTCCCTGCCCACATTCCCAAGTGCGCACAGAATCAAAACCTCAGCCTTCTAATAGGCATCAAGAAGGGAAAAAAACTTCTTCCGGGGAAAGGCCCAGAACTAAATGACCATTTCCTTGGGACCCTGGGCTCCTTCCTTCAGGCCCCAGTGAATTTTCACAGGCTCAGGAAGACTGCTCCAAAATCACTATATGAAGAAGTAGGCTCCAGTTTAGCAGTTGAGTAATGTGTAGTTTCCTAGAAAAAGTGGTTGGCAGGAGTCTTTCTGGACAAGCGTCTCGGTTTCTGACCATCCAAGTGCATGCTATATGTCTTTTTTTTTTTTGACGATATTTGTTAAGCACTCACATACAAGGTGATCAGATTGTCCCACGTGGGGCTCACAGTCTTAATCCTCATTTTACAGATGAGGTAACCGAGGCACAGAGAAGTGGCTTGCCCAAGGTCACACAACTGACAAGTGACGGAGTGGGATTCGAACCCATGTCCTCTGACTCCCAAGCCCAGGCTCTTTCCACTAAGCCACGCTGCTTCTCTATGACTTCACATACTGGATTCTTCATAGCAATTTAGGACTGTCTCCTCCACAAAGCACTGGAAAACTTTTTTTGCCCAAATAATAATAATGGTATTTGTTAATAATAATAATAATAATAATTGGCATTTGTTAACCGCTTACTATGTGCAAAGCACTGTTCTAAGCGCTGGAGAGGATACAGGGTGATCAGGTTGTCCCACGTGGGGCTCACAGTCTTAATCCCCATTTTACAGATGAGGGAACTGAGGCCCAGAGAAGTGAAGTGACTTGCCCAAGATCACACAGCAGACATGTGGCGGAGTCGGATTCGAACCCATGACCTCTGACTCCAAAGCCCGGGCTCTTTCCACTGAGCCACGCTGATTACTATGTGCCAAGCACTGTTCTAAGCGCTGGGGGAGATACAAGGTGATCGGGTTGTCCCACGTGGGGCTCACAGTCTTAATCCCCATTTTACAGATGAGGGAACTGAGGCACAGAGAAATGACTTGCCCAAGGTCACGCAGCGGACAAGTGCTGGAGCCTGAATAGAATTCACACACAATTAGTAAAAGGGAATCAACAGATTGATCAGTGGGATTGATTGAGCACTTACTGTGTGTAGAGTCCTATACTAAGTGCTTGGGAGAGTACTTGGTAAACATGTTCCCTGCCCAAAGCAAGTTTATCATCATCATCATCATCAATCGTATTTATTGAGCGCTTACTGTGTGCAGAGCACTGTACTAAGCGCTTGGGAAGTACAAATTGGCAACATATAGAGACAGTCCCTACCCAAGAGTGGGCTCACAGTCAAAAAGGGGGAGACAGAGAACAAAACCAAACATACTAACAAAATAAAATAAATAGAATAGATATGTACAAGTAAAATAAAGTTTATGATCTTCTAGTAGTTTCCTGCTGGCTTCATTTTGGTTTACATCCTGTTCACAGTATTGAGAACAATTTCTGCTTAAACTGCAGTAGGAGTTGGTAGCCCTGCCTGAATCTCGAACCCCTAGGGAGTTTCCACCAGCCTCTGTAGTTTCTACTTCTCGTTACGGCGCAAATGAGTGTACTGGAAAACGGATAATTTAATAGAACCGCTTTAAAGCATATTAAATCTTTGGTTTGGAACCCCTCAGACCCATGAAAGGTGATTTCCACAGCCTCAATTCTTCCCCACAGGACATGCTAGCTAAAAAGCAGGAATGAAACTAAAACAGCAGCCTTACTGGATACAGAGGGAAATTCATGTTAATTTACAAATAATAGCTTTCCCAAAATCAGCCCTCAGCTCCAGTCTACAGCTCCTCAGAAAAATTGTTACTGTGCAGGGAGAGTTCACAGCCCAGAATCTTAAGGACATTTCACCAAGTTCGCACTTACCTTCCCCAATTAATTTCTCTTCCTCCCAGGATAATGACCTCCAACTGCAACTTCAGCAAGTCTGCACCAACTTTCCATTTGCCTTCTCATCACCACCCATGACACTTATGCGTTGCTTGTTTGCTAACGGTATTTAAGTGCTTAACTATGTGCTAAGCACTGTACTAAGCTCTGGGGTGGATACAAGCAATTTCAATCAATCAATCAATCAGTCAATCGTATTTATTGAGCACTTACTGTGTGCAGAGCACTGTACTAAGCGTTTGGGAAGTACAAGTTGGCAACATATAGAGACCGTCCCTACCCAACAGTGGGCTCACAGTCTAGAAGGGGGAGACAGAGAACAAAACCGAACATATTAACAAAATAAAATAAATAGAATAGATATGTACAAGCAAAATAAATAAATAAATGGAGTAATAAATATGTACAAACATATATACATATATACAGGTGCTGTGGGGAATCAATCAATCGTATTTATTGAGCGCTTACTGTGTGCAGAGCACTGTACTAAGTGCTTGGGAAGTACAAGTTGGCAACATATAGAGACGGTCCCTACCCAACAATCAATCAATCAATCAATCGTATTTATTGAGCGCTTACTATGTGCAGAGCACTGTACTAAGCGCTTGGGAAGTACAAATTGGCAACACATAGAGACGGTCCCTACCCAACAGTGGGCTCACAGTCTAGAAGGGGGAGACAGAGAACAAAACCAAGCATATTAACAAAATGAAATAGAGTAGATATGTACAAATAAAATAAATAAAGAGTAATATGTACAAACATATATACAGGTGCTGTGGGGAATCAATCAATCAATCGTATTTATTGAGCGCTTACTGTGTGCAGAGCGCTTGGAAAGTACAAGTTGGCAACATATAGAGACAGTCCCTACCCACAAACATACTAACAAAATGAAATAAATAGAATAGATATGTACAAGTAAAATAAATAAATAGAGTAATATGTACAAACATATATACAGGTGCTGTGGGGAATCACTCAATCAATCAATCATATTTATTGAGCACTTACTGTGTGCAGAGCGCTTGGGAAGTGGACACAGTCCCTGTCCGATGTGGGGTTCACAGTCTCAATCCCGATTTTACAGATGAGGCAACTGAGGTCCAGAGAAGTGAAGGTCACACAACAGAAAAGTGGTAGAGCCTGGATTAGAACCCATGACCTTTTGATTCCCAATCCTGTGCTGTATCCACTATGCCAAGCTGCTTCTGCATATGTCAATTTACATGTCTTACTATTTACGCACAAATTTGTAAACATATCAACTTGTCCTTCTTCCTTCTGTCAGTAAACAATTTTGGTATCTATCTCCCCTGTTAGATTGGAAGCTCTATGAGGGCAGGGATCAGGTCTACTAAAGTTTTCCCCCAAACTCTTAGTATGGCGCATTCAGTAGGTGCTCAATAAATACTACTAGAGAAGCAGTGTGGCTCAGTGGAAAGAGCCCGGGCTTTGGAGTCAGAGGTCATGGGTTCAAATCCTGGCTCTGCCAACTGTCAGCTGTGTGACTTTGGGCAAGTCACTTAACTTCTCTGGGCCTCAGTTACCTCATCTGTAAAATGGGGATTAAGACTGTGAGCCCCACGTGGGACAACCTGATCACCTTGTAACCTCCCCAGCGCTTAGAACAGTGCTTTGCACATAGTAAGCACTTAATAAATGCCATCATTATTATTATTTGCTATTAGTTGATTAGGAAGAGCCCTGCACAGCCAATTTGTCTATCAGATTTTACCTACACTGTCTTCTGTGCATCTATTTATTTATTTTACTTGTACCTATCCTATTTATTTTATTTTGTTAATAAGTTTTGTTTTGTTCTCTGTCTCCCCCTTCTAGACTGTGAGCCCACTGTTGGGTAGGGACCGTCTCTATATGTTGCCAACTTGGACTTCCCAAGCGCTTAGTACAGTGCTCTGCACACAGTAAGTGCTCAATAAATACAATTGACTGATTGACTGATTAATTGATTGAAGAGATGATTCAGGTTTCCTAGATAGTAGGCACAATCCCTGACATATGCACTGGTAATTTTTGCGCACTTTTTTGAAATTTGATCTATCATATATTAATATAGGTCTATTCAATAAATACCACTGATTGTTTTACAATCTGATGTGCTTTGAGGAAATAGAGAAGCAGCATGGAGTAGTGGACAGAGCACGGGCCTGGGAGTTGGAAGGTCATGAGTTCTAATCCTGGCTCTGCCACTTGCCTGCTGTGTGACCTTGGGCAAGTCACTTAACTTCTCTGTGCCTCAGTTACCTCTTCTGTAAAATGGAAATCGAGACTGTGAGCCCTATGCGGGACAAGGGACTGTTTCCAACCTGATTGGTTTATAGCCAACCCAGTGCTTAGTGCAGTGCCTGGCACATAGTAAGCACTTAAATACCGTAATTATTATTATTAGTTGTAGTAATAAGTGCTTGGGGAAGTACAACAAATCATAAGATATTTTCATTGCCCGTAAGGGGCTCACACTCTACAGGGGGAAGTAGAAATAAAAATATTCACAAGGAGTGGAATCTGAGTAAATAAATTTAGGGTTCAGTCAAAGGTACCTAGGGACACAAGTGCTGGAGAGATGGGTATAAATAAATTCATTCATTCAATCATATTTACTGAGCACTTACTGTGTGCAAAGCACTGTACTAAGCGCTTAGGAAGTACAAGTTGGCAACATATAGAGACGGTCCTCCTCCTCATTCATTCAATTGCATTTATTGAGTGCTTACTGTGTGCGGAGCACTGTACTAAGCGCTTGGGAAGTCCAAGTTGGCAACATATAGAGACGGTCCCTACCCAACAGTGGGCTCACAGTCTAGAAGGGGGAGACAGACAACAAAACAGAACATATTAACCAAATAAAATAAATAGAATAAATATGTGCAAGTAAAATAGAGTAATAAATATTCATTTATTCAATCATATTTACTGAGCACTTACTGTGTGCAGAGCACTGTACTAAGCGCACATGTATAAGTGCAAGAGGCAGCTATTGGGTTGATCGGTCTCATGTTGTTGGCAAAAAAATCAAACAATTTCTCAACTGGGTGCTATACCTGAAAGGAATTTATATTGATTTTTTTTTCCAAATTCTGAAACACTTGGTCAGTCTTGCCTTGACCTAGATTCAAGGACATGATGGGCTTTAAGGGGAGGATAGCCAACACGAGTTGAATGAGTGGAAATAGGAGAAGTACCATATCTAAATTAAAACAGAGATTTGGGTCAGATGTAAGGCGATAAACAGGGGTATAAGTTTTCCCAGTAGGTTGTGCAGCCTCCCTCCTTGGAGATCTTTAAGCAATGAAAAAACATCCATTTGGAGGCAGGGGACTGGACCAGATGACCTCTCCAGGTCCCTTCTAGCTGGCTTATAATAATAATAATAATGGTATTTGTTAAGCGCATACTAAGCGTGTAGGGGTCTCAGTTGGTGGCTCATTGGAAAGAGCACGGGCTTTGGAGTCAGAGGTTATGGGTTCAAATCCCGGCTCCTCCAATTGTCAGCTGTGTGACTTTGGGCAAGTCACTTCACTTCTCTGGGCCTCAGTTACCTTCATCTGTAAAATGGTGATTAAGACTGTGAATCCCAAGTGGGACAACCTGATCACCTTGTATCCTCCCCAGCGCTTAGAACAGTGCTTTGCACATAGTAAGCGCTTAACAAATGCCATCATTATTATTATTATTATTACTATGTGCCAAGCACTGTTCTAAGGGCTGGAGTAGTTACAAGGTAATCAGGTTGTCCCACGTGGGGCTCACAGTCTTCTTTCCCAAGATCCGCCCTTTCCTCTCCATCCCAACCGCTACCCTGCTAATTCAAGCTCTCATCCTATCCCGTCTGGACTACTGCACTAGCCTTCTCTCTGATCTCCCATCCTCGTGTCTCTCTCCACTTCAATCCATACTTCATGCTGCTGCCCGGATTATCTTTGTCCAGAAACGCTCTGGACATATTACTCCCCTCCTCAAAAACCTCCAATGGCTACCGATCAATCTGCGCATCAGGCAGAAACTCCTCACCCTGGGCTTCAAGGCTGTCCATCACCTCGCCCCCTCCTACCTCACCTCCCTTCTCTCCTTCTACTGCCCAGCCCGCACCCTCCGCTCCTCCACCACTAATCTCCTCACTGTACCTCGCTCTCGCCTGTCCCGCCATCGACCCCCGGCCCACGTCATCCCCCGGGCCTCCCTCTGCCCATCCGCCAAGCTAGCTCTCTTCCTCCCTTCAAGGCCCTGCTGAGAGCTCACCTCCTCCAGGAGGCCTTCCCAGACTGAGCCCCTTCTTTCCTCTCCCCCTCGTCCCCCTCTCCATCCCCCCATCTTACCTCCTTCCCTTCCCCACAGCACCTGTATATATGTATATATGGTTGTACATATTTATTACTCTATTTATTTATTTATTTTACTTGTACATTTCTAGCCTACTTATTTTATTTTGTTGGTATGTTTGGTTCTGTTCTCTGTCTCCCCCTTTTAGACTGTGAGCCCACTGTTGGGCAGGGACTGTCTCTATGTGATGCCAATTTGTACTTCCCAAGCGCTTAGTACAGTGCTCTGCACATAGTAAGCGCTCAATAAATACGATTGATTGATTGATTGATTTTACAGATGAAGGACTGAGGCACTGAGAAGTGAAGTGACTTGCCCAAGGTCCTACAGCGGACAAGGGCGGAGCCGGGATTAGAACCCACGTCCTCTGGCTCCCAAACCCAGGCCGTTTCCACTAAACCAAGCTGCTTCTCTATGGTCTATCATCATCATCAATCGCATTTATTGAGCGCTTACTATGTGCAGAGCACTGTACTAAGCGCTTGGGAAGTACAAATTGGCAACATATAGAGACAGTCCCTACCCAACAGTGGGCTCACAGTCTGAAAGGGGGAGACAGAGAACAAAACCAAACATACTAACGTGGTTTATGATACCTGCTCAGTAAGCACTGTGTTGTTCCATTCTCCCTCACAGCTACAGAGTTATTTCCTAGTTAAATACAGAAAGTCTCTCTGTGTTATAAAAGCTAATGGCCCTCAGACACACCTGCTTGCCCTGAAAACTCTCACAACTGTTGGTCCCAAGAGAGTGACTTTAAATGGAGTTAGTCATTTGCTTTTGTGGGCACTGTAACAACACTCCACCTCTTATGCAACTGGGGAAAATAATCACCTGCAAATGCATGGCATTTTATGGTTCCCCCCGACCCATTGCTATAATTTATTGGTGATTCATTTTGAACATGTTTATCTGAACACTAAATTATGGAGTTAATGTAAAAATGAATTCAATTTACAGATGAAACTATTAATCTAGAGGTATTGACTACCTAAGAAACCTTCCTCTGTATATATAGCACGTACGTTAAGAGTGATATTAAACACTTAGTCCTTAACTGGAAACCTACCAGATCCGGCAGCAAAATAAAAGCTTCTTTGTAACTTGAAAAAAATGTGTTTTTAAATGCATTCAACTCTCCAATCATGTGGGGTTTTACATTCCTGATAAATCCCTCACTAAGGAAACCTTACTCTACATCACAGACGTCTTTACCGGGCTGCATACATAACTGTTTGGGAGAACATTCCCTAATTTCCAAACAGCACCCCAAAATGGACTGTTCGCACAGACTTTCACAATCTACTTGTATATATGTATATATGTTTGTACATATTTGTTACTCTATTTATTTATTTTACTTGTACATATCTATTCTATTTATTTTATTTTGTTAGTATGTTTGGTTTTGTTCTCTGTCTCCCCCTTTTAGACTGTGAGCCCACTGTTGGGTAGGGACTGTCTCTATATGTTGCCAACTTGTACTTCCCAAGCGCTTAGTACAGTGCTCTGCACACAGTAAGCGCTCAATAAATATGATTGATGATGATGATCTACGACAATGGAAGATTAGGAGGGGAAATTATATAATATAGCCATCCCTTTTTTGTCCAGACTAATGAGAAGAAGGGCTACAAACAAGAAATTCTGAAAACAGAGAAAGAAGCTGCAAACACTAAATTCATCAACATGGCAAAGACTCTCTTGATAAATGAATGATGTGGAATGGATGGATCATAATGGATCCAATTTTTCAGCCACATCCGCACACATGGATTAATAAATAAATACGATTGAATGAATGAACATGGAGAAGGTCTCACATGTAGTTTCACCTTCAAACTTAAAGATATCAGTGGTATTTACTGAGTGCTCACTGCGTCAGAGCACTGAACTAAGCTCTTGGGAAAGTATAATACGATAGAATTGGAGGACGATCCTTGCCCACAAGGAAATTTCAAAATAGGTGTGGAAACAAGAAAAAACTGAACTTTTTCTCCAACAATTGAACTTAATTTTTCTGACAATACAGGGAATTGCATTTTCCCATTGGTTACACGGTCCCCCAAACACATGAGAGAGAGAAAGAGAGTGTGTGTGTATACGCATGCATCAATTCAACAGCCTCTTCTTCCATTTATGAATCTATTGCTTGATTGATTACATCCATCTTCAACACTTAGGTATATTCTGACTGAATATTCATTTGATCCTTATTAAGCTGCTTGGTTATAATTTTACGTCTGCCTCTCCTTTTAGAATGCAAATTCCTTGTGAACAGGGAACATGTCTCCTACTATCGTGTCCTCCCAAGCGCACAGTGCCTTGCATTCCAGCGCTTAGAACAGTGCTTTGCACATAGTAAGCACTTAATAAATGTCATTATTATTATTATTATTAGCAGAGATACTTAAATTATGAGAAGAGAGGCCTATTTCACAAACTGGGTCATATTACAGGACCCATCAGATTATTTCACATTTCTGCCTTACGCTGTTCTCTGTCCAGTGCATTGTTTCAAAGGCCATTTCATGAACAATATATTATGCATCTCATGTAGCTGTCTAGAATCTTTAAGAAAGCTGACAACTAACATCCTTAGATATTCACATCATCAAATCAGTCTTAACCAAAAAAAATTTCAGAAATCTTTGCAGTTAGGATTTAAAATCTTCAAGGCATTTCAAAGACACGTCGACAGGTTGAAACCAGTGACCGTAGGCTAAATCTGTTTTTATTAATCAAAGATTCCCAGATTTCATATCAACTAAATTATTACTTTATGATTGAATATAGGAAAGTATGCTTTCTCGGCTTTGTCCATAGTTATCTACATAGTTTGTCTCACTCCTGTAGAGTTGCAGATTTACCCCTCTGCCTACTGACAGCCCGAAAAGGTATGTGGATGTTTACTTTGAATAAAACTTACTGCTTACAACCGAATCAATGGCTTTGAAAAGATCTGCTGCCCAAAGCGCACCTATTCTTTTTTGCACTAAGGTGTAAAGCATTAATGAAAACCAGACCTGGTGGTATTTGGTTTCTCTGCATAATTTGCTGACTCAGAAATCGGCCGAATTTATTAAACATCATAGGGTAACTGCATTATTTTTGTCACTAGAGGGCAGGAAATTAAAGTAAATTATTTCCACAATTCTTTACGATAAAAGAACAGGCTTCATGTTGGTGCCCTAAAACATGGAAATAAAGGAATGCGATTCAGAGAAAACAGAGCAACACGGGTTATTAATATAGATCCTGCTGCATAATGCATGAGGAACTAACAATTCTGACATATTACACACAGGACTGCCTTTGCTTAAAGATGTTTTTGCGCTATGGAAAAATGCCTTTCCTAATTAAGGACAAACGTACTCAGGGGTAATGAGAGGCAAAGAAACACGGCTCTAAAGACTTAATACAAGCCTGCTGTTCGGTGGTTTCTAATCCATGAGAATTCCCTTCGCCTTTCAGGGCTCTACTTTCACTAGATGGTGGTTATATCAATAATCCCCAGGGAGGATGATAGAAGGATGAATTCATGTTTATCAGTGTTCTTTGTTAGGAAGGTTACTGTTATAAATGAAAACAGTAGGATCAGAGAGTTGGAAGGGATTCAAGGATTTATCTGGACCAGACTACTACCACCAGGCGAATGGGTGTTTGAACTTCAAGGGTGGAGCTGCCATTAGCCTCCTCAGGGCTATACTCCTCCACTCTATAGTTCATGCTGCTGTTGAGATCATTTTCCTAAAATGTTGTCCAGCAAACAGCTCCCAATCGCTCAACAACTTTCGGTGGTTCACCATTTCTCTCCGCATCAAGCAGAAATGTCCTGATCCTTGATCTTACCTCAATTAGCTCTTTCCTTTGTATTAACCACTCTCTTCTTCTACTACACCCCCATTCATGCTTTTTCTTCCTTTCAATATCATCTTTTGACAGGGTCATGTTTTTGTTTTTCCAGCTCAACACCATCTTGTTCACGTTCTTTCCCCTGCCTGGAACTATCCGATTCAGGTTGATCTTTCCTGGTCTTAATCTGATTTGAGATAATCTGACCAGGAATAATACAACCAGAACTAAACTGACAAGAGCGAATCTAATAATAATGACAATGGTAATAACAATAATAATAATAATGTTACTTGTTAAGCTCTTACTATATGCTAAGCACTGATATAAAATACAAGATAATATCCCTTTTAGACTGTGAGCCCACTGTTGGGTAGGGACTGTCTCTATATCTTGCCAATTTGTACTTCCCAAGCGCTTAGTACAGTGCTCTGCACATAGTAAGCGCTCAATAAATACAATTGATGATGATGATCCCACATGGGGCTCACTAAGTAGGAAAGAGAACAGGGATTGAATCTTCATGAGGGAATTGAGGCACAGAGAAGTTAAGTGATTTATCCAAAGCCACACAGGAGATACGGGACAGAGCTGGGATTAGAACCCAAGTCCTCTGATTCCAAATCTGCGCTCTTTCCACTAAACCAGGCTGTTTCTCCATCTGTTATATACTAAATTTGATTCAGACCTAATATGACCAAGTCTTAATGTTACTGTGGTCAAATCTGACCCAGGCTGATCTCTGACATTGGTTCTGACACTGGGAACTATTTATACGCATCTTCAGCACTAAGGTACAGTTGTATAATTCGATTAAACAGTGAGTTTCCTGATTATGATTCCGCTGCTTGGGAATATTTTTAGGTCAGTTTTCCCTTAGTGTGTAAACTCCTTGTGGGCAGGGGACTTGTTTCGTGCTACTACTGTACTTTCCCAAGTTCTCAGTACAGTACAATGCACTCGGTTGTCACCCAAAAAATTCTACTCAGTGTCCTGTTTCAAATTCATTTTTTAACAAAATACCAGGATGATTACAAATAAAACAGAATGCTTCTAAGATTAACATTAATTCAATTGACAGATGAACAGGATGTTAAATGCTTTTTTGTTATTTCCGAGGGTTTTATGCTTTCCCAGCTGAGACTGTTTACAGTGGTATAGTTTACGGACAGAACAAAAGCTGCTAGAGATGGAAATTTAAATTTGGTTCCTAAACTTAACAGATGCTGCATTCATACTTACTGTTGGGTTCCCAATATGAGAGCCCCACCAGCTGAGAGTTGGGTTTTCTAAGGTAATGTAATTTTTAAACCAGACTTGCAGATAAGATTGAAAAATTCCACTAGACTAACAATATATCATCAGTCCTTCTGACACTATTAATTTCTAAGTGATATTACCAACAGATAGAAATCACCAAAAAAATCAATAATAATTACAATTTTTATTTAGTGCTTTCAGTGTGGCAAAGCACTATGCTAAATCCTGGGATAGCTAAAAGAAAGTCAGATCAAACACCATACCCTGTTCGACATAGGGCTCACAAACTAGATATCATCCCCATTTTACAGATAGAGAAACTGAGGTCCAGAGAGGTTAAGTGATTAGCTCAAGGTCACCCAGCAGGCCAGTGGCAAAGCTGGAATTATAACTGGGATCTCCCAAATTCTTCCCACTGGTCAATCGATAAATGGTATTTATTGAGGTCTTGCTGTGTGCAGAGCATTGTACTAAATCCCGGGGAATGTAGACATGATTCTTGCCCACAAGGAGATTACAATCTAGTGGGGGAGATAGACATTAAAATTAATTACAGATTAAGAAAAGCAAAGAGTACATAAATGCTGTGGGCCTGGATGGGGGCGGGGGTGGGAGGTGGGGGTGAGTTTCAAAGTGTTTAAAGGAAACAGGCCTAGACCAAGCAAACCTTAGTCAAAACCAGATTTTTCTTTAGAACCAATTTAATCAGGCCTATGTGAATTTGCACGGTCATGCTAAATTATCTGGGATTACAATGAAAAAGGAATCTAGAGGAGGGAACAGAAATGATTCTGCACACAGTAAGTGCTCAATAAATACGATTGAATGAAATGATTCCTATTGAGAGGAGATCCCACAAAGGGAGCTGTGGGAGGTGTCTATGGACACAGGTGTTTATGGTGGTTATTCTCATCACTTTTCTAATAGCTGGGGAAACCCAGAGGAATTAGGGAACATAGCCACATCTTGATTTTGCGGGGTGGGTAATCTGTCCCATGGCTCTGCACAAAAGTGCTTAATAATTACCACTAATTGATTGATTCTCCAGTCTAATTTTTGGATTATCTTGTTTTTTGCACATCCAGCAGACCACTACTTTCCCAGTCTTCAAAGCATTTATGAAATCACACCTCGCACAGAAAGCCTTCCCTGATTAATCTCTCATCTTCCCTCCTATATCCCTCCCAACTACTACTTCAACTCTATCAAGTTATCCATGCACTTGGGTATTCCACTCATTCCATAGCATTTAAGCATATATCTTTATATTCTATTCTTCCTTCCTACCTTCATTTCAGTGTTTGCTTCCCCTTATTAGATTGTAAAGTTGTTGAGGACAGGAATCTTGTCTCCTAATTCTATTGCAGGAATCCCGTGTACTAATTCTGTTGTACTCTCCCAAAAATTTACAGTGCTCTGTACACAGGAGACACTCAATAAATGCTATCAATAGATTGACTGTGGATTACCCAAGTCCTGTGACTCTCTTTCTCTTTCCCATTTTCTAGCCTTAGTCCATTTTGTTCTTCACAGAGGGCAGGCAAGGCCATGTAAGTGGGATGAAAGGAGGTGAAAAATTAAATTAATCCACTTTATGGCTTGCCAGCATCTTTGAAAGATTGGGTCGGGGAGAAGATTGAAATGACTGGCTCTAATGAGGTTTGGGGTTTGAACTGAAATTCATTTCGGTCATGATTATTAAGTCCCTCATTTCCACCTGTAGCTACCTTAAACAATGAAACAATTACTGACAAAATGAAAGAGTTAGCAAAGCAGCAACTGGCATTTCTGATGCCCTTTGGGTGTCCTCATTAAAGATTACAACCTCCAGAGAGACAAATAGCGGAAAAACATTTTAAAAGATTGCGATGGGCTGAAGTGTTGAGTTTATTAGAGGATTCAAAAGACAACTGTCTATAAATTCGCTTGATCCATTGGCCAGGATGTGAAATCTGGCTCTCCTCTGAGGGCTACTGAAATCCCCCTTATCCCTCATTTCCTTGCGGGTTTCAAATGCAACTGAAGTGAGTTTCCAATGCAACTAGAGAAGCACCATGACCTAATGGATAGACCACGGGCCTGAGAGTCAGAAAGACCTGGGTTCTAATCCCAGCAATGCCACTTGTCTACTATGTGACCTTGGGCAAGTCACTTATCTGTGCCTCAATTTCCTCATCTGTAAAATGGGGTTTAAATACCGGTTCTCCTTGGGTCAAAATGGATTTTCTTGTTCCTACCCCAGTGCTTGGCACATAGAATTCATCAAATGTCAAAACGGTAATTTTTTATAATTATTACACTCTGTGAGTGCTCAATAGACACTTGTACAACTAATCATGCAAATGAGCTTCAGTGTGGACTATATTCATTGTGACAGTACATTTGAACCATAGTTTCTTCTCTTCCCTCTAAACCGTAAACTCCTTGTGGGCAGGGAACATGTCTACCAACTGTTATATTGTACTTTCCCAAGCATTTATCACAGTGTTCTGTACCCAATCAGCACCCAGGAAATTCATTCATTCATTCAATCGTATTTATTGAGCGCTTACTGTGTGCAGAGCACCGTACTAAGCGCTTGGGAAGTACAAGTTGGCAACATATAGAGACGGTCCCTACCCAACGACAGGCTCACAGTCTAGAAGGGGGAGACGGACAATGAAACAAAACATGTGGAAAGGTGTCATCAGAATTAATAGAAATAAAGCTAGATGCACCTCATTAACAAAATAAATAGAATAGTAAATATGTACAAGTAAAATAAATCGAGTAATAAATCTGTACAAACATATAGACAGGTGCTGTGGGGAGGGGAAGGAGGTAGGGCAGGGGGGATGGGTTCGGATCCTGACTCTGCCGCTTGTAAGCTGTGCAACTTTGGGCAAGTCACTTCTCTTCTCTGTGCCTCAGTTCCCTCATGTCATAGTGGGTCCACAGCTGGAGCCCCGGAGAGCTGATCCAGAAAACGCTGGAAAAGAACTGCTCCTTCTCAAAAACTTTGGGAATCTCTATGTTTCCCACCAACGAAGGAAACTGCTTTCAGATGTCCGCCACATCTTTCCGAGGGTCGTCGCCGAGGGATCGCAGGTAGTATTTTTCATCTATACAGGAAATCCAATTGATTGATAAATTGATCGATCATTAGTGTTTTCTCATCCCATCATTGGCACAGGTCATTATGGGCAGGGAATGTGTGTACCAAATCTGTTATACTGTACTCTTTCAAGCTTGGTATGGTGTTCTGCACACAGTACGTGTTCAGTGTATATGCCACAGGCCTCTTTTTAAGGAGAAGCAGCATAATATAGTGGATAGAGTATGTGCCTAGGAATTAGAAGATCATGAGTTCTCATCCTGGCTCCGCCACTTGTCTGTTGTGTGACCCTGAGCAAGTCACTCCACTCTCTCGTCTCAGTTCCCTCGTCTGTAAAATGGGGATTGAGACTACGAGCCCCACGTGGGACAGGGACTATGTCCAACCCGATTTGCGTATCCACCCCAGCATGTAGAACAGTGCCTGGCACATAGTAAGTGCTTAACAAATGCTATTATTACTATTAAAACATCAATGTCTTTTTAAATGGCAATCATTAGGGAGTGTTAGTTCAATTCCAGCCACCAAGAGACATCACTGGGTCTCCCAACCAACTGCTTCCTGTTTAAAAATCCCGCTTGAGGGAGAAGTCTCAGAAGCAATCAGAGGAATCCCTTTTTCCTCCTCTTCCACCCTTTCTGGGCACCCTGTATGTTGGGTGGAAAAACAAACAGCTCTTTTAGCATTTGCCAATCCTAGCCAGCCTCCTCTGAGGGCAATTCCTGAAGGAGGTTGTGGTATTTCACACCTAGAGTAGAAAAACACTGAGGCAGCTATTAACCAGGCCCCAGAAGATGGTGACTTTATTCCTCTTTCTGCTAGGGCCTCTCAGAGATTCTGGTTCTCTTCTGTCCAGGAAGGAAAATTTTTTTAAATACGGAAACTACCGTTGCATATAACATCCTGACGAAGTAGAACAGTTCAAAATTCTCACAAACCCAGGTAATTCAAACCTACAATGAGATGCCGATTTTTATCCTTGTTCCCTTTAATTTGCGGGAGGGAGGGGTGGCCCTCAGAAGGGAACAAAAGTCCGTCTATGCAAAAGGAACTCTGGTAAAAACATGAAACCTAAGTTCTCTGTAGAATTTACCATGATTAGGGGCTGCTTGCAGGAAGGCAGGACTATAAAAGTTGTAGCCAAATCCTAGAGATAAGCTTATGAGGCCCATAAATTGAAAAATGCTAGGTTCCTACTGTTGGCTTGTGGGAGTGATCAAGAAACAGGTTGGCTTTCACCACACTGTCTTTACTTTCTTTCCTACCAACCTGACTAAAAATACAAGACGGCATATTAACGCTGGTGGAGTCACTTGCGGGGATGAAGGAACTCTCTGTGAGGTACCATGTCTGTTTCCCTAAATAGGCTAAGACATTGTTTGTCTTCTTTTAGTGGTCACCAAGGTGGTTGTCAGATTACCACAGAGGAAATCTGCCTTTGATTCTACAGCCCTGCCGATGGTCAGACTACAGTTTTGGGGGGACGTTGGCAAAGTTGATCAGTGCTTAGCCCATAGTAAGCACTTAACAAATGCCATGATTATTATTATCATCAGCCAATCTACTGGGCTAATCCTCAAATGACAACTTTTCCCTGAAACAAAAAGCCTACACAAATACCGTTCTACAGCAGCAGGCTACAGATTTTTGCGCTGAATTTTTTTCCTTATTTACTTCCGAAAGACATTTAGAATGATTCAACTAGAATATCTCGAATTACCTACAGAGTCGCTTTTTTTTTTGTCATTTTCAACCTCATCCTCAATTCTTGGAAAATTGAGGTGTCAGAGTGAGGAAGATTAAGGAGAGAAAATGAACACATCTCCACTGGGTCCTGGAAATATATTGATCCAGCGAACAAATGCTTTTCCCCTGGATAGCACACAAGGCATTGTTGTGGTTATACTTTATAATGGTGGTATCTATGAGGCATTTATTATGGACCAAGCACTGAAGTTAAGATACACTTTGCCTAGAGCGTAAACTATTATTTGTATTTGAGATAGTTTAGTGGTAGTTTTAGGGCTGGCATCTTGGCTGATTGATAGAAATTATTCTGCATTATACCATTCTCTCACTTTAAAGTCTGGCGGCTGAAAGTGGAAATGGTAAGTTTAAGACATACAAGCTTCTGACAGGAAATAGAACGAATAATGTAGAGTTGTGGGAAGCTCAATTTTATCTCATTATACAGTAGAGAGAAACTAAACCTTTATTTTCTCAAAGCAGCCCTGAAGAGTATTTCCAAGAACATTTGGATTCCAAGAAACTTAGACCTCCACAAAACTTACACCAAATCTTCCCACCCGGATTTCAACCATAGGGCTACGCTTCTGACCTTTCCCCTTGCCAATGGAGTGGAGCAGGATAATTCAACCTGCTTAATCCAGCTGAGATGGAGGAGGAAATATCAAAGAATTGGGGTTAGAACCTTCTCCTGATCCTAGGAGCAATAATGATTGTGATATTTGTTAAGCACTGGGGTAGATACAATACAAGCAGATGGAATAGAGTCCCTGTCCCACCTAGGGCTCACAGTATAAGGGGGAGGGAGAGCAGGGACTCTTATTTTCAATTTTCATAAGAGGATACTGGAGGCACAGAAGGTGAATGACTTGCCCAAGATCACATAGCAGGCAAGTGGCTGAGCCGAGATTAGAACCAAGGTCCTCTGATTCCTATTCTGTGGTTGCATCATATGCACACATGGAAATGTAGGTGACTTGCAAAATTCCCAAGACATGTCGCCCCACCTCGCCTCCCTTTCCTCTCTACCCAATCTTGATGATCAGATTACTGCTCTCAACTCTACCCTCTCTACTCAGCTCAACTCCCTTTTCCCTTCGCTGTTTCCATACCACTAACACACAGCCCTGGATCACTGCCACTGCCCGCTTCCTTCGTTCTTATGCTTGAGCTGCTGAATGCTGCTGGCAAAAGTCTAAACACCAAGCCAACCTCGTTCACTTCAAGTTTACCCTTTCCTGCCTTACCTCTGCCCTCTCCTCTACCAGACAAAACTATTTCTCCTGCCTTATTGACACCCATGCTTATCATCCCCGTCAGCTCTTCCGTACATTAAACTCCCTTCTCAGGCCCCCCGTTCCTCCCCCTCCTCCGTCCCTCACCCCCAATGACCTGGCCTCCTACTTCATTAGTAAAATTAACTCCATCAGGTCTGAGCTCCCCAAAGTCACTCCTCCCCCTTCTCCAACCCCCCGGCTCTCAACCCTCTCCGCTACTCTCCCATCCTTCCCAGCAGTATCCTCAGATCAGATCTCCTCCCTCTTCTCAAGTTCTACTCCAGCCACCTGCGCTTCCGACCCCATTCCCTCTCATCTTATGAAATCTCTCACTCCGTCCCTCTTCCCCTCCTTAACTTCCATCTTCAACCACTCACTCGCCACTGGTTCCTTCCCCTCTGCCTACAAACATGCCCATGTCTCCCCCATCCTAAAAAAACCCTCTCTTGACCCCACCTCCCTTTCTAGTTATCGCCCTATCTCCCTCCTACCATTCCTTTCCAAACTCCTTGAACAAGTCGTCTACACCCACTACCTCAACTTCCTCAATGCCAACTCTCTCCTCGACCCCCTCCAATCTGGCTTCCGTCCCCAACTTTACACCGAAACTGCCCTCTCAAAGGTCACCAATGACCTCCTGCTTGCCAAATCCAACGGCTCCTACTCTATCCTAATCCTCCTCGACCTCTCAGCTGCCTTCAACACTGTGGACCACCCCCTTCTCCTCAACATGCTATCCAACCTTGGCTTTCACAGACTCCATCCTCTCCTGGTTCTCCTCTTATCTCTCCAGCCGTTCATTCTCAGTCTCTTTTGTGGGCTCCTCCTCCCCCTCCCATCCCCTTACTGTAGGGGTTCCTCAAGGGTCAGTTCTTGGTCCCTTTCTGTTCTCTAGCTACACTCACTCCCTTGGTGAACTCAATCGCTCCCACGGCTTCAACTATCATCTCTACGCTGATGACACCCAAATCTACATCTCTGCCCCTTCTCTCTCTCCCTCCCTCAGGCTTGTGTCTCCTCCTGCCTTCAAGACATTTCCATCTGGATGTCTGCCCACCATCTAAAACTCAATATGTTCAAGACTGAACTCCTTATCTTCCCTCCCAAATCCTGCCCTCTCCCTGACTTTCCCATCACTGTTGATGGCACTACCATCCTTCCCATCTCACAAGCCCGCAACCTTGGTGTCGTCCTTGACTCTGCTCTCTTGTTCACCCCTCACATCCAATCCGTCACCAAAAACTGCCGCTTTCACCTCTGCAACATCGCCAAGATCCTCCCTTTCCTCTCCTTCCAAACCGCTACCCTGCTGGTTCAATCTCTCATCCTATCCTGACTGGATTACTGCATCAGCCTCCTCTCTGATCTCCCATCCCCCTGTCTCTCCCCACTTCAATCCATACTTCATGCTGCTGCCCAGATCGTCTTGGTGCAGAAACGCTCTGGGTATGTTACTCCCCTCCTCAGAAATCTCCAGTGGCTACCAATCAACCTACGCATCAGGCAAAAACTCCTCACCTTCGGCTTCAAGGCTGTCCATCACTTTGCCCCTTCCTACTTCACCTACCTTCTTTCCTTCTACAGCCCAGCCCGCACCCTCCACTCCTCTGCTGCTAACCTCCTTACTGTGCCTTGTTCTTGCCTGTCCCACCGTCGACCCCAAGCCCACATCCTCCCCCTGACCCAGAATGCCCTCCATCCACACATCCGCCAAGCTAGCTCTCTTCTCCCTTCAAAGCCCTACTGAGAGCTCACCTCCTCCAGGAGGCCTTCCCAGACTGAGCTCCCTCCTTCCTCTCCCCCTCCTCATTCCCGCCGCCCTACCTCCTTCTCCTCCCCACAGCACCTGTATATATGTTTGTACAGATTTATTACTCTATTTTACTTGTACATATTTACTATTCTATTTATTTTATTTTGTTAATATATGTTGTTTTGTTGTCTGTCTCCCCTTTCTAGATTGTGAGCCCATTGTTGAGTAGGAACTGTCTCTATATGTTGCCAACTTGTACTTCCCATGTGCTTAGTACAGTGCTCTGCACACAGTAAGAGCTCAATAAATACGATTGAATGAATGAATGTTGACATGCCAATCTGACATGAAGTCCTGCAATAGTGAAGCGCTATAAAATCACCAAAGACTGGGGATACAGAATTCTCTTAGTGTCCACCATCACACTGCTGGAGAAAGATGTATAGAAATCAATGCAAAGAGTTGAGCCTATCCTTGGAGAGAGAGAGAGAGAGCACTAACCAACACACATCAAGATGTATATAAAACTGAAGGCCTTTGAAGAAGGAGAACTTTTAATCTCCACTACAGCTGAGAACTGAACTAAAACTCACACCAACTTCTCCCACTGTTTTACCAGCCTCCCATGTGAGCCATCCCTATCCACTGGTACAACAGCACTAAAGTCATGGAAAACATTCATTCTTTCATTTATTCAATCATAACAAATACCATAATTTTTTTAAATTTAATAAGTGCTTACTATGTGCCTGGCACTGTACTAAGCACTGGGGTGGACACAAGCAAATCAGGTTGGACATAGTCCCTGTCCCTCATGGAGCTCACAGTCTTAATCCCCATTTTACAACTGAGGTAACTGAGGCACAGAGAAATGAAGTGGCCTGCCTGAGGTCACACAAGCTCATGACTTTCTGACTCCACTATGCTGTGTGCAGGGCACTGCACTAAGCACTTGGGAGAGTACAGTATAGCAATAAACAGGCACATTCCCAGTCCACAGAGAGCTTACAGTCAGTTTACCAGCACTGAAGTGATACTCAATGCAACACAACAGCGCCAGGACATTTAAGGAGAGTGGATAATAGTACAATTTCCAAGCTGCTTCTAACTGGTGAGCTGAACAACCAGAAAAAGAAGAAATAAAACAGATATTGAGAAACAGCAAATGCAGCCCCCGCCCCTCAGCTGAGGACACTCTTTATGTCACTAGAGCAAGAGGAAAGGGTAATCAGACCCCGGTCTTTTTGCCTACCAGTACATAGGATAATATTGCCAACGAGGAGTCATCTTTGAACTCACAAGGGCCAGCTTCCAAACCTATGACAAGACTTAAGGTAGGATTTAGCCCTGGACTCTTATCCCTGTCCTTAAAACCTTTGAAATTTCAGCCTGTTAATAGCTCTTCCATTAAGTCTTCTTTTCCACTGAAATCTGAATACCCTATAAACAATAGGTGGGATTTCTTCCTGTGCTCCTCTTTAAAACCCTAGCTGGTTGAATAATTAACCCACTAGAAGTGCCATTTTCGAAAATGGCTGCTATCTCAAAATCCATCTATATATCTCCCCCCTCCTCTAGCACTTGTTAAACTGTTAAACCTCCATTCATCAGTGCCATTTTATGGGAAGCTTATCTCTTCCAGAGAGGAGTTTGATCAGATAACCTGGTGCTCTGAAAAGCAAAGCAGTGAGTATAGGAATGATGCCTATTGTTTGGGAACTGCTTCTTTGATCTACTCTAATTTAATGGGCATCTGGGGGCAGGGAGGGGTGTCTTGGGTTCAAATGCAAGACACTGCGGAGGAATCCAGGTCTGGTTGGATCCTGCTGAAATCTAGAATCCCAACACCAATTTCCTTCTCAAAGAATTGCTTTGAAGCCCTGACCCCCTAGCTTTAGCCAGAGCATAATGGCCAAATTAGCATGGCAGTGTAAAATTTTTTTCTTTTACTACGATTAAATGCTAAACGTGCACAAAGCATTTACTGTTCCCTTAAAGTTCTTTTTCCATTATTTCACACCCCTTGAGTGGGCCCCATCTGAGCATCTACCCTGAGGATTTCCTGGACAGGGGTCAGACAGTATTGCCTAGTGGAAACAGAGATGGATTGGACTGTAGTCAGGAGACTCAAGTTCGAATTCCAGCTCTGCGACCCTGGGTAAGTCACTTGTATCTAAATCTCAGTTTCCTCAGTTAAATTGTTGTGGTATTTAATCACCCTCTATGTGCCAAGCTCTGGGGTAAATTCAAAAATAGATAACTTGTATTTTTATAGGGAGAGGATAATAGTAATTATTGTAGTTGTTAAATGCTTACTACAGCATTTAAATAATAATAATAATAATAATTGCCAGGCACTGTACTAAACTAGGGCAGAAACAGTGAGCTGCTGATCTGGTGCTTAGCACAGAGATTGGCAAAAGTGCTTAATAAATACAATTAACAGAATTCTCCAGCAGCCATGTGGCAGGAGAAAGCAAAAGCCACTTCTTACCCAGGAACTCCCATTTCCAAGCTGATTTGGTTCTCAGTCCCCTTGGAAAAACTCAAATTCTTATGGATTCTGCTTTCCCTTCCTCCCTACCCCTCTTCATCTTCACCGGTCTCTGCCCTGGCAGGTGCTATTAGCTGTTGAATCTAGAGACCAGAGAGCAAGGAGAAACAGCATGGCCTAGTGGATTGAGCACAGGCCTGGAAATCAGAAGATTTAGGTTCTAGTCCCAGCTCTACCACTTGTTTTCATGTGACCTTGGGCAAGTCACTTGACTTCTCTGTGCCTCATTTACCTCTTCGGTAAAATGGGGATTAAGACTGTGAGCCCCAATCCATTCAATCAGTGGTATTTACTGAGCAATTATGTGTGCAGAGCACTGAACTAAGTGTTTGGAAGAGGACAATACAAGGTAAATTGACCTTCAAACTAATTAGTTTGTATCCACCCTAGTGCTCAATACAGTGCCTGACACACGAAAAAGTGTGTAACAAATACCTTTAAAAAAAATAGAAAGCGGTTCTTGATCACAGGTGCTTAAACACTGATTTACTGTCTTTGGCACTTCAGTATTAGGTACTAATATTCACCAGATACTCTGCACTTATTACGCTTATTAGGGGACACATAGTTGGAGGGGTGTTAGGTTAACCTGACAAGATCCTAGCACTATTATCTTAGAGATTAATGTCCAGACCATATCGCTTAGTTCAGTGCTCTGCACAGAGACACTGCTTAAATACTCTTACTACTACAAAGCCGTAGTCAGTTTAAAGCCACAGGCATCCTCAAGGGGTTCCTTTTCATATCCATGAGAATAACAATAGGTTATTATTATGGATTTTATTAAGCATTTCCTGTTTTCCAAGCACTGTGTTAAGTGTTGGAGTAGGTACCTATTATCAGATTGGACACAGACCCGATCCCATATGGGTTCAAAATCTAAAAGGTATGGAGAGAAGATAATTTATCCCAATTTTGTAGAGAAGGAAACTGAGGCACAGAGAGGTTAAATGACTTCACCAAGGCCACACAGCAAGTCACTGGCAGAGCTGGGATCAGAACCCTCGTCTTCCGACTCCCACTCCTGTGTCCTTCCCACTAGACCACTGCCACTGCCTCCTAAGGTGGCCTTTCTGGGTATCTAGCTGACAGAGAAGACGCTTATTATAGGAACATCTGGGGAGAGACCAAGGAGGGGTAGGGCTTTTCAGCTGTGGCCGAGGCTAGGAATGCACCCTTCCCTCAGCATCATCATCAATCGTATTTATTGAGCGCTTACTATGTGCACAGCACTGTACTAAGTGCTTGCATAGGAGTGTCCACTCTTCATTTCAGAGAGAATCCCACAATGCCTTCATTCCCTTCCTCTGTGGGTCACAGCTGACCTGTCCTAAACTCATCATTCAGTGCTGGCTGCCCAGAATTGAGTTAATGAGTGTCTAGACCATTGGTAGGATTTGAACTCGCCTACAAGTAACTTGGATTACCATCAAGGTTACTCCCCTAGTTTAGACCCCAGGATCTAGAAGCAGAAAGCAGTGAAGCACATTCAAATTTACCTCCAAGTGAATTGGGTGACTACCCACCTTATTCTCCTAGGGTCGACGCCAGTCTCCAGCAGCAGCAAACCTGACCGATGAGAGGATAACTAGGAAGGGGATGGGAGAGTTTACCTGGAGTTGGAGCCACGGTGGGAGGTGGGCTTGGCATTAGGCCAACCGAGCCCGAAGGCTACGTGGAGTTTCCACAGGAAGAAATTAACCTGGGAGCGAGCGCATCCCGGGACATAACAGCGGGCGGATCAAGAGTGGAAGTGGGAAAGGAAGGATGTTAATAAATGAGGTTAGTAGGTCTGGTGGAGGAGTTAGGGGCCTAAAATGAGGAAAAACAAACAAGCAACCAGAGAGGGGTTACCCAGAGAAATCACTCTGCCAGCCTCCTGCTTGTGAGTCAGCAGCAGGGGAGGTCCCAGCCTTCACTGGGGAGAGGCTGATTAGGGATCAAACTCAGCTGCTCTGCTGTGCTCTGCTCTGCTGCCGTTCCTCCTGCTTCTCCTTCCAAACCCAAACTTCTGACTAGCAACTTCCCTGCCTCAGCTGGCTTCCAGCCTTCCCCGCTGAGCAGTGTGTCACCTCTCCTCCCTTCCTCCCCTTTCAGGGACTGGAGCCTCTGAATGGTATTGTGCTGAGGGAACTCTTCCTTCCCTCTGGTGTCTGTGGCACGATGCAACTCCTTCTGAAGCCCCTTCACCGGACAGCTATTTTTCTGCCTCTTTGTCTGCTCCTTCTGAAGGCTCTGCGGCTGGGGCACAGCTACCTTTACAACAACCGCTATGCTGGGTAAGTGGCTTTTGTTCCTCCTGCGGTTCCTATCCGAAGCGCTTGTTGTCCCTGCACACTCTGCTGATTTGGGTTCTCCTTCAGTGGAAAGAGCGTACGAAATGAAAAAGACCACCTCTGTCATTCATTCAGTCGCATTTATTGAGCACTTACTGTGCGCAAAGCACTGTACTAAGTGCTTGGGAGAGTACAATATTTGCTCCACCCCAGAGCTAGGAAACAGGTTACCTTTTCACGATGGCATTTCCCACTTGGGAGTTTTCAACCTGACTTAGGCTGCGATTCTGCTTGAACTGGATCGGAAATTGGCTGGGGTTACACTGAACCTGTCTGGTGGGATGGTCTGTCGGAGAATTCCCTACCTCCCCGTGGACTGTAACACAAATATAACTTTCCTTAGATGTGTGGAACAAGTCAGTATGTGTTTAGAAATTACCCCACCAGAGGGAAGAAACTAGGTAAGGTAAGAAACCGGGAGAATTTCCTTTAGAACCTGCAGGCGTGCCAATTAGCTAATGACAAGAATTTTCAAACTTCCATAAAGGGTCAGGCTCAAAGTAACGCGACCGGCTACGGTCACCGGAAGGCTGTAAGATCAGAGGGCCGTTTGTCAGAAATAGAAATCGAAGAAGGCAGAGCCGTTGGGATTTCCATTTAGGGTGAGGACTGTGGTTTGGTGTACTCCACTAAGTGGAAATGAGATTTGGGCGGCTTTGCTTGCAAGCACAGGCTGGGGAAAGGGTCCAGGGCGGAGATGTCTATTCCTTGACCTGTGTGCCCTGCGATGGCATCCAGGACATTTTTGAGCCTTGCCTGGGTTGACCCACCAGACTTTTCTTGAAGCTCCTAGATGTCTCCTTTTTATCTTTGCCTCTGTACCTCTTAAAAGGCTCAAATAATTTTGGAACGGGTATCAGTAGATGCACAATATCACTTCCACAATATCCAGATGAGACGTGCAATTTCTAAGCTGCGTGAAGCAGCGTGGCTCAGTGGGAAAAGCCCCGCCTTTGGAGGCAGAGGCCGTGGGTTCAAATCCCGGCTCCGCCACTTGGCAGCTGTGTGACTTTGGCCCAGTCACTTCTTTGTACATATTTATTACTCTATTTACTTTACTTGTACATATCTATTCCCTTTTAGACTGTGAGCCCACTGTTGGGTAGGGACTGTATATGCTGCCAACTTGTACTTCCCAAGCACTTAGTACAGTGCTCTGCACACAGTAAGCGCTCGATAAATATGATTGATTGATTGATTAAAATGCCAATTATTCCCAGTGAGAAGTATAATTCCTCCATCCAACATTGCAAGGGTAACAGCCCAGCAAATAGGATACAACTTCTGGTGCTCCCTTCAAGCATCCCAAAGAGGCACCTGGAAGTCCCCTGAACACCGTACTTCCCCCGAGCGACGTCTCCAAACATTTTGGAGGCTCTAGGGGTGGATGGATCCGGGGGACTCGGTAACGTGGTCCAGAACCTCTCACCTCCGAGTCCCCAGATGTAGCCAAAGAGGCTGGAGCTTACGATGGCTGTTCTGATGCCGAGAGTGCTGGTTTTCACATCAGGGAGAGGTTGTCGGCAACATCATTATTCCAGCCGGCAACCTCGGAAAATAAACCAGGGCACCCCCTCTGCCCAGCTCATCTAAACGACTCTTCCTTCGCCTTCTGCCATGCCCTCCACAAGGTTGGAAGGAAGTTTATTCTAGCCATAGCTGTATTCCATCACATTTATTGAGCGCTTACTCGGTACAGAGCACTGTACTAAGTTCTGTGGATAAAGGAAGAGGACTGTACCCGGCGATGAGATCCACTGTGTCTGAGTCTACTAAGCCCACATCGATCGATCATCGGTATTTGAGTGCTTACTCTGTTCTGAGCACTGTCCTAGGCGCTTGGGAGAGAATGACTCAGTACACATGCCACCGTTTGCGAGGGGGAGAGAACTTTTAGCCCCTATCACATTTGCTCATTTAGTCCTGCACAGACTCATTTTTCCCTCTATATTCCAAGCTAGAGTTCCTGCATCAGGTTAGCAAGTGTGAATCTGCAACCAGTCCCTGTCTTGTTCCGTCAGTGCAAAGGGGACGGGATCTAAGTCTCACTCTTTCCAACGTCAAAACACAGAAAACCCTTTAACGAAAGCAATGCTGGGACCCGGGGAGGGTTGGAATGTAATGATTGCAGTTTTCTCTTTGGCTGCTACATCATAATTCGTGCTCCAACAAATAAATAACCCAGTGCCTAAAGGCTCTTGAAAAAATGAAATGTGAAGCAGACCAAGCCAGGCTGGAAAAGGGAAGGTCCTGTCCGCCTCTCACGGTAAAAGGAGAGAGCTGGTTGGAAAATGAGAAAAATCAAAAGCTCGAGGGCCCCTCCTGCCTGAAATGGTATCGATCTAAACACTTTATTCATTGCGAGCTTTTGCACTTCTTTGTCCGGGACTGATAGGTGGCCTTTTGAGAACGACGTGTTTTTTATCATCTAACCTGCACTGTGAAAATTCAGCTCATTTTAGCGGGACTAACATCTGATGGAAGGGATCGGCAGGGGAACTGCTCGGAATTCATTTTTGCTTACACTTGTATATCTTCAAAACCAATCTTTTTTTAGAAAAATAACGTTGGGGACCAGTGCATTGGGTGCCACGGTGATGAGAGATCCTGGGCCTTATCTTTATTCACTGGATCTATTTAAACGTGACCATCCCTTGAGAATTTAGCCGCTTGGACATGCAGCGGGGAGCCTCGTCGAAGGGTCAGGAGAAAGGAAAACCCATGACTTTTTTCAGAAATAAAGCTAAATTGGGCTCCTCTGAATAGAAAGCAGCAAGGAATCGTACACGGGGTCCCAAAAGACGCTGAAGTTAGAATCGAGTGATGTGAGAAGAATGGGACAGTACTACAATACGGATTGAGAGAAGCAACTAAAGTTCATAAAGAATTCAATAAGAGGCCTGTAGAGGTGCTTGAGGAATGAGAAGCAGATTGTAGTGCTGACAAGGGAAATTAATTTGGGAACAGCATCGATTTGAAGATGAGAGGTGAGGCAAGGAGTCCAATAAGGATGAAGTATGAACTTCAATAGTGAAAATGGGAGAACGTCAGAGTTTAGATTGAGTTGCTTTATAATACCCACCAAGTGCTATATGTTGATTGAGTTGCTTTATAATACCCACCAAGCGCTATATGTTGAAGGATCTTGTGTTGTAACACATCCTCATCGGTATAAATACATAATTCTAACCTGACTCTTTACATCTATCTCTTTCCCAACCATAAGGGGAGAGATAGGGGCTTGACTGATAACACTTAGGAAAGAAAGAAGAGGGTTTAATTTTTTTTTTCTAGACTGGAAACTCCTTGTGAGCAGGGAACATATCTACCAACTCTGCGCTAATTATAGTGTTCAGTACACAGTAAGTGCTCAGTAAATAGCGATGATTTGTTGATGGGAGCCATCCTTCTGTTAATGGGGTGAAAACTATATAATGCTCAATGGCAGCAGGAGAGCAATAATAGATTTACCGAGGGCCTACTAGGTGTAGTGCACGAAGTCCTTTAACCCTAGAGAAATGAAGGGGGAGGTTTTCTAAAAGAGCCTTCTTGTAACTGTTCTATTAATAATATTGATTTTAATATAATATTAATATTAATATAATATTAATAATGTTATTGTTCTATTAATAATAATAATAATGATGGTATTGGTTAAGCACTTACCAAGTAATTTGTACTTCCCAAGCGCTTAGTACAGTGCTCTGCACATAGTAAGCGCTCAATAAATACGATTGATGATGATGATGATGATGATGTGCCAGGTACTGTTCTAAGCACTGGGGTGGATACAAGCATTGTGGCTTAGTGGAAAAAGCACAAGCTTGGGAGTCAGAGGTTGTGGGTTCTAATTCCGGCTCCGCCACTTGTCAGCTGTGTGACCTTGGGCAAGTCACTTAACTTCTCTGTGCCTGTTACTTCATCTGTAAAATGGGGATGAAGACTGTGAGCCCCACGTGGGACAACCTGATTTCCTTGTATCTACCTCAGTGCTTGGCACATAGTAACAAATACCAACATTATTATTATTATTATTATTACAAGCAAATAAGGTTAGACACAGTCCCGGTCCCACATGGGGTTCACGGGCTCAATTCCCATTTTACAGATGAGGTAACTGAGGCTCAGAGAAGTGAAGTGACTTGCCCAAGGTCACACAGCAGACAAGTGGTGCAGCCGGGGTTAGAACCCAGGTCCTTCCGACTCTCAGGCCCGTGCTCAGACCATGTTAATAGATTAATCTGTAGGTGGTAACCTTCTTGAGGGCAGGGAACGTGTCTTCCAAATCTGTTATATGGTTCTCTCCCAAGCACTTAGTACATTGCTCTGCACACAGAAGGAACTCAATAAATATGACTGGTGCTAAAAGAGATGGTATGTACTCACTTTTAGAGGCAACTTGTCCCAAACTCACCCTTCTCACTGTGCCTCGTTCTTGACTTTTTTTTTTTGATGGCATTTATTAAGCGCTTACTATGTGCAAAGCACTGTTCTAAGCGCTGGGGAAGTTACAAGGTGATCAGGTTGTCCCTCAGGGGGCTCACAGTCTTAATCCCCATTTTACAGATGAGGTAACTGAGGCACAGAGAAGTGAAGTGACTTGCCCAAAGTCACCCAGCTGACAATTGGCAGAGCCGGGATTTGAACCCATGACCTCTGACTCCAAAGCCTGGGCTCTTTCCACTCTCACCATTAGCTCACATACTTCCTCCTGCCTGGGATAATAATCATAACAATAATGGCATTTTTAGTGGTATTCGTTAAGCACTTACTATGTGCCAGGGACTGTAGTAAGCGTTGGGGTAAATAGAAGCTAATCAGATTGGATACAGTCCATTTCCTACATGCGGCTCACAGTCTTAATCCTCATTTTACAGACGAGGTAGAGAAGCAGCGTGGCTCAGTGGAAAGAGCACGGGCTTTGGAGTCAGGGGTCATGGGTTCGAATCCCGACTCCACCATATGTCTGCTGTGTGATCTTGGACAAGTCACTTAACATCTCTGGGCCTCAGTTACCTCATCTGGAAAATGGGGATTAAGACTGTGAGCCCCACATGGGACAACCTGATCACCCTGTATCCTTCCCAGCGCTTAGAACAGTGCTTTGCACATAGTAAGCGCTTAACAAAAGCCAATTATTATTATTATTATTATTATTTTACAGACGAGGTAACTAAGCCACAGACAAGTGAAGTGATTTGCCCAAGGTCACATGGCAGACAGGTGGCAGAGTCTGGATTAGAACCCAGGTCCTTCTAACTCCCACACCTGTGCTCTATCCACTAGGCCAAGGTTTTGCCAAGCACTGTTCTAAGTGCTGGGGTATATACAAGATAATCAGGTCAGATACAGGCCCTGTCCCAGAGAGGACTCACCACCTAATGGGGAGGGAGGACAGGCATTTAATCCCCATTTTACAGGTGATGAAATTGAGGCACAGAGAAGTTAAGCCACTCAGGAGACAAGTGGCAGAACCAGGATTAGAACCCAGGTCCTCCATCACCCAGGCGCAGGGTCTTTCCAATAGGCCAAGGTGCTTGTAGTAGTGCCTCTCCAATTAAATCTGCCCACTGTTGGGTAGGGACCGTCTCTATATGTTGCCAATTTGCACTTCCCAAAGCGCTTAGTACAGTGCTCTGCACATAGTAAGTGCTCAATAAATATGATTGATGATGATGATGATCTGCCAGACTATAGCTCTCTGCATCTCCCATACCCTTCTGTAATTCCATCTTCTCCAGGAGACTCCTTGATGAACTTTCCTTCTCTCTGGGTCCCATCCTCCCGACTATCATGTCAGCACTTTTGTTCGCGCCACTCTGTATACTGTATTATTTGAGCACATTTTCCTCCTTGTCTGATCACGATTTTGTCCGTCCCCACTGCAAGATTTTAAGCTCTTTATGTGCGGGGATTGTGTCTTCTTCTATTTTGACTCTCCCAGTAGTAATAACTGTGATATTTCCTTTCCCCCTCATCCCCCTCTCCATCCCCCGCATCTTACCTCCTTCCCTTCCCCACAGCACCTGTATATATGTATATATGTTTGTACATATTTATTACTCTATTTATTTATTTATTTATTTTACTTGTACATATCTATCCTATTTATTTTATTTTGTTAGTATGTTTGGTTTTGTTCTCTGTCTCCCCCTTTTAGACTGTGAGCCCACTGTTGGGTAGGGACTGTCTCTATATGTTGCCAATTTGTACTTCCCAAGCGCTTAGTACAGTGCTCTGCACATAGTAAGCGCTCAATAAATACGATTGATGATGATGATATTTGTGAAGCGCTTTCTGCGGGCCAAGTCCTTATCCCAGGTGTACTTCACAATGATGATGATGATGGCATTTGTTAAGCGCTTACTATGTGCAAAGCACTGTTCTCTAAGCGCTGGGGGGGGATACAATGTGATCAAGTTGTCCCGTGGGGGGCTCACAGTCCTAATCCCCATTTTTACAGATGAGGTAACTGAGGCCCAGAGAAGTTAAGTGACTTGCCCAAGGTCACGCAGCAGACTTGTGGTGGAGCGGGGATTCGAACTCATGACCTCTGACTCCAAAGCCCGGGCTCCTTCCGCTGAGCCACGCTGCTTCTCTATCAATCATATTTATTGAGCACTTACCGTGTGCAGAGCACTGTACTAAGCGCTTGGGAAGTACAACTTGGCAACATATAGAGACAGTCCCTACCCAACAGTGGGCTCACAGTCTAAAAGGGGGAGACACAGAACAAAACAAATTTTTAGTCCCCATTTTACAGATGAAGAAGCTGAGGCACAGGGGAAGTTCATTCACTCATTCATTCAATCATATTTATTGAGCGCTTACTGTGTGCAAAGCACTGTACCAAACTCTTGGGGGAGTAGAATATAACAGACACATTCCTGCCCGTAAAGAGCTCACACTCCAGAGCGGGAGACAAACATTCGCATTAAACGTTGTGCGGCTTAGAGGAAAGAACATGGGTTTTGGAGTCAGAAGTCTTGGGTTCTAATCCTAGCTCCGCCACTTGTCAGCTCTGTGACTCTGGGCAAGTCACGTAACTTCTCTGTGCCCCAGTTACCTCATCTATAAAATGGGGATTAAGACTGTGAGCACCCCGTGGGACAACCTGATCACCTTGTAACCTCCCCAGCGCTTAAAACAGTGCTTTACACATAGTAAGTGCTTAATAAATGCCATCATTCATTCAATCATATTTATTGAGCGCTTACTGTGTGCAGAGCACTGTACTAAACGCTTGGGAAGTACAAATTGGCAACATATAGAGACGGTCCCTACCCAACAGTGGGCTCACAGTCCAGAAGGGGGAGACAGGGAGCAAAACCAAACATATTAACAAAGGAAAATAAATAGAATAAATATGTACAAATAAAATAAATAGAGTAATAAATGCATACAAACATATATACATATATACAGGTGCTGTGGGGAGGGGAAGGAGGTGAGGCAGGGGGATTCATTCATTCACTCCATCGTATTTATTGAGTGCTGTGTGCAGAGCACTGTACTAAGCGCTTGGGAAGTACAAGTTGGCAACATATAGAGACAGTCCTTACCCAACAGTGGGCTCACAGTCTAGAAGGGGGAGACAGGGGACAAAACCAAACATATTAACAAAATAAAATAAATAGAATAAATTCATTCATTCAATCATATTTATTGACCGCTTACTGTGTGCAGAGCACTGTACTAAGTGCTTGGGAAGTACAAGTTGGCAACATATAGAGACGGTCCCTACCCGACAGTGGGCTCCCAGTCTAGAAGGGGGAGACGGAGAACAAAACCAAACATATTAACAAAATAAAATAAATAGACTAAATATGTACAAATAAAATAAATAGAGTAATAAATGCGTACAAACATATATACAGGTGCTGTGGGGAGGGGAAGGAGGTAAGGTGGGGGGATGGGGAGGGGAAAATAAATAGAGTAATAAATGCATACAAACATATACCTATATACAGGTGCTGTGGGGAGGGGAAGGAGGTAAGGCAGGGGGAGAGGAAGGAGGGGGCTCAGTCTGGGAAGGCCTCCTGGAGAAGGCATCATTATTGTTATTATTATTATTTTTTTAGACTGTGAGCCCATTGTTGGGTAGGGACTGTCTCTATATGTTGCCAACTTGTACTTCCCAGCGCTTAGTACAGTGCTCTGCACACAGTAAGCACTCAAATACGATTGATTGATTGATTATTAATCCTCATTTTACAGATGAGGTAACTGCAGCCCAGAGAAGTGACTTGCCCAAAGTCACCCAGCTGACAAGCGGCAGACCTGGGATTAGAACCCACGACCTCTGACTCTCAGAAAAGCTCGTTGTTTTGAGGGATCCTTTCCTTTTTTAGATAAGAAACGCCACGGGGCTGTGCTATCAATCAATCAGTCGTATTTATTGAGCGCTTACTGTGTGCAGAGCACTGGACTAAGCGCTTGGGAAGTACAAGTTGGCAACATCTAGAGACAGTCCCTACCCAACAGTGGGCTCACAGTCTAAAAGGGGGAGACGGAGAACCAAACCATCATCATCATCAATCGTATTTATTGAGCGCTTACTATGTGCAGAGCACTGTACTAAGCGCTTGGGAAGTACAAATTGGCAACATATAGAGACAGTCCCTACCCAACAGTGGGCTCACAGTCTAAAATGGGGAGACGGAGAACCAAACCAAACATACTAACAAAATAAAATAAATAGAATAGATATGTACAAGTAAAATAAATAGAGTAATAAACATGTACAAACATATATACAGGTGCTGTGGGGAAGGGAAGGAGGTAAGATGGGGGGATGGAGAGGGGGATGAGGGGGAGAGGAAGGAAGGGGCTCAGTCTGAGAACAAAACCAAACATACTAACAAAATAAAATAAATAGAATAGATATGTACAAGTAAAATAAATAAATAAATAAATAAATAGAGTAATAAATATGTACAAACATATATCCATATATACAGGTGCTGGGGGAAGGGAAGGAAGTAAGATAGGGGGATGGAGAGGAAGGAAGGGGCTCAGTCTGAGAACAAAACCAAACATACTAACAAAATAAAATAAATAGAATGGATATGTACAAGTAAAATAAATGAATAAATAGAGTAATAAATATGTACAAACATATATACATATATACAGGTGCTGTGGGGAAGGGAAGGAGGTAAGATGGGGGGGATGGAGAGGAAGGAAGGGGCTCAGTCTGAGAACAAAACCAAACATACTAACAAAATAAAATAAATAGAATGGATATGTACAAGTAAAATAAATCAATATTTATGCAGTGGGGTTTCCCTTCCTCCCTAGCCTGGCCTAGGGAGCAGCTGTGAGAAGCTGCTTGACCACACTCCCCCTTTACGCTTTGCCCCCTGGCGTGCGTGCGCGCTCCCGAGAGCGGAGCCCGGGGCTGAAATGCGCATGCGCAGCCGGCACGCGCGCGCGCCCCTCCTCGACGCCGTTCGGGGGTCACCGTCGGTCCATCCGGGAACCCGCCAGTTTAGCGCCGGCTTGGGTGGCGCCCCCTGCCGGCAGATGGGCTCACTAAGGTGAGCGCATGCGCACACGTGCCCGGAGGCCCGCCTGCCTGGGGGAGAACGTGTGAGGCGAAGCCCATGGTGGCGGCGGGGCCTGGTAGGAGAAGAGTTGGCAGTTATGGAGTTATTGAGTAATTATTATGTTGTTATATGTTATGTTATATGTTGTTATGTTGCCAATAAATACAATTGATTGATTGAAGAGGAGGAGCTCTTTAGACTGTGAGCCCACTGTTGGGTAGGGACCGTCTCTATATGTTGCCAATTTGTACTTCCCAAGCGCTTAGTACAGTGCTCTGCACACAGTAAGCGCTCAATAAATACGATTGATTGATTGATTGATTGAGCAAGCTAGCGCTCTTCCTCCCTTCAAGGCCCTACTGAGAGCTCACCTCCTCCAGGAGGCCTTCCCACACTGAGCCCCTTCCTTCCCCTCCCCCTCATCTCCCTCTCCATCCCCCTCATCTTACCTCCCCACAGCACCTGTATATATGTATATATGTTTGTACATATTTATTACTCTATTTATTTATTTATTTTACTTGTACATATCTATTCTATTTATTTTATTTTGTTAGTATGCTTGGTTTTGTTCTCTGTCTCCCCCTTTTAGACTGTGAGCCCACTGTTGGGTAGGGACTGTCTCTATACGTTGCCAACTTGTACTTCCCAAGCGCTTAGTATAGTGCTCTGCACACAGTAAGCGCTCAATAAATATGATTGATTGATTGAGCGAGCTAGCTCTCTTCCTCCCTTCAAGGCCCTACTGAGAGCTCACCTCCTCCAGGAGGCCTTCCCAGACTGAGCCCCTTCCTTCCTCTCCCCCTTGTTCCCCTCTCCATCCCCCTCATCTTACCTCCCCACAGCACCTGTATATATGTATATATGTTTGTACATATTTATTACTCTATTTTACTTGTACATATCTATCCTATTTATTTTATTTTGTTAGTATGTTTGGTTTTGTTCTCTGTCTCCCCCTTTTAGACTGTGAGCCCACTGTTGGGTAGGGACTATCTCTATATGTTGCCAACTTGTACTTCCCAAGCACTTAGTACAGTGCTCTGCACACAGTAAGTGCTCAATAAATACGATTGATTGATTGATTGATTGATTGAGGAGGAAGGTGACCCTGGCAGCCTGAGCGGTGGCACTTTCATTCGTTCAGTTGTATTTATTGAGCGCTTACTGTGTGCAGAGCACTGGATTAAGCGCTTGGGAAGCACAAGTTGGCAACATCTAGAGACGGTCCCTACCCAATAGCGGGCTCCAGCGGGGCTTCCTTACCTTCAATCAATCAATCAATCGTATTTATTGAGTGCTTACTGTGTGCAGAGCACTGTACTAAGCTCTTGGGAAGTACAAGTTGGCAACATATAGAGACAGTCCCTACCCAACAGTGGGCTCACAGTCTAGAAGGGGGAGAGACCTTCCTAACGCAACGGAGCCACCGCTGTAATCCAGCCCCGAGTAAGATAGCTGTCATTCAGTAGTATTTATTGTACATATTTGTACAATATACTTGTACATATTTACCATTCTATTTATTTTATTTGGTTCATATGTTTTGTTTTGTCATCTGTCTCCCCCTCCTAGACTGTGAGCCCGTTGTTGGATAGGGACCGTCTCTATATGTTGCCAACCTGGACTTCCCAAGCACTTAGTACAGTGCTCTGCACACAGTAAGCGCTCAATAATTATGATTCAATGAATGAATGAGTGAACCTTATTAACCCCCATGCTATCCATCTTCTTGCCAGTGATTAGCATCAAACAGAAAGTCCTTACCATTGGCTTTAAAGAACTCAATTACCTTGCCCCCACCTATCTTTCCTTGCTGATTTCCTTCTACAGTGCTCTGCACATAGTAAGCGCTCAATAAATACGATTGATTGATTGATTCTACAATGCAGCACACTCCCTTTGCTCCTCTACGGCCAACCTTCTCAGTTGTACCTTGATCTCATCCAGTTAAGGTAAATAGAGTGATGACTCCTTTGGATGATTTGGTCCACAAAAATTTGACAAATGACAGAGCAGAGAAGAACACAAACCTTTTGTCTGCCCTTTATTGGCTATAAAAGAGGAATGTGAAAAGAATTCCTCATGCTGACACCTGTGGGTGTGAAAGTTTATTACTCTATTTATTTTACTTGTACATATCTATTCTATTTTATTTTGTTAATATGTTTGGTTTTGTTCTGTCTCCCCCTTTTAGACTGTGAGCCCACTGTTGGGTAGGGACTGTTTCTATATGTTACCAGCTTGTACTTCCCAAGTGCTTAGTACAGTGCTCTACACATAGTAAGCGCTCAATAAATATGATTGATTGATTGATTGATTGATTCCCCCACCCTCATGCCAGTTTCTCCTTGTCCAGCGTTAATCTGTGGATGTGACCTCTGGGCATTTGATAGTTGCCCCACCTTCAACCCCACAGCACTTTTGTTTAGATCTTTAGATTATATTCAGTTCTTAGAACAGTGCTTGGCACATAATAAGCGCCTAACATGCCATTATTATTATTATTATTATTATTATTATAAATCATGTATATATAGATCACTATATTTAGACCTTAAACTTGTTCTGGGCAGGAAGTGTGTCTGCCAGTTCTGTTGTAGCGTACTCTCCCAAGCACTTAGTACAGTGCTGTGCAACTAGTACATGGCTCAATAAAGAGCATTGATAATGTCTGAAATTCTAGAGATTTACTGGTCTTGCTGTTTAAGAACTTCATTAGCCAAGTCATCAGATGGGGAAGACAATGAGTTGGGAAGAGGGGAGAGGTAGGTGTATTTCTGGTTGTCATGCTAACTCTTTCCTTGCCACAAGCCTGGCCTAAGGAAAAAGGATGAGGAACAACCCATATCTTCTACTCCACCCCAGCCCACACACTTCAGTATTTACCGAGCCATAAATCTGCTCAGAGTACCGTAAGAGCAACGGTGGATACAATTGAGTTGGTTCAACGTGATTCCTGCACTCAGAGAGCTTTCAGTCTAATGGGAAAGACAGAAACCAAAATAAATTACAGGTAGTACTATTGTAAGAAATTACAGCCATTATGGCCTAATAGAGTATGGACCTTGGTGTCAGAAGGACCTTGGTTCTAATACTGGCTTTGCTACTTCTCGTCTGTGTGACCTTGGGCAAGTCTCTTAACCTCTCTGTGCCTGAGTTACCTCATCTATAAAATGGGGCTTAAGGCTGTGAGCCCCATGTAGGACACGGACTGTGTCCAACCTGATTATCTTGTATCTACCCCAGTGCTTAGAAGAGTGCCTGACACATAATAATCACTTAAATATCATTAAAAAAAATTAATTGTATTTATAGATTGTTTACTGTGGGCTGGGCATGGGAGAGTACAACACAACAATAAAACAGATACATTCCCTGCCCACAACAAGCTTACAGTGTAAAGGGGGAGACAGATATTAATATAAATGAATGAATTACAGAGATGTCTGTAGGTGTTGTGGGGCTGGGGCAGGATGATGAATAAAGGGAGCAAGTCGGAATGATGCCAAAGGGAGTGGGAAAAGAGGAAATGGCTTAGTCTGGGAAGGACTTTTTGAGGAAATGTGCCTTCAATAAGACTTCGAAGGTGGGGAGAGGAATTGTCTGTCAGGTTTGAAAGGGGAGGGCATTCCAGGCCGGAGGCAGGATGTGGATGAGAGGTCATTGGAGAGGTAAATGAGATTTTAGGGTACAGTAAGTAGGTTGGCATTAGAGGAGTAAAGTGTATGGGACGGGTTGTAATTAATAGGAGAGTAGCAAGGTAAGGAGGGAGGGGACCAGGTGATGGAGTGCTTCAAACCCGATGATAAGGAGTTTCTGTTTAATGCAGGGGTAGATGGGCAACCACTGGAGGTTCTTGAGGAATGAAGAGACACAGTCAATCAGTTGTATTTATCGAGCACTTACTGCATGCAGAACACTGAATAAAGCGCTTAGGAGAGTATAATATAATGGACACCTTCCCTGCCCACAACAAACTTACGGTCTAGAGAGAGCTGCAAGGCAGGTATGTTATGAAAACTCATACAAACACAGATAAAAATCTCACTGAAACCGTTTCTTTGTCCCCAGAATGGCAAAGTTGGTTTGGAGGTTTGGTTGCTGTGTTCGTGAAGTGGATGCAGGATAGCCAGTGTTACCGCAGCAAGCGTGGCAGTGGTTTGGGCTGCAGAGCCATTTAACTGGGGTTAGTAAATTTCTGAGGACCACACTGATAACATATGCGATGTTCACAAGACCTGTCAAGAAAATTCTTAGTGTATGAAAAAGGCTGCGCATCATTTCTTCAGAAATGTATAGTATTTCCCTTCATGCGAGAAGAAGACCCCACTAGAGGTGAAATTAATTTATTTGTGGCTGAAAAGGCCAGTGTGGAATCCCCAGTCCTGACCATATTCTGTGGACTATTCTACATATCTATTCTATTTATTTTATTTTGTTATTTTGTAAGTATGTTTTGTTTTGTTAGTATATTTTGTTATTTTGTTAGTATGTTGGTTTTGTCTCCCCCTTTTAGACTGTGAGCCCACTGTTGGGTAGGGACTGTCTTTATATGTTGCCAATTTGTACTTCCCAAGCGCTGAGTACAGTGCTCTGCACACAGTAAGCGCTCAATAAATACGATTGATGATGATGATGATGACACACAAGGTTGTCTTCTGCTGTAACTATATATTGATGGTATTTGTTAAGCCCTCACTATGTACCAAGCACTGTTCTGTATGTTTGCAGCATGTGGGGTTGTTCTTGTTTTCGCTTCCTTTTCACACCATCTTGTGATTTGGGGGTTTTTTTAATGGTATTTAAGAGCTTACTATGTGCCAGGCACTTTATTAAGCGCTGTGGTAAGTACCAGCTAATTAGGTTGGACACAGTCCATGTCCCAAATGGGGCTCACAATCAATCCCCATTTTACAGATGAGGTAACAGGCTCAGAGACATCAAGTGACTTGCCTAAGGTCACACAGCAGACAAGTGGCGGTGCTGGGATTAGAACCCAGGTCCTTTTGTCTCCCAGGCTTGTGCTCTTTCCACTCGGCCACACTACGTTTTTATGTATGCTTCTGTTCAGAAAGTACCATTCCTTCCTTAATTGCAGTGAGCCAGTCTGGTGTATCTGTAGCATTTGACTTCCATTCCCCAGCTGAGATGCAGCATTGTCTAAGGCAAAGCCCTCACACGTGTTGATGGACTTGATACACCTATCCCGCCTCCACCAATTGTCAGCTGTGTGACTTTGGGCAAGTCACTTCACTTCTCTGTGCCTCAGTGGCCTCATCTGTAAAATGGGGATTAAGACTGTGAGCCCTACGTGGGACAACCTGATCACCTTGTAACCTCCCCAGCACTTAGAACAGTGCTTTGTGCATAGTAAGCACTTAATAAATGCTATTATTATTATTACTATTATTACTCTCATCCACAATAAAGAAGTATCATTCAATCTTATTTAAGGAGCAGCCTGGGAGTCAGAAGGACCTGGGTTCTAATTCCGGATCCGCCACTTGTCCGATTTATGGCCTTGGGCAAGGCACTTAACTTCTCTCTGTGCCTCAGTCACCTCATCTGTAAAATAAGGATTGAGACTGTGAGCCCCATGTGGGACAGGGACTGTGACCAACCTGATTTGCTTGTACAGTGCTTGGCACATAGTAAGCGCTTAACAGACACCATCATTATTATCCCGGTGCTTTGAACAGTGCCTAGCACATAGTAAATGCTCAACAAATACCAAAATTATTGTTGTTATTATTGCTTACTCTGCTCAGAGCACTCTACTAAGTGCTTGGGAGAGTATAATACAACAGAGTTAACAGGTGGAGACAGACATTGACATAGATCACAGATACATTACAGATATGTACTTAATCATATTTATTGAGGGCTCGAGTCATAAGGAGACTCCCCCTCGTCCCCCTCTCCATCCCCCCATCTTACCTCCTTCCATTCCCCACAGCACCTGTATATATGTATATATGGTTGTACATATTTATTACTCTATTTATTTATTTATTTATTTTACTTGTACATATCTATCCTATTTGTTTTATTTTGTTGGTATGTTTGGTTTTGTTCTCTGTCTCCCCCTTTTAGACTGTGAGCCCACTGTTGGGTAGGGACTGTCTCTATGTGTTGCCAATTTGTACTTCCCAAGCGCTTAGTACAGTGCTCTGCACATAGTAAGCGCTCAATAAATACGATTGATGATGATGATGATGATGAAGGAGAAGCAGCATGGTGAGGTGGATAGAGCACACATCTGGAAGTCAGAAGGTCATGGGTTCTAATCCTGGCTCAGCTGCTTTTCTGTTCTGTGACCTTGGGCAAGTCCCTTCACTTCTCTGGGCCTCAGTTACCTCATCTGTAAAATGGGGATTAAGACTGTGAGCCCCATGTACGACAGGAACTGCCCAATCCGACTTGCTCAAATCCACCCCAGTGCCCGGCACTTAGAGCTTAACAAATACTATAATTATTATTACTATTTCCAACACTGCCAGTCAGGCTGGCGTCGTCAGGTGGGTGGTCTTTGATTCCCAAACTAACTGAAAAAGGGGACCACAAGCACGAGTCACTCTCCTCTCCACCCCCACAAGGTTGGTTTCTTTTTCCGGGGGAAGATGGCACAGCTTGTATAAACGACCAGAGCTCAAACTTCAATCTGCGGCAACCGAATAACAGAGCAAGACAGCCAAGTTGAGAGGGAGCAGTGTGGAGGGCTCGAGACAAAACCAAATGGCATGTGTGGTATTTATCTTCAGACTCCATGGCAGTAAAATACCAGATGTCACACAACAAAGGCAGACAGAACCGTGGAGAGCAAGAGGCCAGTTGGAGTGCCGAACTGTAGCCGTTCTCCTGTGCCTATAAAAAAAACGATCTTAGCCTAATGAACCCCACGTCCTCAGGCGTGGTTGGATGCAGGATTTATTCTCCGGCGCGCATTAGACTTTTTTTCAAAAGTTATTTTAATGATTTTTGTGACAGAGGCGGAAATGTGGTTGGGGAGACTACGAAGTCGTCGCAGCTGGAACCTGTTAAATTCAAAGAACCGAGGACCTTGTTTCGAATTGGGGGGGCGTTTGTCCAGTTTTATTCTGGACAATCCGATTTCCATCTGGTCAGTACCCTGTCTGGTCCTGATCTGGCCCCGATATTTTCATTTCAGGGCCCAGCTGCCTTCAGCCTCTGCTCCAGCTATAAAATTTCTCATCCTGGATGCAGTACCCTTGTTCACAGGGACATGGGAAGTTGAACGCAAAGACTAAAGCAAATGGTGGGGGGGTCTGGAGACACCCCAGAAAAACAGTTTAGGTCTGAATGGCTTTGGACAAAATGGTGCACACGACCGCATGGCATTGCATTGCACACCCAAAGTAACGCCCATGACATCGCCACGTGGGTCGGTGTGAGAGGTTTCCACAAGGGCCACCCTCTTTATCAATAATAGTAATAATAATTATGGTACTTTTTAAGTGTTTAGTATGTTCCAAGCACTGGAGTAGACATGTCAGTCAGGTTGGACACAGTCCCTGTCCCTCCTGGGGCTCACGCTCTTAATCCCCATTTTTACAGATGAGGTAACAAGCCCGGTGAAGTGACTTGCCCAAGGTCACACAGCAGACAAGTGGCAGGTCTGAGTTGATAAGGCAGGTCCTTCAGATTCCTAGGCCCACGCTCTATCCACTAAGTCAAGCTGCTTCTCTACGAAGCCATGCTGCTTAGTAGATAGACACACATTATTAGAGAGTCAGATGACCGGGTTGAGGTGGATTTTTCCCCCCTCTCCATGCCCTGAAAAGAGCACATCACCCATCCAGAATCACCCTGGGATATCCAAGCAGGGTTTAGGTTGGGTTGAGGTGGATTTTTCCCCCTCTCCATGCCCTGAAAAGAGCACATCACCCATCCAGAATCACCCTGGGATATCCAAGCAGGGTTTAGGTTGCGTTGAGGTGGATTTTTCCCCCTCTCCATGCCCTGAAAAGAGCACATCACCCATCCAGAATCACCCTGGGATATCCAAGCAGGGTTTAGGTTTGGACTCTGGTCTAACAACTACTAGGGCCATCATCATCATCATCATCAATCGTATTTACTGAGCGCTTACTATGTGCAGAGCACTGTACTAAGCGCTTGGGAAGTACAAATTGGCAACATATAGAGACAGTCCCTACCCAACAGTGGGCTCACAGTCTAAAAGGGGGAGACAGAGAACAGAACCAAACATACTAACAAAATAAAATAAATAGAATAGATATGTACAAGTAAAATAAATAAATAGAGTACAAGAGATACAAGATAGAGAGAAGCAGCGTGACTTACTACTAGGGTCATATCAGGCCAGCCAGCACTGAGTTGGAGCAACACAGAACTGTGATTATGAAGTGAAATGAACCCTCAATTGTCCAACATGATTTTTACCTTCAGGTTCCCTTCTTGAGAAAACAATGACCAGAAAAAGCAGAGAATGATAAGCACCCAGTGGATAAACCGGGTTTGTTTAGGAAAGTACCATGCCGGTGGTTAGCTTGGGTGAAGGCAAACAAAACAAAACACTCTTTAACCATCAACTAACAGAGCCACATTCTTAGACTGTGGAAGAGCTTGCAATTAGTCCTAGTTGGAGTTTGCACTGTAGAAGTGCAGGTGGCTGGGACCCTGAAATGAAGTGGAGGGCAGTTTCGAAGCCCTTGAAAAACGGACAAAAGCCCCATTACCTTAAAAGGGCTTTGTTTGTGGATTTCAATCTGTGACCTTTGGACATTTGACATTCCACCCAACCCCACAGCACTTATGGACATATCTTTAAATTACATATTATAAATTATTTATTCACATTAGCATCCGTCTCCCCCTCTAGACTGTAAGCCCTTTATGGGTAGGGAAAGTGTCTGCTAATTGCGTTGTATTATACTCTCCCAAGTACTTAGTACGGTGCTCAGCATTATACTCTCCCAAGTACTTAGTACAGTGCTCAGCACATAGTAAGCTGGCTCAGTGGAAAGAGCACGGGCTTTGGAGTCAGAGGCCATGGGTTCAAATCCCAGCTCCGCCACTTGTCAGCTGTGTGACCACTTCACTTCTCTGGGCCTCAGTTCCCTCATCTGTAAAATGGAGATGAAGACTGTGAGCCCCTTGTGGGACAACCTGATTACCTTGTATCTACCCCAGCGCTTAGAACAGTGCTTTGCACATAGTAAGCGCTTAACAAATACCAACATTATAATTATTTATTTAAGCTCCCGATAAATACGATCGGTATAAAGGGTGAGACTGGATATGTCCTCTCCTAGCCTTTCCAATCCACTCCTACCCATGATGATGGTGGTGTTGGTAGTAGTAGTAGCAGTATGTACTGATTACTCGCTGGTTGCAAGCACTATATTAAGTGCCTCGGAAACTAGAGCGCAGAAGAGGCACATTCCCTGCCTGCAAGGATCTTATGTAAAAGTTTTGGTAGGTAGAATAATAAAAATACAGAATTGAATAAACACATACCCAATCTTGGCACTCATTAACAAATGAATAAGTATGTGAAATGGCTGGTGAATTTGTACAGTTTGAGGTGTTGGCGATTCAGTGGGGAAGGCTTGTTGGAGGGGGTGGTATTTTGGGGGGGTTTCAAATATGGGGAAAGCTCTGAGTTGATGGATTTGGGGAAGGATTTAGCCAGGGGAGCAACAGCCTAAAGGTGAGGAGATGATTCGTAGAGTGGGAAGAAGAGGGACAGGAGCAGATCAGTAGCCCAGTTCAATATCACCATGCTTTTGGGGTAAGATACCCCACTTATCAAACAGTAATTGAGCATTTACTGTGTTCAGAAAACTGATACCTTTGTATCACTCTAAGCGCTTGACAGTATTCTGAGTATCCTACTACTCCAAATCTTTGATTTTGTACTGAGCCTCAGTACACCTCATGAAGTGGAATTTTGCCCCTAAGTGATTTACCACAGACACTGACTCTGATGTGAACTCCAAAACAAGTACACATCCAGGTTTGTGGGTATGTGGACTTCCCCATTAAGGCAGCCATAGTTATTAAAATAATTGCAAACTCCAAAAGAGGCATTGCGTTTTGGTGTAATGACCAAGTGTTTTGCCACGTAATTGTCATCAAGAGCCTAATTAGATGAGCAGAGTTTATTATCCGGTGGGTTAATTTAATGCTTAATCTGGGGGATAAACACAGCTGGAGTGTGTGTGTATAGCTAGAACACTGGGCGTGCCCAGAGTGGCAAGGTCTGCAGAAGCATAGTAACTTAGAAACACAGTCTTTTAGACTGGGAGCCCACTGTTGGGTAGGGACTGTCTCTATATGTTGCCAATTTGTACTTCCCAAGCGCTTAGTACAGTGCTCTGCACATAGTAAGTGCTCAATAAATACAATTGATGATAGTAACTTGTAACATAGTAACAGAGAGAAGCAGTGTGGCCTAGTGGAAAGAGTACGGGCCTGGAAATCGGAAGGACCTTGGTTCTAATCCCGGCTCTGCCATTTGTCTGCTGTGTGACCTTGGGCAAGTCACTTCACTTCTCTGTGCTTCAGTTACCTCATCTGTAAAATGGGGATCAAAACTGAGCCCCATGTGGGACCTGGTCTGTGTCCAACCTTGTTTCTATCCAGGACTTAGTATGGTGCCTGGCACTCAGAAGTGCTCAATAAATACCCTAAAAAAATCCAACTTTCCAGATGTTTCTTTATCATCACTTCTAAAAATCGGAGGGCTGGGCTGGATGGGGGCCTCGTGTCTCCCCTCTTGTTGTTTGTACTTTATTCATTCAATCGTATTTACTGAGCGCTTACCGTGTGCAGAGCGCTTGGGAAGTGCAAGTCGGTAGCATATAGAGACGGTCCCTACCCAACAACGGGACCTAAACTTTAGGGATACGGCGACCTACATCTTTCCTGATTGAGAAAAGAGCTTCCCAAGACTTGTGGCAGAAAGGCAGGGTGGGTGGGAGGGGGTTAGAACAGTGTAAATCTTGACTGAAAGCAGTGGGTAGGACTGGGGAGACTTTGATGAAATATTAGTGGTCACAAGGATGAAGTGAGTTCTGTGTTTAAGCTCTTTGTGGGCAGGAAACATGTTTGTTTATTGGGTGGTTTGGTTTTTTTTTTTGGCGGGGAGGTTTAATGTTAGTTCAGTACTTCAGGCTTGGGTAGATCATCATCCATCGTATTTATTGAGCGCTTACTGTGTGCAGAGCACTGTACTAAGCGCTTCGGAAGTACAAGTTGGCAACATACAGAGACAGTCCCTACCCAACAGAGGGCTCACAGTCTAAAAGGGGGGGACAGAGAACAAAACCAAACATACTAACAAAATGAAATAAATAGAATAGATATGTACAAGTAAAATAAGTAGAGTACAAGAGATACAAGATAGAGAGAAGCAGCGGGACTTAGTAGAAAGAGCCCAGGCTTGGGAGTCTGAGGACGTGGGTTCTAAGTCTGGCTCCACCACTCGTCTGCTGTGTGACCTTGGGCAAGCTGCTTAACTTCCCTGTGCCTCAGCTACCTCATCTGTAAAATGGGGATTAAGACTGTGAGCCTCACATGGAACAACTGGATTACCTTGTATTTACCTCAGAGCTTAGAACAGGGCTTGGCACATAGCACTTAAATTCCATAATCATCATCATCATTACAAGCTAGTCAGGTTAGGCATAGTCTATGTCCCACATGGGGGCTCACAGTCTTAATCCCCATTTTACAGATGAGGGAATTGAGGGGCAGAGAAGTGAAGTGACTTGCCCAAAGCCACACAGCAGACAAGTGGTGGAGCTGGGATTAGCGTGGCTCAGTGGAGAAGAGCCCGGGCTTTGGAGTCAGAGGTCATGGGCTCAAACCCCGGCTCTGCCAATTGTCAGCTGTGTGACTTTGGGCAAGTCACTTAACTCCTCTGGGCCTCAGTTACCTCATCTGTAAAATGGGGATTGAGACTGTGAGCCCCACGTGGGACAACCTGATCACCTTGTAACATCCCCAGCGCTTAGAACAGTGCTTTGCACATAGTAAGTGCTTAATAAATGCCATTATTATTATTATTATTATTAGAACCCAGGTTCTCTGGCTCCCGGACCTGTGCTTATCCACTAGGCCGCAGGTCTTCCAACTCGGTTTTATTGCACTTTCCCAAGTATAAGAAATAACAGGGGAGCACAGAGGTGTTCTGTTCTTTGGCCATTACCCTGTCAGCTGTTAAGCATCTCTCAGTGGAGACGTCCTGGATACAAGGAAAGTGCCTAACTTCCCCTCTAGACTGTAACCTCATTATGGGCAGGGAACATTTCTGCTAATTCCGCTGTACTATACTCTCCCAAGAGCCTAGTACTGTGTTCTGCACATAGTCTCAATAAATACCATTGATCAATTGGCTAGTGAGTGACCATGCGTAGCTGGAGAGATTGATTTGGGCATCACCCATTTAGCTGAAGCCATACAGGTTGATGAATTCCTCGAGAGACTGAATATAAAGGGAGAAGAGGAAAATACCTGCGTGCTATAGGAGGGTTCCTTTGCCACTTGAATTAATAATAATTATTATAATAGCTATTATAATAATCATTATTATTGTACTTGTTAAGCACTTACTACATGCCAAGCACTGTTCTAAGTGCTGGGGTAGATAAAAGTTAATCAGGTTGGACCCAGTCTCACACTCTAATCCCCATTTTACAGATGAGGTAATTGAGGCCCAGAGAAGTGAAGTAACTTGCCCAAGGTCACACAGCAGACATGTGCCAGAGGCAGGATTAGAACCCAGGTCCTTCTGGCACCCAGGCCCATGCTATATCCACTAACTGATGCTGCATGTCCTCTGGATGCCTTTCCCTATTTATATTTAAATGAGAGTATGCTTTTCAAATCTCCATGTGAACTCTCTGCAAACTTTATAATGAGATGAGTCATTTTAAAGTAACAGTTTTTGAAATTATGACGATTTTAATTTTGTGATTTGGTTACGTTTAAAGACAAGGATTAAGGCTTCCATAACTAGCTGTTTCGCCAATCTCTGGATTTCTCACCTAGTAACCTAGTACTGGTTCTGAAAAGACGAAGCTGAAAGTGTATCCCCTGTAGCTCTCTGTACTACAAGTAGTAAACCAGAAACATATACAGTCTAAGGATAATTTGATAAAGAAAGTGAAAGCCTATGGGATCATTTAGGCCGTATAGTATGGCGGTTGGATCATCTCTTTTCATTATTAGATTTTTTAAAAAAGGATTTATTTGGCCACTCTAGAAAGCTTTGGAAGTATTCACCATATCAAGTGTCTAGGTTGTAAATTGAATTCATAAATAAGGATTTAGGAACAATGAATGAAATATTCCCATGATGATTGCAAACTGCCCCAGGCATTCCCCGTCTGAGTCTGATTAGATAGAGCGGGTTTGCACTGTGTTTCACCAAGTTTAATTGCAGCAGTAGAGCTAATTTTCCTTTACAAGCCCAGCGGAGAGCTGTTGAAAGGGAATACACGACCTGCAGGGAGTCACCGTAAAAATCAGAAATGGGGAAATTTGATAGCAGAGTATCAACTCCAGGCTGGGGACTCAATCGAGCTCTTTCTATGCAGGGCTTGGGTCATTAAACCAAAGGCAGTCTCAATTTAAGTTGGTGTTTTCAGAAAAAGACTCACTAAAGTCTCTGTGAGACTCTGTGAGGCCCCCGTGGGACAACCTGATCACCTTGTAACCTTCCCAGCACTTAGAACAGTGCTTTGCACATAGTAAGCGCTTAACAAATGCCATTATTATCATTATTATCATTATTAAAGATACAGAAAAGGAAAGTGGCCAACAGGCCAAGGGGAGGGGTTTCAGTGCAGAGTGAAATCATCATCAATCGTATTTATTGAGCGCTTGCTGTGTGCAGAGCACATAGTAAATCAGTGGCCCAAGTTTTTTGCAGTCTTGTTGAAAGCAGAGAGGTTAGCCCACACTCACCTACTCACACTCTTTCCACATTCGCTGTTGGTGTGGAAACTCATTAGGCCCAGGTGGGCTCTGTCCTAGAATAATAATAATAATGATGATGATGGTATTTGTTAAGCATCGTTCTAAGCGCCGGGGGTAGATACAAGGTAATCAGATTGTTCCATGTGGGGCTCACAGTCTTAATTGTCAGTTTACAGATGAGGAAACTGAGGCCCAGAGAAGTGAAGTGACTTGCCCAAAGGCACACAGCTGACAAGTGGCGGAGCTGGGATTAGAACCCACAACCTCTGACTCCCAAGCCCGTGGTCTTTCCACTAAGCCACACTGCTTCTCGATGGGTGCAAGCGTTGTACTTAGCTCTTGGGAGAGTACAATATAGCAGACACATGTAAAACATGTTTTGCATAACATGGGGTTTGGCACCAACTGTGAGCTCGTTGTTGGGTAGGGATGGTCTCTATATGTTGCCAAAGTGTACTTTCCAAGTGCTTTAGTACAGTGCTCTGCACTCAATAAATGTGATTGAATGAATGAATTAATGACATAACACTATAGGAGAAGTGAGTGTCCCTACCTAGAACAGAGTTCAAAAACCCTAACTCTACTGCCTACGCTGGCAGTTACTGGTTTCATTTCTTATTTATCGAAACTGCAGTTCTAACCCAATAGAATATTGTGTTTATGCGAGAACATGAGCTGTTTTTGTTTTATTTATTGTCTGTCTCTGTTCCTCCGCAAGCCTACGGATTCCAGAAGCCTAACTCAGTCACAGTGAATTCCTCCAAGCCACTAACTAAAATGGTCATATTGATTCAGAACTCTGATTTACACTGACTTAGCAGAAACAAGTGGGCCGCCCTCACGAGTTTACGAACTAACACCGGCTTTAAAGGGACCCGAGGACTGAGCTAAATTCCTCCAGTGACCCTTGATTATTCCGTGGAACTGTTTCTCTGTAAATACCTTTTTCTAAATCATCTGGGCCCTGGCAGCTGATAGAACACTCCACATCTGCTAGTTAGCAAATTGAACTTCTCAAAAAAACTAGCCTGCTCAGTCGGGTGGCCCTGCAGTCCAAACTCCATTTGAAAAAGCACAAGAGTCTTAGCATTTTTGCTTGAGAAATGATAAAATCTGGGTTTTTTTTTTCTGTTAGGTATTGTGTTCTTTCGTTCTTAGGATTTTTATCAATCAATCAATCAATCAATCGTATTTATTGAGCGCTTACTGTGTGCAGAGCACTGTACTAAGCTCTTGGGAAGCACAAGTTGGTGACATATAGAGACAGTCTCTACCGAACAGTGGGCTCACAGTCTAAAAGTCTATCAGTTGATGAATCGTATTTGATGGCTTACTATATGCAGAGCACTGTACTAAGCCTTTAGGAGAGTACTATATAAAAATTGGTGGACACATTCCCTGCCCACAGTGAGCTCACAGTCTAGAGGAGGAGACAGACATTAATATAAATAAATTAGGGATATATACATAAGCGTTGTGAGGCTGGGGGAAGTGAATCAAGAGAGCAAATCAGGGTGACGCAGAAAGGAGTGTGAAAAGAGGAAATGAGGGCTTAGTCAGGGAAGGCCTCTTGAAGAAGATGTGCCTTCAATAAGGCTTGGAAGTTGGGAGAGCAATTATCTGTGAAGAGGGAGGGCATTTGTGGATGAGAAATCCGTACGTACGGTGAGTAGGTTGGCATTAGTTGAATGAAGTGTTCTGGTTGAGTTGTAGCAGGAGAGCAGCAAGGGGCAAGGTGATTGAGGGCTTTAAAGGTGGTTGTAAGGAGTTTCTGTCTGATGTGGAGGTGGATAGGAGACCACCGGAGGTTCTTGAGGAGTGGGGAATCATGGACCGAATGTTTTTGTAGAAAAATGACCCGGGCAGCAGAGTGAAGTATAGACTGGAGTGGGGAGAGAGAGGAGAGGCAGGGAGGTCAGCAACGAGGCTGATAGAGTAATCAAGGTGGGAGAGTACAACACAACGGAATTAGCAGACACATTCCCCGCTCATAATCAATCAATCAATCAATCGTATTTATTGAGCACTTACTATGTGCAGAGCACTGTACTAAGCGCTTGGGAAGTACAAATTGGCAATACATAGAGACAGTCCCTACCCAACAGTGGGCTCACAGTCTAAAAGGGGGAGACAGAGAACAAAACCAAACATACCAACAAAATAAAATAAATAGGATAGAAATGTACAAGCAAAATAAATAAATAAATAGAGTAATAAATATGTACAACCATATATACATATATACAGGTGCTGTGGGGAAGGGAAGGAGGTAAGATGGGGGATGGAGAGGGGGACGAGGAGGAGAGGAAGGAAGGGACTGTAACAACCTTACAGTCTAGAGTCAGGAGACAAGGGTTCAAATCCCTGCCCTGCCATTAGTCTACTGTGTGACCTTGCTTAAGTCATTTATTTTATTTTATTTTGTTAGCATGTTTGGTTTTGTTCTCTGTCTCCCCCTTTTAGACTGTGAGCCCACTGTTGGGGACTGTCTCTATATGTTGCCAACTTGTACTTCCCAAGCGCTTAGTCCAGTGCTCTGCACGCAGTAAGCGCTCAATAAATACGGTTGATGATGATGATGATTTAACCTCTGTAGGCCTCAGTTTTCTCCCTTGTAAAATGAAAATGAGGGAGACAGTGCGCCCCGTTTGGAATAGGGACTGTGTCCAACCTGAATAACTTGTATCTACCCCAGTTCTTAGTGCACGTAGTAATAATAATAATTGTGATACTTGTTAAGCACTTACTATGTGTCAGACACTGATCTAAGCACTGGGGTAGGTACAAGAAAATCAGGTTGGACACAGTCCCTGTCCCACGGGGGGCTCACAGTCTAAATCCCCATTTTCCAGGTGAGGTAACTGAGTCCCAGAGAAATGAAGTGACTTGCCCGAGATCAGACACCAGACAAGTGGCATGGCTTCTCCTAAGCACGTAGTAAGCACTTGACAAATACCATTAAAAAAAAGAAAGAAAAAGATGGGGGAGGTCCAATCCTCCCGCTATTCTGTGGAGCAACAGGGCGCTCAATAAATGGAAGGTTGGCCTCCTTTGGAAGCTGCCCTAGCTGGACCCTCAGGTGAGAAAGTCTCCTAAGCACTTAGTCCAGTGCTCTGCACCCAGTAAGCGCTCAATAAATACCATCGATTAAGAAAGGGGCCTGTACCAGGATGAGATCAGAGTTACAGTAATGGGAGCCCAACTCTGACCCCTTGGAAATAATTCCGTGCCCAGGAAGGAGATGGTACACCGGTAATAAAGCACTGTTGGAAAAATATGTTTCTCTCTGAAAACCTAATTAGAAAACTAGGCTTACTGCCCGTTGTTCTTATGCCTTACTGAAAAATTTCAAAGAAAAGTAGTATGGTGAGGAAATTCATTGCGGCCGACGCATGAAAATAAATCACAGATTTCTATGCAACTGCTGGGACACAGTTCGCGTGTTTCCAAGCGAAGCATGCTTTCATCACACGGAAATTTCATCTCTCTTCTGGTCCTTAATTCTGCCTTGCCTTCTTGCGCAAACAGATGCCTGGACACGAAGAGGATGTGTTCATTGAAAACTGTGCTAGCAGAGAATGTGTTTCGAGTGAGAGCTTAAGAATCAGTCAATGGTATTTATTGAGAACGTATATGCAGAGCACTATACTAAGCACTGGGGAGAGTACAATACAACAGAATTAGCGAGCGATTTTTTTTTCTGAATGACTGTTAACTTGGATCACTGTCCAATCTTCTTCTTCTGTTGGTTTCCCCTCTCTCAATATGTCTACTGTGGGCGCTTTTTTATGTTATTTGTTAAGTGTTTACTATGTGTCAAAAACTGTTCCAAGCACTGGGGTTAATACAAAATAATTATGTTGGACACAGTTCCTCAACTGCATGGGGCTACAGCCTAAGTAGGAGGGCAGGCAGGAGAACTGTGGCACAGAGAAGTTAAGTGACTCACCCAAGGTCACACAGTAAGCAATTGGCAATGCTGGTATTAGAACCCGGCTTGATTGCATTTCGCTCAGACATTTTCTGAGTGCTCAGACATTAGCACTCAAAAGCACATTCAAACTGAACCTTGAGTCACGTCCAAAAGATCAAACCCGTGGCTATATCCTGGAATGGTATATTGGTATATTATGTAGAAAGCTGTACTTTATGTATGTATGAATTTTAATGTCTGTCTCCTCCCTTAGACTGTGAGCTCATTGTGGGCAGGGAATGTGTCTGTTGTATTCTCCCAAGTGCTCAGTACAATGCTTTGCACACAATAAGCGCTTAATGAATGTGACTGAATGAATGAATATTGTTCATGACAGTAAGAGAGTGTAAAACAGTGAGTATGCAACTGCCGTAGGGCATGAAAACAGTTATAATCAACTTAAGTACTCCGTGTTGCCGGGCTTGTCGCTTTCTTCCTAGATGGTTGAGGGAAAGCATTGGTTCTGCTGACCATTTGTTCCTTCATAAATTCCTTTTGGTCTGGACCAAAAGGTGAACGGAAAGGGGAGAGTAAGGAATTCCTCTCTGCTAACAGTAGGTGTGCAGTACATTTTCCTGATTGATTGTTTGCTTGCTGGGGTCTAACTTCCTGTTCTAGGACGGGAATGCTATTCTGTTTTTGAACCGTAGCCAGATCCCTTGACTGGAGCAGCCGTCTGACTTGGATTGTGGTGTTTCTGTAAGATGGTGAAACCTCTCTGAACCTGCAAAATCGCCCCCGCCTTTTTCACAACTGAGAAGCAGCGTGATGTAGTGGATAGAGCCCGGCCCGGGGGTCAGAAGGCCATGGGTTCTAATTCCGGCTCCACCACTTGCCCACTGTGTGACTTCGGGTAAGTCACTTGACTTTCTGTGCCTCAGTTACCTGTAAAATGGGGAATGAGACTGTGAGCCCCACATGGGACAATTCGATTTACTTATATCCTCCCCAGCGCTTAGTACAGTGCCTGGCACATAGTAAGCACTTAACAATACCATTATTGTTACTATTGTTACTATCACTCCCCTCCTCTCATTCCAAATTCCTCCCAAGACCAGAATATGCCTTTATCTCCTTCTAGAAATAGGAGGCTCTATCAGCCTATCAATAAATGGTATTTATTGAGCTCTTCCAGAGTACAGAACACTACTAAGTGCTTACCTCCTTCCCTTCCCCACAGCACCTGTATATATGTATATATGGTTGTACATATTTATTACTCTATTTATTTATTTATTTTACTTGTACATTTCTATCCTACTTATTTTATTTTGTTGGTATGTTTGGTTCTGTTCTCTGTCTCCCCCTTTTAGACTGTGAGCCCACTGTTGGGTAGGGACTGTCTCTATGTGATGCCAATTTGTACTTCCCAAGCGCTTAGTACAGTGCTCTGCACATAGTAAGCGCTCAATAAATACGATTGATTGATTGATTGATTGATTGGGAGAGTTCCTAATTCTCCAAAGTCCCTCCAACTTGAGATGACCTTTATCAAACGATCGCTGCCTTCCTTTTCCCCACTTTTTTCCCCTTCTGCTCTGCATCTTCTGTACCCAGGCTTCACTCTTCTTCAGTCTCAGTGTTTTCCAGATGAAGTGGATGAAAATATATTATGAGAGAGATGCCCAAATGGAAAGAAGAAATTGTTACTTAAAAAAGAGAAATAATATTAGTTAGCCTGGCCTACTGGAAAAAGTATGGGTTTGGGAGGTGGGAGACTTGGATTCCAGTGCCAGCTTTTATTGTATTTTATATTTTTAATGATATTTGTTAAGCACTTTGTGTCCAAAACACTGTTCTAAGTGCTGGGATAGATACAAGTGAACTAGTTTGTACACAATCTGTATCACGCTTGGGAATCACACAATAAGTAGGAGGGAAAACAGGAGAACTGAGACACAGAGAAGTTAAGTGACTTGGCCATGGTCACACAGCAAGTATTTGGCAGAGTTGGGATGAGAACCCAGGTCCTGTGGCTCCCGGGCCCATGCTGCTTCTCTTTGCCTCGGAACTGCAGCGTGACCTTTGGCAAGTCATTTAACTCCCTGTGCCTCAGTTTCCTTATGTGTAAATGAGGTTAAGATATCTGGCCTCCTTACCGTCTGTTGTTGATCTAAGGATAAAATTATATAATTAACGTGACAGTACTCTAGAAAAAATAATTTATATGTGTTTTCTATCTTCTTGGACATTTTTAAACCTAGCTTATATAGCGTTGCTTTGTGGTCTTTCTCTTTGGACTTACAGTCTTATCGGGGAGATAGGCCGACACAAACACTTTGAAAATAGTGGGAGCAGTTTGGAAGGAGGCAATGGATCAGCTACCATTGTGGGGAGAGTTCAAGGAGAATGAGGGCTAAGGTGAGCAAAATAATGGTATTTTTCTTGCTTTGATCATCTCTTGAGTCATGGTGGATATTCTCCCCTTTCCCCCTAAGTTTTCCCAGTTAAAGAAAGAAATGCTCCCTGAGCGAACAAGAGTTCCGTCTTTCAGTTCACCCCGAGAGTGACTTGAAAAGGAACTGGCAATTCAGCCTTCTGTCTGGTGTTTCTGTGTGGCTAGAAAAATGCATGGATGGATTTGATTACTAGGTAGGAAGATAAATTATTAGGTCAGTACTTTCCCAATAACAAGGAGAGAGTCATGAAAATTAGAATACATTCAAAACAGATGCCGGAGTGGAAACTCTCCTCTTTTTTTTCTTTCCTCTAAGAACAAAGCTACTAATGAAAAGTCTTTTGGTTTCACTGAGGGAAATGTGCTACAAACACGGGGCTGGATTTTGAGAGGCGTTCAGTGAATTCTGAGAGATAAGAGCACTCTCTGCTCCGTGCTTCATGGAACATTTGCTTCTCAAAGTCAGCCCTCTGACGTTTAAACCAAATAGAGAAGCAGCATGGCCTAGTGGAAAGAGCACGATCCTGGGAGTCAAAAGGACCTGGGTTCTAATCCCAGCTCTGCCACTTGCCTGCTGTATGACCCTGGGCAAGTCACCTGACTTCTCTGTGCCTCAGTTACATCATATGTAAAATGGGGATTAAGACTGTGAGTCCCACGTGAGACGGTTGTCCAAACTAATTATCTCGTATCTTGTACCTTGTATCTTCCCACACTGGAGCAGCATGGCTCAGCGGAAAGAGCCCGGGGTTTGGAGTCAGTGGTCATGGGTTCAAATCCTGGCTCCACCAACTGGCAGCTGTGTGACTTTGGGCAAGTCACAACTCTGTGCCTCAGTTACCTCATCTGTAAAATGGGGATTGACTGTGAGCCCCCCGTGGGACAACCTGATCACCTTGCATCCCCCCCCCAGCTCTTAGAACAGTGCTTTGCACATAGTAAGCACTTAATAAATGCTGTCATTTTTATTATTATTATTATTATTCTCCAGCTCTTAGAACAGTGTCTAGCACATAGTAAGCACTTAAATACCTATGTGTGTCTATATATATATATGTATATACACATATATACGTATGTATATATGCATACACACCACACATACACACCAGTGACCCTTGTCCAACAGAGCACAGGGTGACTAGCCTTAAAGGTGGACCATTTAGGTTCCTCGTTTTGTTCACACTTTTTCTAATCATCATTTCGGTATTTTCATAGCTCATAGTATGTGCAGAGAACTGTAATAGGTACAAGGAAATCAGATCGGTACCAGAAAATCAGCTTGCACATGATTCCTGTCCAACCTGGGGCTGCCAATCTAAGAGGAAAGGAGGGAGAGAAGGAATTTTATGCCACTTTCACACATGAAAAAAATTGAGTTGCAGAGAGCTACAGAGACATGCCCGCTCATCAGGCCAGTGGTGAAACTGGGATTCGAATCTACCTGTCCAGAATCCCAATCCCGCGCTCTTTCCACCTAGCTATATTGCCTCCTTTCCTGAACTCATTCAACCGGCACTGAAGTGTGAATGTGTAAGTTTCCATAATTGTGCTTTAGTTTGAACGGTCAGTGGCACTTGGCGTGATAGGTTTCTACAATAGCATGCATGCATTTGGAGCACGTTGAATCCTCATGTGAGTCTGATCAGGTCTGAAACTGGAGGTTGAGCATTCAGGAGGGTCCACCCGGCAGGTTAAAACTCGTGTTAGCAAACGCAGCTCATACTTAGCGCATACCTCTAGTTACTGCCAGCTGGCCGTCTGGTGCAGTTTAAATCATAAAAAGTTTTATGTGTGGCTCAGAGTCCCAGTTGAAAGTAAAGTAGGGGTATGTCGTACCCCTTCCCCAAAGTGGTCAGGCACAGGCTGGGCCTTTTGAAGTGATGGCTAAATTAGTTTTACCCCGCCCTCCCCCCAAAATCTGACATGTACTGACAGTCCCAAGGGATAATTAAAGCTAAGGGGTTGAGAGGAAATGTAGGCTTGCCTGAGCTTGGAGTTGAAGCGGTTGGAGTTTGGACTCAGTAGAGGGAACCCAAATATCGAGTTTCTTATTTGGGTAATTATAATTTTTGTTCTTATTACATGAGAAAGCAGCGTGGCTCAGTGGAAAGAGCACAGGCTTTGGGGTCAGAGGTCATGGATTCAAATCCCCGCTCTGCCAACTGTCAGCTGTGTGACCTTGGGCAAGTCACTTCAGTTCTTTGGGCCTCAGTTACCTCATCTGTAAATTGGGATGAAGACTGTGAGCCCCCCTGTGGGACAACCTTTTAGACTGTGAGCCCACAGTTGGGTAGGGACTGTCTCTATATGTTGCCAATTTGTACTTCCCAAGCGCCTAGTACAGTGCTCTGCACATAGTAAGCACTCAATAAATACGATTGATGATGATGATGATGATGACAACCTGATCACCTTGAAACTTCCCCAGCGCTTAGAACAGTGCTTTGCACATAGTAAATGCTTAATAAATGCCATTATTGTTATTATTATTATGGTACTTGTTAAGCGCTTACTATGTGCCAGGTGCTATTCTAAGCGCTGGGGTAGATACAAGTTAATCTTGTATCTGGTTGTACAAAATCCCTGTCCCATTTGGGGCTCACTCTTAATCCCCATTTTCCAGATGAGGTAACTGAGGCCCAGAGAAGTTAAGTGACTTGCCCAGGGTCACACAGCAGAGCCAGGATTAGAATTAGGTCCTTCTAACTTCCAGGTCTATGCTCTAGCCACTAAGCGAAGAGGGTCAAGCACTTGCCTTGTTTCTTCCTATCTGCTCTCAATCCTACGCAATGCCGTGTGTAATTTAGGGGTGACTAGAAACCCCAGTGATCCATCTGTACTTATGATCTCCGTGGCAAGAAATAAATTGCCGCTTAATAATTGTGGTATTTATTAAACTCTTACCATAAGAAAAACATGAAATAACAGTGCCCGTGTAAGGTCAGTAGGAATGACCACTTCGCCGATTGAGGGAGAAAAGTCACTGGGCCATTTGAAGCAGTAACCATGAAGGGAGGTGCTTTAGCCTGCGTGAAATCCCTGTCAGTTAAGAGTGGGGATTTCAGGGCAGGGTAAATATGCCAACTAATCATTATCCTTCTTCTAAATCACTAGTCCATATCTTTTAGAATTATGAGTATTATTTGTATTTCCCTGTTGCTTAGAGTAGTTTAAAAAAATTGTACAAGATATCCTTGGCCCCATTCTTCCAAACACAGAAAATTCTAACTCAAATTTTGAGTGTAACGCTGAGAGAAAGTCTGGCATAGGGAGGCAGACAACTCAGGTTCTAATTTCAGCTCAGCCACTCCCATGCTGTGTGTGATTTGGGGCAATTCACTTAAACCTCGCTGGGCCTCCATTTTCTCATTTGTAAAGTGGGGATAAAATCTCTGCTCTTCCCCACCTCTCTGAACGTAGGACAGGGACAACGTCCAAATTGATTTCCTACATCTAGCTTAATTCAGTAATTTGGCTCAAAGGAAGCATTTAGTAAATGCCATAATTATTTTTATTTGCAATCCAATGTTTGGGAAGATGTAACACTTTGGCCTTTTTTTTCTACAGCATTTGGTTTTGAGCCCACTGTTGGGTAGGGACTGTCTCTGTATGTTGCCAACTTGTACTTCCCAAGCACTTAATACAGTGCTCTGCACACAGTAAGCGCTCAATAAATACGATTGATGATGATGATATTCTTCTAAAAGGTGAAATACACGTTAAGCTCTGGAATAACAAATACAAAAGGACTCAGGGTTTTGTTTTTGTTTTTTTAAATCCTTTCTTATAAATACCTCTACCTTCCTTAAGATAACTCCACTCCTTTTCATTCTAAATATCTTCTTTTTTCCTCACCCCAATTATGATACATCCTTTTATCTCTCTCACTGGGACTGCATTTGACATCAGGGGCTGCTCTTTAAAATCCAATTAAGTTGTCTCCTTATTGCCAAAGGTTCTATAGCTCCCAAGGTACTGTTATCCGTAAGTCTGAAACTCTGATTTTCCTCACAAAGTCACAGCCCTCTAGCCTAATTGAAAAAGAGCTGTGGAACCAACACTTGATCCTATGAGACCTCGTGATGAGGGCCATCTTAGAGAGAGAGAGAGCGAGAGAAAGAAGTGTTTAAATCGAAGACTACTGTAGCTGGCCCTTTCTGCCACTTTAAAATGAGTAAGTTAATGGTACATAGGCTCAGATGAAACTACCATATAAATAAACCTGGACCATTTTACGGTGTCGAAAGAATGTAAATGACGTATGTCTCTTGTTTTGTTTTTTATTTTTTTTAAAAAAAAAAACAACAGTATCAGCCTTAATCTCCACTAAAGGGCATTGTTGTATAGTGTATTAGTTCTGCTGTATTATACTCTCCCAAATGCTTAGTACAGCACTCTGCACATAGTAAGCACTCAATAGAAACCATTGATTGATTGTGTTCTAATGATCCTTGCAGCCACGAACATGAGACCTGACTTCAAGAAGAGCTTCTGCAATGGGAAAATGCTTCATAGACGATAGGCTGTATCTAGAGAGTTTTAAAATAAAGCTGTTGAGGCGGTAAATTTTCCTTAAAATGTAAGCGTTTATGAAAATACTGGTGGACTGTCCAGTTCTGGTGTCTTTAGAGAAGTGGAAAGAGAGTGCTGATAGAGAAAATTGTCTGGAAGAGAGGAGACTTGTTCACTGGGCTTTTGTGGCTGTTTATTTTGTTACCCACGATTATACTAGGCTGCAGTTTCTCCCTTTCCATTTGAGAAGCAGCGTGGCTCACTGGAAAGAGCCCGGGCTTTGGAGTCAGAGGTTATGAGTTCAAATCCCGGTTCCGCCAATTGTCAGCTGTGTGACTTTGGGCAAGTCACTTAACTTCTCTGTGCCTCAGTTACCTCACCTGTAAAATGGGGGTTAAGACTGTGAGCCCCATGTGGGACAACCTGATCACCTTGTAACCTCCCCCAGCACTTAGAACAGTGCTTTGCCCCCTTCTAGACTGTGAGCCCACTGTTGGGTAGGGACCGTCTCTATATGTTGCCAACTTGTACTTCCCAAGCGCTTAGTACAGTGCTCTGCACACAGTAAGCGCTCAATAAATACTATTGAATGAATGAATGAATGAATTTGAACCAGCTAAGGTAATGTCTCCCATAGGATACTGAGAGGGTCCATGTGCTCTCCCGATGTTAAGGAATTGGATAACGATTTACGTTTTATGATTCATTCATTCAATCATATTTATTGAGTACTTACTGTGTGCAGAGCACTGTACTAAGCGCTCCAAGAGGCCTTCCCAGACTGAGCCCCCATTTTCCTTTCCTCCTCCCCATCCCCCCTGCCCTACCTCCTTCCCCTCCCCACAGCACCTGTATATATGTTTGTACAGTTTTATTACTCTTCTTATTTTACTTGTACCTATTTACTATTTTATTTATTTTGTTAATGATGTGCGTTTAGCTTTACTTCTGTTTATTCTGATGACTTGACACCTGTCCACATGTTTTGTTTTGTTGTCTGTCTCCCCCTTCTAGACTGTGAGTCCATTGCTGGGTAGGGACCGTCTCTATGTGTCGCCAACTTGTACTGATTAGTTGATTTTATCGTTTATTATTTCTAGTTTGCATTATTGCTAGTCTTATTATTTTAGAAAAACACATTCCAAAAGCACTTTCAGAACATTCATTATTCTGTGAAGACAGAACTAGCTTGGCGATTATAAATTACTCTGAAGGCAGCTGGTGCTTGGAAAGCAAATAGGGTAACTGATTTTCGCTGTAGCAGTTGCTTCACACTTGCTCGGCAGTAAAGGATTAACCAGGTGGCTGCCGCTGATGGATGCCAGATGAGGATGCGATGGGATGCCGGGGCATCTATTAGATGGGAGTTGGTTCGAACAGTGTTGACACTCCTTGAGACGCTGTGGGGAAAGAAAATGGCTTTTTAAATGCATCAGGAAGGAATTGACTGACTTTCACAAAAGGGATACTACTGGTCTATTGAAATAAAAAATGCTTTCCCAGCTGGGGCATCATCATCCTACGCATCAAGCAAAAACTCCTCACTCTCAGCTTCAAGGCTCTCCATCACCTCGCCCCTTCCTACCTCACCTCCATTCTCTTCTTCTCCAGCGCAGCCCGCACCCTCTCCATGACTTGACACCTGTCCACATGTTTTGTTTTGTTGTCTGTCTCCCCCTTCTAGACTGTGAGCCCGTTGTTGGGTAGGGACCGTCTCTATATGTTGTCAACTTGTACTTCCCAAGGGCTTAGTACAGTGCTCTGCACACAGTAAGAGCTCAATAAATACGATTGAATGAATGAATGAATGGTTTGTACTGTTTACAGAGCACTGTATTAAGTGCTTGGGAGAGTTCAGTATAACAGAGTTGGTAGATGCGTTCTCTTCCCACAATGAACTTACAAGTATAAAGGGGAGACAGACATTAATACAAAGTATGGCTACATATGCTGTGGTGCTGAGAGAGGGTTGAATCCAAGTGCAAGGGTATGTTGGGAAGTATAGCAACAATTGGTGGATACGCTTCCTCCCCACAGCAAGCTTACATTGCAGCGATAATATGAATATACTGAAACTACATAACTGGGAAAAGAGAACCAGCGGATAAAGCTATTTAAAACCATATGGACGGACACGTATCTCTTACCCTTATAAACATGCATGCTTATGTGTTTATACAACGGTTATAGATATGCACGCATATAATTACGGTTCTGCTTTGAAGTTACAGACCAGCTAACCATAGAAGGGGCTGCGGTTACAAAGACCAGCTTGCAATTCTTTCTCTGCTGCAACCTGGAAAGTCTTTTGTTTGTGATTGTGGCTGAAGTTGCAAACAAAAGAGAAGCTCACTGTACGCCAGCAGCCTGCCCTGTTGACCCTCTGGACATCCCAAAACGCTAGCCAGCCTTAGCCAGTTGAAGAAGAGGTTTTTTTTGTTTGTTGGTTCATTTAATGGCATTTGTTAAGTGCTTGCTATGTGCTGGGCACTGTCCTAAGTTCTTTACTCCTGCCTACCCAGTTCCCAAGAGCTACCTTATATCCCTCTGCTAATTCAACACTTCTGTGTCACCTAAGCATGTGGGTACTCTCTCCCCACCACACCTCCCAACTATCACTTAAGCACATATATTTCATTCAGGTAAGCACTGTGGAATTGCACCTTTGCCAAATGCATGAACGATCGCATGAAATCTCCAAAAAGTGGATAGCACATCCCCAAAAGGGGCCCAAATATTCATTCATTCATCCAATCGTATTTATTCATTCATTCAATCATATTTATTGAGCGTTTACTGTGTGCAGAGCTCTGTACTAAGTGCTTGGGAAGTACAGGTTGACAACATATAGAGACAGTCCCTACCCAACAACGGGCTCACAGCATAGAAGACATTGCCACTGGTATTGGTTTTCCTGTTAGTTTTATAATATAAGTCGATCACTGCAGCCAGTTCCAAGGCAGGAGAATTTCCAGAATATGTTGTTTCTTTTCTAGCATTCAGCAGCTGTGTATTTTGCAAGATGCGGACCGAAATCTCTGTGTGGTTTTGCAAATAGAATCAGGTTCACAGATTACTGTATTAAAGAAGAGATTTGAGACTCTCCTCCAGTATTATCACCATCATGTGGGAAGGCTCTTGCTGAAGGATACTGAAGACCTTGGATAATGTACTATTAGCATGCATCCGAGGAGTAAAATATCCCTTTTACGGTAAATCCTACATTGCATTTATTATCTAGATGATTCAGGGGGCAATTAGAAAACTCTTTCTAGAAGAAATTTCATCTCCTAAATGTTTCCAGCTACTTTCCTTTTACTATCAGCCTAAATAGCTCAGTCTGTTTCTTTTTCTCTTTAAGGAATGAATTGTTAACCATATAGTCCATTGTTCCTGGCATCAATTAGATCTTTCTTTTGTCATGAGAGGCAATCATCAGCCATAATTTAATCAAGCTTGGAATTTCAGGGCAATAGCCAGCTCTTCCAGATTATATAGCTAATCTCCATTCATTGACCTTTAGTTCACTTATATGTAGATGCTAATATTTCATTGTATATGCAGAGGGGAAAAAATGACATAGGAATTTTTAGGAGGGGATGGTTCTGGGTGGAGCAGGCTTGAAAAAGCTAGAAGACCTGTAAGTTGCTATTTTGGGTCTCTTCAAACTTTTTGGAAACTCTAGGTTTTATTCAAAATCGGTAAGATTTGGGGTCCAGGTCATGTCGTCATCATCAGTCGTATTTATTGAGCGCTTACTGTGTGCAGAGCACTGTACTAAGCGCTTGGGAAGTACAAATTGGCAACATATAGTAGCTAGAGGGTCATTCTCCTCATCACTTCCTGTGGAGTTAGCATCTCTTTCCTTACAAATTCCACCACTTAAGAATCTCAAATTTGCGTCCTTGGCTTTCACTAAACACCACATGGATAGTAACAGCAGCCCTGTAATTTGGAATCATGATTTGAGACTTAAGCTCGGCATTCAACTGAACAATGTTGGTGAGAAAAGAAATGGGACAGTTTTATTAGAGGCACTGAGGATTAAGGGCCAGCTTCTGGGGAAGTTTCCTGCATATGGAAATCTCTCATGTATGGTTGGTGGGAACAGAAAGTTTATTCTAGCAAAACCAGGAAGTTTCCCTGGAGAAGAAGTCTCACTCTTCTTGGTGCAATCTCCCAGATTCCCTGACCCCTTGCTAAAGTCCTTCCCTCTTCCCACAGCTCCTTCCCATCTACAAATCTGCCAGACCACGGCTTTCCCCATTTTCAAAGCTCTCCAGAAATCCCATCTTTTCCAGGAGGCTTTTCAGGGTTAACTTTCTCCTCCCAGGTCACATCCTCCCAAGTACCCCCATTAGCACTTGGGCATTCAAGTCCTTTTGTACATACTAACTAAGGACTAATTTATCAATTGATCAATCCTGCATTCTTGTTGAATGATTCCTGAATGAAGAGCCCTGACCTAAGCGTTAGGGAAAGTACGGGCTAACAGAGTTAATTAGACACGTTCCCTGCCTGCAAGGAGCTAACAGTCTAGCAGGGGAGACAATATAAAAAATGAATTACGGATACGTAAATAAGGGCTGTGGAGCTGAGGGAGGGGTGAATAAAAGGTACAGCTCCAAGTGTAAGGGTATTGCAGAAGGGAGTGAGAGAAGAGGAAATTAGGGGTTAGTCAGGGAAGACCTCTTGGAGGAGGTGTGATTTTAATGAGGCTTTGAAGGTAAGAAGAGTAATCTTAAGTTGTATATGAAGGGGGAGGACGTTCCAGGACCGAAGTAAGAGGTGGGCAAGCGGCAGAAGCAAAATAGACAAGATCGAGGTACCTGGCCTGCTTTCTATTGTCTTTTTCTTCCTATCAGTAATTCATTCCAGACTTGTCTCCCCCATTAAACTGTAAATTCCTTGAGAACTGGGGTGGACTCCTTAACTTATGTTGTATACTCTGCCCACAGTCCACCTTCAAGAAATACTATTCATTGATTGAATGTTCGATACCAATTTGAAGATGGCCCTGAATTTGTTAGAGCTTAAAGTAGCCCCCAGGGCCCCTATACCCAGACTCTCTTCCTGGTTTCTCATGGTATGGGAACCTCACGCACTACTTTAAAAGCATCTCTTTCCGCTGGGGATGTTGGTTTCAGGCTGGTTAGATATAAAGAGTCATCCCCATGGGAGCATAGATGAATTAAGCAGAAAGGCGCGCTTGTCTGAACCATTTTAAGATTGAAGTCACTGTTCTGAGAGAACTGGCAGCTATCATTTACAAAATGATCATTACTTCATCTCTGTCGGGCTACTACCTATGAATTCTAAATAGCAGAGGACCATACTCTAAGGATTAGGTTCATTAGTGAGAGAAGGTTTAAAGTACCTCTATCAATTAATAACGATGGTTGTCCCATTGTTTCCTTAGATATTTCAGGAACAAAGCAAAGCCTGGACCCGTTAGGCTCCGGAAAAGAATGATTTCTAAATTCCATTTCTAAATTATTCCATAAAAAAACCATTCTGAAGTCACCAAGAGAGAGACTGCCTTCACCCCACCCTCAACCCTACAGCACCCATGTCTTGTCTTATACCATCGAGTCATTTCTGACCCATAGCAACACCACAGACACATCTCTCCAAGAACGCCCCGCTCTCTATCTGCAATCATTCCAGTAGTGTATCCATGGAGTTTTCTTAGTAAAAATATGGAAGTGGTTTACCGTTGCCGCCTTCCACGCGATAAACTTGAGTCCCTGCGTTCGACCCTCTCCCATGCCGCTGCTGCCCAGCGTCGGTGAGTTTTGTCTTGTAGCAGATTGCCTTAAATTCGCTACCCACTGCCCAAGCTAGGAATGGAATGGGTAGGCCACTGCTTGACTCTCCCTCCCTTAGCCAAGACTGATAGAGTCCTAGAAACTCTCCAGGAGCGATCATGTACATATCTTTAAACTATATATCATAAATTATTTATATTAATGTCTGTCTCCCTCCGTGGACTGTAAGGTCACTGTGGGCAGGGAACGTGTCTGCCAACTCTCTTGTATTGTTCTCTCCCAAGCGATTAGTGCAGCTTTCTGTACATAGTAAGTGCTCGATAAATGTCATTAATTGATTGGTATTTTTAAGGTGGATTGGAAAGAGATCTTGTTGAAAAAATACTGCTCTAGAAAAAATTCTTTTCTATAAGGATTTTTCAAGGATCTATCTGAACTAATCCATTATGCAGCTTTAGCTCTTCCATATGAAAATTAAACCAGAGCCCAAAATACGGACATTAAATAAAAATTTAAACAAAATAAAAAAATAGAGCCCATAGCAGTAACACTGTGTTTTTCAGCTACTGGTGCTCACGTTCTTAGATGACAGGAAAGGGGGCTGTTGAAAATTTGGGGGCTAGGTAAAGAAGATTTTGCATGCTTGAAATGGTTTCATTCTTCTCTGCAAAACTAGCTTAGCTCAAACTGGAAATTGGCAACATCATATGGTTCTTTTTAAACATTACCCACAATAGTGGGGAAAAATAAGTCAGGTTCTGCGGTAAATGCAGGGTTCCTTGATCTGGAATTCCGCTTTAAATTATATTCCCTCTCTCTGAAAGAACGAGAAAAGTTAATGAGCCAGGTGTACCAGGTCCGAAAGTCATTCCCTGGAATAAGACAAGTATTTGCAGAGTTGGATCAATATTTTTGAAGACCTTGGGTTGAAAGTACATATTGTGAGTTTATCAGTTCCCCTGTTAACAGAAGCCCAGTAATGCTGTCTCTTTCTGTGTCCTCCGTTAGAAAAAGAGGAAAAGTTGGGTTAATCTTCATTTACCAATAGTTTGCAAGCCCTTTGAGGACAGAGTTTGTGTTTTTTGCTTCTCGCCGACTCTCTTGAGCACTTAGTAGAGTGCTTTGCACACAGAAAGCGCTCAATAAATACAATTGAATAGAGTGTTCTGCGTGCTGAAGGAGCTCAATTGATACCATCAGTTGATTCAGCAAAATATTTGGGACTCCTCCTTTGAGTGGCAATACTGTGCTAGGCAAAGTATGAATTTATCCAAGCAAGATCATCCCTGCCTAGTGAAAGCTTACAGTTCGAACTTCAGAGCTGTAAGGATATGGGGGCTGTAGCTAGAATCTTGCCCTGTAATGAAAATATTGTGCTGTAGGCTGAGTTGCTTTTACGAGCTCATACCTTTGATTGATCATTATGTTTTAAGTGACTTTGCTACTGGGGCTATTACAGAGAATTAGATGGGGTCATTCTTTCCAATAGAATAACTCTTGCATTCTTCCTAGACCTTATGATGAACATCAGAGCTACTCTCCAAGTTCTTTTCCCCTTCCCTTAAAGGACTTGTTTTAAGAAGCAGCGTGGCTCGGTGGAAAGAGCCCGGGCTTTGGAGTCAGAGGTCATGGGTTCGAATCCCGCTCCGCCACATGTCTGCTGTGTGACCTTGGGCAAGGCACTTAACTTCCCTGAGCCTCAGTTACCTCATCTGTAAAATGGGGATTAAGACTGTGAGCCCCACGTGGGACAACTTGATCACCTTCTATCCCCTCCCAGCGCTTAGAACAGTGCTCTGCACATAGTAAGCGCTTAACAAATGCCATCATTATTATTATTATTATTATTATTAAGTTTTTCCTATTCCCAACAAATCAGGAGCGCGGAGGCTGATATTAATTTTAACTGAGCAAAATGCTGTTTCAAAGCCCCTTGAAAGGACATTTCCGGGCAGACAGCCCCGGGAGTTTGGGATACCGACGATCTGAGATTCACCTTCTTCCATCAGAAGGAGAGTTCTTCCAATTCCTGGCAATTAACCTACCCATTTCACAGCAGGTTCTGGATATCCAGCATATTAGTGCTTGTGAAATCTTCATAAAAAGATGGAAAATGATAACTTTTGGACTGTGTTCTCAGGGGGACCTGCTCTCTTATTTAGTAGAAAGAGCACGGGTTTGGGAGTCCGAGTTTATGGGTTCTGATCCCGGCTCTGCCACTTGTCAGCTGTGTGACTTTGGGCAAATCACTTGACTTCTCTGTGCCTCAGTTACCTCATCTGTGAAATGGGGATTAAGACTGTGAGCCCTGGGTGGGACAACTTAATTACCTTGTTTCTACCCCAGTGCTTAGAACAGTGCTTGGCACATAGTAAGCACTCAACAAATACCATAAGTATTATTATTATTACGATGATTGGCAAAAACTAGACGCCTGTTTCTTGGACTGGATTTGAAAGCCACAACCATCTTGCTGGTCTGTTTTGAGGACTTTATTTTTGATTCATTCTGAATCAAGAATTGTAATTGATGGGTTGTAGTGTGCTTCAGGGCGATAGGTTGAAAATACTCCAGAGGAATTTGAGCTGTTAGTTCTCAAAGGTCTTGACTCCATGATGAAATTCAGAAACTCAAGATGGTCACAAGACTGTCTTTGCTATGTCACATGCAAAGCCTCGCACAGAGGAGCATGAACGAGTTCGATTAATCCTAGCTAGTATTCAGTCACCCCTCAGGAAAAACGATTTTTGGTACTGCAGATCTGTAAATAATTTGTGTCTTCATCTGATTCCCTTATTAGATTATCTGACCCTTGAGGGAAGGGAATGATGTATTCTCCCAGGAGCTTAGACCAGCATGGTCCTTTCAGCAATTTTTTTGTTTTATGGTATTTGTTAAGCACTTCCTATATTCCTGGCACTGTACTAGCACTGGCCTAGTTAGAAGTTAATCAGGTTGGACACTGTCCCTGTCCCACACAGGGCTCACAGTTTTAATCCCCATTTTACAGATGAGCTAACTGAGGTGTTCAATAAATGCATTGATTGATCACATATTGGGATTAGTGCGTGTACTAACATTTTAACGTTAATTACCAAGCATGCTTCTTGGGTGCACATTACCATTACAATAAAGTCCTCTAGAAATCCCCCCTGAAATGCTAAAATATCTGTTATTAATAATAGCAATAATAATAATGGCACTTGTTAAGCACTTACTATGGGTCAAGAACTGTTTTAAGGGTTGGAGGAGATACAAGCTAATCGGGTTGGGCACAGTCTCTGTCCCCCATGAGGCTCGCAGTCATAAACCCCATTTTCCAGATGAGGTAACTGAGGCCCAGAAAAGTGAAGTGATTTGCCCAGGGTCACACAGCAGCCAAGCCAAGGTCATGGGTTCCAATCCCGGCTCCACCGCAAGTCTGCTGTGTGACCTTGGGCAAGTCAGTTAACTTCTCTGAGCCTCAGTTCCCTCATCTGTAAAAATGGGGATTAAGACTGTGAGCCCCACGTGGGACAACTTGATCACATTGTATCCCCCCCCCCCAGCGCTTAGAACAGTGCTTTGTACATAGTAAGCGCTTAACAAATGCCATCATTATTATTATTATTATTAAGTGACTTGCCTGAAGTCACACAGCTGACAAGTGGTGGAGCCAGGATTTGAACCCATGACCTCAAGTCTGTGCTCTTTCCACTGGGCCACACTGCTTCTCTATATTGCTTCTCAATAAATACAGTTGACTCACTCCCTCAGTCACTTGGGCACAGTAACTACTCATAACCTGGTCACCCCCAGGCTGAGGCCATGGAGCTCTGGTTAATTTGGTTCAGGACCAAACTGACGTCAAATTGAGCAGGACACTTCTGAATCCAGATAACAGGATCCAGAGCAGTTTCTCCTAACGAGGTCCTGCCTCCAGTCATGTGTAATTTTTCTCTCCCCCTTCATTTTGTGGGTGGGTGTCCGTATGATTTGCCACTCGGGCTTTAGAAGAGAAGATAATCCAAACGTTCAGCTAAATCTGGCACACTTGCTGAAGGTAGGAGAAATATTTCTGATCTGTTGGCTTAGCCAAATCTAATTGTTAAAACAACTTCTCTGAAATCTAAAAAAAAAATCAGAAGGAAAAATGTGTATGGTTCACTAGTTCCTGAGAAATGCAGATCAGGTAGTTAAAGTAAGATGTTTTTAAAAGACCAATGAATAGTTTGGAAGACTGGATTAAAAGGCCCCTTTTGCCCTGTAAATTGTAATCTCACTGTGGACAGGGAATATTTCTACCAACTCAGTTGTGTTGTACTCAACTAAGTGCTCTACTGCTCTACTGTATTAAGTGTTCTACTGTATTAACTGCTCTACTGTATCGTGTTCTACTGTATTAAGTGCTCTACACATAGTAAGTATTCAATAAATACCATCGATTGACTGATTTGGGCACTGTTTTATGGTTATTATATGGTCCATGTGGATGGCGTAAAGTGAGGTTGCCATGACTTACCTTCCATAAACCCAGCTTTTTGTATGAATTCCCAACTTTCTCCAGGATCAAAGATCTCTCGTTGATAAATTATTTGTTGATCTAATGAGTATCATGTTAGCTATTTTGTCCGCTTGCAACTCAAAGGAATTTTTAACCACTCATAAGTAACATGATACTAACAATAATGTAACTTCATTTCACCCATAAATAATGGAGAGTATTTGTCCTTCAGTAAACCCTCCCTGAATTTTAAAAAAAAGCAACAGAAACATGAATTTAAGTTCTGCTCTCAAAATCCTAAACTTCTCCAGCCCTAAGAGGCAGCTGTGGAGATTGTTTTAAATAATGTTAATTAAATCCACGGGATATATTGGAGACAGCTTTGTTTCATTCTGAGAACAATCAAACTTTGCATGACTCTTGTACAGATAATGAAGTAATGATGCCTGTGTTGTTTTTCCCCTTAGAAAATACCAAAATACTTCAATTACACCATGTATTATGTAAATCAGAGCCCTTTTTCATCTTCAATCAAACTTTAAACAACCTGGGGAGATTTATGCCAATACTTAACTTGAACATTCAGCTTTCTGTTTGATGTTGGGTTAAGAGATGAGGCCAGATTATTTTTATGTTACAATTTCATATTGAACCAGCCCCGTGGACTGGCACCCGGACTTAAAAAGACTCAACCTAGACGCCAACCAGGTCAAGGAAAGCCCACAGATTTTGACCGGCAACAAGTACTGAATTTGTTATCGAATTTGGCTAACTGAACACTAAACCACCCAATAATAGACAAAGAAATAGAAAATTGAGTAAGGTAGACCAGCATGGCTTTGGAACCTAATTGAAGATGAGACAGTGGGTGTCAGGCTTAATAGCAACAGGCATTTCTATAAAGCAGTTCTACCCGGCAACTGTGCGTCTACGAGACTTGGATTTTCCCAGGAAGGCCCAGATGGAATATCAAGACGTTCTGTCAGAGTCACCAATGATCCACACTCAACTTTCATTCATTCAATTGTATTTATTGAGCACTTGCTGTATGCAGAGCACTGTACTAAGCTCTTGAACACCAAACAGTAAGGCAGGGTCCCTGAAATTCAGGTCCGTAAAAGCGGTCAGAGCATCAGAATTGAGGTAGGACTTCACAGAGCTAGACATTTGAGGAGACTGGACAGTCGCAAGATTCTCAAATCACTGCTGCATGGGGAACTGAAATGGCACGCACACAAGGAGAGAGGGCAAAATATAAGACCCATTGTAAAGTCCGGGGCCCAGCAACAAGCTTTTGAGAGATTAAAAAGAGCAGACCACCCTGGCCTGCAATAATCAGGGAAGAAGGATGCCACATTGCTTACGTACATATCTGTAATTTATTAATATTAGTGTCTCTCTCTCCCTCTCTAAACTGCAAGCTTGTTGTGGTCAGGGAATGTGTCTGCTTACTGTGGTATCGTACTCTCCCAATCTCTTAGTAGCTCAACACACAGTAAGCGCTCGATAAATATGAATGACTGACTGACTGACTTTGGGCAGGTCAGGAGACGAAGAGGCAAAGTTGAACGTAGCACAAGCAAATAAGAAATCTAGTAAAAGTGGAAGGAAATTTGAGATAAAATTCAGCAGAAAAACACGTCTTAAAGAATTTCATGGCGGAAAAATTTGAGGGGTGAAAAGAAACCTCCTTTATTGCATTGGAATGCTCTTTATCATGGTCTTTCCAGAAACAAAAATTATAGTGTGATATAACCTTTAGGTCCCTTCCGGCTACATGAAGCATTTGAGAGGAGACACCAGGAAGTCATATTTCATCCAGCAATTTATTATTTTCATATAATTTATCTCCCATGATTTTGAACGGGGTATTATGATTATTCTCATATAAAACCATCAGTTTTTAAAGTAATAAAACAAGCAAAAGATTCACCATTGTCAGGGGCAGAATTCTGACCTTTAGGAAAGAAGACTTCCAGAAACCTAGAAGAAGCAGATCTAAAAAATAGTTTCCCCTTTAAGGCATGCAGTCAACTACCGGCCATCTTACCTCCTTCCCTTCCCCACAGCACCTGTATAGATATATATATGTTTGTACATATTTATTACTCTATTTTATTTGTACATATCTATTCTATTTATTTTATTTTGTTAGTATGTTTGGTTTTGTTCTCTGTCTCCCCCTTTTAGACTGTGAGTCCACTGTTGGGTAGGGACTGTCTCTATATGTAGCCAATTTGTACTTCCCAAGCGCTTAGTACAGTGCTCTGCACATAGTAAGCGCTCAATAAATACGATTGATGATGATGATGATGATGATGATACAGGGCTGGGTAGGTGAACTCTCAGGATTTCGCTCCACTATACTGAATATTTGTCGAGGAATAAAGTTGGACCAGCTTCCAGAGTCATTTGGAAAGATACTTCAACCAAAAACCCAGTATTGATTTTCACCATGGCTAAAGTGAAGACATATGATGTCAATCAATCAATCAATCAATCATATTTATTGAGCGCTTGTCAGCAGTTGTGTGTGAAACAAGACCAAATGACACCTCCCACTTAGATTGTGAACCCATGTATAACAGGGGCTGTGCCCAACCTGATTATTTTGTATCTACCCCAGAGCTTAGTACAGTGCTTGGCACCTGGGCATTTAACAAATAATACCATCATTACTCACATTGGGCACTCAGAACTGGATGTTACACCGAACAATGGTGAACTGGAATGCCAATCGATGCTGGGGTCTTTTCTGAAACACCAGCAATTGTGATTTCAAAAAGGTGAGGGACCCAGGATGCGTTCTAATGGTACGTAATCACCAGTTCCATTCTGAACTAAAATTCCTGTCCTGAAAAAAACCAAAAAACTCATAACACTTTATTTGAAATAGTGATAAATATCTGAGTTTTTTGGAATAACCAGAAATTCTTCAGCTGACTTGTATAGTTAAAGATGTCCAAAAGTCAGTTGTCTTTTTTTTTTCTTCCATCTTAATGAAGAATTTTTAACCCTCTCTGCCTTTATCCATCATGGAAATTTTCTCACTATTTTTTTTAATGACGTTTTCCTTTGTGCCAAAGAAAATAATTTCATCGGGTGAGAAGAGAGTTATTACTTAAAACAGCTAAATTTCAAGCTGAAGTTTAAATCTAAATGTCCTCAGAAAACTACATGAGGCTTGCTCCATACCCACAATCAATCAATCAATCGTATTGAGTGCTTACTGTGTGCAAAGCACTGTACTAAGCGCTTGGGAAGTACAAGTTGGCAACATATAGAGACAGTCCCTACCCAACAGTGGGCTCACAGTCTAGAAGGGGGAGACAGAACAAAACCAAACATATTAATAAAATAAAATAAATAGAATAGATATGTACAAGTAAAATAGAGTAATAAATATGTACAAACATATATACAGGTATATACATATACACAATACTTGGTATTGTATCCATAAACCACAACCAAAAGAAAGAAAAATCATTTCAGGCTCTTTGATTACACCTTGCCAAGTAAAGCCTCTTATTTTCTATTTGAGAATTAAATTTTCAAATGTGTCTAAACAATCTACAGAGAAAAGTAGATTCTGGTAGCACCATATTTTGCTAATCTACAATATAACATGAATTTTTCTGGGTTTGCCTAAAGTTCCCAGTGTCTCATCGTAAGGGAAGAGGACATTTTTATTTCTATACACCCTTATGTAAATCGTATTTTCAGAAGTTTTTAAGCCTGTTATATTTGTGTTATTTGTAAGGCTATGTAAAGTGGCATTTGACATCCAGAGTCCTGTCTTACCTCTCTATTTGCGGTGATTCTCTGTGCTGTGTGAGTTTTTCAAGCTGGCTTAAAGAGTTCATGGAAGCAATAGCAAAGATAGCTGAGGATAGCTTATGTTGCCAACTTGTACTTCCCAAGCGCTTAGTACAGTGCTCTGCACATAGTAAGCGCTCAATAAATACGATTGATTGATTGATTGAGGACAAATAGACGGAGTTCTTACCGGAGGTCCTCTAAATTATAGGGATAGCCAACAGAATGCTTAGTGAAATATATGCTTGGCAGATAGTATAAGCACTTAACAAATGCAGTTACTATCAGGAGAAGATTAAACAGAAATAACATGTAGTATTAGGCAGTTATGTAGACAGCTGAAGGATTATTTCCCATATTAGGCAGTGTGTGTGGCCTTGTCTGAAGGAACTGGCCTGGGTGACTTCTCACCCCAGCAGTCAATCAGTGATATTTATTGAGCAGCTCCTGTTTGCAAAGCACTGTATTAAATAATAATAATAATAATGATGGCATTTATTAAGCGCTTACTATGTGCAAAGCACTGTTCTAAGCGCTGGGGGGATACAAGGTGATGAGGTTGTCCCATTTGGGGCTCACAGTCTTCATCCCCATTTTACAAATGAGGGAACTGAGGCACAGAGAAGTTAAGTGACTTGCCCATAGTCACACAGCTGACAAGTGGCGGAGCCAGGATTTGAACCCATGACCTCTGACTCCAAAGCCCGTGCTCTTTCCCACCGAGCCACGCTGCCTGGGAGAGTACAGTACCATAGAATTGGTAGACAGAAGCAGCGTGGCTCAGTGGAAAGAGCCCGGACTTGGGAGTCAGAGGTCATGGGTTCTAATCCTGGCTCCGCCGCTTGTCAGCTGTGTGACTTGGGGCAAGTCACTTCACTTCTCTGGGCCTCAGTTCCCTCAGCTGTAAAATGGGGATGAAGACTGTGAGCCCCAGGTGGGACAACCTGATTACCTTGTATCTCCCCCAGCTCTTACAACAGTGCTTGTCACATAGTAAGCACTTAACAAATGCCATCATTATCTTCTAGACTGTGAGCCCGTTGCTGGGTAGGGACTGTCTCTATATGTTGCCAATTTGTACTTCCCAAGTGCTTAGTACAGTGCTCTGCGCACAGTAAGCGCTCAATAAATACGATTGAATAAATGAATGTCCATAAGAAGCCGACAGCTTAGTGATCTGCAATTGACTGTGTATCAAGGGAAGGTCATATCAATCGTCATCAATCGTATTTATTGCGGGCTTACTATGTGCAGAGCACTGTACTAAGTGCTTGGGAAGTACAAATTGGCAACATATAGAGACAGTCCCTACCCAACAGTGGGCTCACAGTCTAAAAGGGGGAGACAGAGAACAAAACCGAACATACTAACAAAATAAAATAAATAGAATAGATATATACAAGTAAAATAAATATGTACAAACATATATACATGTATACAGGTGCTGTGGGGAAGGGAAGGAGGTAAGATGGGGGGATGAAGAGGGGGACGAGGGGGAGAGGAAGGAAGGGGCTCAAATGATTTGCCATTAGGCCTCCGCCCTTTCCACCAGGTAGCCTTTCTGCATTGCTTTGTCAGGATCACCCCAAAACTTGTTTGATGACCAAAACGAGCTGGTAAAAGAGAAACATAAGTATTAGGGGAATTAATTGGAAAACTTTTTGACAGGGTACTAAAAGGCGTCCAATGTAGAGCTCATGCCAGCAGCTCTTCAGCTGCTTTCACCCTGACTGGACTTAGTGGAAAGAGTCAGGGCTTGGGAGTCGGAGGTCAATCAATCAATCAATCAATCGTATTTATTGAGCGCTTACTGTGTGCAGAGCACTGTACTAAGCACTTGGGAAGTGCAAGTTGGCAACATATAGAGACGGTCCCTACCCAACAGCGGGCTCACAGTCTAGAAGGGGGAGAAAGACAACAAAACTAAACATATTAACGAAATAAACTAAATAGAGAATATGTACAAGTAAAATAGAGTAATAAATATGTACAAACATATATACAGGTGCTGTGGGGAGGGGAAGGAGGTAGGGCGGGGTCGGGGGGGAGAGGAAGGAGGGGGACAGAGATTGTGTCCAACCTGATTACCCTGAATCTACTCAGTACAGTGCCCAGTACAAAGTAAAAACTTAAATACCACAATTATTATTATTTAGTGCTCTGCACACAGTAAGTACTTATATACCATTGACTGACTGATTCCATTAGGTCATGGGTTCTAATCCCAGCTCTGCCGCTTGTCAGCTGTGTGACTTTGGGCAAGTCACTTAACTTCTCTGTGCCTCAGTTCCCTCATCTGTAAAATGGGGATTAAGACTGTGAGCCCCACGTGGGACGACCTGATCACCTTGTATCCTCCCCAGCACTTAGAACAGGGCTTGGCACATAGTAAGCGCTTAACAAATACCAACATTATTATTATTCAGTGAAAAGAACTGAGAAGGACTATGGCCTGGTAGAGAAGGCACAAGCCTGGGGAGTCAAAAACCTGGGTTCTAATTCCGGCTCGGCCATTTGTCAGCTGTGTGATCTTGGATGAGTCATTTCACTTATCTGTGCCTCGGTTATCTCATCAGTAAAATTTGAGAATAAGACTGTGAACCCCTTGTGGGATATGAACTGTGCTCAGCCTGATATCTTATACCTACCCTAACACTTAGTAGAGTGCCTGGCACATAGAGCTTAACAAATGCCATTTTTTAAAGAAGAAAAGAAATGGAGAAACTGATTGATTCACTTTTCTTTTTCATCAGAAGCTTCTTACCAAATATGAGTTCAACCTAGATCCCATCGATTAAAAACTTCAGCAACTTGCCTGACCATTAATGACCAGGTGCAGAGTGAGAGGTGAATAGTGATGATGTCTTCAGAGTTCAAGAGCCACGTTCTGTACTCTGTGTTTGAGGAAAGCAGCTCTCAAATGAAAAAAACTAATCCGCTATGTTCATTGGCTCATGAATGGGTGAAATCAACACGAAGAAATGGTAGAGCGACGTAAGGGATGGAAGATAATCATGAAATAGTTTTGGTATCCGCCTTCCTCAGCGGAACAACTATCTATTGGAGAAGAACCTGGTTTGAGCTCTCCACAAACTGAAGGCGATTCATTCATTCATTCGATCAAATTTACTGAGCATTTACTGTGCGTAGAGCACACAGGGAATGGAGATGAGCAGAAAAAAGTTTTGTTCTAACTCTTTTGAGCGGTAATCTATTTCCTTACCATCTTTCCATTCAGTGACTAATAGCGCTTTGCACCGATTACGTGACCCCCAGAACGATCCGTGAACAAGCCATTTCCTGTTTTTCATTAGAAATTAAAGCAAGCTGCAGCATAATTAACTTCACCTGCCTGAGAAGCCATATGCTGAAACACAGAGAGAAAGTTGTGTCTAGGATGCTTCTAGGGCTTGGAGGAAGTCCAGTGGAAAGTAAAGACATCTCCCTCTGGGGAAACCACTCCCTGGGTAGTGAGACAAGAGATACAATGAATGATGATTCTAAAGTCAAATTAAGTTTCTCCTCCACATAACCTGGTCGGGCCTGACTTCCAGTTATCCTTGGATTCAGCTATATATTTGTCATCCTTGTGTATAAACTGGGCCATTTTTCTTGGTCTGCCCAAGCTAAATGGCTCAGGACTGTGACTCTAAAACCTCTCCTCTGCTTGCTGGTATTTACCGATTATATACTGTGTTTGGAGCATGGGAGTAGTAACTTTTATTACAGTGCTACCAGGTACAATAGAAACAAAAAAAAAGTTCTCATCCTCAAGAAGCTTACAGTCTAATAACGTGATCTGCGTCTTTTGTATTAGCTGAGTTGGAACAACAGCGTGTTGTCATTGTCACCAAGTTTTGGGCTATCTAGAGCCTTAACCATTTGTGGATTGGAGGATAGATTGAAATAGGCTGGCTGACCTCCCAGCATCCCGTCTCTCCCAATTCCAGTCATTCATTTCATTCATTCATTCAGTCGTATTTATTGAGTGCTTACTGTGTGCAGAGCACTGTACTAAGCTTTTGGGAAGTACAAGTTGGCAACATATAGAGACGGTCCCTACCCAACAACGGGCTCACAGTCTGGAAGGGGGAGACAGACAACAAAACAAGATATATTAACAAAATAAAATAAACAGAATAGTAAATATGTGTAAGTCAAATAGAGTAATAAATCTGTACAAACATATATACAGGTGCTGTGGGGAGGGGAAGGAGGTAGGGCAAGGGGGATGGGGAGGGGGAGACTCTCTGCTGCCCAGATCATTTTTTACAAAAACGTTCTGGACACATCACCCTGCTCCTCAAAAAACTCCAGTGATTGCCCATCCACCTCCACATCAAGCAAAAACTCCTCTTCATTGGTTTTAAAGCCCTCCATCACCTTTCCCCTCCTACCTCGCTTAGCTTCTCTCCTTCTACAACCCAGCCCACACACTTCGCTTCTCTAGTGCTAACCTTCTCACTGTGCCTCGATCTCTCCTGTCTCTCAGTCCATGTCCCACCTCTGGCCTGGAAAGCCTTCCTCCTCCAACCTGACAGACAACCACTTTCCCCCGCTTCAAAGCCTTATTGAAGGCACATCTCCTCCACCCAGACTAAGCCCCACTTTTCCTAATCTCCCACTTTCTTCTGCGTCACCCTGATTTGCTTCCTTGGTTCTTCTCCCCCTCCCAGCCCCAAAGCACTTATATACATATCTGTAATTTTATTCATCCTTTTGGTCCCCCTCCTCTCCACCCAGCCCCAAAGCACGTATTTACGTATCTTTAATTTTATTTGTATTGATGTCTGCCTCCTCCACTCTAGACAGTGAGCTCGTTGTGGACAGGGAATGTCACTGTTTATTGTTGTATTGTACTTTCCTAAGCACTTAGTACAGCACTCTGCACACAGTAAGTGTGCAGTAAATATGTTTTGTTCTGTTGTCTGTCTCCCCCTTCTAGACTGTGAGCCCATTGTTGGGTAGGGACCGTCTCTATATGTTGCCAACTTGTACTTCCCAAGAGCTTAGTACAGTGCTCTGCACACAAGTGCTCAATAAATACGATCGAATGAATGAATAAATATGAATGAATGAGTCGCCCATTGAGAATGACGGACAAGTCCTTGTCCATCAACTTCAGGGCCAAGAACCTGCAGGAAGGACCTGATTATAGTGCTGGTGGTTTATGCTGTGCCACTAACACTTTCATCCTTGCCAGGAGGATATGTTTAGATACTGTAAAAATACCTTACAGATTCTGTCTTCAATGAAGCTACACATCAGAAACAGTGGGAGTAAGTCCTGTATTTAACTGGAAAATTTAAACAGTTGGGAATCTAGCTAAAACCCTCCCAATAAATGTCAGCTACTGTTGATGTTTACTTGCTGGTGATTGATGTTTGGAAAATTTTAATGCCGTTTGAGATTTATGAGCAAGGGTAGCATTCCAACCTTTTTAAAACAGTTCCACTTTTCTGCTTTTCAATGTATGTTAAAACCAAGACAAACACATATTTAAAGAGTCTCTTGGGAAAGAGTTAACCTGGTGACTCGATTAGGAAGCGGAATGAAGCCATTTAACTCCTGCTTGTGGGTGACGAAACCTCAGCCGATTTAGTCTTCAACTCACAGAAGAAATGAGTGTCAGGTAGAATTACCCATCCTTCACACACAAAACGACTGCACAGTGAATGTACAACAGGGCCAGGTTGCTGGCATTGCCTACTGAAGGAGCTGACAGAGTCATTCATTCATTCATTCAGTCGTATTTATGGAGCACTTACTGTGTGCAGAGCACTGTGCTAAGCACTTGGGAAGTACAAGTTGGCAACATATAGAGATTGTCCCTACCCAACAGCGGGCTCACAGTCTAGAAGGGGGAGACAGAGAACAAAACCAAACATATTAACAAAATAAAATAAATAGAATAAATATGTACAAATAAAATAGAGTAATAAATACATACAAACATATATACATATATACAGGTGCTGTGGGGAGGGGACGGAGGTAAGGCGGGGAGGAGGGGGAGAGGAAGGAGGGGGCTCAGTCTGGAAAGGCCTCCTGGAGGAGGTGAGCTCTCAGTAGGGCTTTGAAGGGAGGAAGAGACCGAGCTTGGTGGATGTGCAGAGGGAGGGCATTCCGGGCCAGGGGGAGGGCGTGGGCCGGGGGTCGATGGCGGGACAGAAGAGAACGAGGTACAGTGAGGAGGTTAGCAGCAGAGGAGCGGAGGGTGCGGGCTGGGCTGGAGAAGGAGAGAAGGGAGGTGAGGTAGGAGGGGGCGAGGTGATGGACAGCCTTGAAGCCGAGGGTGAGGAGTTTCTGCCTGATGCGTAGGTTGATTGGTAGCTACTGGAGATTATTGAGGAGGGGAGTAACATGCCCAGAGCGTTTCTGCACAAAGACGATCCGGGCAGCGGCGTGAAGTATGGATTGAAGTGGGGAGATACAGGAGGATGGGAGAGGAGGCTGATGCAGTAATCCAAAGAGTCCCAGATGGCAGTGTTTTTCAGCCATCTGTCAAACCAGCCAATCATCAGAAATAACCACATTCCTAGAGTCAGTTTTCTCTGTCTGTCTGGAAACATTTCTTGTCCAGTAGGAAAGGTGGTGCAAGCCAGAATCCCAAAGAATGGTGAGATCTACCTAGAGGAGATAGAAAGGAAAGAGGAATCATATTTGCATCACCAAATGTGCCGTTACTGAGGTCTCGGGTAACACTTAGTATTCTGCTAACTTTGTGCAGTCTCTCCATTGGAACTACAGAGAGAAAAAGCCTATTCTGTCCATTGATTGCAGTGGTTTTAAGAAACCAATACCCAAATAAAGTTGGGAGTGGCAGATTATTATGCAGGGGAACCCAGTGTGCCTTGTAGGTATTGTTTTTCCTCCTCAGGGCCGGGGACCCAGCAGAGATTTGAAACAGGAAAAAGGAATAGGTTGGATTTGTCCAGGAAGGTTGATGGGGCCTACAGTAAGGGAAAACTGAAGGAAATAGGAGACTGGTCCGTTGAAATTCTCTAGGACTGGACTCCTTTATTCTCTGTCCTTTGGCAACATATCTTGCTTCTGCTTAGTAGAAGCAAGATTTCTGATATCTGCCTCACAAGATTTCCAAATCCCATCATTCTGGAGTGCTGAGAGAGTTTAGAATTCACGGGTACTGGGCCAAACTGGGAACTCTGGCTTTCCAATGAAAAGTGGCCACATTTGTCATCATCATCATCAATCGTATTTATTGAGCACTTACTGTGTGCAGAGCACTGTACTAAGCACTTGGGAAGTCCAAGTTGGCAACATATAGAGACAGTCCCTACCCAACAGTGGGCTCACAGTCTAAAAGGGGGAGACAGAGAACAAAACCAAACATACTAACAAAATAAAATAAATAGAATAGATATATACAAGTAAAATAAATAAATAAATAGAGTAACAAATATGTACAAACATATATACATATATACAGGTGCTGTGGGGAAGGGAAGAAGGTAAGATGGGGGGATGGAGAGGGGGACGAGGGGGAGAGGAAGGAAGGGGCTCAGTCTGGGAAGGCCTCCTGGAGGAGGTGAGCTCTCAGTAGAGCCTTGAAGGGCACCGTGGGATTTTGCTGGCCTCGCCATCCATTTAAAATTAGATAATAATAATTGTGGTATTTGTTAAGTACTTACTATGTGCCAAACCCTGCTAAGCACTGGAGTAGAAGCAATTTAACTAGATCAGACACGATCCCTGTCCCTCAGTCCAAGAGGGAGGGAGAATGGGAATCCTATCCCCATTTTTAGCAATAAGGAAACTGAGACATGGAGAAATGAAGTGATTTGCCCAAGGCCACACAGCAAGCAAAATGGCTATAGCTTAATGGAATGTCAGACCAAATGGAGAGGGGCTGGCAAAATTTCCCTCCTCCTCAGAGAGGATTAGAACATCCTCCCTTGCCTCCCAGGCTGGTATTCTTTCCAGCAGGCCATGCTGCTTCTCTCGAGTAAAAAGAAAAAGAGGCAGATTGCCATAACCACATCTGTGGAAGTTTGAGAAGATGTTCACTGTCCCCTCAACATCTCCTCAGGGTCATTCAGAGATTATGTTTGTCCCTGTGGCTGTATCTCTAGATGTTCTAGATAAGACAAACCCAGTGTCCCGGTGTTAATGAGTTAGTGCTCTCCCAGGGAGGCTGACTTGAAACATTTGGACGAGGAAAAATTTGCCATTTCCCCCCTCTCCCCTCTTTCTTTGTGATGACATTCCATTATGCTATAAGTGCACATCATCAATCACCGCTTAGAACAGTGTTTGACATAGCCCTTAACAAATGCCATAGTAATTCTATAGTAATCAATCAATACATGGTATTTATTGAATACTGCCTGTGTGCGGAGAATATGATACACTAGAGTTGGTAGACATGATCTCAGCCCAAAAGGAATTTATATTTTAGAGCAGATTGTAAGCTTCCTATCGGTCAATCAGTTCATCACTCAGTGGTATCGAGTGCTTACTATGTGCAAAGTGCTGTACTAAGCACTTGGAGGAGTACAGAGCAACAGAATTAGCGGACATGTTCCCTGCCCATAATGAGCTTACAATCTAGAGGGGAAGACAGACATTAACATAATTTATGATGTATAAAGATAATAATAATGGCATTTATTAAGCGCATACTATGTGCAAAGCATTGTTCTAAGCGCTGGGGAGGTAACAAGGTGATCAGGTTATCCCACAGGGGGCTCACAGTCTTCATCCCCATTTTACAGATGAGGTAACTGAGGCAAAGAGAAGTTAAGTGACTTGCCCAGAGTCACACAGCTGACAATTGGCAGAGCTGGGATTTGACCCCATGACCTCTGACTCCAAAGCCCAGGCTCTTTCCACTGAGCCACGCTACATATATACATACCTTTTTTCCTAGGCACAGTCTTGCAGAAGCCCATCCAAGTCTACCTGAACCTCAAGCATTTCTCCAAGTGAGGGCCAGACAACCCGTGAGCCATCCCCCAGTTACTCCAGAGGTATTGCACTCTGCTCCCAGGATTATGTTCACCCAAGTGTAGCTACTTGAAATGGAGGGAGAGACACTGGACATCTTCCCACATATACAGGCGGCCTTTTTGGTTATGCACTCTGAGGCTACTGCTGCTGCCTCAATGTTATCAATCTCTCATCCTATCCCGACTGGATGACTGCATCAGCCTCCTCTCTGATCTCCCATCCTCCTGCCTCTCCCCACTTCAGTCTATACTTCACTCTGCTGCCCGGATTATCTTCGTGCAGAAACGCTCTGGGCATGTTACTCCCCTCCTCAAAAATCTCCAGTGGCTGCCTGTCAAGCTACGAATCAAGCAAAAACTCCTCACTCTTGGCTTCAAGGCTGTCCATCACCTCGCCTCCTCCCACCTCACCTCCCTTCTCTTCTTCTACAGCCCAGCCCGCACCCTCCGCTCCTCTGCCGCTAACCTCCTCACTGTACCTCGTTCTCGCCCATCCCACCGTCGACCCCTTGCCCACGTCCTTCCCCTGGCCAGGAATGCCCTCCCTCCACACATTCACCAAGCCAGCTCTCTTCCTCCCTTCAAAGCCCTACTGAGAGCTCACCTCCTCCAGAAGGCCTTCCCAAACTGAGCCCCCTTTTTCCTCTTCTCCTCCCCATCCCCCCGCCCTACCTCCTTCCCCTCCCCACAACACCAGTATATATATTTGTACAGATTTATTACTCTGTTTTACTTGTACATCATCATCATCATCAATCGTATTTATTGAGCGCTTACTATGTGCAGAGCACTGTACTAAGTGCTTGGGAAGTACATATTTACTATTCTTTTTTTATTGATGTGTATATAGCTTTAATTCTATTTGTTCTGACGATTTTGACACCTGTCTACATGTTTTGCAGTGGACTACTGCACTAGCCTTCTCTCTGATCTCCCATCCTCGTGTCTCTCTCCACTTCAATCCATACTTCATGCTGCTGCCCGGATTATCTTTGTCCAGAAACGCTCTGGACATATCACTCCCCTCCTCAAAAACCTCCAATGGCTACCGATCAATCTGCACATCAGGCAGAAACTCCTCACCCTGGGCTTCAAGGCTGTCCATCACCTCGCCCCCTCCTACCTCACCTCCCTTCTCTCCTTCTACTGCCCAGCCCGCACCCTCCGCTCCTCCACCACTAATCTCCTCCCCGTACCTCGCTCTCGCCTGTCCCGCCATCGACCCCCGGCCCACGTCATCCCCCGGGCCTGGAATGCCCTCCCTCTGCCCATCCGCCAAGCTAGCTCTCTTCCTCCCTTCAAGGCCCTGCTGAGAGCTCACCTCCTCCAGGAGGCCTTCCCAGATTGAGCCCCTTCTTTCCTCTCCCCCTCGTCCCCCTCTCCATCCCCCCGCCTTACCGCCTTCCCCTCCCCACAGCACCTGTATATATGTATATATGGTTGTACATATTTATTACTCTGTTTATTTATTTATTTATTTATTTTACTTGTACATTTCTATCCTACTTATTTTATTTTGTTGGTATGTTTGGTTCTGTTCTCTGTCTCCCCCTTTTAGACTGTGAGCCCACTATCGGGTAGGGACTGTCTCTATGTGATGCCAATTTGTACTTTCCAAGCGCTTAGTACAGTGCTCTGCACATAGTAAGCGCTCAATAAATACGATTGATTGATTGATTGATTGATTTTGTTGTCTGTCTCCCCCTTCTAGACTGTGAGCCCGTCGTTGGGTAGGGACCGTCTCTTTCCGTTGCCGACTTGTACTTCCCAAGCGCTTAGTACAGTGCTCTGCACACAGTAAGCACTAAATAAATGAAATTGAATGAATGAATGAATCTGAAGCCTGCCCAACCCCAAGTATCTAGCATACTTCCAGGACTCAGTGTATTGGGGAAAAAAAAAAAGACTGAGTCAAAGCTCTTTCGTGGCCACCTTTAAATGGTCTTATTTCAATTGCAGGAAGAAAAGAGAGTGATTGTATTCTGAAAAATTTCCCAAGAAAAGTTTCAAAGCTGTTTCTTTTGTTTCACCAACAGGGATAAGGTAATAAGGCTCATTCCAGAGACGAAAAGGGAGGCACATGTGCTGAAGGATATATACCATCAATTTAAGGTAAAATCAATCCCTCTGGTTCTTCATGTTGCATGGAATGTGCCTAGAGATTAGCCTAATCATTTTTTTTAATGGTATTTAAGTGCTTACTATGTGCCAGGGGCTCTGGGGTAGATAGAAGCTGATCAGGTTGGAAATAGTCCCTGTCCCACAGTCTTAATCCCCATTTTGCAGATAACTGAGGCACAGAGAAGTGATGTGACTTGCCCAAGGTCACACAGTTGACAAGTGGTGGGGCCAGGATTAGAACTTGGGTCCTTCTAGGTTCTAGGCCCTTGCTCTATGCAGGCACTACTTCTCGTTAATTGACTCATTGATCTAAACTCGGAACTGATTAAAGGAATATGGATTCATTAGTCTGTGGAAAAGAAAGCTAAGAGATAACGTAACTCTTAGCTGAAACCCTGGACTTCTGTTTCTTTTCTTTCCCCTCCCCATTGCAGCTCAATTCATTCATTCAGTCAGTCGTATTTATTGAGCGCTTACTGTTTGCAGAACACTGTACTGAGCGCTTGGGAAGTACAAGTTGGATGTCTTGGCCATCTTACCACTCCTTCCCAATCAATCATATTTATTGAGCACTTACTGTGTGCAGAGCACTGTACTAAGTGCTTGGGAGAGCAGTATAATGGACACATTCCCTGCCCACCTCCACTGAAGGAGGATGAAGCATTTATTTAAAAAGAGATGAAACTCAAACTACTTTGTTCCATTCTTATAGGCAATGGTGGCAAATGGGAGGTGAAGGGGAAGGCTGAAATATTAGAGGAAATAAGCCTAACCAAAAATCCAAATACATGGAAAAAGAGCCTGAAATTCTTAGTAGAAATTAAAGAATTTCACATACGCAATAGGCCTAATTAGCCTCGTATTGCCAGGACCCTGATGGTTGCTTTCTAATTAATTTTTATATTGGTGTAGATGATTTTGCAAACTGAAAGTTAAATTTACTTGTTTATAAAAGGGGCAAGTGTGCCCCCAGAGAAAGAAGAGAGGGTGCCAGCTGATAAGATTGCCATGATTAAGCTTCTCCCTGGGATTTATATGAAGCCCTACTGAGAGCTCACCTCCTCCAGGAGGCCTTCCCAGACAGAGCCCCCTTTTTCCTCTCCTCCTCCCCATCCCCCCTGCCCTGCCTCCTTCCCCTCCCCAGAGCACCTGTATATATGTTTGTACAGATTTGTTACTCTATTTATTTTACCTGTACGTATTTACTATTCTATTTATTTTGTTAATGATGTGTATCTAGCTTTATTAATGTTTATTCTGATGACTTGACACCTGTCCACATGTTTTGTTTTGTTGTCTGTCTCCCCATTCTAGACTGTGAGCCCGTTGTTGGGTAGGGACCGTCTCTATATGTTGCCGACTTGTACTTCCCAGGCGCTTAGTACAGTGCTCTGCACATAGTAAGCGCTCAGTAAATACAATTGAATGAATAAATGAATAAGACTGCCATGATTAAGCTTCTCCCTGGGATTTATATGAAGTAGGATGAAAGGAGATAATGTGCAGGGGTTGGAAACATCATACCCCTAAATCAGAAGTGGTTTGAGGGAATGCCATCAGCTTTGTGATAAAAAGGGCCAAATGCCTTATTCAGAGGATCTAACTGTTGCTCTTTCAAATTAATGATAACAGTAACAATAGTGGTATTTGTTAAGGGCTTATTATGTGCCAAGCATTCTGCTAGTCACTGAGGTGGGTACAATGCAGTCAGATCAGAAACAGTCCCTCCCCTACAAGGAATTCACAGTCTAAGGGAGAGGGAGAGCAGCTATTTTATCTCCATTTTACAGATGAGGAAACTGAAGCACAGCAAAGAGAGTGACTTAAATAAGTGGCAGAATTGGGGTTAGAAACCCAGGTTTCCTGCCCCTCAGTCCTATGCTCTTTCCATTAGGCCACACTGCTTCTAGAGACCCATCTGCTCCTGCAGTCTTCTTAAGTGCTTAGAACAGTGCTCTGTACACAGTAAGTGCTCAATAAATACCCGTGATTGACAGATTAGAGAGGTTGGGCAGCTGCTTCTATGGGCTAGAAATATTGATAGTTTTTCCAAGTTGGTTTAGGTAGCACACACCTTCTGGGAGGTTATAAACTGGATTGTAAACTAGAGGATAGCAGGGATTGAGCCTACTAATTCTGTTATACCCTGTCACTCACCTAGTTCCATGCTCTGCACATAGTTCACACTCACTAAATACAATTTATAATAATAATAATAATGGCATTTGTTAAGCACTTACTATGTGCCAAGAACTATTCTAAGCACTGGGGTAGAAACAAGGTAATCAGGTTGTCCCATGTGGGGCTCCCAGCCTTCATCCCCGTTTTACAGGCGATGTAACTGAGGCACAGAGAAGTGAAGTGACTTGCCCAAAGTCACACAGCTGACAGGTAGAGGAGCTGGGATTAGAACCCACAGCCTCTGACTTCCAAACCCATGCTCTTTCCACTAAGCCACACTGCTTCTCTGTAATAATAATAGTATTTGTTAAGCACTTACGATGTGGCAAATACTGTTCTAAGTACTGGGAGTAGATACAAGGTAATCAGGTTATCCCATGTGGGGCTCACAACCTTCATCCCCATTTTACAGACGATGTAACTGAGGCACAGAGAAGTGAAGTGACTTGCCCAAAGTCACACAGCTGACAGGTGGAGGAGCTGGGATTAGAACCCACAGCCTCTGACTCCCAAACCCATGCTCTGTCCACTAAGCCACACTGCTTCTCTATAATAATAATAGTATTTGTTAAGCACTTAGGATGTGGCAAACACTGTTCTAAGTACTGGGAGTAGATACAAGGTAATTAGGTTATCCCATGTGGGGCTCACAGCCTTCATCCCCATTTTACAGACGATGTAACTGAGGCACAGAGAAGTGAAGTGACTTGCCCAAAGTCACACAGCTGACAGGTGGAGGAGCTGGGATTAGAACCCACAGCCTCTGACTCCCAAATCCATGCTCTTTCCACTAAACCACACTGCTTCTCTATAATAATAATAGTGTTTGTTAAGCAGTTACTATGTGGCAAACACTGTTCTAAGTATTGGGAGTAGATACAAGGTAATCAGGTTATCCCATGTGGGGCTCACAGCCTTCATCCCCATTTTACAGACGATGTAACTGAGGCACAGAGAAGTGAAGTAACTTTCCCAAAGTCACACAGCTGACAGGTGGAGGAGCTGGGATTAGAACCCACAGCCTCTGACTCCCAAACCCATGCTCTTTCCACTAAGCCACACTGCTTCTCTATAACAATAATAGTATTTGTTAAGCACTTACGATGTGGCAAACACTGTTCTAAGTATTGGGAGTAGATACAAGGTAATCAGGTTATCCTGCTCACAGCCTTCATCCCCGTTTTACAGACGATGTAACTGAGGCACAGAGAAGTGAAGTGACTTGCCCAAAGTCACACAGCTGACAGGTGGAGGAGCTGGGATTAGAACCCACAGCCTCTGACTCCCAAACTCATGCTCTTTCCACTAAGCCACACTGCTTCTCTATTATAATAATAATAGAGAATATGATAATAATAGTATTTGTTAAGCACTTACGATGTGGCAAACACTGTTCTAAGTATTGGAGTAGATACAAGTTAATCAGGTCGAACACACGCCATGTCACACATGGGACTCACACTCTTAATCCCTATTTAACAGATAAGGTAACTGAGGCCCAGAGAAGTTAAGTGACTTGCCGAAGGTCACACATCAGACACATGGCAGAGTCGGGATTAGAACCCAGATCCTTCTAACTCCCAAACCCTTGCTCTATCCACTAAACCACGAGAATAACTGATTGATTGAGTGCCTAAGTTTTGGATGACCCTAATGCTCTAGGAAGCAAACACTTCAGCGCTTAGAACAGTGCTTTGCACATAGTAAGCGCTTAATAAATGCCATCATTATTACTTCAGGGAGATGAAATTCCCTTTTGGTCAGCTGGGGAAAGTTTTTAGCAGCAACCTGTCCCCCACAATCCCCCCCCAGCTCCCCATCCTTACCCCAGTTTAACTCACCAGTTCTTCTTCTCCATCATTTTACTTTGTACATTGTTTTTGGTTTGGTTTTTTATGGTACTTGTTAAGTGCTTACTATGTTCCAGGCACTGTACTAAGCACAGGGTTACATACAAATCAACTTGAACACAGTCCTGGTCACACAGGGGGCTCACAGTTTTATTCCCCATTTTACAGGTGAGGTAACTGAGGCACAGAGAATAATAATTATTATGGTATTTGTTAAGCACTTACTATGTACCAGGCACTGTACTAAGCACTGGGGTTGGTACAAGCAAATTGGGTTAGACACAGTCCCTCTCCCACATAGGGCTCACAGTCTCGAACCCCATTTTATAGATGAGGTATCTGAGGTTCAGAGAAGTGAAGTGACTTGCCCAGGGTCATACAGCAGACAAGTGGCGGATCTGGATTAGAACTCAGGTCCTTCTGACTCCAAGGTCTGTGCGCTCTATCCACTAGCTATGCAGCTTCAATCATATAATAATAATAATAATGCTTAATAATAATAATAATGCTTAATAATGTTTAATAATAATATTAAGTGCTTACTATGTGCAAAGCACTGTTCTAAGTGCTGAGAGGTTACAAGGTGATCAGGTTGTCCCCCGGGAGGCTCACAGTCTTAATCCCCATTTTACAGATGAGGGAACTGAGGCACAGAGAAGTTAAGTGACTTGCCCAAAGTCACACAGCCAACAATTGGCAAAGCTGGGATTTGAACCCATGACCTCTGACTCCAAAGCCCGGGCTCTTTCCACTGAGCCATGCTGCTTCTCAGGTGCCTGCTCGTAGAGAGCAGAAAGAGGGTCTCTGATAATCCCAGAAAACTGTGGACACCACTATCCTCCTTCCCCCACCAGTCACTGTTCGTTCATTCAGTCGTATTTATTAAGCACTTACTGTGTGCAGAGCACTGTACTAAGCACTTGAGAAGATACAGTAAAACAATTAACAGTGACTATCCCTGCCTACAACAAGCTCACAGTTCAGAGGTGGGGAACTCACAGTCTGAACCTGTTTTTGAATTTAGGCTGGGTTCTTTTTTCTTGAAGTTTAAGCACCTGTCCTTCTGGATTCTGATCAATTAGTTCCCTCTTTCTCTGCTTTAATCAATCAATCGCATTTATTGAGCGCTTACTGTGTGCAGAGCACTGTACTAAGCACTTGAGAAAATACAGTAAAACAATAAACAGTGACTATCCCTGCCTACAACAAGCTCACAGTTCAGAGGTGGGGAACTCACAGTCTGAACCTGTTTTTGAATTTAGGCTGGGTTCTTTTTTCTTGAAGTTTATGCACCTGTCCTTCTGGATTCTGATCAATTAGTTCCCTCTTTCTCTGCTTTAATCAATTAATCAATCAATCGTATTTATTGAGCGCTTACTGTGTGCAGAGCACTGTACTAAGCATTTGAGAAAATACAGTAAAACAATTAACAGTGACTATCCCTGCCTACAACAAGCTCACAGTTCAGAGGTGGGGAACTCACAGTCTGAACCTGTTTTTGAATTTAGGCTGGGTTCTTTTTTCTTGAAGTTTATGCACCTGTCCTTCTGGATTCTGATCAATTAGTTCCCTCTTTCTCTGCTTTAATCAATTAATCAATCAATCGTATTTATTGAGCGCTTACTGTGTGCAGAGCACTGTACTAAGCATTTGAGAAAATACAGTAAAACAATTAACAGTGACTATCCCTGCCTACAACAAGCTCACAGTTCAGAGGTGGGGAACTCACAGTCTGAACCTGTTTTTGAATTTAGGCTGGCTTCTTTTTTCTTGAAGTTTAAGCACCTGTCCTTCTGGATTCTGATCAGTTAGTTCCCTCTTTCTCTGCTTTAATCAGTCAATCAATCAATCATATTTATTGAGCGCTTACTGTGTGCAGAGCACTGGACTAGCGCTTGGGAAGTCCAAGTTGGCAACATCTAGAGACAGTCCCTACCCAACAGTGGGCTCACAGTCTAAAAGGGGGAGACGGAGAACAAAACCAAACATACTAACAAAATAAAATAAATAGAATAGATAGGTACAAGCTTAAGGTCGTAAACATTGCCGTTCCTGGATCAGACCCAATGAGCCATCCGCCCTGTATTCTGTTTCTACCACTAGAAAATATCCTCAAGCATTCAAACTTCGTGGCTCATTGGAAAGAGCCCAGGCTTTGGAGTCAGAGGTCATGGGTTCGAGTGCCGACTCCACCACATGTCCGCTGTGTGACCTTGGGCAAGTCACTTAACTTATCTGAGCCTCAGTTTCCTCATCTGTAAAATGGGGATTAAGACTGTGAGCCCCACGTGGGACAACTTGATCACCTTGTATCCCCCAGAGCGCTTAGAACAGTGCTCTGCACATAGTAAGCGCTTAACAAATGCCATTAAAAAACATAAATAAAAAATAAAAAAAATTAAATAAGAGCTTCCAATATGCTCAGAAGAACTAGGTGATAATTTCCCTGCCATATAATAATAATGGCATTTATTAAGCGCTTACTATGTGCAAAGCACTGTTCTAAGCGCTGGGGAGGTTACAAGGAGATCAGGTTGTCCCACGTGGGGCTGACAGTCTTAATCCCCATTTTACAGATGAGGGAACTGAGGCTCAGAGAAGTTAAGTGACTTGCCCAAGGTCACACAGCAGACATGTGGCGGAGCCAGGATTCAAACCCATGACCTCTGACTCCAAAGCCCGGGCTCTTCCCCACTGAGCCACGCTGCTCCTCTAGTGCTCCTCTAGATATCCATCCTCTAGGGATGCTTTAGCTTTTTATGGTCTTCTATGGCAAAGCACAAATTTCCTCAGCCTCAAAACTCAAGTCGTTTGGTCAGTCATTCAATCCTCTAGGCTGTAAACTCACTGCGGGCAGGGAATGTGTCCGTTTAGTTCTTACTAGTAGCTTACTCTGTGCCAGGCACTGTACCTCTTTAGACTGTAAGCCTGTTGTGGGCAGGGAATGTGTCTGTTACATTGTTATATTGTGCTCTCTCCAGCACTTAGTACTGTGCTCTGCACGCAGTTAGCGCTCAATAAATAAATTCATTCACTCAATCTCAGTTACTGAATCCTATTGATGTAAATTGATTGAATTTAATGAAGGAAATTGAACATAAATTGAATGGATTTACACTTCAATTGTACTTCACTTCTTGGTGCCTTAGTTACTTCAGCTGTAAAAAGAAGATTGGAGACTTTGAGTCCAACGTGGGCCAGGGATTGTGTCCATCCAGATTTGCTTGTAATAAAAATAAAAATTATGGTATTTGTTAAGCACTTGTTATGTGCCAGGCACCGTTCTGAGCACTAGGGTGGATGGCATAGTGGAGAAAGCTTGGGGCTGGGAGTCAGAATGTCATGGGTTCTAATCCCAGCCCCGCCACTCGCCTCCTGTGTGACCTGGGGCAAGCCGCTTCACTTCTCTGAGCCTCAGTTAACTCGGCTGTAAAATGGGGATTGAGACCGTGAGCTTCACGTGGGACAAGGACTATGTCCAACCCGATTTGCATGGATCCACCCCAGCGCTTAGTACAGTGCCGGGCACAGAGGAAGCGCTTAGCAAATACCATAATTTTTATTTTTATTACAAGCAAATCTGGATGGATTTGAGAAGCAGCGTGACTCAGTGGAAAGAGCACGGGCTTTGGAGTCAGAGATCATAGGTTCAAATCCCAGCTCTGCCACATGTCTGCTGTGTGACCTTGGGTAAGTCACTTAACTTCTCTGAGCCTCAGTTACCTCATCTGTAAAATGGGGATTAAGACTGTGAGCCCCACATGGGACAACCTCATTACCTTGTTTCCACTCCCCAGCGCTTAGAACAGTGCTTTGCACATAGTAAGCGCTTAACAAATGCCATTATTATTATTATTATTATTATTATTATTATTATCATTATTGACACAATCCTGTCCCACATTGGACTCATAGTCTCAAATCTTCTTTTTACAGATGAAGTAACTAAGGCACCAAGAAGTGAAGTACAATTGAATTGTAAATCCATTCAATTTATGTTCAATTTACTTCATTCAATTCAATCAATTTACATCAATAGGATTCAGTTAATAAGATTGAGTGAATGAATTAATTTATTGAGCACTAACTGTGTGCAGAGCACAGTACTAAGTGCTGGAGAGAGCACAATATAACAATGTAACAGACACATTCCCTGCCCACAACAAGCTTCCAGTCTAAAGAGGTACAGTGCCTGGCACAGAGTAAGCGCTTAACAAATACCTTAATTTTTATTTTTATTACAAGCAAATCTGGATGGACACAATCCCTGTCCCTCGTTGGACTCATAGTCTCGATCTTCTTTTTACAGATGAAGTAACTAAGGCACCAAGAAGTGAAGTACAATTGAATTGTAAATCCATTCAATTTATGTTCAATTTACTTCATTCAATTCAATCAATTTACATCAATAGGATTCAGTAAATAAGATTGAGTGAATGAATTAGTTTATTGAGCGCTTACTGTGTGCAGAGCACAGTACTAAGTGCTGGAGAGAGCACAATATAACAATGTAACAGACACATTCCCTGCCCACAGCAAGCTTACAGTCTAAAGAGGTACAGTGCCTGGCACAGAGTAAGCGCTTAACAAATACCTTAATTTTTAGTTTTATTACAAGCAAATCTGGATGGACACAATCCCTGTCCCTCGTTGGACTCATTGTCTCGATCTTCTTTTTACAGATGAAGTAACTAAGGCACCAAGAAGTGAAGTACAATCGAATAAATTGTAAATCCATTCAATTTATGTTCAATTTACTTCATTCAATTCAATCAATTTACATCAATAGGATTCAGTAAATAAGATTGAGTGAATGAATTAATTTATTGAGCGCTTACTGTGTGCAGAGCACAGTACTAAGTGCTGGAGAGAGCACAATATAACAATGTAACAGACTATATTGGCTTTCCGTGGGGTGAGTTTTCTCCATGAATGGTAGCATCATAATTACACTTGGTTTAAAAAAGACTGAAAGGTGAAATGGTTAAAATGTTGAAACGAAAGCGTGGGCATTCTTGGGAATTACCCATAAGGTCATCTTATTTCCACCATTCTCTGCTTCTTGACTTAGAAGTTAGGCTAATTTTTTTTTTTTTTCAGTCCTGGTAAACCCGCAATCTTGTGCACCACTAAAAAAAAAATTTCGGAATTGCATGACTTGTAAGTCATTTATAGTGAACTCCCATTCATCATCCTCCCCACAGCACCTGTATATATGTCTATATGTTTGTACATATTTATTACTCTATTTTACTTGTACATATCTATTCTATATATTTTATTTTGTTAATATGTTTGGTTTTGTTCTCTGTCTCCCCCTTCTAGACTGTGAGCCCACTGTTGGGTAGGGACCATCTCTATATGTTGCCAACTTGGACTTCCCAAGCGCTTAGTACAGTGCTCTGCACACAGTAAGCGCTCAATAAATACGATTGATTTGATTGATTGATTGATTCCCTGCCCACAACAAGCTTACAGTCTAAAGAGGTACAGTGCCTGGCACATAGTAAGCGCTTAACAAATACCGTAATTATTATTAAAGAGGGAGAACAGTCTAATCAATCAATCAATCAATCAATCGTATTTATTGAGCGCTTACTATGTGCAGAGCACTGTACTAAGCTCTTGGGAAGTACAAATTGGCAACACATAGAGACAGTCCCTACCCAACAGTGGGCTCACAGTCTAAAAGGGGGAGACAGAGAACAGAACCAAACATACCAACAGAATAAAATAAATAGGATAGAAATGTACAAGTAAAATAAATAAATAAATAAATAGAGTAATAAATATGTACAACCATATATACATATATACAGGTGCTGTGGGGAAGGGAAGGAGGTAAGATGGGGGAGAGTCCTCTTGTCTTGCCTGCCTTGGGGGTCCTAGGCTCCATATAAGATTCGTAGTGCCACACGTATGTCCTTTCACACAGGCACTCAGGAGCGAGGGAAAGATATGTTGCCAATTTGTACTTCCCAAGTGCTTAGTACAGTGCTCTGCACATAGTAAGCGCTCAATAAATATGATTGATGATGATGAAAGATCTTCAAGGACCTTTCTAGTTACTTTGTCTTTTTTGCAACTGCTGCCTTTTCCTGGTTTTTAAGTAACAGAATGAAACCCCTTTTGCGATGCAGGCTGATTTCCAAATGAGTTATCCGAATTCAATCTGAGGAACCCATTTTGAGGTATGATGTGAATGTTTCTGTCTCAGCATTGATATCAGAGATTGACTGTAAGTGAGCTAAATAACTTAGAAAAAATAAAAGCCCTGGCACTCTGAGGGAAAACAAGAATGGATTATAAAACACAACTGCGGGCTCGTGTCCCTTTTAACTGGCTTGATCGCTGCTGTTTCTTTGCTTAGTAGAAGTCAGCACTTGTGTGTATATGTAAATTCAATTCAGTCTTCAATTTTATTTCTTCTGAATCCCCTCGGGAACATTTTTAGGCCTGTGTCTCCCCATTAGACTATAAACTCTTATGGGCTAGGAGTTTGTCCCGTGCTTCTGTTGTATGGCCCAAATGCTTAGTACATTTCACTAAGGAACTCAATTAATACAATCACTGCTAATATTACCAAGACGGTTTTCTTTCTAAGGTCCTTGTTTTCAGGAGTGTGAATGTACAAATCCATTTTGAGGCCCATTTTCAAACTGGGATGTTCATAATGCTGTGGTGTTCTTTGGAGATTCTTTGGAGACAGTAGGGCCAAATGGAAAGACCATAAGTGCAGAGAGTATTAACTTAGCTCTATCACTGGCTTGCTGGGTGACCTCGGGCAAATGGGTTAGCCTCTCTGTTCCTCAGTTTCCTCATTTGTAAAATGGGGATAAGACACCAGCTCTCCCTACCTCTTAGACATCCAAGTTCATTGTGAGCAGGGAGTATGTCTACCAACTCTATTATACTGTACTTTCCCAAGTGCTTAATACAGTGCTTTCCATACAGTAAGTACTCAATAAAAATGATTGTTTGTACTGTCAACGCTGAGTGGGATAGGGTCTATTTATTTTGTATTTACCTTAATGTCTAGCACAAATGCTTTGGGACAAAGTACGACTTAATAGTTACTTCTTACAAAGTTAAGAATTTTCTTGAGGACCCTACCCCTGGGAATTTTGTTATTTTTTTACAAGCTCTGGGCTAATGTCTTCAGGGGGAAACTATAAAAGTGCATATTCACCATCCGCAGTTGTCTTATTGTTTGCCATCAGTGTCAAAATGACCACAGGGCCGCACTGCCTAAAACGCTTAATAGAAAAATAAATTATTCTTTTTTTTTTTCTTTTGGCACAATAGCCACAATTTGACAGTCATTTCTGAAACTGGATTGTAATCATGTCAATTAACAATCATCTATTGCAGGATTCTGGATTATAAATCACATAATAGCAGGCAAAGAAACAGTGCTCAGCATTTAGAACAGTGCTTGGCACATAGTAGGCGTTTAATAAATACCATCATTATTATTATTATTATTATGTTTCCTCCCTAAAACTGAACTCTCTGTTCAGATCCAGGTGGAGGGCACCACAGAGTAATCAATGAATCACTCAATCAGATTTATTGAATGCTTACCGTGAGCAGAGCACTGGACTAAACACTTGGGAGAGTACAGTATAACAGCCTAAAAGAGTTGGTAGACACATTCCCTGCGATTGGTATCCATTAATTGTCTACTCTGTACAAACACTGTACTAAGTGGTAAGGGAAAAAAAAAAAAACAACCACCACTGGTTAGGATTAGACATGGTCTCTGGCTTTCAGGGAGCTCACAGTCTAAAAATAAAGTGCGGAGAAAGAGTGGGCAACAGACACATAGGGAAAGATGTAACCATAGAAACGCAAATATATGACAGACATTAATAATTATAAGAGCAGTGTCTATTGATGAAATTGAAACAAAGGACTCGTGTTTCATTTGGGAGCCACGTTGCTCTGTTTTAAAATAGCCAACATTGTGTTTTGTTCCTCAAATTGCAGAAGTGCCTTTGGAGTGAATTCTCAGTGAGATGTTAAGAAGGCATGCATGGCAATTCTTTAACACCACATACTTGAAAATGCACATCTCGTTAACTACTCATCACATCTCCCCACGAAGATATTGTTTGACTGAGGACATTTCTATTTTGTTTTTCAAGCTATATATGTTTGGAATAATTGAAATTCACATTATGCCAAAAAGGGGTTGCTAAGATTTAGTTGATAACTGTTTTGGTTTTTTTAAGAAGCAGCTAGTCATTTGGGCAATCTCTACCTTCACTTGATCATAGAGGTTCAAAACTGAACCGGAGGCAGGCAAACTTTGGAGGAAGAAGCAGGGAAATCTGAGCTGGAAAAGGAAAAACACTGGTGAAAAAGGTATGAAAAGCTCTAGGCAGGGCCAGGTTCAGACGTTTGGGTGCCCTGGGATGAGGAAAAAAATCTCCCCACCTCTGGTTCCTAATGGCATCATTACATTACGATGCCTGCACCAGTCCCATTGTTTCTGGGATTGGAGAGGTCTGGTGGCACTCTTTATTCCCTAGAACTAACACAGTCTTCACTGACGTAGGCCCAGGATACATAGTGGAGGAAAAGAGAATGGGTCTCAGTCGGAAAACCCGGGTTTTAATCCCATCTTTACCACTGGCCTCCTGTGTGACCTTGGGCAACTCAACTTCTTTATGCCTGTTCCCTCTTCTAAAATGAAGATAAATCAATCAATCAGTGATATTCATGGAGTATTTTACTGTGGGCAGAGCACTGTACTAAGTGCTTGGGAGAGAAGCAGCATGTCGCAGTGGATAGAGCACGGGCCTCAGAGTCAGAAGGTCATGGGTTCTAATGGGTTAACCTCAGTTACTCACCAAGACATGTTAACAAATGTAGATATCCTCCAACTATGTGTTTTTTGCCATCAAAAAGCGCTTGGGAAGTACACATCAATCAATCAGTCATACTTATTAACCACATACTGTATGCAAAGCACTGCACTAAGCACTTGGGAGAGTACAATATAATAGAATTGGTAGGCATATTCCCTGACCGCAAAAAGCCTACAGTCTAGAGGGGGAGACAGACATCAATGTAAATAAATTATGGCTAAGGACCCTAAATTCTGTGGGATGAGGGAGGAGTGAATTAAAGGGAACAAATCCCAGTGCAAGAGTGCCGCAGGAGAGAGTGGGACTAGAGGAAATGAGGTCTTAATCAGGGAAGACCTCTTGAAGGAGAGTGCTTTTAATAAGGCTTTGAAAGTGGGCAGAGTGACATCTTTTAGACTGTGAGCCCACTGTTGGGTAGAGACTGTCTCTATCTGTTGCCATCTTGTACTTCCCAAGCGCTTAGTACAGTGCTCTGCACACAGTAAGCGCTCAATAAATACGATTGATTGATTGATCTGTCGAGGGAAGGTGTTCCAGGTGGAAAGTGAGTGAGAGGTCGGCAGCAAGATAGACGAGATCAGGAGACAGCAGAGAAGCAGCATGGCTCAGTGGAAAGAGCCCGGGCTTTGGAGTCAGAGGTCATGGGTTCAAACCCTGGCTCCGCCAATTGTCAGCTGTGTGACTTTGGGCAAGTCACTTCACTTCTCTGTGCCTCAGTTACCTCATCTGTAAAATGGGGATTAAGACTGTGAGCCCCCCGAGGGACAACCTGATCACCTTGTAACCTCCCCAGCGCTTAGGACAGTGCTTTGCACATAGTAAGCGCTTAGTAAATGCCATTATTATGATTATTATTATTATTAGGAAACAGTGAATAGGTTGTCATTAGGGTAGCAAAGTGTATGGGCTGAGTTGTGATAGGAGGAGGCAAGGTGATTGAGTGATTTAAAGCCGATGGTAAGGGGTGTCTGTTTGAAGTTGAGCTGGACAGACAACCACTGGCGGTTCCTGAGGAGTGGGGAAGCATGGACTGAACATTTGTGGAGTCAAATGATCCTGGCAGTAGAGTGAAATATAGGCTGGAGTGGGGAGAGACAGGAGGTAGGAAGGTTAGTAAGGAGGCTGATACAGTAATCAAGGCAGTAGGCAGTCTTTTAGACTGTGAGCCCACTGTTGGGTAGGGACTGTCTCTATATGTTGCCAATTTGTACTTCCCAAGCGCTTAGTACAGTGCTCTGCACATAGTAAGCGCTCAATAAATACGATTGATGATGATAAACACGGTAGCAATTTAGATGTAGAGGAAAGGGCGGATTTTAACAAAGTTGCGAAGGTTGAACCCGCAGGATTTAATGATAGACTGAATATGTGGGTTGAATGAGGCAGAGGAGTCAAGGATAATGCCCAGGTTACAGACTTGTGAGACATGAGGATGGTGTTGCTCTCTTAAGAGAAGCAGCGTGGCTCGGTGGAAAGAGGACGGGCTTTGGAGTCAGAAGTCATGGGTTCAAACCCCGGCCCTGCCAATTGTCAGCTGTGTGACTTTGGGCAAGTCACTTAACTTCTCTGTGCCTCAGTTACCTCATCTGTAAAATGGGGATTAAGACTGTGAACCCCCTGAGGGACAACCTGATCACCTTGTAGCTTCCCCAGCACTTGGAACAGTGCTTTGCACACAGTAAGCACTTAAAAATGTCATTATTATTATTATTATTATTATTATTATTATTATTACAGTGATTGGAAAGTCAGGGAAAGGACGGGGTTTGGGTGGGAAGATAAGGAGTACTGTTTTTGACATCAATCAATCAATCGTATTGAGCGCTTACTGTGTGCAGAGCACTGTCCTAAGCGCTTGGGAAGTACAAGTTGGCAACATATAGAGACAGTCCCTACCCAACAGTGGGACATGTTAAGTTTGAGCTGACAGCAGGACATCCAAGTAGAGATGACTGCAGGAGGAAATGTGAGGCTGCAGAGGGAGAAAGATTAAGGCTGGAGACGCGTAGATTTGGGAAACATCTGCATAGAGGTAGTAGTCGAAGCTACCTGAGCAAATGAGTTCTCCAAGGGAGTGAATGTAGGTAGAGAATAGAAAACAACATGAAAGCATAGAGAAGCCTTGAAATTTTTATTTGTGATGCTGAAATGAAAAGCCTTCTGCAATTTTCCACATCTTTTATCATCCCTCAGAACAAAAACCAAGGTAAAATCCTGTAAAACTGAACTGTCTTTGAAGTCTGTCTGAAAATCCCCATTAGGAGATAGCACAGTGGGTTTTTTTTGCAGCAAAGAACTAATTATTCTAGAGAAATTACTTCGGTAGTATTCTTTAGGGCTTTCTTAGTAGCCTTAGGGGAATCTGAAATAAGCAACAAATGCTCAATAATCCAAACATCAATTTCACCTTTATTCTTCCCACTAGCTCTGGACCTGAAACGAGGTCCAGACTGACTGAGCCCCTTCCTTCCTCTCCCCCTCGTCCCCGTCTCCATCCCCCCATCTTACCTCCTTCCCTTCCCCACAGCACCTGTATATATGTATATATGTTTGTACATATTTATTACCCTATTTATTTATTTATTTTACTTGTACATATCTATTCTATTTATTTTATTTTGTTAGTATGTTTGGTTTCGTTCTCTGTCTCCCCCTTTTAGACTGTGAGCCCAATGTTGGGTAGGGACTGTCTCTATGTGTTGCCAATTTGTACTTCCCAAGCGCTTAGTACAGTGCTCTGCACATAGTAAGCGCTCAATAAATACGATTGATGATGATGAGGTGGGCCTGAAAAGGAGACAGTAACTTTTAACTCAGCTCACTCCAAATCTAGAGTTCTGCATTTCAGAGAAAAAAGGTTTTTTACTTACTTTTGGCATGTAGAAGCCTCTCTGGATTCCCACAGGTGTTATTCAAGTCGATCAGTGGTATTTATTGAGTGCTTACTCGTGTGAAGGCCACTGTGCTATGTGCTTGGGAAAGTAAGGTAAAATAATTACATTTTAAGTTGTGAAGAATGGCACTAGGACCGCTGTTTGCCACTGAAGAATCCGAAGCAAGGGGAGGCTTAGGGCTTCACTGCTAGTCCCCAAAATGAGATGTGGCGGAGCTAAGAGCAGAACTGAAGGGTCCTCCCACCTCACTTCTTGCTCTCTCCTCTCCTCGGCCCTCCCCTGAAGCTCGAGGATGTGGTACTGTATTCAAATTCCTGGCCACTCACATCCAGCTCTGGAAGAACGGTGATTGAGGGGGAAATTGGCTCTCCCCATCATTAAATTCCACCTCCTCTAGGAAGCCTTCGTTTATTAAGTCTGAACCCCGCAAGTTACATCAAGCCCTTGGGGAAGCAGCGTGGCTCAGTGGAAAGAGCCCGGGCTTTGGAGTCAGAGATCATCGGTTCAAATCCCGGCTCTGCCACTTGTCAGCTGTGTGGCTTTGGGCAAGTCGCTTCACTTCTCTGGGCCTCAGTTCCCTCATCTGTAAAATGGGGATTAAGACTGTGAGCCCCCCGTGGGACAACCTGATCACCTTGTAAACTCCCCAGCGCTTAGAACAGTGCTTTGCACATAGTAAGCACTTAATAAATGCCATCATCATCATCATCAATCCAGCAACAACCCTTAGCACTTAAATATTTCCAACCATCCTCAGCATTTTATACATGTATGTATATGTATGGATATTCATTCTTTCATTCATTCAATTGTATTTATTGAGCACTTACTGTGCAGAGCACTGTACTAAGTGCTTGGAAAGTACAATTCAGATATGTATGTGTATATGTATATTTGTGTATATATATATATATATTTATATCCCATCATCCTCATCATCAGTGGCATTCATTGAGTGTTCATTATGTGCAGAGTACTGTACTCATTGCTTGGAAGAGTACAATGCAATAGTGATAAAAATAATAATAATATTTGTTAAGCACTTACTATGTGCCAGGCACTGTACTAAGCAAATCCATTTGGACACAGTTCCTGTCCTGCATGGGGCTCACAATCTCACTCCCATTTTATAGATGAGGTAACTGAGGCCCAGAGAAGCAAAGTGACTTTCCCAGGGTCACACAGCAGACAAGTGACAGTGTTGGGATTAGAACCCATGACCTTCTGACTCCCAGACTCACGCTCTATCCACTATGTCATTAAAGTTGGCAGACATGTTCCCTACCTACAAATAGTCATTTAGCTATTTTCATTTGTAATTCACTCAGCACTTACATACGTATCTGTAGTTTATTTATGTTAGTGTCTATCTCCCCTTCTAGACTGTAAGCTAGTTGTGGACAAGCCCACTGTTGGGTAGGGACTGTCTCTATATGTTGCCAACTTGTACTTCCCAAGCGCTTAGTACAGTGCTCTGCACACAGTAAGCGCTCAATAAATACGGATGATGATGATATATTGTTACATTGTACTCTCCCGAACACTTAGCACACTAAGCCCTCAATAAATCCTATTGACAGACTGACTACTTCTTTCATTCATTAATTCATTCAATCATATTTATTGAGCGCTTACTGTGTGCAGAGCACTGTACTAAGCGCTGGGAAGTACAAGTTGGCAACACATAGAGACAGTCCCTACCCAACAACGGACTCACAGTCTAGAAGGGGGAGACAGAGAACAAAACGAAACATGGGGACAGGTGTCAAGTCATCAGAATAAAGAGAAGTAAAGCTAGATGCAAATCATTAACAAAATAAATAGAATAGTAAATATGTACCAGTACAATAGAGTAATAAATCTGTACAAACATATATACAGGTGCCGTGGGGAGGGGAAGAAGGGGGGGAATGGGGAGGGGGAGAGGAAAAAGGGGGCTCAGTCTGGGAAGGCCTCCTGGAGGAGGTGAGCTCTCAGTAGGGCTTTGAAGGGAGGAAAAGAGTTACTTGTACTTTTTTGTACTTTTTCTTGTACTTTTAATGGTATTTAAGTGCTTACTATGTGCCAAGCACTGTTTAAAGAGCTGTGATATATACAAGCTAATCAGGTTGGACACAGTCCATTTACTACATGGGGCTCACAGTCTTAATCCCCATTTTACAGATGAGTTAACTGAGGCCAGAGAAGGTCCGTGACTTGCCCAAGGTTCCCCAGCAGACAAGTGGTGGAGTCTGGATTAGAACCCAGGTCCTTTGACTCCTAGACCCACACTCTATCAGCTAAGCCATGCTGCTTCCCTGCTTCTCTTCTTCCTCCTGCTTCCACTGTTCGTAAATAATTTGTATTATACTCTCCCATCATCATCATCATCAATCGTATTTATTGAGCGCTTACTATGTGCAGAGCACTGTACTAAGCGCTTGGGAAGTACAAATTGGCAACATATAGACACAGTCCCTACCCACCAGTGGGCTCCCAAGGGCTTAGTACAGTGATCTGCACATACTAAGCACTCAATAAATATGATTGATTAATTTCTGTCTACTTTTTCACTCAATTGTAAACGCCCTGAAAACCGAAAGCCTGTCTTGCTTTTGGGATTTTCCAACAGCATTCAGTAAAGTGCCAAGCAAATTCCATTTCTTTCTTGATTTATTCATTCATTCAGTCGTATTTATTGAGCACTTACTGTGTGCAGAGCACTGTACTAAGCGCTTGGGAAGTCCAAGTTGGCAACATCTAGAGACGGTCCCTACCCAACAGCGGGCTCACAGTCTAGGAGGGGGAGACAGATAACAAAACAAAACATATAAACCAAATAAAATGAATAGAATAAATATGTCCAAGTAAAATAAATAGAGTAATTCATTCATTCAATCGCATTCCAATAGTTATATTAAAGAAAACAGGACACGGAAGGGGGATCCAAAGGCTTTTCCTCCCGAAAAGTGTCGCGTGCCGGTGGACTCGATGGTTCAGAATAAATACTGACTTTGGCAAGACCAATTTTATGATACCAGTATTCAGGGTCTACTTCGATGTTGACCAGAAGGGACTTTACAGATGGTGGAAGAGTAATTTCCTATCTGCCACCGATTTATTGCTCGCAGCACTTCTATGACTGACAAGCAACATACATGTCCACTGTTCCTCCGTGGTGATTTGAAGTCACTTCTGAATCTGGAAGTGCTTGGTTAGCATTTTTCTTGGGACGCGGGCCTCCCACAAATAGATTCATTGATTCTTAGAAAACTTTGCTTTCCATCAGCAAAAAAAGATCCATCTTCTGTGAGTCATTTCACCCAGGAGACTCCAACCAAGGGAATGGAATCCTTACAGAGCTGTGCATTGTGGAAACCTTTTGTTTTAGTTTGCAACCTGTGTTTAACACCACACCTATGCCCAAGAATTTTTCTTCTGACACTGCCCTGCTGCATCCAGACAAGCTCACATTGTTAGAGGAATATTCCCTAAATCTGCTGTCAAGTGCACGCCGAACCATATGGTGAGAGCATGCCTTCTGGAAAAATTGAGTGTAGTCAAGAAGCTGTTAGTTTGGTTTTTGAGGAAGTGCTTAATTGTTTCCCCATTCCTAAACTTTCTAAGGTTTGAAATGATTTTGTTTTCAAAATACCCTGAGGCGTGAAATTTTCTCAACAGACACCTGCCCCCCCTTTCCTCTCCCTTCCACCCTAGATTTGTTCCTACTCTTCACTTGAAAATTATCCTTTGAAGCTTTCACTCACAATAATGCATTGTTCATTAGTAAACTAATTTGCTAATGCTTTGGAGATAAGCACTGTCTTCCCAATAGCAAAGTACTGTTCCGCTGTTGCTGACTTTAATTATTCTCTTTGTTCAAAAAATGAAAGAGTAGACTTATTAAAATAAGTTTGGATATTCTAAATCACCACAAGTCTTGAGAAGCAGAGTGGCCTAGTGGATAGGGCGCAAGCCTAGGAGTCAGAAGGACCTGGGTTCTAATTCTGGTTTTGACACTTGTCTACTGTGTGACCCTGGGCAAGTTACTTAACTTCTCTGTGCCTCAGTTCCGTCATCTGTGAAATGGCAATTGTGAGCCCCGAGTGAGATATGGGTTGTTTCCAACCTGATTAGCTTGTATCTACCCCAGTGTCTTGAACAGTGCCTGGGACATACTTAAGCGCTCAACAAATATAATTTAAAATATATAAAAAAATACCATAAAAAAGTCAAACCATCAACAGCAAACCATCTATGTTTGTGTAAGAATTCCTTGACCAAAAACTGACACCCAACCATTTTCCCCAGGTATAAATGTGTCCTCTTTATACTCTATTGCCTTTTCTTCCCTGTAATTTAGTTTATTGACTCTCTCCCTTCTAGATTGTAAATTCTTTGAGGGCTCGATGGTATCTGCTAATTATAGTGTCATCTTCCAAGCTTTTAGTACTGTGCTTCCACACAATAGGCTCACTGGTATTGATTGGGTGGTTGAATGTTTTTCCCTTTATTAATAAGTTCCTTTAAAATAGGACCTGCGGGGGTCTTTAACATGCACCAGGACAGAGGTATATACCCTCCGAGTGCTCAATAAAGCCGTATTTGTTGATTGGTGGCTATGTGTAAGAAGTCCATTCTGCAGAAAGTCCATTATGATGCAAAGTGGGTTTTATTGTTTGAGAGACCCGATAGGACCCAAAACTTCCTGCTTGGCAGAGGACTACCCAGGCCATGTTCTTTCAGTTATCCTGAAGTTAGCCTGTGTTTCTGATGTCTGGAGGACTGAAAAAAAAAACCATCACCAACCGGTTGAGTTTTTTTGCCAGGTAATTGCATTAGGAACCTTGTGTAATTTAGTCCTGGCAACAGCAGAAGAGGTTTACTTGTCACTGTTCTGTGGGTATCTGCAGGAAACATTTTTTTAATTGAAACTTTAGTAACCAGGGTCTCTACAGTTTTACCAATACGTGGGAAACATCCCTCCTCCCGCTCAAGGAATAAAACAAAGATTTAGCTCTGAAATGAGCCCCATGTGCAGAGCTGAGACTCTGAGAAACCAAGGTAGCCACCTGAAAATACGGTATTTTCTTGTACAGGGCTACCCCAATTCTGAATGAGCACATTACATAAAATCTGGAGCTTTAGAAATGTCATGCAATCATTGTGACACGGCCCGGGGTCCTTCAGCCCCTCCTCCATCATTTAATAATGATGGTATTTGTTAAGTGCTTACTACGTGCCAAGCACTGTTCTAAGCATTGGAGCACTATACTGGCCCCTCCCGACACTTTGCTCTTCTCTCCCTATCTCCCTGGCATTGCTTTCATCATCAATCGTATTTATTGAGCGCTTACTATGTGCAGAGCACTGTACTAAGCGCTTGGGAAGTACAAATTGGCAACATATAGAGACAGTCCCTACCCAACAGTGGGCTCACATTGCTTTCTGATAGGTGACCTGTAAATAGGGTTTTCCACTTCAGCAGAGACTCGGGATACAAATGTTAGCACAAATGGGGCAGGGATGGAGATCTAGTCTGGGCTGTCTTTGGCTGGAGCGAGAGGGACCTACTCATTCATTCAGTCATATTTATTGAGCGCTCACTGTGTGCAGAGCCTAATCAGCACCTCTTCGTTCCCTCGGTTTGACTTAATGGGGAATTGCCGACTCTCCCCATAGCCAGAAGTGGCCCTGAGCTAAAGTAATACCACAGAAGCTGACAGGCAGCCAACAGAGGCACAGATGTTTTCATCATCATCATCATCATCAATTGTATTTATTGAGCACTTACTATGTGCAGAGCACTGTACTAAGCACTTGGGAAGTACAAATTGGCAACATATAGAGACAGTCCCTACCCAACAGTGGGCTCACAGTCTAAAAGGGGGAGATGTTTTCAGGAAGGGACTTAACATGTATATATGTATATATGTTTGTACATATTTATTACTCTATTTTACTTGTACATATCTATTCTATTTATTTTATTTTGTTAGTATGTTTGGTTTTGTTCTCTGTCTCCCCCTTTTAGACTGTGAGCCCACTGTTGGGTAGGGACTGTCTCTATATGTTGCCAACTTGGACTTCCCAAGCTCTTAGTACAGTGCTCTGCCACACAGTAAGTGCTCAATAAGTACGACTGATTGATTGATTGATCAACATGGCCTAGTGGAAAGAGCACAGGCCTGTGTTTATTGCGAACTGGTCAAAAATATCAAGTAAAAATTTTTTTTTGGTTTTTCCTTAGGTAGAGAGTCAGTCAGTCAACGTATTGAGCACTTACTTGTGCAATGCACCGTAGTAAGCATTTGGGAGAGTACGATACAACATATAACAGAAACACTCCCTGTCCATAATGAGCTTACCATCTAGAAAGTTGTCCTTTGAGTTTCAATGTGGTGAGATTGTATCCATGGGTTTTAGGGTCGTTCTGAAAATCATTTGGACATTGCACACAGTAAGCGCTCATTAAATACGATTGATGATGATGATGATTGTTCCTAAAAATACACTCAGTTAATCATTGGTATTTATTGAGCACTTACAGTGTGCAGGCCACTGTACTAAGTGCTTGGGAAAGTATAATACAATACAGCAGTGAATCTCTTCTGGCCCCTTTCATGATAACATTGATCAGACACCAGTGGTTAAGACAGTAAAAGGATGCCTAACCTCAGCAGTACATGCACTTAAGTTTTGGTTTTTTTTGCAGCAGGGGTGATGCGTTTGCACTGAATCATCCACAGTCTCGTGCTTGGTTCCCTGTGTCCAGTGGCATGCATTGTGAAGCGCCTGGTAGGGATAAACTTAGAGAAACCCTATAGAGCTTATAGCTCTGTCTTCAAGGTCACCTGTCCTTCCGAGTCAACACAAGTTCAGCTTCAGTGCATATCACCTCTGAGCAAATTGCATTTTTTTTATTATATTTGTTAAGCGCTTACTAAATGTGCCCAGGCATTGTACTAAGTGTGGGGGCAGATAGAAGATAATCAGGTTGGATGCAATCCCTTTCCCACATGGGGTTCACTGTCTAAGTAGAAGGAGGGAGGATTTACAGATTGGCTTTATCTCTCCCATGCAAGGGAGAGGGATGAAGTGTCTATTTTACGGATGAAGCGTCTATTTTACAGATGAAGTGTCTGAGGCACAGAGAAGTTAAGTGATTTGCCCAAAGTCACACCGCAGGCAAGTGACAGAGCTCAAATTCAAACCCAGGTCCTCTGGCTCTTAGGTCCATACTCTTTTTTTTTAATGGCATTTAAGTGCATTCTCTGTGCCAAGCACTATTCTAAGGGCTGTGGTAGAAACAGGTTAATCAGGTAGACATAGTCCTGCCCCGCTTGGGGCTCACAGTCTAAGCAGGAGGGATAATAGGTATTTCATCCCTATTTTACAGTTGAGGAAACTGAGGCCGAGAGAAGTTAAATGACTTCCCCAAGGTTATAGCAGACAAGTGGAGGAGCTGCAATTAGAACCCAGGTAATAATAATGATGATTATGGTATATGTTAAGCGCTTACTATGTGCAAAGCACTTCAAGGCCCATGCTCTTTCATCATCATCATCAATCGTATTTATTGAGCGCTTACTATGTGCAGAGCACTGTACTAAGGGCTTGGGAAGTACAAATTGGCAACATATAGAGACAGTCCCTACCCAACAGTGGGCTCACAGTCTAAAAGGGGGAGACAGAGAACAAAACCAAACATACTAACAAAATAAAATAAATAGGATAGATATGTCTTTCCACTAGGCTACACTGCTTCTCATTGGACTTTTGTCTCGGGATCCCACCAGAGGGTCCCAAAGAATGCTCTCTGGCAGAGGGCATTGAGCAAACAGGCTTTGATAAGCCTGCTGCCAAGTGCTGATTTCTGCTGCAGCACAGTGATGATGTGAGAGAGTGCAGGAATAAACAGATAAATAAATAAATACGATTGATGATGCAGGAAGGGAAGGGGGCCTTTCCGCAGACCAAAAGGTTGCAGGAAAAACTGGTCAACTCCATGCTCTCCAGCCCCTTAGATTTTCAAACCTCCAGCTGACTTGACAGAGTGACCCTCCCCCTTCTCCTCCGACTTCGTGTGCACTGTGAATTTCCCTGGCACCTTCAGGCTTGCAGTGAAGCCTGACCAGATGGAATGAACTTCCATCCTCCTGCGAGATCTGGGGTGCTTATTTGCCAGGAAAATTCTGGTCTGCAAACAGTTTGTGACAGATCTCCTTAGGGCTGATGGTATCTTGCATGGGAGAGATAAAGCCAAATTACACTTAACCCCTTGAGTCTGAGGGGCTGAATTAAATAGCCGTCTTTCAGAATTGCAGCCACCAATTTCTCCATTGTGCTTATATCATCATCATCATCATCATCAATCGTATTTATTGAGCGCTTACTATGTGCAGAGCACTGTACTAAGCGCTTGGGAAGTACAAATTGGCAACATATAGAGACAGTCCCTACCCAACAGTGGGCTCACAGTCTAAAAGGGGGAGACAGAGAACGAAACCAAGCATACTAACAAAATAAAATTTGAGAGCGGTATCTATAGTAAGATTTTGAGAAAGTATTAGAAGATGTTTTCCAGAGCACAAGGATCCTTTTTCCCCTTGAGCATTCTTAGATTGGGAGCCCAGTGTGGGAGAGGGATTGTCTTGTGTCAATCCCCAGGGTTTAGAACAGGGCTTGGCGCCTAGGAAATGCTTAATAAATAGCTTTTCTAAAAATCCCTCTTAACATTTCTGACCATCCACCACAAAGCATTTCTGTCCACAAGTAACTGATATTGAACTGGTCATTATACAGGGGCTGGGCGGACAGGGGATTAAACAGTCATAACAAACATCCTTAAAGGAAATAGTAATTGATAATAGTGTGTGTTTGTGTGTGTGTACACACAGGCAAACACATTTTGAATCTCAGAGATTTAGTGCTGATGGTGAATGGCACTCCTGTGTGGGTTTGTGAGAGTTGTCGAGAGGCAAGCTCTTCCACACAGGGAAAATTTCATAGGGAATCCTTTCCAGATCCTTGTCATTTGGGGTGAGCAGGGCATCCGTAAACAGGATTGTTCTACTGCCTCTTCTTCCCGGCAGAAGGTTCTAGTCAAGAATTCCACCTTTTCAAGACACTGTTTTCATTGTTTCTCCATATTTGCCGTTGGTGCTGATGCTCTATCTTGTTCTCGGTGGAAAAGGTTCAAAAGTAGAGAAATTGTGGATTACAGAGTCCAGCCACTTCTGAATTATGGGCCCAGAAAAAAATGAATCAACTTTCACCCATTTTATGAAGCATTGTTCCGGCAGATATGGGAGGGGAAAAAGTCGCAAATCTTTGCAAGTAAACAGGAATTGTTGCTATTATTATTATTGTATTTTTTATCTGCTTGCTATGTGCCAAGCACTATTCTAAGCACTTGGGAAGATACAAACAAGTTAATGAGGTGGGAAAGGGTTCCAACCCAACGTGGGGCTCCTAGTTTAAATAGAAGGGAAAACAGGTATTGAATCCCGATTTTACAAATGAAGAAACCGAGGCACAGAGACGTGAAGTGATTCTCCCACGATCTCAAAGCACACAAGTGGATAGAAGGCGTTGGTCTAATGCCTTTTAGCAACAAGGCCTAGTGGAAAGGATATGAGCCTGCGAGCCATAGGAACTGGGTTTTAATCCCGGCTCCGCCACTTGCCTGCTAGTTGACCATGGCAAGTCACTTAACTCCTCTGAATCTCAGTTCCCCCATCTGTAAAATGGGGATTCAGTGCCCATAAGCCCCATTTAGGACAGGGACAGTAACTGATCTGATTCTCTTTCATCTTCCCCAAAGCTCAGTACAGTGCTTGTTCCAAAGTGGTATTTGTTGAGGGAGTACTATTATAAAGATGATGATTATTATAAATATTATTATTTGTGTAGGTAGTGTGGGCTTTATCCTGGAGTAGTTTTTCATGAAGGAAATCTCTCTGTGATTGTCCATATCTCCCACAAACCCTGTGCAACTGTGGACCCACTGTACCTGTGACCTACGAGGGAACAGCCTAGTCTAAAAGGGGAAAAGGACAGAAGTAAAAAAAGGGGTGGGGTTAGAAAGTTCACTTCCCCAGCCCAACTGCCTCAGTTTCCCAATCAAAGATAGGAATCTGCATAGGAGGAAGAGAGCCAATTGCAGGACTTCTGTTTCTGCCAGTCACAACTTCATTCTCTTGCTTAATACACACACACACACACACACACACACACACACACACAAACACACGTGCACACACAGCATGAGGGCCACGTTAAAATACTAATAGAATTAAGCAAAAACAAATTCTAAGAATTTTTCCATTGCAGCATTAGCTAGTCTCCATGCCATATATCTAATATTGGAGATTACTTTTCCAAATTCAAAATGTCATCCTGTAAGTCTCTTTAATTTGACACACATTTACTCTTTCCCATCTCTTACATTATTTCTGGGGTACATTACATCTAGCCTAGCAATTATAGAGAGTCTCAGGAAGAGGGGCCACATTTTCCCCACTTACAAATGAGGAAACTGAGGCACAGAGACATGAAGCGACTCCCCCACAATCTCACAGCACACATCCATGTCCACGTAGGGGCCCTGGAGTTTCTCCATCCATACACCTGTTTTTCCTTCTTGGACTATAATAATAATAATAATAATAATAATGGTATTTAAGCACTTACTATGTGTCAGGCACTGTACTAAGTGCTGGACTACTCTTGAGGTCTCATTCTCTATCTTCTCCCTCTTCCTTATGTGCTTCTCTTCTTCTTCCTACCCCTCACCTATCTATAAATTGGAAGCTAATCTTGTACATAAGACACATTACCTTGTCTTTGCTATCCATTATGAGGCCAATATTCGGTCTCCATGTAGAAGGCTCTTCTGAAAAGCCCAACTGGAAGCAGAAATACCTAGTATCAAGGGTCTGGGATTCAAAAGAACTTGGGTTCTAATCCACGCTCCGCTACTTGTCTATTGTTTGACTGTGGGCAAGTCACTTCATGTCTCTGTGCCTCAGTTACCTTATCTTATCCCCCTTATAAAATGGGGATTAAGACTGGGAGACCCGTGTAGGACATGGACTGTTGTCCAACCTGATTACCTTGTATCTACCCCAGGGCTTAATACAGTCACTGGAATGTAGTAACACAAATACCGTAAAAACAAAACAAAACAAAAAAACTGGAAGATTTGAATCAATCCCTCCTCTCCTTTCAGTAAGTTGCTGTTCTTAAAATGGAGAACTTCCATATCCTTTTTCCAGTGGATATATTGACCTTTGTATGTCTATACACAGTACTCCCAGTTTGGCTTTGTTTAGAATTCCTCTCCTTTTATTATCATAGTACCCTGTCCCCTCTGATAAAGCTATACTAGTCCAGATTCTATTTTATTTTTACTTCATTTTTCTATAATACCTCTTCTAGTTTTCCAATGTATTTTCACATCGATATGCTCAATTTTCTCCTTCCCTTATTCTTTTAAGGTACTGAGAAGCAGATGTTATTATTCCCATTTTACAGAGGAGGAAACCGAGGCACAGAGTAGTTAAGTGACTTGTCCAAGATCATGCAGCAGGCCAGTGATACAGTTGGGACTTGAACCCCGGTTTCCTGATTACCCCACACCCCACAAATGCACACTCTTTCCACTGTACCATGAAAGAAGCATTCTTTCCACCTTGCCATTGCCCTCTCTCTGACTTGAGGAAATTCCCTGCCACACTCCCATATTATAAGTAATGTCGCCATGATCTGGGTATATTTTTCTACTTTCTGTAATTTGAGACTTTACTAAGAAAAACAAATGAGTACATTAATAGCTGCAAAAAGAAAGGCTTCGTGGACACTTGATAAATGAGTTTGGGTTTGAAAGAAATTGGAGGGTGGGGTTTAAAAGCCTTTTAAAGTGTATATATGGTTGGGTTTGTGCAAATATAAAGTGAGGAGATGAAAGGCCAAAGAGAGGCTAGTTGGAAGGAGCACTCTGGTTTATGTTGTAGGCAATAAATGCCTTAATATCAACAGATCAAAAGTAGCCATTCCATACCCTTCTCTAGAACATTTCAACAGCCGCCATCACCACAGTAGCTCTATTTATAATCAATCAATCGTATTTATTGAGCGCTTACTGTGTGCAGAGCACTGTACTAAGCGCTTGGGAAGTACAAGTTGGCAACATATAGAGACAGTCCCTACCCAACAGTGGGCTTGGTTCCTACTGTACAAGTGTGGGTGAAAGTAAATCCCATAATGAGCTCTGGAGTGAGTGGCCAAGATCACTTACCCAAATCCTCTAGCTAGTTAGTTACAGAAGGGGAAAAGTCCAGGTTGTGGAGGTGAGGTTGAAATGGTATTTCTCCCCCTCTTCCTGCCCGCGCTGGAATGTGCCGGGCTGGTGTTTTGGAATTTTGTTCCCAAAATGTCTGTACCTCCTCATTCACACTTCACGTGAGAAGGATTCATTCCCAGGAGTCCGTGGACCCTGCTGCCTACCTGTCATGTCCTGTCCTGTCCTGTCATGAAGCAGACGTACGGGGCGAAAATGGGGCAGCACAAGCACCGTGGCCTACTGGAAAGAGCCTGGGCGTGGGAGCCAGAGGTCCTGGGTTCTAATCCTAGATTCGCCAAGGACCTGCTTTGTGACCTTGGGCAAGTTACTGCCTTTCTCTGGACCTCGATTTCCTCATCTGTAAAATGAGGATTCACTTTTTCTCCCTGCCCTTTAGACTGTGAGCCCCTTGTGGAACAGGGAACGTGTCTGCCCTGATTATGTTATATCAACTACAGCATTTAGTATAGTTCTTGGCACATCATTTATTCAATCATATTTATTGAGCGCTTACTGTATGCAGAGCACTGTACTAAGCACTTGGGAAGTACAAGTTGGCAACATATAGAGACGGACCCTACCCAACAACAGGCTCACAGTCTAGAAGGGGGAGACAGACAAAAAAACAAAATATATTACAAAATAAATAGAATAGTAAATATGTACAAGTAAAATAAATAGAGTAATAAATCTGTACAAACCTATATACAGGTGCTGTGGGGAGGGGAAGGAGGTAGGGCAGGGGGGATGGGGAGGGGGAGAGGAAGGAGGGGGCACATAACAAATACCACAGTGGTTGTTTTCTGTTAGAGAAGCAGCATGGCTCAGTGGAAAGAGCCCAGGCTTGGGAGTCAGAGGTCAAGGATTCTAATCCTGGTTCCGCCGCTGTCAGCTGTGTGACTTTGGGTAAGTCACTTAACTTCTCTGTGCCTCAGTTACCTCATCTGCAAAATGGGGATGAAAATTGTGAGCCCCATGTGGGACGACCTGACCACCTTGTATACCCCCAGTGCTTAGAACAGTGCTTTGCACATAGTAAGCGCTTAACAAATGCCATCATTATTATTATTGTTAATAAGAAGTGCTTTGCACATAGTAAGTGCTTAACAAATACCATCATTATTATTATTGTTAATAATAATGATAATAACAATAATGCCATAAGGCGTATCTATCTCCCACAAGTGCTATCATCTTCTTCGCTCCTTCCCTCTTGCTCCTCTCCCCAGACTGGCCAAGAAGAGGTATCAGACAAGTAGGGTAAAAAGATTCCTTCTAACAATACTTTTATAGTCTTGATGAGATGATATAAAACCTGGATTCATATATTGCACTTTCATTTACCAAATCCTTTAATAATAATGGCAGCATTTGTTAAGCACTTACTATGCACCAGGCACTGTACTAAGCACTGGAGTGCATACAAGCAAATCAGGCTGGACATAGTCCAAGTTCCACCATGGGATTTCCAGTCTTAATCCCCATTTTACAGATGAGGTAAAAGAGGAAGTGAAGTGACTTTCCCAAGGTCACACAGCTGACAAATGGCAGAGCAGGGATTAGAACCCAGGTCTTTTTGACCCTCAGGCTCAGGCTCTATCCACTAGCCATGCTACTTTAGTGTTAGTATTTATCATCTTATTTCATCTTCTCATGCTTTTGGAGGTAGTTGGGAGCAGGAATGATCAACCCCATTTCCCAGCTGAGGCAACTGAGCCCCTTTGGGTGGTAGAGCACCCATCCAGGTTCACTCTGGATGAGTGACGAGTCAAATTTCAGGCCAGGTAATATGCCCACTCCACTAGACTAGCAGAGGGCTCCAGTCTGCATGCAAGCTTTGGGTGTGAAACCCATTTTCCTCTTTCATCTTCCTCCCCATGGGAAAGCGTGAACTTCCTTTGCTTTTTCAGCCCTACCTTCCAACACAAACAAGGCTCACAGGCAATAGTTTGCGAAGTTTACAGCCAGTAAATGCCGTTGTTTTCATTCTGAAAGGTTTGTCTTTCATTGACCAGTTTCCCCTTGGTGCTCTCAAATGGCTTCTTCTTCTTTTGAAATCTTACCCCTCCGGTGTTTTATAATCCCACTACACACTCTGCTCTCTATGTTGACCTTGCTTGGTAAACAAAATCCTTTCCTTTGTTCACTAAGAGCTTCCGGCCCTACATGCTGAGGGAATGGAAGATGCCATTTAGCCCAGAATTCCCATTAGGGCAGTTGTGAAACCACTGTCAGGTGATTCAGAAGGCTAGCCAAAGCTAATGGCCAGAAAGACAAGGTCCCAAGTGCCCCACATTATAAGGTTTCCCAATGTCTTCTCCCTACTACATCATTTTCCCAAATTTCAGGGTTCTGTCCCACTATCTTGGAAAGATCTAGATGAACAAGTTGTTGTTGTTGCCTTCTGCTGTCTAGTCACATCCATCCCATACCGACGCCACGGATACATCTCTCCCGGAACGCCCCACCTCCATCTGCAATCGTTCTGGTAGGGTATCCATAGAGTTTTCTTGGTAAAAATACAAAAGTGGTTTACCATTGCCTCCTTCCGCACAGTAAACTTGAGTCTCTCTTTCTCCCATGCCGCTGCTGGCTGGTACAGGGAAGTTTTAAGTTGTAGCAGCTTGTCTTCCACTCTCTAGCCCACTGACCCAAGCTGGGAATGGAATGGGTATGCCTCGGCTTGACTCTCCCTCCTGTAGCTGAGACTGGTAGAGTACTAGAAACCCTCCAGGTGCAACTCTGAGAGGGGTATGAAAAGTGCTCTCAGAAAATTGAGCATATAGGGCTCACTCCTCCTCATTCATCCGATTTTGTTACTGCCCAAATGTGATCTCAGAATTCTCAAACCGAACATTTGCTCATGAAGAATTTCTTCCCCTTTTCTTTTTTTTATGGTACCTACTGAGTGAATTCTGTATTAAGCACTTGGGAGCATTGGTAGACACAATCCCTGACCAGTCTGAATGGATGTCTCCGGAATGGGTCCCTAGGAGACCCCTTAAATCTAATCCCTCAGACTGAGCCATGTTTTTTTAGGACTGTGTTGATCAAATTAGAGCTGAGAGAGCAGGACAGCTTTTTTTTACGGATGAATGACCCAATGACCGCAAATCCGTTTATTAAAAGGCGGTGAAAGGGATCTGCTGTGTCCACCACAGCTAAGAGTACATGTGACGTGAACTGTCTGATAAGATGAAGAAAAAGAGGGAATTCAAAATGTCATCCTGGTTACATGCTGAATGACTAGTAATTGGCAGAAGAGGTTTCAAAAGTTAGAGGCAAGGCATACTCTACTTCAATAGTTCATTATGGGCAGGGTATGTGTCTGCTAATTCTGTTATATTGTGCTCTCCGAAGAGCTCAGTACAATGCTCTGCACCTCACAAGTGCTCAATAAATATGATCGATGGATGGGTTAAATATACCCATTTGTAACAATTACAAGGAGCAGTGCTGCCTAATGGATGGAGTATGAGCCTGGGAGCCAGAAGGACCCGGGTTCTAATCCCAGCTCCACCACTTGTCTGCTGGGTGACCTTGGACAAGTCACTTCTATTCTCTGTGCCTCAATTACCTCATTGTAAAGTGAGGATGAAGACTGCGAGCACCATGTGGGACATGGACTGTGTCCAACCAGACTAACTTGGATCTTCCCCAGTGCTTAGTGCAGTACCTGGGCACATATTGAGTGCTTAACAAATACCATAAAACTAAAAAAAAAAACTATTCAAAAGAGCAAGCACCCCTGGAAACTGTCTGTGGCATTCTGTGTATATTTGTACATACTTATTACTCTATTTATTTATTTATTTATTTTACTTGTACATATCTATTCAATTTATTTTATTTTATTTTGTTAGTATGTTTGGTTTTGTTCTCTGTCTCCCCCTTTTAGACTGTGAGCCCACTGTTGGGTAGGGACTGTCTCTATATGTTGCCAATTTGTACTTACCAAGTGCTTAGTAAAGTGCTCTGCACATAGTAAGCGCTCAATAAATACGATTGATGATGATGATGATTCTGTGGCTCATTTTAAAAAGGCAGCATTTTAAGCAAGTTCTTGAGGGATTTTCAAGTATAATCTTTTTCTCGCCCCTCCTCTCAGCACTAGCTTTGCCCTTTCCTCCCTCTAGTCTGTGAGCTCCATGTGGGCATCCATTGCATATACTTACTCTATTGTACTTTCCCAAGCTCTAAGGACAGTGTTCTGCACACAGTAAGCTCTCAATAAATACCATTGATCAACCGATTGATTGATTTCCAGCTAATGTTCTGAAGCCAAGAGGTGTGGCTTGGCAGGGAAGCAGATTTCCTGTTTATGCATCTGTGTGGTAGAAGTATTTATTATGCATCTATTGAAGTTTGAACCACAGTACTCAGTACTGGAAGTAGTAGCATTTATCAATGTTCACTAAATGTGTACCATTATACTAAGCTCTTGGAAAAGTACAGCCATAGCACAAGACCCATTTCCAGTCCATAAGAAGTTTACAGTCTACCAAAGGCATATTGCCACGTGAGCCGATGAAGGGAATTAAGTGGCCAGCAGTGAACCACTAACAGGAATTTGAAGAAGTCGCAGCAGAGGAGCATTTAGAGGCACAGTATTCCAGAAGCCAAGGCATGACAGGATTTTAATTCCTCTATCATTTCCAATTCAGCTAGACAAATGACCCCAGAGTCGAGCAGAAAAACACTTCTCCCCCTAGAGACTATATAATACCAAAGATAAACCATGGCTGAGTTCCAGCCGACCGTTTTTGTTGATTTGATTTTCTTCTTCTCTTCCGGGCTGCGGCCTATAGCACAGAGGCTCCATTACTCCAGCCCAAAAGGCAATCAAGAAACTGAATAGAGAAACTGGGACCAGAAGAAGGGGAGACGGATCTTGGAAGGTTAATAGGGAAACCATTTGTCTTTACGTCTTTATGTCCAGTGAGAGTATTTTAAGTCCCTAGCTTCTTCCACCCCAGGTCCTGCCGTTTAGAAGCTCAGAAGCAGCCCCCCTGTGTACATGAGACAGGGACTGTAAACTCTAGATTAAACCCTTGTTAAGGGCAGGGAGAGTGACTGCTGATTTTTATGTATTGTACTCTTCCAAGTGCTTAGTAAAGTGTTCTGCACATAACCGCTCAATAAATACCACTGATTGATTGAATAAGAGAATCAATCAATAATTGGTATATACTGAATGCCTACTGTGTGCAGAACACTGTAGTAAGGGCTTGGGAAAGTGCAGTGTAGTAGAGTTGGTAGACATTATTCCTGCCCGCAAGGAGCTTACAGTCTACAATGTTGTGGAGCAACACCTACTGGTGAAATCAATCAATCAATCAATCAATCGCATTTATTGAGCGCTTACTCTGTGCAGAGCACTGTACTAAGCGCTTGGGAAGTACAAGTTGGCAACATATAGAGACAGTCCCTACCCAACAGTGGGCTCACAGTCTAAAAGGTGAAACACTCTAGGGTTCTCCAAAGTATTTCGTATAACATCATTTCATTATTACGCTGCGCATCCGGTGTCACTCACGTCATGTATGTCTGTGAGTCTGCAACCCCAAGGGCCACCTTTTAGGGTAATAGGGAGATGTGAGCAACCACATGGGGAAAGGAAAGTGCTAATAAACAATAAGCATCAGAAAACTTAGAGAAAACCCTCCCAATTGATTAAGCAGAAATGATCCCAGACCTCAGGATATAGCTGAGGTGGCGGCGGCTCTGGGGCCTGAGAAGATGAAGAGATTGTGGTTTGTCAGGAGAAGAGCCCAGGCTTGGGAGTCGAAGGACCTAGGTTCTAATCCTAGCTCCACCACTTGTCTGCTATAATAATAATGGCATTTGTTAAGCGCTTACTACGTGTAAAGCACTGTTCTAAGCGCTGGGGGGGATACAATGTGATTAAGTTGTCCCACGTGGGGCTCACAGTCTTAATCCCCATTTTTACAGATAAGGTAACTGAGGCTCAGAAGTTAAGTGACTTGCCCAAGGTCACACAGCAGCAGACTTGTGGTGGAGCCAGGATTCAAACCCTTGACCTCTGACTCCAAAGCCCGTGCTCTTTCCACTGAGCCACGCTGCTTCTATCTGCTATGTGACCTTTCTGTAGACTTGTTTATAATTTTCTGAATTTGAGGTACTAGAACATTCTCATCAACGAAACATTCAGTATAAAAACTTGAATGCCATCCTGGCCTCCACCATCGTTCTGTTTTAGTCCCACTGCACCTCTTCTTTTTGGAGATTTTAAAGGACCACCTTACCTGAAGCAGCGTGGCTTAGTGGAAAAGAGCCCGGGCTTTGGAGTCAGAGGTCATGGGTTCAAATCCCAGCTCCGCCACTTGTCAGCTGTGTGACTTTGGGCAAGTCACTTAACTTCTCTGTGCCTCAGTTCCCTCATCTGTAAAATGGGGATGAAGACTGTGAGCCCCACTGTGAGCAGGGATTGCATCTGTTTATTATTATACTGTAATCGCCCAAGAGTTTAATATAGTGCTCTGCAAACAGTAAGCACTGGATGAAGACTGTGAGCCCCACTGTGAGCAGGGATTGCATCTGTTTATTATTATACTGTAATCTCCCAAGAGTTTAATATAGTGCTCTGCAAACAGTAAGCACTTAATATATGCGACTGAATGAATAATCAGTCAATACTATTAATACTATTACGACTACTGCTTGAATTACAATTGAATGAATGAATTAATTAACAAGGATATCATTATTATTATCATCGTCATTCAAAGTTTGAGGGAAGGCGTCAGGGTGTCACCCAAGACCATGAATTCTGAGTTGGCTGCCCACCCTCAGAAGCACAACCCATTCTTTAGCAAGCTGAAATGTACAGTCAACTCTTCTTTATTCCCAGCTTTGATCTCCAAACTCTCACTTTCTTCCCCATCTCCTCCCTCTTGCGGACTCATTCTGATCACTTAGGTCCTTCAACAGGAGGAGTCAAGGAGAGTAGGTAATGCTAAAACCAGGGAGGAAACTATATGCTGTAGGACTGTAAGCTCCTTGTTATTAGGGATCATGTCTATGAATTCTTTTGTATTGGACTGTCCCACATGCTTAGTATAGTGCTGTCCACACAGTAACCAGTCAATAATCACGGTTGAGTGATGGACAGACGCAGCCACATGGATCAGGAAACTTTTTAAACCATAGTGCTAAGTGCTGCCTTTCTGAATTGGACTGTGAACTGAAGGGGAGAGGCTGGAAGCTGGGAGGCCAGTTTAATCTGTCTGTTATACCATAATTGCTTTTCATAATTATGGTACTTATTGAATTCTTCCCCCTGCCAGGCACCAGGGTTGATATTTTCACATCAGGCCCAGACACCATCTCATATGAAAATCATAATTTAAGTGGCAGTCGTAATAGTAGCAGTAGTATTTATTGAGTGCTCATTGTATGCAGAGCTCTTGTAATATGTACTGGGAGAATACACAGATCGGAATTAAACATGGTCCCTGTCCTTTGCGGGGGCTCGTGATCTGAGATGTAGGTGGGGAGAAGGGACGGGGATGACACATCAGGAATGATGAAACATCAAATTTCAGAGCAGTGTAATAATAAGACAATCAGAGCTGATCCCAAGGCAGTATTTGGGAATTAGTGTAGAGTGGTTACAGGAAATGTGGTGGAGGAAGAGCTGACAGGATGAATCGGAAGTTTGAATGTGAGAGCTGAAAGACAGTGAGGAGTCAAGGAAGACATCATGAGTCCTGTTCTGGGACAAGGGGGATGATAGGATGATAGTCCTATTTCCATTCTTAGTAAATGTACTCTCACCTAGTCTGTAATGTGAAAGGGGACCTTAAGAACCCTAAGAAAGCACTACAGATTTCAAACACTACCATACTGTATGTTCCCAGATGTTTTATTTTTATTTGTTTCATTTTTGTCCTGGACATTCCAAAGTTTCACCACAGGGAGGGGGATCTTGAAGCCATTCCCCAAAGAGATTCCCAGAATTGATCGTGCACCCTGCTCAGTTTCCTGGTCCCAAAGATGTTGTTGCAATTTTCCAAGCAAATAGGCAATGAAAAGGATAGTTCATTTGAGCCCATTGAAACAGTACCCATCCAAACAGGCTGTGCGAATTATTGCCTAAACAAGAATAAGTCTTAATTTAGGTAAGATTTGAATGGACCTGTTCTCCAAGGTAACAGAGTGCATTGTGTGTTGTGATGTACGTGTCGGATGATATGTTTGACGTTATCACATGGATTTTTCCCACCCTACATTGAATGTGAATTACAGGTTCGTTCCTGCACTACAGGTGGACCTGTGGCAGCCGAGCAGCATCAGCTCCGTCTCAGAGGGAATGGTTACCGATGTTCACGTTTCCCGGAACAGCTCCCAAAACCTGCTAATGTCCTTGCAGCAAGCAAACATCCAATATGAGTAAGCATCTTTTCACACACTCGGAGAGCTGCTGGTGGGATTTTTAATCCCTACTTTAATCTCTCTGTTAATCAGTAATTACTTTTCATAATTATGGCATTGATTGAGTGCTTATTACGTGGCAGGTGCTGGGATTGGTAGTATCGCATCAGGCCTAGGCACTGTCATATGGATATCATAATTCAAGCAGTAGTCGTAATAGTATTAATAGTATTGAGTGATTATTCATTCAGTCGTATATATTAAGTGCTTACTGTTTGCAGAGCACTATATTAAACTCTTGGGAGATTACAGTATAATAATAAACAGATGCAATCCCTGCTCACAAAGAGTTCATTCATTCATTCATTCCATCGTATTTATCGAGCGCTTACTGTGTGCAGAGCACTGTACTAAGCGCTTGGGAAGTACAAGTTGGCAACATATAGAGACGGTCCCTACCCAACAGTGGGCTCACAGTCTGGAAGGGGGAGACAGGGAACAAAACCAAACATATTAACAAAATACATGCAGGCCACTTCTATGCAGTGGGGGAATACACAGATGGGAATTTAACATGGAATTTTAAAATATGGGGGGCTCACAATCTAAGATTGTAGGTGGGGAGAACGAACTGGGGACGGACTCATCGGGAATGAGGAAGCATTAAAATTTAAGATAGACAATACACATAATAAAAATGCATTCATTCGGTCGTATTTATTGAGCGCTTACTGGGAAAATATAATCAGTAAGGTGCTGTGGCTAGAAGATCAGAATTTCAGGCTTTTGGGGGCTCTGAGTTCAGGGTATCCCCAAAACCACTAGTCTTACCGGGGTTTTGTGGAAGCCTTATGTTGAAGGTGTGGCAGAAACAGCTTTTATCTCGGCCGCTGGAAGCAGGGACCCTCAGTGTCAAGAGGGAAGGCAGCAGTTACCATGGATGCCATCCCCATTTTACAGCTGAGGAGATGGAGGCCAAGAGGGGTTAAATGACTTACCCAAGGCTTCTGAATCTCGGTCTCCTGCTCTTTCCACTTGACCATGCTGCCTCCATATTGTAGCTGTGCTCTTTGCACTCCTGTTGCCGCTTTGAAACCACTTTACCCTGGAGACAAATTGTCTCGATCAAAACAGCCAAGTCAAATCACCCAAAACCAAAAATCCTTAAAATCCCAGATTTGAACATCAGTTCGACAAATAAGTCAGTTGCAATGACAAAACATGGAAGATATGGTTAAAAAAATTCATTTTACCAATTTTTTAAGGCCCTGGACAACTTCATTTTTTTAGATGATGAGATTTTAGTTCTATTTTCAGTGATTTATCAGGCAGCCCTAGATTTTTACAATTAAAGAGCAAGTACATGGAGACATTTTGGGAGACATTTCGAATGAAACAAGCTCTAAGGATGATGGAAATCTCTAAACTGTACTTCTCAGAGAGTGACAATTGTTATTCAGAGTCAGATGATCTTTGTGGTCGGATTTGACTCTAGTTGTACCTGGCAGGAGGTGGGTTTGTTTTGATAACTCTAGGCATGTTGTAATCGAGAGAATTCACAGGCTTTGATAATTATAATGGAGAATAAAAGGATGTAATCATTTGTTTTGTGACTCCATTTCCTGTCCCTAAACGTAAACCCTAAGGAACAGATATAGCATAAACTATCACATTTTTCATCATAGAGAGCAGTGTTTAAAAAAAATTGCTAGTGATTTAAATCACCCCTTCTGGATTCCAGTTATTAAAAATAAAAAACCCAAGATAAGAACAAATAGAATTTAATTAAGGTTGAGTTGCTAGGGGCCATTAGTCATCAACTTCAGTATTGCGGTCATGGATATTTATGAAAAAAAGATTTTTCAGAGCATTTTAAAGAGCTGACTTTCATGTGTGGGTGCTTTCATCTAGAAATGATGGTGGCAATCACCGGTCTGTTCTGCTGGCCACGGGTAATTTCCTCTGATCAGGATGTTGGAGTGAAGTTGTAAACTATGATCCGTTCATAATGGCTGAACATTTTAGAAGCCAACTTGATCAACTGGGATTCTTGTTGTTATGCAATGATATGCCTGGAAGTTTTAATAGAAATTATTTTTGCTGAATCAAAACTATCCCTAACTTCAAGGTTTGAGAACTGTTGATGTGACAGGTAGCTTCTAATGCAGCAATTCCTCTCTCCGCTAGAACATTGGTTCATTTCTTACAGATATACTATCCCAAAAGAGAAAACTCACCACATCTACGTATCTTTCAAAACTTCTATGTCTGATATTTGGTGCTTACGGCCTACTTACGCTTCAGTCTGCCAAAGTTTGCTTGTTTATAATAGGCTTTGGTCTGATTTTGCTTTTGGGAGTTCTTTCCGTTCAACTTTCTTCTGTTCTTTTCTTATGGTATTTAAGTGCTTATTATTTGTCATGCACTGTCAAGAACTGCGGTATGGGTATCGCGACCTGCAAAATGGTGAAAATACAATGTCCATCATTGAATGCAATTCATCATTTGTTGGGTATTTAAGAGATTCCAAACCTATGAGGTCTTCCCTTCTGTATTGCTTTGTTAATGAATGACAAGACCTAGACTGTGATTAGTTACTCTCAGCCCTGTGTAGGACAGGGACTTTGTCCAAACTGATTATCTTGTATTTACCCCAGTGCTAAGTACAGTGCTTAACAAGTATGGTTGTTGTTACTGTTATTATTATTATTACAGTATCTGACACATAATAGGCACTTAACAAATACCATAAAAAATTAGTAGTATTTACTGAGCACCTACTGTATGCTGAACACTGTACTAAGTGCTTGGGAAAATACAATAAATAGCCACAATTCATGCCCTCAGAGCTTACAATGTGGCAGGGAAGACAGAAAAACAATCTCTGTGTTTTAAGACAATCACATTGTTACTTTGCAGTTTACCTTGAAGCAAACTTAAAAATTCCCATTATTGAATAAAACCTTCATCCATCAGAATGGTTTATTTATAGTGATGCTACTGATGCCTGCTTATCTGTTTTGATGACTGTCTCTCCCCTTCTAGACTGTGAGCCCATTGTGGGCAGGGATTGTCTCTATTTGTTGCTGAATTGTTCTTCCCAAGTGCTTAGTACAGTGATCTGCACACAGTAAGGGCTCAATAAATATGATTGTTGGAATGAATGAATAAATGAATGGTTTGTTGCTGGGTTTTCTTTTATAAATTTGTTGTTTTTATTATACCCTACCCTCCACTTTACTCTTCACAGGATTTTTTATAACATTGATTCTTTCTAAACTAGGATCCTCATATCTGACCTACAGGAAGCTTTAGAGAAAGAAAGCAGTTGGAGGACCAATCGGAATCGAAGATCTCTTGGCGACTACAGTTATGAAGTGTACCACTCGTTAGAAGAAGTAGGTGACCATTCATTCAATTTATTGAGCGCTTACTGTGTGTGCAAAGCACTGAACTAAGCGATTGGGAGAGTACAATATAGCAACAGACACAATCCTGCCCACAGTGAGCTCACAGTCTAGAGGGGGAGACAGACATTAATATAGATAAATAGATCCATAAATAGACAAGAAGATGTCTTTATCTGTGATGAGGGATTCCCATTGGTCACCTCCAGATCTAAGAATGGGGGAAGGATTATTAAAAAGATAACTCCCTATTATCTGTGCAAAACCCAGTTCTCCTAGAATGAAGTGATAGCGTAGTGAAAACATGCATTATGGCAGAACTGAGTATATTGGGATTGAGAGAGAAGGGATAATGAAACCAACAGATAACCCAAACCTTATCAATCAATAATAATAATAATAATGGTATTGTGGTACCATTCCATTGGTAAGCGCTTATTATGTGCCCAGCACTGTTCTAAGCACTGGGGTAGATACAGGGTAATCAGGTTGCCCCACTTGGGGCTCACACTTTTAAGCCCCATTTTCCAGATGAGGTAACTGAGGCACAGAGAAGTCAAATGACTTGCCCAGGGTCACAGCAGACTAGTGGCAGAGCCAGGATTAGAACCCATGTCCTCTGATTCCCAAGCCCTTGCTCTTTCCACTACGCTCAATCAGTTGTATTTATTGAGCACTTACCTTATGCAGAGCATTGTACTAAGCGTTTGGGAGAGTACAATATAACAGAGTTAGGAGACACATTCCCTGCCCACAACAAACTTATTGAAACCATTAGTTTATTTCAGTAATCTCTCCTTTCAAGCCTTTATCCACTAGTTGCAAAATGGACAGACTTTAATCCATCTCCAGATTTTCCCCTACTCTTCCGTTGACAGAGCCTATAGAACGGTGAAATGGCCAAACAGTGTCAACTAAAGTGTCCAGGAAAAGCAAACAATCTAGTTAATCCACCAACTGAATAATTAGCCGCTGCATAATTGAAAGGCCGCTGGAGGGGGAGAATATTGTTCCTTCATATAACCTACCCACCTTTCTGTTGTCTTTTCTTGATTTAGAGCCAAATGAGGATGAGCACTTACGGCTTCTGCCATCCATCACCAACTTTGGCCCCTATTAGAGTCTGACCTCCATATCTAAAAATGTCCATAATATAAATGCCAATTCATTGGTTTTTAAGCATGGTAATAGCATGCAAAAGAGCATCTAGGAGCCTTATTCAACATAGTTTATAGTTAGCACACACATTCTTAAAGTTATTTTCTTTACCTTCTTGACCAATTTAGTGAGAGAAAAGAATAGATTATGTTCATTTAATAACTCCGTGGCAACCGGCCAACATAATAATTATCTTAGTATTTATTAAGCACTTCCTATGAGCCAAAGTGCCTTGCTAAGTGCTGAAGAAGAAACAGATAATCAGATTGAACACAGGCCCTATCCCTTTAGCTGTTGGGATAGTGAAGTAGAGGGGGAGTGAAATTCCACTGCTGGAGGGGCACAGAGAAAACAGCAAAGAAAAGCTCTGCTATTTTCCTTAAAATCCTGCTGACCTCTTCTTTGGTCATTTTCTGTCCCTTTTTTTCCTTTATGAAATGAAAACAATTCTGGTTTTGTATTTACTTTTGTATTTTCAGATTCAAAATTGGATGCATCATTTGAATAAAACGCACTCGGGTCTCATTCACATGTTGTCCATTGGAAAATCTTACGAGGGAAGATCTCTCTTTATACTGAAGGTAAAGATAAGAAATGACCGAAACATATCTGATACTTGATGCCTGCTTTTTCCAATCAAATATAACTAAAACAGACGTATTACTCAGCTATTCCACATGGCCAGTAAATCATTATGGTATTTGTTAAGTGTTTACTATGTGCCAAGCACTGTACTAAGCCCTGGGGTGGATTCAAGCCAATTGGGTTGGACACAGTTCCTGTCCCACATAAGGCTCGTAGTCTCAATCCCCATTTTACAGATGAGGTCACAGGCACAGAAAAATGAAGTGACTTGCCCAAGGTCACACAGCACACAAGTGACAGAGCCAGGATTAGAATTCATGACCTTCTGATTCCCAGACCCGTGCTCTATCCAAGCGGCGTGACTCAGTGGAAAGAGCCCGGGCTTGGGAGTCAGGGGTCATGGGTTCTAATTCCGGCTCCACCACTTGTCAGCTGTGTGACTTTGGGCAAGTCACTTAACTTCTCTGTTCCTCAGTTACCTCATCTGTAAAATGGGGGTTAGGACTGTGAGCCCCACGTGGGACAACTTGATTACCTTGTATCCCCCCAGCGCTTAACAAATGCCATTATTATTATTATTATTACTCCTTAAATTGAACACCAAATGTCAAGAGGAAATATTTCATAGATGCTCACAAGGGACCTCAGCTATTAATCTGAGCAAATGTTCCTTCCTGGTATGGGGGCTATTCTGGTGAAGGTTCCGGAGGTCTGTGTTTACATCTTCACTACCTGGCAGTGTTCAGAAATTGAGATTTTAGAGGGCTCTGAATGGAGAGTAAGAGGTGTATGGGATCCCGGTAGGGTGCAGAGCTAAAAAAATTAGGTCTGCTGGCATGGCTGGACCTCTTCTGAGTAAACTCCGAAAAGTAGAATTCCTGAGTTGAAAGGGATCGCAAGAGGATGTGGTCTTGCCCCCTGCCTCTGAGCATGTTACTGATTCAGTGCTCTGGGATGGATGGGTATCTAATCTTCCACTTTTTTTTTTCTCAAATCTTCAAGGATGAAGGGGTCAGAGTTAGACCATTCAAGTATTTTGTCTTGGATGGGATTTAAAATGATTTAATTCAGTTTATAATAGTGTAAACCCAATAGGATGATTACAGGGGACAATAGTCATTTATTTACTGTTCCTTTTGAACTAATTTGCTAGATTTTTAAATATTTTTATTTCATTTCCTAGCTAGTTACTCATTTCCCGGCCAATGCAGCTGGATTTTTTCCCCTTCTAGACTGTGAGCCCACTGTTGGGTAGGGACCGTCTCTATATGTTGCCAACTTGTACTTCCCAAGCGCTTAGTACAGTGCTGTGCACAAGTAAGCACTCAATAAATATGATTGATTGATTGATTTTAGAGGACATCAGGGTGATCTGATCTGATGTTAATATTCCTTTATAAAATCCAGGGAGAACTTTCTATCAGGGAAGGATTAATTTTACAGACCTTTTTTTCCATGTGCATTTTCCACTCCTCCAATCTGTCATCTAGGGAGTGAGTTTACTTTATCTGCATGGATTAAGCATGGAATTCCTAGACAAACCTGTGATCCTTTTTCACTGATCATCAGTGGGGTTCCTAAGGAATCCCCCTACACTGGCTTCTGTTGGTGAACAAATAAAATAAAAACTAAGATGGTTACTATGGTTGTCTATTTTTCCAGCTAGGCAAGAGATCCCGGCATCACAAAAGAGCCGTCTGGATAGACTGTGGTATCCATGCAAGAGAGTGGATTGGTCCTGCCTTTTGTCAGTGGTTCGTGAAAGAGGTAGGTTGAAATCCTTTGCAAAACTTTCCGGTATTTCCGGCCCTGGATGAAGATGGAGCCTCCCTTGGAGAATGATCAATCAATCAATCAATCAATCAATCGTATTTATTGAGCGCTTACTGTGTGCAGAGCACTGTACTAAGCGCTTGGGAAGTACAAGTTGGCAACATATAGAGACAGTCCCTACCCAGCAGTGGGCTCACGGTCTAAAAGGGGGAGACAGAGAACAAAATCAAACATACTAACAAAATAAGATAAATAGAATAGATATGTACAAGTAAAATAAATAAATAAATAAATAGAGTAATAAATATGTACAATGATGAGCAGGCCTCGATCCTGAGATCAGTTGTAGTGCTGCTGGCGTATTTCCTCTCGTCCCTACCACTCGTGTTCCCACTGAGCCACGGAGCACAACAAGGGAGTAGGCAGGGAGCGTGCTGAAGATCAGAACTAACAGTGCTCTCTGAATGGGTTTCTCAATCAATCAATCGTATTTATTGAGCGCTTACTGTGTGCAGAGCACTGTACTAAGCGCTTGGGAAGTACAAGTTGGCAACATATAGAGACAGTCCCTACCCAACAGTGGGCTCACAGTCTCAAACTAAAAGGAGTAAAGGAGAGCAGCATGGCTCAGTGGAAAGAGCACGGGCTTGGAGTCATAGGTCGTGGGTTCTAATCCCAGCTCCGCCACTTATCAGCTGTGTGACTTTGGGCAAGTCACTTAACTTCTCTGTTCCTCAGTTACCCCATCTGTAAAATGGGGATTAAGATTGTAAACCCCATGTGGGACAACCTGATTACCTGGTGTCTACCCCAGCACTTAGAACAGTGCTTGGCAGGAAATATGTCTATCAACTCTTGTATCACACTCTCCCAAGTGCACAGTACAGTGCTCTTCTCACAATAAGTGATCAGTAAATACCATTGATTGATTGATTCCCCTTTATGGATTTCCACTGGGGGCAAGCTGGTCATTTCCCCCTCCTTGTTTTTGAGGTAAGTAGTGTTACATTTACCATTTTTGTTAGACTTAGTCAAAGCGATTCATCTCATTTCTTGCCCCATTTATTTTTCATCATTTGACAGTGTCCAGTGTCTTGAGCCGTAGCATACAACATTCACAGCTACAATGGACCACGACAATATTAAGGGCCATTTAGTTATTAGTTGTTATTCACTGGAGTCTGGGTTATGTCTTAAATAATAATAATAATAATAATAATAATAATAATAATAATGGCATTTGTTAAGCGCTTATTATATGCCGAGCACTGTTCTAAGCACTGGGGTAGATACAAGGTAATCAGGTTGGCCCACGTGGGGCTCACAGTCTTAATCCCCATTTTACAGATGAGGGAACTGAGGCACAGAGAAGTCAGGTGACTTGCCCAAAATCACACAGCCGGTCAGTGGCAGAGCTGGGATTAGAACCCACGACCTCTGACTCCCAAGCCTGGGCTCTTTCCACTATGCCATGCTGCTTAAATGTTTCCAAAGGATTGAACAAAGCCAAAAGGAAGACATGTTGAGGCTAGACTCTATTTTTAGTTGTATGCTTCTGGGAGAGTGGGTCCAGGGAATCAGTGTTCTTCTAAAATGGGGAAAGGTCCAGACTGGATAGAGGTTCAAGCTGGTGGGCAAGAACTGTGTGTCCAGGGATAATTTGTGTTCTGTTCGAGGTGACGGGTGGGCTAGGAGTGTCTCAGAAGGAGGTCTTGGTTTGATTAGGGAACAAATGATCTAAATCCCCTCCAACTGCAGGAGGTGGGATGAGGCCACATGTCACATATCATTAAAAACTCTTATTTTTAGAAAAGAATCTGAATCACACGGGCAAGTACGTGAAGAGTGAAACCAAGAGAAGAACCAGAGATTTAGAGATGGAGTGCAGGAATATCAGAAGTAGGCATTTTTTCACAATTATGGTCAGATCCCAAATCTGCCAAGTGCATTTGATTAAAAAACTAAACTGTCAGTTCTTAAGTTCATGAAGAAAATCATGAATTGTGATCTGCATTTTTAAACTATCTGAATATCTTTTCATTTTACATGTCTTTAACAAAATGAGTGTTTCCTTCCAGACTACCCCATCGCTAAAATCATTGTCAGTTGTTTCATAATGGGTGCCTTCATTATGCATATCTCTGGCAGCCTATTGAAGAATTGGGTCATGTTCTTTCTCCAATGAATATCTATTTAGATACGTTATGAGGTGGTATTAGAAGAAATATTTGACCTGTGTAAACAGCATTGTCCCTTGTACTAGAACACGAGTTGTCCACAATGTGGGTTCTTCAGAAGTACAACACCCACGTTCTTGAAGAACTGACTCCTCTTTGCTTTGTCTCTTGCTGTCTCTTTCATGCATATGTCTCCTTTCTAAATATGTCCAAATCCACTGCTTTTCCCAATTGAATTAAGAAATTGAAGCTTCTTAGAAAAATGATGACAATCAACTCAGAAATCTAGAATCAGTATATCCCAAGCTGGATAACCCAAGGAAAGCTTTAGGAGGTACTTTAGGAGGAGGAGAAGGGAAATTATCCATAAATCCTCTCATTTCTGTCTCCCCAAACAGATTGTAAGATACTCGAGGGTGGGGATCTTGTCTACCAACTCTATTGTATTGGACTCTCCCAAGCGCTTAGTACAGTGCTGTGCACAGAATAAGTGCTCAATAAATACCATTGACAAATTGATTTTCAGCTGTAGCAACAGTATTAAATGGAAAATACTCTTTCGACTTTTCTTGCTTAATGAAACCGTTTGGTTCCTGGAGTGTCATCGCCAGATTTCAATTTTGGATTCCTGAACAAGAGGATTAAAATGCAAATGCAGCCAGGGTTTCATACCTCAACACCACTTGAAATATTCAGTGAGGTGCGGTGTCGCCTAATGGAAAGAGCAGAGGATTGGGACACAGGTGAAAAGAGTTCTAATCCCAGCCCTTCCCTTCGCCTGTTGGAAAAGTCAGTTCACCTCCCTGGGCTCCAGTTTCTTCCATATATAAAATGGGTTTAATATTCTTGTTCTTCCCATGTCATAGCCTGGGAACCTCAGGTGGGATAGATATTGTGCAACGTAAGGTCTTATAAAACAGTGTCTAACATCTACATATATCAGAATGTCCTCTGTCCTCAAAACCAACAGACAATTCAATGCTTCAAAGCCTTATTGAAGACCCATCTCCTCTAAGAGGCCTTCCCCCTTTCCTCTTCTCCCACTCCTTTCTGCGTTGCCCTGCCTTACTCCCTTTGGTCTCCCCCACTCCCAGCCCCACAACATGTATGTTTGTATCTGTAATTTATTTCTATTAATGTCTGTCTTCCCCACCTCTAAACTGTAAGCTCACTGTGTGCAGGGAATGTGTCTGTTTATTGTTGTACTGTACTCTCCCAAGCCCTTAGTACAGTGCCCTGAAGTAAGCACTGCAGTAAGCACTCAATAAATATGAGTGAATATGTGTGAGTGTGTGTGTGTGTGCATTCATTCATTCATATTTACATGAATATGTCTATTCATGCACATATATTTGGGTTGTGAGCTGCAAGGGATACAAGGTAATCAAGTTGTCCCACGTGGGGCTCACAGTCTTAATCCCCATTTTACAGATGAGGTAACTGAGGCACAGAGAAGTTAAGTGACTTACCCAAAGTCGCACAGCTGACAGTTGGCGGAGTCTGGATTTGAACCCATGACCTCTGACTCCAAAGCCCGGGCTCTTTCCACTGAGCCACGCTGCTTCTCTATATACAGGTGCTGTGGGGAGGGGAAGGAGGTAAGGCGAGGGGGAGGGGGAAGAGGGGGAGAGGAAGGACTGTGAGCCCACTGTTGGGTAGGGACCGTCTCTATATGTTGCCAACTTGTACTTCCCAAGTGCTTCGTACAGTGCTCTCTCTGCACACAGTAAGCGCTCAATAAATATGATTGAATGAAAGGAGGGGATCAGTCTGGGAAGGCAATTGGCAGAGCTGGGATTTGAACCCCTGCCCTCTGACTCCAAAGCCCGGGCTCTTTCTACTGAGCCACATTGCTTCTCATATTGACTTGCCCAAGGTTACACAGTGGTCACTGGCATAGCCAGGACTAGAACCCAGGTCTCCTGCCACCCAATCTCATGCTCTTCCCACTAGCGTAAGCTGCCTTCTATGTGGTAGCGCTTTTCAAATTTGCACAATACCATCCATCGACTGTGAGCCCACTGTTGGGTAGGGACTGTCTCTATATGTTGCCAACTTGTACTTCCCAAGCGCTTAGTACAGTGCTCTGCACACAGTAAGCGCTCAATAAATACGATTGATTGATTGATTGATTGAATGGGCCTAATCCAGCCCATTAGTGAGGAACTCCGGAACTCCATCCCCCCATCTTACCTCCTTCCCTTCCCCACAGCACCTGTATATATGTATATATGGTTGTACATATTTATTACTCTATTTACTTATTTATTTATTTATTCAACTTGTACATTTCTATCCTATTTATTTTGTTGGTATGTTTGGTTCTGTTCTCTGTCTCCCCCTTTTAGACTGTGAGCCCACTGTTGGGTAGGGACTGTCTCTATGTGTTGCCAATTTGTACTTCCCAAGCGCTTAGTACAGTGCTCTGCACATAGTAAGCGCTCAATAAATACGATTGATTGATTGATTGATTGATCTATCCCGTGCAGAAGGGTTCTTTTTAGAGGGTAGTTGCCATTTCGAGGTAGGTTGAAGAAAACTGAGAGCAGTTCCCAGCTGCTGCCACACCGAGGCATGTGTTGCACTGTTATATAGCTAGTTTGAGGAATATCACTGCTTCAGACTTATTTGCTAGCTACAGTCATCAAGAAATGCCTACCCCTAGAAGTGCTGGGCCATGCTAAGTATTTCTTTTTAGCTTTTATGTATTTACCCCTCCCTCTGGCCTGGGACTCTCTCCCCCTTTATAATTACAGACCACCACTCTCCTACCTTCAATAATAATTAATAGAAATTATGGTACTTGTTAAGTGCTTACAGTGTGCCAAGCACTCTTCTACATGCTTGTAATCAGGTTAGCAATCAATCAATCAATCAGTCGTATTACTATGTGCAGAGAACTGTACTAAGCATTTGGGAAGTACAAGTTGGCAACATATAGAGACGGTCCCTACCCAACAGTGGGGTCACAGTCTGGAAGGGGGAGACAGAGAACAAAACAAAACATATTAACAAAATAAAATAAATAAAATAGATATGTACAAGTAAAATAAATAAATAGAGTAATAAATATGTACAAACATATATACAGGTGCTGTGGGGAAGGGAAGGAGGTACGGCGGGGGGTGGAGAGGGGGAGGAGGGGGAGAGGAAGGAGGGGGCTCAGTCTGGGAAGGCCTCTGGGAGGAGGTGAGTTCTCAGTAGGGCCTTGAAGGGAGGAAGAGAGTTAGCTTGGCGGATGGGCAGAGGGAGGGCATTCCAGGCCTGGGGGATGATGTGGGCTGGGGGTCGATGGCGGGACAGGCGAGAACGAGGCACAGTGAGGAGATTAGCGGCAGAGGAGCAGAGGGTGCGGGCTGGGCTGGAGAAGGAGAGAAGGGAGGTGAGGTAGGAGGGGGCGAGGTGATGGACAGCTTTGAAGCCAAGGGTGAGGAGTTTCTGCCTGATGCGCAGATTGATTGGTAGCCACTGGAGATTTTTGAGGAGGGGAGTAACATGCCCTGAGCGTTTCTGGACAAAGACAATCCGGGCAGCGGCATGAAGTATGGATTGAAGTGGGGAGAGACAAGAGGATGGGAGACCAGAGAGGAGGCTGATACAGTAGTCCAGACAGGATAGGATGAGAGCTTGAACGAGCAGGGTAGCGGTTTGGATGGAGAGGAAAGGGCGGATCTTGGCCATGTTGCGGAGCTGAGACCGGCAGGTTTTAGTGACGGCTTGGATGTGAGGGGTGAATGAGAGAGCGGAGTCGAGGATGACACCAAGGTTGCGGGCTTGTGAGACGGGAAGGATGGTAGTGCCGTCAACAGAGATGGGAAAGTCAGGGAGAGGGCAGGGTTTGGGAGGGAAGACAAGGAGTTCAGTCTTGGACATGTTGAGTTTTAGGTGGCGGGCAGACATCCAGATGGAGATGTCCTGAAGGCAGGAGGAGATGCGAGCCTGGAGGGAGGGGGAGAGAGCAGGGGCAGAGATGTAGATTTGGGTGTCATCAGCGTAGAGATGATAGTTGAAGCCGTGGGAGCGAATGAGGTCACCAAGGGAGTGAGTGCTAGGTGTGGTCCCCACCCACAAGGAGCCTACAGTCTAGAGGGGGATACAGACTTTAGAGTAAATTGCAGATTAGGGAAATAGTCGAGTGTAAGGATACTTAAATAAGGGCTGTGGGGCTGAGGTGAGCATCATCAAAGGCTTAAGGGGTACTCAGAGGCAGAGAGGACCATGGACAGGGGAAATAAGAGGCTAGGTCTGCAAGCCCTCTGGGCAGAGATGAGATTTAAGGAAAGTCTTGAAGGAAGGGAGAGAGGCAGTCTGTCAGATCACCTTGTAACCTCCCCAGCGCTTAGAACAGTGCTTTACACATAGTAAGCGCTTAATAAATGCCATCATTATTATTGTTATTATATGAGGGAAGGAGTTGAAGCCGAGACAAACGAGTTAAGGTACCGAAAGTAGGTTGGTGTTACAGTGCAGAGTGTGTGGGTTGGGTTGTAATAGAAGATAAGTGAGGTAAGTTAGGAAGGGAAGAGCTTATTGAGTGCCTTAAAGCCACTGGTAAGGAATTTTTGTTTGTGGCGGAGGCGGATGGCAACCGTTTTTGAGCAGTGAGAAGCCATGGACGGAAATTTTTTTCAGAAAAGCAGAGTGAAGTATGGACTGGAGAAGGAGAGACAAGAAGGCAGAGAAGATCCCTCTTCTTATTTTCACTTCTAGTTTTCTTTTTTTTTCTGTTCTTTCTACTTGCATCCTCTCTCCCTCCCGTTCATGTTCTGATCTCCTTGTTTTTTTGCTCTCATCTTATTTATCTTCTGTTTCTCTCTCCCCATTTTTGTTCATCGTTCCTGACCCATTCTTTCTAGCTCTTTTCTCCAACCTCTTTTCCATTCAGTTCCTTTCCATCTCTTACCTAGCGTGGGGATGCTATATGGCCTAGTGGAAAGAGACTTCGCTCTGCAACTGTCCTGGTAAGTACAGTTTCTGTAAAATAGGGATGCAAAAAATTGTAAGCGTAAGCACGGTGTGGGATAGGAATTTATGTGGGATGGGGTAGTGGGGAAGCAGCATGGCATTGTGGATAGAGCACTTGCCTCGGAGTAAGAAGATCATGGGTTCTAATCCCAGTTCTGCCACTTGTCTGCTGTGTGACCTTGGGCAAGTCACTTCACTTCTCTGGGCCTCAGTTACCTCAGCTGTAAAATGGGGAGTAAGACTGTGAGCCCTATATTGGACAGGGACTGTTCGATTTGCATGTATCCACTCCCAGTGCTTAGTACAGTGCCTGGCACATAGTAAGGGTTTAACAAATATTATTATCGTTATTATTATAAAATCATAAATTTTCATGTATTCCAGCATTTAGGACATAAATACTTGAAAATGCCATAGTTATTATTAGATTGTGGTGAATAAACTTGATGAAGGCTGGAGATAGAATATAGGAAGTGAAAATATGGTTCACCTTGGCTTTATTTCCATTTTATAGGTGTTCATGTAGTAAAGCAGATTTGAAATATATTTCTCTTGAGCAGCAAATATTTTTCACATTCTACTTTCCTCAGTCTTCATTTTAGGGATTTTGCTGACTTAGAAGTTTGACTGTAACAGAAATGACCCAGGGGTTCAATCTGTCTTTTAGGCTCTTCAGACATATCGGAGTGATCCTGCCATGAGAAGAATGCTAAACCACTTATATTTCTACATCATGCCCGTATTTAATGTTGACGGTTACCATTTTAGCTGGACAAGTGTAAGTTTTCTGCCAATGTAACCAAAAATAAAAAAAGTATTGAAAAACTAGATTTAGGTAGGAAAGTCTTACAAATGTGTTGAAATGAGTCGATTTATTGTTTGTCATGGTATTTTACCATGTGCCAAGTGCTGGATTAGATTCAAGATAATCAGCTCAAATATAATCCCTGTTCCAACAGGGGTTCAAATATCTGAGATAGGGAGACCAGGTATCTAATCACTGTTTTAAAGATGAGGAACTGAGGCTCAGAGAGGTTTGCAGTGTAGGCTAGTGGCAGACTACATTTCAGCTCTTTGGATTCTAAAGCATATGTTCTTTCCCTCCTGCTGTGGGATATATTTCCAATGATGTATTTGCAATAGCTGTCAGATGTACCAGCGGTCTCCCGGTTGACACTCCGACATCCGCCCATCATCCTGGGTTTCACCACCACCCTCTCCTGAGCCGCTTTTGATTGGGAGATCACCATGGAGAGGGTGGGAGAAGCCATGGCGACAGGTTGAATCAAGTTTAGCCCTCTCTCCATCCTCCTTCTGCGACTGACCCAAGAATTTGCATTCCCTACGCATCATCATCATCATCATCAATCGTTTTTATTGAGCGCTTACTATGTGCAGAGCCCTGTACTAAGCGCTTGGGAAGTACAAATTGGCAACATATAGAGACAGTCCCTACTCAACAGTGGACTCACAGTCTAAAAGGGGGAGACAGAGAACAAAACCAAACATACTAACAAAATAGAATAAATAGAATAGATATGTACAAGTAAAATAAATACATAGAGTAATAAATACGTACAAATATGTACGCATGATAGCCCTTTAAACATTCACTCTCTCCCAGCCTCAGCACAAAGCTCTAGGTACTAAATATATATCCTGGCTCACTGACTGACTAATTTCTTCATCTTGTGACTAGGACCGATTCTGGAGGAAAACGAGGTCAAGAAACTCCAGGTTCCGTTGCCACGGTGTGGACGCCAATCGCAACTGGAAGGTGAAATGGTGTGGTAAGTGGGGAAATAATTGGACCCTGCTCTGTTATGTCTTCATAGGCCTCAGGCTCCAGAGTGCAGCCAATTAACACTCCACCTGGGGAGGGTAGCAACACGTGGATTCTGGCTGCAATTCTTAAGAAAGGAAAGGTTTAGGGTTTCTTTTTAAAATGAACAGAACTGCAGTGTCCAGTCAAATCCTGCAAATGAAGAGTTTGAACACAGGTGGGAAAGTAAGAAACAGAAGATCATTTCTCAAATGCTCTAGACTGTAAACTAGTTATGGCAGGGAATGTATCTATTGTTTATGGTACTCTCCCAAGCACTTAGTGCAGTGCTCGGCATACAGTAAGTGCCCAATAACTACAAATGACTGACAGAATGACTTTGGGCAAATCACTTAACTTCTCTGGGCCTCAGTTACCTTATCTGTAAATTGGGGATTAAAAGTGTGAGCCCCATATGGGAATACAAGTTAATCCAACCTGATTAACTTGTAACAATAATAATAATAATAATGGTATTTGTTAAGCGCTTACTATGTGCCAAGCACTGTTCTAAACACTGGGGAAGATACAAGGTAATCAGATTGTCCCACGTGGGGTGCACAGTCTTAATCCCCATTTTCCAGATGAGGTAACTGAGGCACAGAGAAGTTAAGTGGTGTGCCCAAAGTCACACAGCTAAGTGGCAAAACTGGGATCCAAGTGCTTAGTACAGTGCTCTGCACACAGTAAGTGCTCAATAAATATGATTGAATGAATGAACCCACGACCTCTTACTCCCAAGCCCGTGGTCTTTCCACTAAACCATGCTGCTTCTCGGTATCTGGGGTTGGATCTACCCCAGTGCTTAGAACAAAGCTTGGTACGAGGTATATGCTTAACAAGTACCATAATTATTATTATTATTATTATAATTAGTAAATGCACAGTCATCTTAAATATCTTTAGAGAGAGACCTTGTATTCTTGGCAAAAGGGCACCTGACTGGTGGAAAACTCCCTAGTCCCCCTTTCATAGGAAGGCGAAGACATCAAAACTTTTAGACTGTGAGCCCACTGTTGGGTAGGGACTGTCTCTATATGTTGCCAACTTGTACTTCCCAAGCGCTTAGTACAGTGCTCTGCACGCAGTAAGCGCTCAATAAATACGATTGACGATGATGATGATGATCAAGAGAAACACACCCCATAGTTGCAGGAGCCGACCTACCTTTGGGGAGGAGAAAAATGGAAAGAAATGTCAATTCCTTAAAGACATCATCCAAAAAGGGGCAGGAGCGTGTGAAATTCCTTGGGGACTGTTTTTTTGGGGGGGGTTTGCTTATAAGCTCAGGGATTTTTTTTTTCTAGCATTTTGGCCCCTCTATGGCAGACTTGAAAATGGAGGTTTCACAAATTGGATGCGGTCTAACATTATTCAGCTGCTAGAATCTAGAGTCTGCTAGACTTGGATGCAGAGCTGGGTTTGCTCCAAATTCCCCCCAGCTACCCTGCGGGGTTCGGAGGGGCTCAGAGTCCAGAGGGGAAAGGGTCTGTGTCCCCAACCACACTCCCAGTTTCAGGATCAGCAAACAGCTCAGCACCATCCATCCAGCTCCCTGTGTTGGTGTCAAATGAGACTTTTGTATTTAAAGATGTGCTTTAACTGAGTTCTACCTCCTTTTTCCAAATTACAGTCTGGCTTAATCACTTTTCACTTGCAGGTGCCCTGCCTTGTGGAAGTAGCTTGGTCTAGTAGATAAAGCAAGGGCCTGGGAGTTGGAAGGACCTGGGTTCTAATCCTGCCCCTCCACTTGTTGGCTGTATGATATTGGGCAAGTCGCTTCACTTCTCTGGGCTTCATTTGTGTAATGGGGATGAAGACTGTGAGCCTCATGTGGGACATGGACTGTGTCCAACCTGATTAGCTTGTATCTAACCCAGCACGTCCAACAATGCCTGGCATATAGTAAGCATTTAATTAATACCATTAAAAAAAATAAACCAGATTCTCCTGGCACTGGCCATTCCTGACTGTTCCAAGAAATGGCGGGGAGGAATAACCACTGTGTCGAGTAATGGCACGGACTTGACAATTATGGCTGATTCAGAGCCGTTATTAAAATTCCCATTGGCACTGCTAATGGATCTGAAGGCATTTAGAGAAGTGATGTACAAATAGACTAACATGCTAGAAAGCCCCATGAGCAAAAGCAGAGCTGAAGAGTGGGCATAATGGACTGTTTCCTTTCCAAATCAGCGATTCGCCAAACATTTTCCCCATATCGTTCAAGTCTCCAACTTTTTCTCCTCGTAACACCTCCTGGGATCTGTAATTGTGACGGAATTTCCACCTGCCACAGCAGTGTCCTTGGAATCTCCCCAGTTGGAGCAATGTTTTTCGATGTTGTCTGTTAGATTGTAAACTCCTTATGGGCAGGGATCATGTCTTCTACCTATCACCATCATCATCATCATCAATCGTATTTATTGAGCGCTTACTGTGTGCAGAGCACTGTACTAAGCACTTGGGAAGTACAAGTTGGCAACATATAGAGACAGTCCCTACCCAAAAGTGGGCTCACAGTCTTAAAGGGGGAGACAGAGAACAAAACCAAACATACTAACAAAATAAAATAAATAGAATAGATATGTACAAGTAAAATAAATAGAGTAACAAATATGTACAAACATATATACATATAAACAGGTGCTGTGGGGAAGGGAAGGAGGTAAGATGAGGGGGGATGGAGAGGGGGAGAGGATGGTCATTACCTATGGTCAATCGCTCGTATTTATTGAACACAAACTGTGAATAGAGCATTGTACTAGGTGCATGGGAAAGTACCTCTACCTCTGCCAGTATTGAACTTTCTCAAGTACTTAGTAGATGCTCAGAAAACATGATTAATCCAGAAACGTGTCTTTCATTGAATTTCAGTTCCTTTTCTCTGGAGCACTTTTTGGCAGAGGGGCTGACAAGGTGACTAAACCATAAGGTAGAAGGGCCCTTATCTGGCTAAATATAAATCATGCCTTGGGAGAAAGTCACTCTCGGCGGTGCTAACTCATTTACTTGATACTATTTGAATATTGAATATATTGTATTACTACTGCAACCCACTGACCGTCACTTCGGTTTTCCTGAAAGAGCTGTTGAATCTCTCCAAGTGCAGGCCTTCCAGAGGGTAGCTTATCAACGTACATCTGCCAGAAGCTGTCATTATACTCTGAGCCTTGACTAATCGGTAGATCTGAGAAGCAGTGTGGGCTAGTGGAAAGAGCGTGGGACTTGGGTTCTATTCCCAGCTCCGTCACTTGTCTGCTGAGTGATCTTGGGCAAAATCACTTAACTTCTCTTTACCTCAGTTACCTCATCTGTATAATGGGGATTAAGACTGTGAGTCTCATGTGGGACATGGACTGGGTCCAATCTGACTGGCTTGTGTCTACCTCAGTTCTTAGTACAGTGCATGGCACATAGTAAGCACTTAAAAAATACCGATAAAAATTGAGCTTCCACTGTCACCCTGTGCTGTAGCATCGTGCTCAGACTATTGGCTTCAAAATCTGTGAGCCTGGGTTTTTCACTTGTCTCCTTTAGCCCCACCCTTCCTTGGTTTCAATTTTTCTCAAATTCTTCGGTTTCCTTCTTTCTGTTTTTCCCCTCCAGCCCCAAATGGAAATAACCTGGTCCCCTGCATTAAGTGCTGCTAGACATTCCTGAATGGGCAATGGAAGCAATGCTCTGGGTTTTGTGCCCCTCAAATTGCATCCAAGGGCATGTGGATCGAATTGTTCCACCGATGAGCTATTCTGATCGGATTAGGGTCCATCGCTGAGGAATACCGTTGAGGGTGGTGGTGGTTAAAACCACAAAATTGCTTTAGTTCTGCTTATAACCTGCAAAACCTGGACCAAGTGTCAAGGCCAGGGCTTTGAGGAAGAAAACAAGTTTGGAAAGTATCAGCAGAGGGGGAGGCTGTACCTCGTGGTTATGCATCCTTAATTTTCCTTCAAATGGTTACAGTGCCGCCTCCTGGCCCCACCCAATCCCCCATTTTAAAAAAAAAAATGATAATGATAGCATTTATTAAGCACTTACTATGTGCAAAGCACTGTTCTAAGCACTGGGGAGGTTACAAGCTGATCAGGTTGTCCGACGGGGGGCTCACAGTCTTAATCCCCATTTTACAGATGAGGTAACTGAGGCACAGGGAAGTGAAGTGACTTGCCCCAAGTCACACAGCTGACAATTGGCGGAGCCAGGATTTGAACCCATGGCCTCTGACGCCAAAGCCTGTGATCTTTCTTTCTGTGCACATTTGTTAAGTGCCTACTATGTGCCAGGCGCTGTACTAAGTGCTGAAATTGATACAAAATAACCAGGGTGGACACAGTCCATGTTCCACAAGGGGCCCACAGTCTTAATCCCCATTTTCAGATGAGGTAATTGAGGCACAGAGAGATTAAATGACTTGCCCAAGGTCACACAGCCGACGGCAGAATCAGGATTAGAATCTAGGTCCTCTGACTCCAGGCTCATGCTCTTTCCTCTACGCCATGCTGCTTCTCCCGTCAGTTTCCTTGTGGTTTCACTCTCAGTGCCTGCCCCACTCTCTCTTAATAATAATAATAATAATAATAATAATAATAATAAAATAATAATAATAATAATAATAATAATAATGTTAAGTGCTTACTGTGTGCCAAGCACTGTTCTGAGTGCTGGAGATTCTCCACGATAATGCTCTTCTTTTAGCCATAACCCAATTGACTTTTAGTGACAGGATATCTTACAGGGTGCCTTCACGTGAGAAAAATACAGCAAAGTTGACCTTTCCTTCCACTTCGATAATCAAGTGGGTTATTGTTGTGGATATTATATTTATCGCAATAATCAATTGGGATTATTGTGATTAAAGCCTTATTTCAAGCTAGCATAGATAATGACAGACCTTTTTGTAGAATAAGACATGATAGATGACACTTTAGAAATTAGTTACATATGTACATATTTATTCTTAATTTCTCGAGTGCCTAGTACAGTGTGCCACATCAAGTAGGTGTGAACTAATAATAATAATAATGATGGCATTTATTAAGTGCTTACTATGTGCAAAGCACTGTTCTAAGCTGCTGGGGAGGATACAAGGTGATCAGGTTGTCCCACAGGGGGGCTCACAGTCTTAACCCCCATTTTACAGATGAGGGAACTGAGGCAGAGAGAAGTTAAGTGACTTGCCCAAAGTCACACAGCTGACAATTGACAGAGCTGAAATTTGAACTCGTGACCTCTGACTCCAAAGCCCGTGCTCTTTCCACTGAGCCACGCTGCTTCTCTAAACTAAAAACTAATACTACTATCAATCAATCAATCGTATTTATTGAGCGCTTACTTGTGCAGAGCACTGTACTAAGCACTTGGGAAGTACAAGTTGGCAACATATAGAGACAGTCCCTACCCAACAGTGGGCTCACAGTCTAAAATTAATCTACTAATTAGTCTACTAATTAATCAATCAATAATATTTATCAAGCGCTAACTACGGCACTGTAGTGAGTTCTTGGGAGACTACCGTAATTAGAAGACATAATCTCTACTGTACTGCATAAAGATCTAACTCAAAATCTTTTATCATTGCATTATATTTACAGTTTGGAAACATTTTCAGTGTTTGAATGTTTGAATACAATGTTTGTCATTTGAAAATAACATTGTATTATATTGCATCAATCTTTTGAAAAATAGTTACACTGTTTTCATTTAAATGTGGGGATCTTATTTCCTTGGGGAAGCTATACTTTGTTTAGCCCTCTTTCAATAACGGTTTTCATGAAATCTAGCAGTAGTATTTGTGATCGTATTTATTAAGTGCTTACTATGGGCAGAGCACTGTACTTTTCCCTGGGAAAAGTATACAAATGGGAAATAAACATGGATCCCTTGAGGCAGTCATGATCTCTGAAGAGAGTCCTACTGTACTCGGCTGGCTTAGTCCATGAGTTGCAGAGATGAGCTTGTGGGTTAATCTCATTTTATTTGACCGTTTGAGGGGCTCAAAAGAGCTAGTGAGTGGAAACATCCCTAAAAACATAACCAAACCTTATTTTTGACAGGGAGTAGAGTCAGAGATCCGGGAAGGACCGCACAGGTTCATCTGGCCTAGCCCCCCGTCTCCAGGACATAGGATGTCAGTTCCTTTCACCGGGGATGGAGCCTCTGCAGTCTCTCCCGGAGACCATTCCATGATTTTATCCCTGGAGAGGGAAATGTTCTCCCTGGTGTCTTCCAAATCTCTCCAGTTTCAGTTTTAGCCCTGTTACCCTTGTTCAGCCCTCACGGAACTTGGAAAACACCTCGTCCAGGACCTCATCATAAAAACCCAATCCAAACTTACAGATGGATGAATCCTGGCTGAATGTTCCCTTCTTCAGATTAAGCCACCCTATTTCTTGGATTAAGGTGAAAGCACACAGCCGATAATTGAGATTAAATTCAGTAAATACAATGGCTCAACAATGAGCATTCTTTGTGTGTGGACAATGCAGTCGGGGTACTTTGGGTCCTGCCCTTGTCTCTTTAGACTACGTTTATTCAAAAGCTTTAATGTAACTGTGAGGTACTGATTAAGTTTGTGGCATCTACTGTTTTCTAGATATCCATGGATTTCTCTAATTGGATTTTTCTGCCAATTTTAAAATATAATTCTGATGTCAGCAGTCTCTCTCTTCTCCCTGCCTTGAACGTGATGAATATATTTTCTTCTTTCAATAAATCAATCGGTGGTTTTTATTGAGGACTCACTGCACTAAGAATTTGGGAGGATACAATACAATACCAGCTTCTTCCAAAGTTAATGTTAAAATAAGACCAGAATAATAAGCAATATATCCATCATCATCATCATCATCAATCGTATTTATTGAGCACTTACTATGTGCAGAGCACTGTACTAAGCGCTTGGGAAGTACAAATTGGCAACATATAGAGACAGTCCCTACCCAACAGTGGGCTCACAGTCTAAAAGGGGTTGACGGAGAACAAAACCAAGCATACTAACAAAATAAAATAAATAGAATAGATATGTACAAGTAAAATAAATATCCAAGACAGCAATTGTACCCTGGCAGGAGATGGAATATATGATTATTTTCCATGCCTAATTTTTATGATGCAGAAAAACAGAAGATTGCATACATCAAGAACTTCGATCCTTAAAAATTGCAGGCCCCCCTTTTTCTCATTCAGTTATGTCTCAGCCTATTAAAACCAAAAGGCTATACCCTTTCATACCAGAGAAATTCTGATTGTAGTCCTTGCTGATTTTTCAGTCCTTGAAACAAAATCCTTGGAGTGCAAAGGGAAATTGAGCATTTGAGGTCTAAGGACTGTCTTGTTTGAACCGTACAACGTTAGGAATTGAATCTGAAGAGAGAGTACACACTACAGATGTGAACAATTTAGAGGTTTAGAACAGAGCTTCAATTTTTTAAATGCCATTTATTAAGTGCTTACTATGTGCCAGGCATTGTACTAAGCTCTAGGGTAGATATGAAATAATCAGGCCATACCATTTTATTCCCCCGACTAAGATTTGGGGATTAGATTCTCTTTTCTGACCTGCACTGCCGATCTCTGTAATATATTCTACACTCGTTCTATGAGGCGGGGGATCGAAGAAGAGACTTTGGTAGTAATAGCATTTGTTTTTCTAAAGCCCAAGGAAACTAATAACTTAATTATGACTGACACGTTGCAAAAGCAGAGGCAGGGTTGACATTGCCACCTATTTCCCTTAGACACAAATGTTTTATTCTACTAGCCGAGATCTGGTAAAAAAAAAAAAAAAAATCATGTGAGTAGTTCAGTGTCTCTCAGTGGAAAGAGCCCGGGCTTTGGAGTCAGAGGTCTTGGGTTCAAATCCCGGCTCTGCCACTTGTCAGCTGTGTGACTTTGGGCAAGTCACTTCACTTCTCTACGCCTCAGTTCCCTCATCTGGAAAATGGGGATGAAGACTGTGAGTCCCAAGAGGGACAACCTGATCACCTTGTAACCTCCCCAGAGCTTAGAACAGTGCTTTGCACATAGTAAGCGCTTAACAAATGCCATCATCATCATCACCATCATCTCCCTCCTTTCCCTGATCGTTATCTGATCTCTTCCCTTTCTTCTCCTCCTCCTCTTTGTCTCTACCTCTCTTTGGTCTCTGGTCTCTAACCCTCTCTTCTTCTCTCCCTCCTCCATCCTCTCTCCTTTTCTCCGTTTCCCTCCCTTTTACCCTCTTTTCATCCTCTGTCCTTCTCAGCTGTTTTTGTGTCTCTCACTCCCCCCAGCCTGGCTAACCTCGCTCCTTGGTAAGCTCTCTCCGAGACCGTTCCCTAAGCTGTCTCCAGTGTTCAGGGCTCACCCCCTGGCTTGCCTCTGGAAGCTCTGCTATGCCCAACCTACCCTATTTCCCCAGCTATCACCATCTTGCCACATTCCCTTCACTCTCTGCATTGACTCACCCTGCCTTATCCTCATCAGTGGTATTTACTGAGCACTTACTGTACGCAGAACACTGTATTAAGCGCTTAGGAGAGTACAGTAGACTCGAGTTGGTAGACATGTTCCTTGCCCACAACAAGCCTTGAGAAGCTTAGCCTTGAGAAGGCCTAGAGAAGCAGCGTAGCTTAGTGGAAAGAGCCCGGGCTTTGGAGTCAGAGGTCTTGGGTTCAAATCCCGGCTCTGCCACTTGTCAGCTGTGTGACTTTGGGCAAGTCACTTCACTTCTCTACGCCTCAGTTCCCTCATTTGGAAAATGGGGATGAAGACTGTGAGCCCCATGAGGGACAACCTGATCACCTTGTAACCTCCCCAGCGCTTAGAACAGTGCTTTGCACATAGTAAGCGCTTAACAAATGCCATCATCATCACCATCATCTCCCTCCTTTCCCTGATCGTTATCTGATCTCTTCCCTTTCTTCTCCTCCTCCTCTTTGTCTCTACCTCTCTTTGGTGTCTGGTATCTAACCCTCTCTTCTTCTCTCCCTCCTCCATCCTCTCTCCTTTTCTCCGTTTCCCTCCCTTTCTCCCGCTTTTCATCCTCTCTCCTTCTCAGCTGTTTTTGTGTCTCTCACTCCCCCCAGCCTGGCTAACCTCGCTCCTTGGTAAGCTCTCTCCGAGACCGTTCCCTAAGCTGTCTCCAATGTTCAGGGCTCACCCCCTGGCTTGCCTCAGGGAGCTCCGCTATGCCCAACCTACCCTATTTCCCCAGCTATCGCCATCTTACCACATTCCCTTCGCTCTCTGCATTGACTCACCCTGCCTTATCCTCATCAGTGGTATTTACTGAGCACTTACTGTACGCAGAACACTGTATTAAGCGCTTAGGAGAGTACAATAAACTCGAGTTGGTAGACATGTTCCTTGCCCACAACAAGCCTTGAGAAGCTTAGCCTTGAGAATCAATCAATCAATCAATCATATTTATTGAGCGCTTACTATGTGCAGAGCACTGTACTAAGCGCTTGGGAAGTACAAATTGGCAACATATAGAGGCAGTCCCTACCCAACATTGGGCTCACAGTCTAAAAGCCTAGAGAAGCAGCGTAGCTCAGTGGAAAGAGCCCGGGCTTTGGAGTCAGAGGTCAGGGGTTCAAATCCCGGCTCCGCCAGTTGTCAGCTGTGTGACTTTGGGCAAGTCACTTCACTTCTCTGGGCCTCAGTTACCTCATCTGTAAAATGGGGATTAAGACTGTGAGCCCCCCGTGGGACAACCTGATCACCTTGTAACGTCCCCAGTGCTTGGAACAGTGCTTTGCACATAGTAAGTGCTTAATAAATGCCATCATTATTAACAAGCTTACAGTCTAGAGCCCTAGCTGGCCTTCCCTAAGCCAATGCCCCAGGAGAACCCTGGCCATCCCCATACTATTCTACCAATTCATTCCAATCAACCCTCTCTCCCAATTCTTCCCATAATCATGGCCAATCCCACTCCCCACTGCCGGTCAATTCCATCTTGCTCTCTCTTACCCAGACCTCATCCTCCTCTCCCTTCTCCCCCTCTGTTAATTCCCAACTTCCGTAAATACTCTGAGCATTATCATCTTGTTTTTTACAGTATTTTTTAAGTGCTTAGTACATACCAGGCACTGTCCTAAGTGCTGGGGTAAAAACAAAATAATCAGATTCGACACAGTTCGGGCTCATGGTCTTAATCCCCATTTTGCAGGGAACTGAGGCACAGTGAAATGAAGTGACTTGCTCAAGGTCACACAGCAGACAACTGGCGAAGTCAGGATTAGAACCCAGGTCTTCTTGACTCCCAAGCCTGGGCTCTAACCACTAGGCCATGCTGTTTCTCTGCTTCTTTATATGAGCTTTTGTTGTCTAATGCTGTGTCTCTCTGACATATCCTCTTCCTGTTGCTTCTCTTCTGTACTCTCAAAGACCCTATAACTCTGCAATTCAGCAAGCAGCTTGAGCCCTTGACTGACTCCGAGCCTATATAAATTAAATATTTGTCTTCTGGGATCTGAGAATCACTTATTTCACTCTACAGTAGAGCAAAAATTAAATTGTGCATTAGCATCAAAGTGCTGTACCTTAGCACTTTGGAAATACTTCAGTCATATTTATTTAGCACTTACTATGTGCAAAGCACTCTGCTAAGTGTTTGGTGACACACCAGTGAATTGGGTGAAACCTAGCTGGACTTTAGTATTTTTTCCCTGTTGTAGACCAGCATGCAAGATTACGAGAACTTTCCGAAGCTGATGATATGTTCTTAATAAGTGATAACAGGGGGACTAACGAAGAATTCTGGGAATGAATCAGTTCTGCTGCTGATTTCTTAATGGTATTTATTAAGCGCTTACTTTGTGCCATGCATTGTACTAAGCGCTGGGGGAAGATACAAGCCAATTAGGTTAAACACAGTCCCTATCCCACATGGAGCTCACAGTCTCAATCTCTGATTTAGAGATGAGGTAACTGAGGCCCAGAGAGGGTAAGTGGCTTACCCAAGGTCACACAGCAGGCAGCTGGAGAAGCCAGGATTAGAACCCATGTCCTTCTGACTCCCAGGCACACGCTCTATCCGTTAGGCCATGCTGCTTCTCCAAATTTTTGTTGCAGATTGTCCAACCAAGGAAAAGTTCATGTCATCCTATAGAAATGTTACTACGTTCAGTGAAAGGACTTTGATGTTCTAGAATATGAGGGAATTAAGTGTGAAGCTTTGCAGTTATGAAAATATTAGTCTGTATTGTATACCTTAACCATAATGGGTTGGTTACCCTCTCAGCAGGCAGATATGACCATCATCTTCATCATGCAGAACAGGATTTATTGAACCTACCCTGAACAGACACGTCTCAGAGATCTATTCTCTGTCACTGTCTGTCCCGGGGCCTTAATATTAATAGTAACAATAACACTGGTATTTGATGAACGCTTACTATGTACCAAGCACTGTTCTAAGGGCGAGGGTAGAAACAAGATAATTAAATCAGACATAGTCCTTGCCCTACTTGGGGCTTAACAGTTCAAGGGGGAGGAAGAACAGGTATTGAATCCTTATCTCCATCGGGTATTTCCCCACCCCATCCCGTGGAAGCCCTGTCCCCCAGTTAACCCCCAGACTCAAAAGTAAAAGTGGACATTATGGGACAGAGGTTTAAAGGGCCATTTCGTCCCTATAACTTGCTATAATTTGCGGCCCGGACAGGGAGTCACAACCCAACTGCCATTGTGGGCAAATACGTAATCACCACCACAGCCACTTGGCCCCCAGAACTACCCCCGTTGCACCCACACCCGCGGCCTGTTAAAACTTTGCTCTCACAACCCCAGTCCTACCTATGTTTCCTGACTCCTATAGTTGCTGAAGACCTGACTGCCACAAATGGACAGAAAATGCCCAGTCGAAACTCTGCATTCGATGGAGTTCTGTTTGAGAAGAGTCTGGGTTTGTTTTCAAGGAGGAGTGAGGTGGCTAGTCTTTAGATTCTTTGGTGACTTTTGGTTCCTCCAAAAGGCAGGGGGATCTCGGGAGTTGAGCAGCTGTCTGGGAGTTGTAGCAAAACCCAGACCGAGAGATTCCTTCATTTTGAGCTGTGAGCCCTAGCATACCCCTTTCCACTTAGCATACCATTTCCTGGTCTCCATCATCATCATCATCATCATCATCAATCGTATTTATTGAGCGCTTACTATGTGCAAAGCACTGTACTAAGTGCTTGGGAAGTACAAATTGGTAACATATAGAGACAGTCCCTACCCAACAGTGGGCTCACAGTCTAAAAGGGGGAGACAGAGAACAAAACCAAACATACTAACAAAATAAAATAAATAGAATAGATATGTACAAATAAAATAAATAAATAAATAGAGTAATAAATATGTACAAGCATATATACATGTATACAGGTGCTGTGGGGAAGGGAAGGAGGTAAGATGGGGGGGATGGAGAGGGGGACGAGGGGGAGAGGAAGGAAGGGGCTCAGTCTGGGAAGGCCTCCTGGAGAAGGTGAGCTCTCAGCAGGGCCTTGAAGGGAGGAAGAGAGCTAGCTTGGCGGATGGGCAGAGGGAGGGCATTCCAGGCCCGGGGGATGACGTGGGCCGGGGGTCGATGGCGGGACAGGCGAGAGCGAGGTACAGTGAGGAGATTAGCGGCGGAGGAGCGGAGGGTGCGGGCTGGGCTGGAGAAGGACAGAAGGGAGGTGAGGTAGGAGGGGGCGAGGTGATAGACAGCCTTGAAGCCCAGGGTGAGAAGTTAGGTCCTTAGGCTCCTTCTTGAAGAGCAGGTGGAGAGATCAAAGAATGCTGGGTCAGGCAGCCCTCAGCAAGCCTTTAAGGACCCTAAAGCCCTTGAAGTCCTTTCCCTACCTCTAGACCGTAAACTCATGGCGGGCAGGGAATGTGTCTGATACATTGTTACATTGCACTCTTCCAAGTACTTAGTACAGTGCTGTGCACACAGCAAATGCTCAATAATCACCGCTGATTGATTAAATGAAGTGACTTGCCCAAGGTCACACAGCAGGTAAGTGGCAGCGGGATTAGAACCCAGATCCTCTGATTCCTAGGCCCGTGCTCTTTCCTTTAACGCCATGCTGCTTCTATCAATCAATCAATTGTATTTATTGAGCACTTACTATGTGCAGAGCACTGTACTAAGCGCTTGGGAAGTACAAATTGGCAACATATAGAGACAGTCCCTACCCAACAGTGGGCTCACAGTCTAAAAGGGGGAGTCTAAAAGATTGATTCTATAATCAATTCTCCACAGTCATGGTCTCAGTCCTGATGTCTCAAGGCTGAGGCTCATCGTTCCCTCTGGGCGACTCCATCATGGTATTGTAGTTCCAATTTTTTACTGATTATTGCCTCTTTGCCTTCACCCAGTCTTGTTCATTCATTCAGTCGTATTTATTGAGTGCTGACTGTGTGCAGAGCACTGTACTAAGCTCTTGGGAAGGGCAAGTCGGCAACATATAGAGACGATCCCTGCGCGACAACGGGCTAACAGTCTAGAAGGGTCTCCCCCTTTTAGACTGTGAGCCCACTGTTGGGTAGGGACTGTCTCTATATGTTGCCAACTTGTACTTCCCAAGCGCTTAGTACAGTGCTCTGCACACAGTAAGCGCTCAATAAATACGATTGATGATGATAGAAGGGGGAGATCTGGATCTGGCATTGTTTCTGGAACATCCTGGCTGTCTATTTGCCCCTTGCTTTGGAGAGTCCATTACAGGGCATTAATCCAGGATGCTACCCAACTCTCAGCATTTCACTGTAGAGAATCAGCATGGCCTACTTGAAAGGGCACGGTCCTGAGGGTCAGAGGACCTGGGTTCTACTCCCAGCCCTGCCACTTACCTCCTGAGTGACCGAAGCAAGTCACTTGATTGCACAGGGCCTCAGTTTCCTCATCTGTAAAATGGGGATTAAATGCCTGTTCTCCCTCCTACTTAGACTGTGAGCCCCATGTGGGACAGGGACTGTGTCAGACCTGACTATCTGGTAACTATTCAAGAGCTTAGTAGATTACTTGGCACATGGTAAGTGCTTAACAATTGCTACCATTATTATTAGTGTCATTAGTTCATTTTCCTGTGCCAGTTCCTGAAAAATTGAAATAATAATGCTAACTTACCTCACTAGCATGTGGTTCTGGATTCACACCATGCTTGTAGAAATTGGGGCAAGAGGGAGGAAGTGCTAAATATGCCTTTTCCTTTTGAATTTGCAGATGAAGGGGCTTCTTTGTATCCCTGCGATGATACCTACTGTGGACCCTTCCCCGAGTCAGAGCCCGAGGTGAAGGCTGTGGCCCATTTCCTCCGCAAACGCAGGAAGTACATCAGCGCTTACCTCTCCTTCCATGCGTACGCCCAGATGCTGCTCTACCCCTACTCCTACAAATATGCCACAATTCCCAATTTCAGCTGTGTGGTAAGTACTCGACTAGAGGAGAGACTTGAGACTCATTTTTCGAAGCTCCCTAGAATAGTGATGGTATTAAGGGCTTGCTGTGTGGCCAATCAATCAGTCAATCAGGGAAGCAGCATGGCTTAGTGGTAAGAGCACAGGCTTGGGAGCCAGAAGACACGGGTTCTAATCCTGACTCCACCACTTGTCTGCTGTGTGACCTTGGGCAAGTTACTTCTTCTAGACTGCGAGCCCATTGTTGGGAAGGGACCGTCTCTATATGTTGCCAACTTGTACTTCCCAAGCGCTTAGTACAGTGCTCTGCACACAGTAAGTGCTCAATAAATATGATTGAATGAATGAATGCTCCAGGCATCAGTTACCTCATCTGTAAAATGGGGATTAAGACTGTGAGCCCCACATGGGCCAGGGACTGCGTCCAACCAGAATAGCTTGTATCTACCCCAGTGCTTGAATCATAGTCAGTGCTTAACAAATACTATTATTATTATTATTATTATTAATCAAATAGATAATAGATAGGGGAAATAGACTATAAGGACATATACATAAGTGCTGTGGGACTGGGGTGAGGATTAAATTGCTTAAGGACTACTCAGGCAAGTGCATAGCTGACAGGGAAGGAAGGGAAAAAAGGGGAAAGGAGGTCTTAGTCACAGTTGACATGTTGGAGGAGATGTGATTTCGGGAGGGTTTTGAAAGTGGTGATCTGTCAGATATAAAAGGGGAGGGAATTCCAGGCCTGAGGAAGGAAGTGGGCAAGGAGTCGGCAGCTGGGCGCTGGAATAGATAGAAGATGAATCAATCGTATTTACTGAGCACTTATTGTAGGCAGAGCACTGTACTAAGGACTCAAAGACTACAATATAATAGAGTTGGTAGAAACGTTCACTGCCCACAATTAGATGGGACACGGTTCCCTGACAGAAAGGATGAGCAGGTAATTTTTCTGGATTTTTACCGAGACAGTACTAAGACACAGAGCAATTAAAAGACTTGCCCAAGGTCATGCGGCAGGCCAGTGGCAGTCAGGATTAGAACCCAAGTCTCCGGATTCCCAGCCCCATCTTCTTCCCAGTAGGTCACACTGCCTACAAAATCATACTGGTCTCCATGTGCCCGTGAGATATTTCATTCCAGATGTAGCATTTCTTTCACTCAGCCCAACATAATTTACATTTTTAATGAATAATTACAAAGGAATTTGAATATAATTAAAATTAATTAAAATTAAATTAGTGCTACTAAGAGTTACTTAGTTAAAGAGGGCCACTAGATCCCTGGGCACGCACCTGAAAATCTCCCCCTGTGGAATGAAAAATGCAAGACCAGAAATACTTAGGACTTGAATAATCTTGTCTTTTTTAACATCTTAATATTGTCATGATTAGTACAGCTGAAATAAAAATGGCCAGTGCTTTTTAGCTATTAGCTGTCACCTCTGACTGAACCTTTAGTCAGTCAATCATGATTATTGAACACTTACTGTGTGCAGAGCACCGTACTAAGCGCTTGGGAGAAAATATAACATTCCCTGCCCACAATGAGCTTACTATCTAGAGAGGGAGACAGACAATAATATCAATAAATAAATTGCAAATATGTACATAAGTGCCATGGGGCAAAAACCTTTAACTCTTTACAGAGAAGGTCATTTAGCTCCCTTTTCTGAATTTTTCCAGAGCCCCTCATCCCAACCTTCTCCTCAGCAACCCAGGAGGTTAATGTATTTGGAGTCCTTCTGACTCCTCCATTCCTCCTAGGAATCTTATTCTTTTCTCATACTCTACTGCTTCTCGTCTGCATCTTATGTTGTAAAAAAGAGAATCAAATGTATAATAAAGCCAAACCTAGAAAAGCTAAGACCGTAAGGGTGGGCAATGCGTCCTCATATCTCTCTTCTTGGAGTGGTGAGAAGAGTGGAAGAGTCTCACAACCCTCCAAAGGGTCTTTTCAGGCCCCCACTGGCCTCAGGTCAACCCAATAAATGGCATTTACTGAGAACCTCCTGTGTTGCAAGGCACAACTAAACTCATGGGAGAGTAGAATGGGATGTTGCACACCCTATCAATCAATCAGTGGTATTTATTGAGTGTTTTCTGTTTGCAGGGCACTGTACAAAGCACTTATAATAATAATGATGGCATTTATTAAGCACCTACTATGTGCAAATCACTGTTCTAAGCGCTGGGGAGGTTACAAGGTGATCAGATTGTCCCACGTGGGGCTCGCAGTCTTAATCCCCATTTTACAGATGAGGTAACTGAGGCACAGAAAAGTGAAGTGACTTGCCCAAAGTCACACAGCTGACAAACGGCAGAGCTGGGATCTGAACCCATGACCTCTGACTCCAAAGCCCGTGCTCTTTCCCCTGAGCCACGCTGCTTCTCTGAGTACAATATAATAGAGTTGGTAGACATGTTCCTTGCCCACAAGGAGCTTATGGTCTAGAGGAAAGGGCTTGGCCTAGTTGAAAGATTATGGGCCTTGGAGTCAGAGAACCTGGGTTCTAATCTCAGCTCTGCCACTTGACTGCAGTGTGACCATCAGCCAGTCACTTAAGTTCACTGGGTCTCAGTTTCCTCATGTAAAATGGGGATTAAATGCCTGTTCTCCCTCCTACTTAGACTGTGAGCCTCATGCAGGACAGGGGCAGCGTGGCTCAGTGGAAAGAGCCTGGGCTTTGGAGTCAATGGTCGTGGGTTCAAATCCTGGCTCTGCCAATTGTCAGCTGTGTGACCTTGGGCAAGTCACTTAACTTCTCTGGGCCTCAGTTCCCTCATCTGTAAAATGGGGGTTGACTGTGAGCCCCCTGTGGGACAACCTGATCACCTTGTAACCCCCCAGCGCTTAGAACAGTGCTTTGCACATAGGAAGCGCTTAATAAATCCCATCGTTATTATTATTATTATCTGACTATACTGTACTTACCCCAGCACTTAAAAGCTCTTAATAATTAATAGTGGTACAGACCCAAACCCTGCCCTAAAGGACTTTTCAATTTAACAGTACTCTAAATTTTAATTGCCTTTTTAGATTATGAGTTCTTTAGGGGCCAGGGTCTGTGTCTAACATCCTCCAATGAACTCTTCAACAGTGCTTAGTGGAGTGCTCAGCACATAGTAGGTTCTCAATCAATGCTATTAAACAAATGCATGCAGTTCCATCTCCAAGGCTGCCCAATGGCTCGTCCTCCTTTCCTGCATTGTCTGAACTTCTTGACTCCATGATTTGTACCGCACCATCCCTGCTGATTCTTGATTCAATTGCTTAGTCCAGTGCTCTACTCGTATTAACTTCCCCCACCCCCTTTTATCTGACTCTTTCATTTCACTCCACTCACCAACAACATCATCATTATCAATAGTATTTATAGAGTGTGCAGATCACTGTGCTAAGAATTTGGGAGAGTACAGATTTGGCAGACACATTCCCTGCTCACAGCAAGCTAAAAACATGCCTTCCTTTCTTTCTCTCCATCATCAGTCTTTCTATTTATCGTTTTCCTCAACCCTTCCACTCTGAGAGTGATCTCCAAGGTAGGTTTATAGCCTCCTCTCTCAGTGGCTCTGACCAACCCTTTCAGTCACCTCTCCATTATTCAGGCCCCAATTATCCAGGCCATAAATAACCTACCAGTCAGGAAATCAATTTCTGGGACACCTATTTTGTGCTAAGCACTGTGCTGAACAGTTAAGAGTGCAGTCAAAGTCGCACTTGCCCTGGCCTCAAGAAGTGTACATGGTAATGGAGACAGACAAAATAGATTTACGTAACATGGGAGTAGGAGAAAGAACAAAAGTGAGCAGGAAGTAATACAAATAGATTAATCAGTCCATCAGTGCTATTTACTGAACACTGCTTGCGTGAGTAGCACTGTATTAAGTGCTTTGGAGAGTACAATACAATAGAATTTTTCTTTTTTTTTTTTTGGTTTTCCTTTTTTGTATTTTTTAAATGGTTACTCTGTGTCAGGCACTCTTGTTAAGCCCTGGGGTAGACATAAGCTAATCAGGTTGGACACAGTCCAGATAGAGTTGGTAGACATGATCCCTGCTCCCAAGGAGCTTACAATTTAGTGGGACCGAAGGAGCTTAATAAATCATAGAATGGATAATTAAGTAAAAAATATACCTATGTGGATATATTTATATATATATAAATATATAGATATTTTATAATATATATATATTTATATATATATAAAGATATAAAAATATATCCTATGTGGATATATGAGGATAGGATATAAAATAGGATAGGCTAGAATAAAATACAAAAGTGCTAGTGGAGGCTGTTGGGTTGACATGACTGGGAAAGGTTTTCAGTATTGCTTCCATAAACTGCTGGTCTTTTTATTCCTTTCCATTCAGCATAACCACCTGAAGGGAGGCAGGGAAAGTAGATTTTGCTTTTATTGCAGCGTGGTAGAAATTTTTTTTTTTGGAGACGGAGGTCTCAGCTTTGGCCCAAGCCATATGGCTATGGCTCTGGATATTCCATTATCCACTTATGTCTGGGATTACCTTTGATAATTAGATGGTATTTATATTATCTTGACATACTGCACAGGACTGCTGTGGTATCAGAAGTTCCAGTCCTCAGTGGAAGTGGGCAGGAGATGCTAATTTAGAGCCAAAAAAAGTGGAAGGCAGAAAATTTGAGCTTTGACTGTAGCTAAAATCAAGATGACCAATTCTAATTAGAAGCCAACCATCTCTGGGTAATAATCCAGGATAATCAGAGTCTATTAAATAAACCAAATCATTCCGCCAATCTGCTAGGGACTGTGCTTTAGCTGGGATGTTTGAAATGTCGTTCCCAATTACCCTTTCAGTCATTTAGGTGGGGAATTGTTTTTAAACAGGGTTGCCCTTTATCTTCCTGAGGCAGCTGTACACAAGAGGATGCACAGTAAAAGAGCAAAGGGAAAAGGAGACGCCAAGGAGAAATGAGGAGCCCCTGGAACGTGATTCATTTAACGAACATGTTAACCCTTCTGGGGAAATAAAGATATTTCCCTTGTTTAGGAAGCATGTATTTCTAACACCCTCAGCCCGCAATCACTCACCAATAATAGTAGAAGGAATAGTAGTAATTATTGAATATCCAGTGGGTACTATCCACTGTACCAATTGTTTGGGAAGTACAAAACAAGAAAGTGACACATTCCCCTCCCAGAAGGATCTCAGACTCCAAAGGGGAGTTGTTTCCAAACGTTTTCAATCATTTAATTAACGGTATTTATTGTGTACTTACTCTGAGTGGAGCACTGTACCAAGCCTTTGGGCGAGTATAATAGTGAAAGTAGATATGATCCCACCCTCAAGGAGCTTACAGTGTAGTGAAGGATACAGACACCGGTTAAATTATTGGTTGAGGGAAACCACTGAGGATAAAGATATATAGATATCTACATAGAGGTACAGAGAAGTTAAGTGACCAGTCTATATATAGATATCTATATATCTTTATATCTCGTAATAATAATAAGAAGAATAATGGTATTTTTTAAGTGCTTACTATGTGCCAAGCACTGTCCTAAGCACTGGGGTAGATACAAGGTAATTAGGTTGTCCCAGGTGGGGCTCAAAGTCTTAACCCCCATTTTACAGATGAGGTAACTGAGACCCAGAGAAGTTAAGTGACTTGCCCCAAGTCACACAGCTGACAAGTGGTTGAGCCCGGATTAGAACCCATGACCTCTGACCTCCAAGCCCACACTCTTTCCACTAAACCACGCTGCTTCTCTTGTATATACACATGCAGTGCTTTGCACATAGTAAGCGCTTAACAAAGACCATCATTATTATTATATAAGTGCTATAGGGACAGAGGGTGGGGTGAATACCATAGTAGTCAGTGAATATGGGCTCAAATACATAGTGGAAGGAAAACAGGGTGGGCAGATAAGAGATGAGAGGGCGGTTTCCTGGAGGTGTGATTTTAGTAGGGTTTTGGAGATAGAGAGAGTGGTAGTATTCTGGTGGTTATGATTCCCCGAAGTCTTCTGGAAATCCTCTGCCTTACGTCTCCCCGACTTCATATCATGCTTCCACCCCCGTTTTTAAAAAGTGAGGGAGGACCTTCATGCTCTTGAGACATTGCCCTTTAGTTTAGCCTAGGATGGTCATGGAACTAAATCATAATGGGGAATAAGATGAGAGGGGGACATAGTGGGAATACAATAAATACTTAATAAATATCATTATTCTGACTTTTTTTTTAGAGGGAGCAAGTAGCTTCTCCTAGGCTGGCAAAGAAGAGGGTCTTAGTGTTTATATGGGGAAGGATAGACACCACCACTATTAACCCAAAGAAGGAGCGTGGCCTAGTGGATAGACCACAGGCCTGGGAGTCACAAGGACCTGGGTTCTAATTCTGCTTCTGCCGCTTGTCTGCTGGGTGAACTTGGATGGGTCACTTACCTTCTCTGTGCCTCAGTTACATCATCTCTAAAATGGAGATTAAAACTGTAAGCCTCATGTAAGAGCAGCAGCGTGGCTCAGTGGAAAGAGCCCGGGCTTTGGAGTCTGAGGTTACGGGTTCAAATGCCGACTCCACCAATTGTCAACTGGGTGACTTTGGGCAAGTCACTTAACTTCTCTGTGCCTCAGTTACCTCATCTGTAAAATGGGGATTAAGACTATGAGCCTCACGTGGGACAAACTGATCAAATCCCGACTCCACCAATTGTCAACTGGGTGACTTTGGGCAAGTCACTTAACCTCTCTGTGCCTCGGTTACCTCATCTGTAAAATGGGGATTAAGACTGTGAGCCTCATGTGGGACAACCTGATCACCTTGTATCCCCCCAGTGTTTAGAACAGTGCTTTGCACATAGTATGTGCTTAACAAATACCACCATTATTTTTATTATTATGTAACACATAATAATAATAATGCCATGGACTGTGTCCAATAATAATAATGGCATTACATGGACTATGTCCAGCCTGATTAGCATTTATCTAATAATGTACTAAGCGCTTAGTACAGTGCTCTGCACACAGTAAGCGCTCAATAAATACGATTGATGATTTATCTACCCCAGTACTTAGTACAGTGCCTGGCATTTAGAATGCGCTTAACAAATATTAAAAACAACAACGGTTTGGAGCTCAGAAGCTCCTGTCTCTAAGCTCTTGTAGACCTTTCTGTGACTCAGCCTCACTTAGTCAAATGACTTCCCGGTGCGAATTTGATTCCTCTCTTTCGATGACGAAAGACGGAATTCAAATGAGATTTCAAGCTTGCAGAAAACTGCAACTATAGAACTAATAAGTGTTCTACCCCCACACACAAAAAATGAGGGTGTTAGTCTTCAATTTAATTATCAGGTAGAACGAGAAACACATAGTCCTTCATTAGTTGGCTTTCTGAATTCCCGCACTTTCAAAATTAAAATTTCCTTCTTTGGACAGGACATTTTTGGACAAAATGCTAAACTGAGAGGGTAAACATTATAATATTTCATTTTTTGAGGGTGGAATCTTCTGAGGGGACTAGATAGTCCTCAGAGGTCTAAAGGAAGGGCCAAAAGGTGAAAGCTGGGCGTCATGAATTGCCTCAGGGAGAAGCAACAACACCCAGTCAGTGGACTGTATTGAGCGCTTACTGTGTGCAGAGCACTGTCCTAAGAATTTGGGAGAGTACACTACAACAGAGTTGGTAGACACAGTCTCTGCCCACAAGTTTCCAGTCTAGAGGGGGAGATGAATATTAATATGAATAAATAAATAAGAACAGCATTTACTGAGAAGGCAGACCTAATTGTTCCTCAGATGAACAGAGCAATGCTTCAGCCCGGTTCAATACATGTTAGTAAGTTCCCAGAAGCTGTTGAAATTAAGGACTAAATTATTCAAAGGTGAACTGAAATAGAAGACTACCTGTAATAGCATCCTTTTGCTGTTCTAGTTAAGTTACCTTTATTAACTCTATGGTAAAACTATTGCATTTAAAATAATAGAAATTCACCATAGCTCATTAATGTCTTGAGTAATTACAGATTTTCAAGCTTGTATAATTTTCATTCATCAATTCTTTCTGGCTACAGTATAATCATTAGATCAGTTTCCTGAGGGCAGGTAATTTTTTATGGTATTTAAGTGCTTACTATGTGCTAAGCACTGTTGTAAGTGCTGGGGTAGATAAAAGGTCATCATGTAGGAAAAAGACCCTGTCCCACATCAGGCTTACCGTCTAAGTAAGCAGGAGTAGGATTTAGTCCCCATTATAAGATGAGGAAACTGAGACACAGAGAAGTTAAGTGACTTAACCAACATCACACAGCAGACAAGAGACAGAGCTAGGATTAGAACCCAGGTCCTCTGTGTCTTTTTTGTTTTACTCTTCCAAACACTTGGCTTAGTACAGGGGCCTGCACTCAGTAACTGATCAATAAATATCATAGATTGAGCTTGATTCTATCTTCAGCACGGAGTGGGAGAAGCAGTCCTAAGGCCAAACAATCTAGCAGTATATTGTGATTATCTACGGTGTACAGAGCACTCTTCTAAGCACTATGGTGAGTACAATAAATGACAACATCATCCCTGCCGAGAAAGAGCTCACAGTCCAGTCACGGAGGCCGAAAGGATTTAGATTTAGGTGAATGGAGAGAAAAGAATGAATGTGCGCGACACCATTTTGCATCTTCTGCCAGGGCAGGCTGAAGGCAGGGGAATAAGTAGATGCTAATAAAGATTCTGCTGGATTTGAGGCCACATGCTCCCTAAAACTGCACCACCTCCTCAACCCAATTTAAGAGCCACATTGTGAGAAAACAAAGAGGGCTTTGGCAAAAGCAGCTGTTGCCCAAATAATGAGTTTTTCTGCTTGAACCAGACCCAGGCCTACTAGAATCAGAGAATGAGGAAGGAGTGTGGGGGAGGTTGGATTATAACACATTCGGGCTTTGACAATTTGTGCCACTATGTTTCCCTGACCCCATTATCATCATCATCATCAATCGTATTTATTGAGCGCTTACTATGTGCAGAGCACTGTACTAAGCGCTTGGGAAGTACAAATTGGCAACACATAGAGACAGTCCCTACCCAACAGTGGGCTCACAGTCTAAAAGGGGGAGACAGAGAACAAAACCAAACATACTAACAAAATAAAATAAATAGAATAGATATGTACAAATAAAATAAATAAATAAATAGAGAAATATGTACAAACATATATACATATATACAGGTGCTGTGGGGAAGGGAAGGAGGTAAGATGGAGGGGATGGAGAGGGGGATGAGGGGGAGAGGAAGGAAGGGGAGCTTATTGAGCGCTTACTGTGTGCAGAGCACTGGACTAAGCGCTTGGGAAGTACAACTATCTATGGTAAATATGGTAAATAAAAAAATATGGTAAATAAAAAAATCCATTATCTGTGGTAAAGCAACTGTCACCCCTGGTGTTCCTGCTTTTTGAGAGATTTGAGGGACCAAGTCATCAGCGCTTATCCAACTCAAGGATAATAATAATAGTAACTATTATAATAATTATGGTATTTGTCAAGTGCTTACTATATTCCAGGCACTATTCTAAGCCCTGGGGTGGATACAAGCAAATCCAACTGAACACAGTCTCTTGTCCCACGTGGGGCTCACAGTCTCAATTCCCATTTTACAGATGAGGTAACTGAGGCAGAGAGAAGTGAAGTGACTTGCCAGAGGTCACACAGCAGACAAGTGGTGTGTCTCCATCCCCCCATCTTACCTCCTTCCCTTCCCCACAGCATCTGTATATATGTATATATGTTTGTACATATTTATTACTCTACCTGTACATATCTATTCTATTTATTTTATTTTGTTAGTATGTTTGGTTTTGTTCTCTGTCTCCCCCTTTTAGACTGTAAGCCCACTGTTGGGTAGGGACTGTCTTTATATGTTGCCAACTTGTACTTCCCAAGCACTTAGTACAGTGCTCTGCACACAGTAAGCACTCAATAAATACGATTGATTGATTGATTGATTGGTGGAGCCGGGATTGGAACCCATGACCCTCTGACTTCTAGGCCTGTGTTCTATCCACTTTGCCATGCTGCTTCTCAATGCAAAAATGATATTCATTCATTCATTCAATCGTATTTATTGAGCACTTACTGTGTGCAGAGCACTGTACTAAGCGCTTGGGATATCCGCTTGGCTTGAGTTTAGCTTGCTTACTAATGTGGTTTTGTGTTGGGTTTTTTTGATATTTGTTAAGTGCTATATACAAGCTAATCAAGCTGGACACAGTCCATGTCCCACATGGGACACAGTCATCATTCCCATTTTACAGATGAGGTAACTGAGGTACAGAGAAGTTAAGTGACTTGCCCAAGATCACACAGCAGACAAGTGGCAGAGCCAGGATTGAACCCAGGTGCTTCTGACTCTCAGGCCTATTGGTTCTTTAGGGTGTCCATGCTGGAGCATATATCAATCTTTCTCCCATCCTATGAATACTTAGACTGTGAGCCCCATGTGGGACAGGGACTGTATCTATTGTGTCTACCCCAGTGCTTAGAACAGTGTTTGACATTTAATAAGTGCTTAACAAATACCATAAAAAATGATCTCCCCCTCTAATAATAATAATAATGATAATTAAGGCATCTGTTAAGCACTTACTATGTGCAAAGCACTGTTTTAAGCGCTGGGGTGGATACAAGGTGATCAGGTTGTTCCACGTGGGGCTCACAGTCTTAATCCCCATTTTACAGATGAGGTAACAGGCACAGAGAAGTTAAGTGACTTGCCCAAAGTCACACAGCTGACAAGTGGTGGACTGGGCTTAGAACCCATGACCTCTAGACTGTAAGCTTGTTGTGGGCAGGGAATGTGTCTGTCTATTGTTATATTGTCCTCTCCAAAGCCATTAGTAAAGTGCTCTGCACACAGTAAGCACTTAATAAATATGATCGACTAACTAGACTGGCATAAGAGGGCTATATATTAGGGTGTACTTCACTGCCAGGTGTACCCCCACTTAGATATTCAAAATAGAAAGTTCTTAACCAGTCTGGGATTGAGACCCAAATTATCCTGCCCAGACTGAGACCCTTCCTTCCTCTCCCCCTCGTCCCCCCTCCATCCTCCCCATCTTACCTCCTTCCCTGAGCCCCTTCCTTCCTCTCCCCCTCGTCCCCCTCTCCATCCTCCCCATCTTACCTCCTTCCCTTCCCCACAGCACCTGTATATATGTATATATGTTTGTACATATTTATTACTCTATTTATTTATTTATTTATTTATTTTACTTGTACATATCTATTCTATTTATTTTATTTTGTTAGTATGTTTGGTTTTGTTCTCTGTCTCCCCCTTTTAGACTGTGAGCCCACTTGGGTAGGGACTGTCTCTATATGTTGCCAATTTGTACTTCCCAAGCGCTTTAGTACAGTGCTCTGCGCACAGTAAGCGCTCAATAAATACGATTGATGATGATGATGATCCTGCCACCCCAGAGCACTTTTTGCTCCAGAAAAGTCTGAGACATATCACTCATCACGTTGAGGTTCTCACCCATCCGCTGAGTGCGATCATTCAAGATTTTGGACTCAAAATCTGCACCTACCCAAGTTGAAAAGCCTTTTCTGTTCATCTCATTAGTCACAGGCCAAGAGAGAGGCCCCTCAGTTTAGCTAATGGTTGCAGCCTGTTAAGTAATTAATGAGAAATGCTAATTGACTCTCTTTCTCACCCACACAGGAATCTGCAGCTTACAATGCCGTCAGTGCCCTTCAGTCAGCTTACGGGGTGAGGTATAGGTTCGGCCCTGCCTCCAGCACGCTGTGTAAGTGTCATCATCATCATCAATCGTATTTATTGAGCGCTTACTATGTGCAGAGCACTGTACTAAGCGCTTGGGAAGTACAAATTGGCAACATATAGAGACAGTCCCTACCCAACAGTGGGCTCACAGTCTAAAAAGTGTCGTTTGCCATTTGTTCTGGGACGGTCTCTTTAACCCATTTCCCATAGATGAAACAGGAAGTGTCTGCCAGCCGCTGCACTCTGACCCTACTAAACTGGCTTCAGAGGGCAGAGGGAATTTATATGGGATTAATTTGACGTGCTCCGAGGGAAATCTCTAAATCAATCTGAGCATAGTCTGGACAGAACCGATACTAAGTTTGCTGTAGGTGCTGTGATGCATTTAAGGAAGCATAAACATATTCCGAAGTTTGAAAGCATCAAAATGGCACTGTAAGGCATTCTGGCAACTAGAAATCTTCCACCAGGCTTCAAGAAAGCAGTGTGGACTAGTGGCTTGGGAGTCAGAAAGACCTGGGTTATAATCCTGGCTCTGCTACTTGTCTGCTGTGTGACCTTGAGCAAGTCACTTAAATTCTCTGTGCCTCAGTTACCTCATCTGTAAAATGAAAATTAAGACTGTGAGACCCATGTGGGACCTGATTACCTTATATCTACCCTAGCGCTTAGAACAGTGCCTGACACATAGTAAGCACGTAACAAATACCATTTTTAAAAAAAGCAAGTAATGAGGTAGGTGAAGTATATATATATACTTCCTGTATATATGTATATATGTTTGTACGTATTTATTACTCTATTTATTTTACTTGTACATATCTATTCTATTTATTTTATTTTGTTAGTATGTTTGGTTTTGTTCTCTGTCTCCCCCTTTTAGACTGTGAGCCCACTGTTGGGTAGGGACTGTCTCTATATGTTGCCAATTTGTACTTCCCAAGCGCTTAGTACAGTGCTCTGCACATAGTAAGCGCCCAATAAATATGATTGATGATGATGAAGTAATAATGAACTTTCAGCACCAAACATATATTTTCTTTTTCACTCCAAACTTACGCAGTGTTACTTGTTGCACAGCATGTATTCAGGCACGTAGCACACTTTCAACTATTATTTCTTTCTTAAAACATGGCTGAAGTAATGCTTCCCTCCCTAGTTTATAAGTATTGAAAATTGCTCTCTCTAACATTTAGTACAGTGCTCTACACAAAGTAAGCATTCGATAAATACCATTGATTGATTGAAAGCTATTGCTTTTCAATAGAGCATTTTGTCAGTTATTTGCCTTATTCATTCTTTCATTCAATCGTATTTATTGAGCGCTTACTGTGTGAAGAGCGCTTACTATGTGAAGAGCACTGTACTAAGTGCTTGGGAAGTACAAGTCGGCAACATAGAGAGACGGTCCCTACCCAACGACATGCTTACAGTCTAGAAGGGGGAGACAGACAACGAAACAAAACATGTAGACAGGTGTCAAAATCGTCAGAACAAATAATATGGCATTGCTGCTTCTTGTCCTAGAGTAGGTAATCCTAAAAGAAATATTTAATAAATAGAGTAATTGACATTGCCAGTCATATACACTTGTCCAACATTGTCAACAACCAGTAATTCAATGTCTGGCAAAAACATTTGAATGCAGTTTTATAACTCTCTATTTCTACTAGAGAAAACCAGAGAAGCAGACACATGATTTAAGGATTGGTTTTCTGATCAATGGTAGCTGCATAATCTTAAATTATAATAAAAATACACTGGACTAAAAAGCTTTTTCCTTTACATCACAATTCACCTTTCATTGCCTTATATTAAGGTGAAATCACAGTTAGATTTAAGAGGATGGTCCGTTGCTATAGAAACGAAAGCATCACATTGTGATTCAGAGTTGTGATGACACTCCAGGCTCTCAACTGCTGGCCTTAGGTCTCTCTGATTCAATCCCTCTTCTCCTATTTGATTATCTCCATCACTGGCATCATCTTTCTCCTGCCTGTTGGGAGAAAGTTCAAGAAAATAATGGCTTAGTCAAATGATGTGAATGGGAGCCTTAAGAAAGATTAGTCTATTGGAATTAATCAATCAGTAGTATTTACTGAATGCCTACTGTAAGCACGGCGCTGTATAAAGCGCTTGGAGGAGTTCAGTAGAAGAAGATATGCTTCCTTTCCCACATGGTGCTCACAATATAACAGAACCTACAATTTTTGAAATGTACAATTACATAGATCAGGTCAAAAATATAGAAATAGTTTTGCATTAGGCAAAGACCTTATGAAAATATTTTCACTTTAATCAAACAGGAAATATTGCTTCAATTGCAGGGGGAGGCGGGAAGTTACGTTCTAAGGGCCCCCAGCTGATTTGAGGAATGACAGTTAAGTGGCTCATTGCATGGTCCCTTCCAAAGAAAAGCAAGATCCCTGACCATCTGCTTCTCTTCCAGATGTTAGCTCCGGCAGTTCGATGGATTGGGCATACAAAACCGGAATTCCCTATGCGTTTGCCTTTGAGCTCCGTGACACTGGGCACTTTGGTTTCTTGCTGCCGGAATCTCTAATCAAACCAACGTGCACTGAGACAATGCTGGCTGTTAAAAATATCACACTGCATCTGCTCAAGAAGTGTCACTGAGAGGATGCCATTGGGCCTGGACGTCAGCATATCAGGTGGCAAAATCTTGCCTGGCCAAAATCCCTGCCGAGCTGACTGTGAGCTAGGATTTCCCTTTGATTTTTTTCCCATCTACTATTAGGAAGGGGCAAAGCTGATATTGCTTAGGGTGAATTTGGATGAATTTGCTTAGGGTCAATTTGGATGAAGCTGACTTCATAGAGGGCTCCCTCTGGGCCCTCAGCTTTTCAGGACTCAGGGGAGCAAATCGAAAATTGGGATGGGTAAATTTCTAGAGAAAGTATTATTGTCTTGATCTACCCAAGGCCAGGGTAATGACAGAGAAACTTTTTTATATACCTCTATATAGTCCAAAGACAATCCTGATTTCCCTTCAGTAAATCTTATATTTCTCTTTGGGAATCTACATTATCTACCACGTGTGTTTGGTTTTTTTTAGTGACTGCTGGAATTTTTATTTTAATGTACATTCATTCTTGCTGGAATTCAACATTTTAGTGTATAATATGTTTAAAGTGTGATGGAAGGAAAGGAAAAAACAATACCATAAAGCAGCCATAAATTGGCCATAATGCAAAGGGACTGTCCAAGAATGCCGTCACAGTCAGTGTTATATTTGTTTTAGAAAACTTGTATCAGTTCATTAGCATTGTATATGGAATTAATGGTATTTCAAGTTTACTGTTGCCATATGTTTCCTGCAGACAGTGATCTGAAGCCAGAGCAGATTAATTTCTAGTAAAATGCTAATGACCTAGTCGTGTTTCTGCCACAGAAGCGAAATGCAGAGCACTTCGACCAGCTTTAGAAGTGGAAGTCACTTTAGTGGAAGTGCTAATTCCCCACTATGTACTACTTCATTTGTTTGCAAGCCATCTTCCCCCAACAACTTATTTGCCACAGAAAGGAGGAATGACACAACACTTTTTTAGTTAACATAGGGGTTTTCAAGAACACAGTTATCACAGTGGAGCTGGAATGCCTGTTTTAATAATGATATTTGTTAAGCTATTACTATGTGTCAAACACTTCTAGGCGCAGGGGTAGATACAAAGTAAAGTAATCATGTTGGACACAGCCCTTTACCCACATGATGCTCACAGTCTCAATCCCCGTTTTATAGATGAAGTAACTGAGGCACAGAGAAGCAAAGTGACTTGCCCAAGTTCACACAGCAGGTAAGTGGCAGAGCCGGGATTAGAACCCATGTCCTTCTGACTCCCAGGCTTCTTTTAACTACCAAAAGGGCCAAGCACATTATCTAGAGTGACAGGTATATTCAACTTCGAGAACTAGCGTCCTGCTGACTGATACCCAGGACTTTAAATGATCAGTGGGATTTCAATCCCAGCCAAAGACCAAGCGTTTGGAGCAGGGAGTGCCGTTATTCAAACTCAAGTTGTGCTACTTGCCTAGAGGAGAGACAGGGAAGATCTCCAGACACGTGGAAAAGGCAGAAGACTCGAGTAGGATAATGATCACTAAATACTGGTACGTAAAGATGCTGCCTTTGCTGGCAGTAGTCCCTAATAGGCACTGACTAATTAATAGTATTAAGTGCTTACTGCATGCAGAGCACTGTACTAAACACTAGGAATCATTAGCAATATTAAATCTTCCTTGACTGGGCGTCATTTTAAAGTCTTGCTGCTGTAAAACAGGCTATGTTCTGTTGATAGATTTTCCCAGGAAAGTGTAAGCTCACTGTAGGCAGGGAACGTGTCTGCTACCTCTGTATTGTACTCTCCCAAACATTTAGTCCAGTGCTTTGCGTACAGTAAGAGCTCAGTAAATACCATCACGACTCAGTGGAAAGAGCACGGGCTTTGGAGTCGGAGGTCATAGGTTCAAATCCCGGCTCCGCCAACGTCAGCCGTGTGACTTTGGGCACATCACTTAACTTCTCTGTGCCTCGGTTACCTCGTCTATAAATTGGGGATTAAAACTGTGAGCCTCCCATGGGACAACCTGATTACATTGTAACCTCCCCAGCGCTTAGAACAGTGCTTTGCACATAGTAAGTGCTTAACAAATACCATTATTCTTATTATAACTAAAGATGGGTGCTTAGAACAGTATCTGGCACATAGCATTTAACAAATGCCATTATTATTATAGAACATGCCCTTGGCTTGGGAGTGCCTTAGGTCAATGTCTTATAGTACAAGAGAGTTGTATGGAAGGCAGCTGGGTCAAAAACCATGGAATGCAAAGTAATACTCATGTTTTCTTATAAGGGCTTTTGAAAATTTATTTCACTGTAACATTTTCACTGGGTTTGAACCTACGCCATTAGACCCCTAAAAGTCTCTGGCACTTTCCCAGTTAAAGAAATAACTATGGTCTCGATGCTCAGCTTCCCGAGCACCCTTACTCAAACCAGCCACTCTTAAGAAGCAATGTGGCCTAGTGGAGAGAGCCGGGCCTGGGAATCAGATGCCCTTTGATCCAATCCTGACCCTACCCCTTGCTTAACCCTTGGGCAAGCCACTTAACTTCCCTGTGCCTCCATTTCCTCATTTGTAAAATAGGGATTCAGTACTCTCTCTCCCTCCTACTTTAGACTACAAGCCTGGGTGAGACAAGGACTGTATCTGACCTGATTAACTTGTATCTTCCCCAGAGTTTAGACCAGTGCATGACACGGAGCAAACGCTTAACAAATCGCATCATTATTACTCTTCATTAACCCTGCAAATCGTGGGCGGCAACAGTGGATAAACTGAATCCACATATTGTCCTAAAACCTCTTTTCTCACTAAACCTTTTCTCAGATCTACTAACCCAATGACAAACAGATCTGCTTTCCTCCTTTTTTCCCAGTCCACTCTCTTATGAAGTGGATATGTGCAATGAGAATGCCAAACAGAGGCAACCAGAGGAAGAAGAAGGGCCTGTATAATCCACAAACAGGATATTCGGTACCTGACTCATTAAGATATGGGTAACAAATCTCTCACCTCTCCTAAGCCTCCATGAGCTTCAGGGAGGCTTCCGTGAACAAGTGTACGTGTAGGTATTCAAGTCAATTTTCTCTTGATAAGAAAACACTTCTTATCTAAGGCACACTCCTGGATGCGAAACACATTTATTTCAAGGACGAATGGTTAAGCCCGCCAGTTCTCAGCCACCCTATTTTGGTGTGAATTTGGGAGCTCACATTCTGTAACGTTTTCGTTTTCTTAAGTCTTCGGGCAACTTTCACTCTCTGCTTTTTTCACCTTGGTGTCAAGATGCTCCGATAAGACTTATTTAGACATTGGAGTTGCTTCGGTTAAATTCCTACATGTAATGAAACAGGACATTAAAAGTAAATGAAAATCCTTACAGTCTCTATTTTGAGTTGCATTTTTCCCACAGTGGAAATAGTATAGCTCAAATCTTGATATATTTTCCTGAATATATAAAATTAGATACCTTTAGTGCTGGAACTATTTGCAGTATTCTTTGCTTCACTCCCTTTACTTGTGGACCCGCTATAGTAGATCACAGCTAAGTGATTAAACTTTGTTTCTGTGCTCCGTTAATTAAATTTCCAGAAGTCTAAGTTTCTGGGTATGTGGGACCCAAGAGTGCAATGAAGAGTGTATTTTGAAGATTATGGAGAGTGGTTATTACTAGCAGCAGTAATTTCATGAGACCGAAAATGTAATGAACCTTTCTCCGGGTACACTAAACCCCAAATATACACTGCATACGACTCATTTCACTGAGGAACTTGATGAACAGCTACTGAATGTACTTCAGGAACGGGCATGAAATCACATCTCCAGAGGCCTTGCCTATTTTAATCTCCAATTTCCCCTCTTTTTATCCCCCACATGGCACTTGAGGCCTTTTTTATGGCATTTGTTAAGTGCTTACTGTGTGCCAGGCACTTTTCTAAGCACTGGGGTAGATACAAAGTAATCAGGTTGGATACCGTCCATGTCCCACATGGGGCTCACAGTCTTAATCCCATTTTACAGATGAGGAAACTGAGACCCAGAGAAGTTAAGTGACTTCCTTCTGGCTCCCTGCTCCCTGCCACGCTGCTCCTCTTGCCCTTCCTTGCCATCTAAGCATTTAAGACCCTCAACCCCCATAGCTCTTATGTACATGTCTTATATACTCAATTACTTCCTATCCATAACTGCTTTAAGTGTCTGTCGTGGCTCGATTGTAAAATCCCTGCGGGCAGGAATCGCATATACTAATTTCATTGTGCTCTTTCATTCAGTTGTATTTACTGAGCACTCACTGTGTGCAAAGAACTGTATTAAGCACTTATTACAGTACACTCACACAGTAGATGCTTAATAAATGCTACTGATGGATCGACTGGACGATTGACTCGTATGAGAATAAAATGCGAAAACAAGTCTACCTCAGTGCTTAGTAGAGTGCTTGACATATAGGAAGTGCTTTACAGATATCATAAAAAAAGTTCCTCTCTGACTTCTATTAGATATCACTGAATTGAAGATTCATAGACGAAAGCTGAAATTCTGACTGTCGATCCAAGAGCATCTAAAAGTAATCCAGTCAAATAACTGAATATTTTCATCTTTTTGTAAGAGATTCCAGATAATAATAATGATGGTATTTGCTAACTATGTGCCAAGCACAAAGCCTTTGTAATGTGTCCTGTAATGTGTGCACACCTGGTTCTTAGACTTTGAGCCAGATGCGAGTCAGGGACTGTATTTGACCTGATTATGCTGTATCTACCCCAGTGCTTAGTACAGTACTTGGCATGTAGTAAGCTCTTACCACATGCCACAAACATTGTTATCAGTATTAGTATTAATAGTATTAGATTGTAAGGTCATAGTGGGCAGGGAATGCATCTACCAACTCTTACACTCTCCCAAGCTCTTAGTAAAGTGCTCTGCAGACAGTTAGCACTCAATAAATGCCATGATTGATTATTATTATTATCATTCTCCAAAAATGCAGGGATTACATTCTTGCAAAACAATATATTAGGGAAATCCCATGCTGTAGTACAGCGCTGACCCTTCTCCTGAATTCTGCCACTTCCTCACTAGTCCCTCCCCAATTTTTCTCTTCCTTTTAGAAGTAGTAATTGTATTCATTGAGCACCCGCTGGGTGCAATGCACTATACTAAACGTTTAGGAAATATAAAAAAAGCAAGTGATACATTCTCAGCCTACAAGGAGTTTACTCTCTAACACTCTTTCCTAATCAGGCCTTCCCCAGTAAATCTCTTTTTGAAATGGCATCATGAAATTAGGAGAAAGAGAGCTTGAGCAAACATATGGCTTGTTAAGTGTCACAAATTAGCTGTTTTGCTATCAAGGCTTTCCAAGGTCAATTTAAAAAAATCCTTTCTTGCTGCAGATCTTGCAGATCTAGATTTGACTAACCTTTAGTCACGAATCCAAATACGGCTGATGTTGCCCTCAACAAATCCCTTTGTGTCCTAATAAACAAAAGCAAGCAAAAGCAAGGCCAAGGTAGCCATTCAGGATTTCAAAAGTGAGCTGAGAGATTGTGCTCCTAGATGAGACTGGATGAAATCATTTCAAGCAAGAAGTAGGAGAGCTTAAAGGAAATTGAATCAGAATAAGAAGAGATCAGCGCACATCTGACCAACTAATTGCTGCAAATTAGAAACCAAATGTGCAACACTTGATATAACAGCCCAGTGGCATCTAGAACATTTGCAAATTTGCACCATGGATTTGACTATAGGAGTTTAACTGATTTTCTACATTGTTTTTGTTCAGGTTTCATGAAAAGAAGTATTTCTACTTTAAGGACTGTCAGAACCAAGCTCCCTGCTACACTGAGTGAAGAGCCCTTAGGGTTCCATGATTGTGAGTAGTGTATAGGCTGAGCTATTTTCCAACACCTTAACTAGAATGAAGTCATCAAAGGCATACTGCCAAGAAGTAAAACCCTCGGGAAGCTATTAATAATAAAGCGTTTCCAGCTCTTGGAGGAAAGTTAATTCCGCTATGGAAGAGAAGCCCAGAATTCATGTTCATTGTGATTAAGCCTGTGGAAATGTAGATGGGGGAAAGCCACAGTGGTAAAAGCATGGTAGATAGAAAACGTAAACGTGGCAGAGTGGCTAGGACATTGAGATGCCCATTGAGTTTCCTTCGATCCTATTCCCTAACCAAGTTCCATATATTTTTAGATCGGATTGATGTAGTGATCACAACTGGAAACCTTAAATGCCAAATGGGGAGATGAAACCACTTGAATTATTTGGGTTAGAAGTGTCAGTGACTGAAAAGTGGGGACCCGGGGCAGCCATCCATTTTTGCTGCACCCTGAAAATGATCCCACCCTGCCCCATTGTCTGGGGTCGCTGACCAATTCCAACAAGGTGGTTTGGATTCTGATGGAGGAAGAATGGTACCTAAGTGTTTATTTCTGCTTTCCTAGAATGGAGAAAGAGTTCCCAGCAAACCTTTCAAATTCAGGAATGATACAAACTAGATTTTCTCTCTCTCTCTGGATCCAACTTTCTCTATACAAGAGTTTCTGTTGATTTAAATAAATGAAGGTTGGTCATGACCTGGCATTTGTCTATTTATAAAGGGAAGAATTTTCTTTGAGAAATTAATTCTGCATTGGAGGCTTGAGTTCAGATAAATGTTCTTTTTCAGGCTCACAAATATAAACTTGCTGAACATTCATCTTACCTTAGTAATTACTTGGAGCTTTTTCCTTTTTATTTATTATCTTTACTAAGATGCCTTCATGTAGTAGACACCTTGAATCATAATCAGCCTGTCAAACATTGATCTTGCTCTAGTCTGCATATTTTTCTCAGAATTGCTTGTCACTGAAAGTAATACTAAAAACACAGATGGGAAGAGTACCAATCCACTGGCCAAAATCCTTATTGTGAACTAGCAGGATGCGATATTGGTGGGTCAGATTTCCAGATGAATCACTTATGTACATATCTATAAATTATATATCATAAATTATGCATTCATATTAATGTCTGTCTCTCCTTCCAGACTATAAAGCTCATTGTGGCCAGGGGACACATTGTATTGTAATCTCCAAACACCTAGTACAGTGCTCTGCACGTGCAGTAAGCACACAGTATATACCACTGATATGATGATGATAATTCCAAACTTTCTGGTACTTTCCAAAAGTCTTTCTGGAGGGTTTGGGGTTTGTAGTTTTTCCCAGGACTTTGTTTCTGAGTATGTGTGCTCTGCTTACAGTTTCAAATTCCCAAGGGTTGGGGGAGCTAAATCTGTGAGTTTAAAGAATCCAATATTCATTTAAATACTAAATATTAATATCATCTCAATGCATATGGAGCGGTTCATTCATTCATTCATTCAATCATTTATTGAGCGCTTGCTGTGTGCAAAGCACTGTATTGACACTTGGGAGAGTACATTATAACAACAGACACATTCTTGCCCACAACGAGATCTCAGTCTAGAGGGGGAGATGAACATTAATATAAATAAATAATTGAATAGATAGATAAATAATAGATAAATATTCAATATGACTCCCCCAGGAGAAAGGGACCAAAAAATATAGTTATCAACAAATGAATACTGTGCGTCGCTATTTAGGGATTCTCCCTCTCTCCTCTCTCACCAAAAGCATCCCTCCTCAAGCACCTCTATAGCTTCTTGACTTTCTGTTTTTACTTCAAAATTTAGTCTCATTTTCAAAAGTATTTGCAACTCCACCACCAGTGCCTCATTCTGCCCAGTCTCTTCATATCTCACCCTTGTCCGTGCTAATCATTTCTGTTCCTGAGGTCACCATAGTATTTTAAAGTCTATACTAACGCCCTGGGCTCTAATACTTAAGAAAAGCTGTATTTTTCATTGTGTTTTTACTCTCTATTATTAATCTTCTCTTCATCTCTCCTTCTCAGAATTATGCTTTCCTTCAGGCATTCTCATTCTTGGCCAAATGAGCTGCTTTCTGTTTAGCAAGCATAACTTCTTTTCTTGCAGATTTTTACTTTATGATCCTTTTCCTAGTTCCCTTATGCTCTTGTCATTGATTGTTTCATTTGCTTTCATGCATCCACCGTGGTATGTATCATTTCTGCCTGAAATAGATTGTAAATCCTGCTGCCACGGCTATGTGTCTATTTTATTTACGGCTTTATGCCCTAGAAGTAATTATTGATTTGAATATTTACAGAAATGCTGCAGGTATAAAGAAACCCTAGCTGTTTTACCCCATTATATCAATCTTTACTTAGTTACTCTTTACAATGGGTATGATTTTGTGTTTGGAACCCCTACTTGGAAATCCAAGTAAAGTTTTAGTTCAGTTAAATTGCACATTCATTTTATGATTAAAAATGCCTACAGCAATGGATGTGGTGCTACCATATGTGGAACAGCACATATGTACTGTATTAAACACTTGCTAAGATGGTTTTTTAAATGTGGAAGTACCATTTTCATTTGGATTTGTTGGTGCCACAAGAATCCCAGGATAGCCCAGTTTGTGGTTTTTTGGTTACCAAGCCACTCTGGAAAAGGGGACATGAGAGCAGCAAGCCCAACAAGGTATAAAATTGAAAGTTTCAACACAGAGCACTGGGAAAGAATAAACAGGTGGGAATTAGCCATGGTCCCTGTCTCTCGGGAGGTCCACCATCTGAAAAAGGGTCAAGCCCTAATACAGGACTCTGACACAGTAAGCACTCAATAAATCCTAATAAATACTATGCTGATGTATTTCAAACACCGCTGGGTAGATTGGTACCACCTTATGAGGAATGAAATTTCCAACAGTGGGATCTGTTGGTTGCCATAATTCATTTGGGAATCCTCATGACCATAAATACTCTGAATGAGAGGGAAAGAATCAGGGTGAGGGGAAAGAGAGGAATTGGAGGAGATTTTAAAGGACAAACTGATCGGGACCTTCTGAAGGAAGAGAGGAAGAAAACAGAGAATTAAATATATTATCATCAAAGGAATTTATTGAGTGCTTACTGTGTACAGAGCACTGTACTTTGCACATAGTAAGTGCTTAATAAATGCCATTATTATTATTATTACTGAGCTCTTGGGAGAGTACAATACAACAGAATTGGTAGACACATTTGTTGCCCATGGTGAGTTTATAGTCTAGAGAGGGGATTCATTCAATCTTATTTATGGAGTGCTTACTGTGTGCAGAGCACTGTACTGTGTACATAAGTGCTGTGGGGCTCAGGAGAAGCAGATTACAAAGTGGATTAAAGATCGCAGGAACAAAAATCAACTGAGGGCCCCGAAAATGTATTCAGGTACTAAAAGATGTCTCTGGCAGAAGAAAACTTGAGAAATTGTGTAGACAATGCCTTCAGATGCCTGTGGAATAGTTTTGACTTGTCATGTGACCTGGTTTCTCAGAAAGTGCATTACATATCAAAGAGATCCCTCCTGTCACAGTGCAGACACTGGTTTTGCCGTCATGCTTACTATTTACAGGGGGAATTTCAAGAAGATTCTTTAGTGAAACTCTATTTTTTTTCCTCTGATCACAAAAGAAGTCAAGATGGGTAACACATGATGATTACATTTTTATTCCTCTTCTCATGATAGGTGTCAGCATCTCCCGTCTCAGCTTCTGTCTACCCCCGTTCTCTAGAACTGTTCTCAAACGATACTCAGTGCAAAAATGCGTGTTTCTGTTTTCTGTCACGGGATTAGGGTAACTTCCATGACTGATCCTGGAATCTCCTGTCAAGAGTGATGTAGAGGATCTCTTGTCTTCAGACTTCCAGAGGAAAAATGGTGTGAAGGAATTGACCTACATGATTGTAAGATTGTAAAGTCGTTGTGGGCAGAGAACGTAACTATCAACTCTGTTGTATTGTACTCTCCCCAGCACTTAGAACATTGCTCTACACACAGGCACTGTACTAAGCGCTGGGGTGGATACAAGCAGATCGGGTTGGACACAGTCCCTGTCCCATATGGGGCTCACGGTCTCAATCTCCATTTTACAGATGAGGTAACTGAGGCCCAGAGAAGTGAAGTGACTTGCCCAAGGTCACACAGCAGACAAGTGGCGGAGCCGGGATTAGAACCCATTACCTTCTGATTCCCAGGCCTGTGCTCTATCCATGCTGCTTCTCTACCAATCAATAAAATTTACTGTGCAACTACTTTGTACAGAGCACTAAACTATGGTGTATTCATTCATTCATTCAATCTTATTTATTGAGCACTTACTGTGTGCAGAGCACTGAACAAAGCGCTTGGAAATTACAGTTCGGCAACAGATAGAGACAGTCTCTACCCAACAATGGGCTTACAGTATATAAGCGCTTAGAACAGTGCTTTGCACATACTAAGTGCTTAACAAATACCATCATTATTATTATTATTATTATAGAAGGGGGGGAAGCAGCATGGCTTAGTGGAAAGCATGGCTTAGTGAAAAGAGCCCGGGCTTGGGAGTCAGAGGTTGTGGGTTCTAATCCCGGCTCTGCCACTTATTAGCTGTGTGACTTTGGGCAAGTCACTTAACCTCTCTGTGCCTCAATTACCTCATCTGTAAAATGGGGATTAAGACTGTGAGCCCCACGTGGGACAACCTGATTACTTTATATTTACCCCAGCGCTCAGAACAGTGCTTGGCACATAGTAAGCACTTAATAAATACCATCATCATCAGAGTATAATTGTGAGCCTTCGGTGGACAAGGACCATTGTCTAATTCCTAGTTGTGTGTCCTCCCCTGGGAGTCAGAAGGTCATGGGTTCTAATCCCGGCTCTGCCACATGTCTGCTGTGTGACTTCGGGCAAGTCACTTCTCTGGGTCTCAGTTACCACATCTGTAAAATGGGGATTGAAATTGGAAGTCCTAGGTGGGACAGGGATTGTGTCCAACCTAACTTGAATCTATCCCAGTACTTAGCTTGGCACATAGTAAGAGTCCCCTCTCATGTTCACACCTGGAGAGTTTCTAGTACTCTACCAGTCTTAACTATGGGAGGGAGAGTCAAGAAAAGGCATATCCATTCCATTCCTAGCTTTGGCAGTGGCTAGAGAGTGGAAGGCAATCTGCTACAAGTCAAAACTCACCCGTGCTGGGCAGCAGCGGCCCAGTAGAGAGTCATCATCATCATCATCAATCGTATTTATTGAGCGCTTACTATGGGCAGAGCACTGTACTAAGTGCTTGGGAAGTACAAATTGGCAACATATAGAGACAGTCCCTACCCAACAGTGGGCTCACAGTCTAAAAGGGGGAGACAGAACAAAACCAAACATACTAACAAAATAAAATAAATAGATATGTACAAGTAAAATAAATAAATAAGTAGAGTAATAAATATGTACAAACATATATACATGTATACAGGTGCTGTGGGGAAGGGAAGGAGGTAAGATGGGGATGGAGAGGGGGATGAGGGGGAGAGGAAGGAAGGGGCTCAGTCTGGGAAGGCCTCCTGGAGGAGGTGAGCTCTCAGCAGGGCCTTGAAGGGAGGAAGAGAGCTAGCTTGGCGGATGGGCAGAGGGAGGGCATTCCAGGCCCGGGGGATGACGTGGGCCGGGGGTCGATGGCGGGACAGGCGAGAGCGAGGTACAGTGAGGAGATTAGTGGTGGAGGAGCGGAGGGTGCGGGCTGGGCAGTAGAAGGAGAGAAGGGAGGTGAGGTAGGAGGGGGCGAGGTGATGGACAGCCTTGAAGCCCAGGGTGAGGAGTTTCTGCCTGATGCGCAGATTGATCGGTAGCCACTGGAGATTTTTGAGGAGGGGAGTAATATTCCCAGAGCGTTTCTGGACAAAGATGATCCGGGCAACAGCATGAAGTATGGATTGAAGTGGAGAGAGACACGAGGACGGGAGATCAGAGAGAAGGCTGATGCAGTAGTCCAGACGGGATAGGATAAGAGCTTGAATGAGCAGGGTAGCGGTATGGATGGAGAGGAAAGGGCGGATCTTGGCAATGTCGAGGGCGGGACTCAAGTTTACTGTGCGGAAAGAGGTAATGGTAAACCACTTCCAGATTTTTACCAAGAAAACTCTCTGGATACACTACCAGAACGATTGCAGGTGGAGGTGGGGCGTTCTGGGAGAGATGTGTCCATGGAGTCGCTATGGGTCAGAGACGAGTCGACAGCGTAAGACAAGCAGTACGGTGCTCTGCACACAGTAAGCGCTTAATAAATACTATTACTATTTCAAACCAAGAAAGAATTAAACTCAGATGAATATAAGAACATCTCATCAGCTATTTGAGAACTGAACATCTCAAATCTTTCGTATTTATTGAGTGCTTACTGCGTGTAGAGCAATGCACTGTTTGGAATAGTACAATCTAACAGTAAACAGATACTTTCCCTACCCACAACGAGCTTATAGTCTAGTGGGAATTCAAGGAGGAGTAGAAGATTTTGTTGTATGTTGTAGAAAATCTATCAGCAGGCAAGATGCGCACAGATTGCCATGAAAGATAAAAAGAACAAGTGATGAAATTGGGTATAACTTTCCATTCTTTATTTATATATCATATTAAATATAAAATTGAAATACGGCTTGAGACTGTCACCGTATTACAAACATGCTGAAAGTGTCATTCTGGTTGGATTGGAATGACTTTTCATTACGCTTAAATATCTTTTTGTCAGCTATGCTTCGTTTTTGTCTCTGCCTATTTTTTTGACCTTATTATTTAGTCTGCTCTACAGGTATTTTATCCATTCCTCCGTTTCCTCACAAACCTGGATGTTCCCTGTAATTTGCTTTTTAAAATGAAATCGGCCACCTGATTGTTAAATCTCACTGATTGTTACATAACATTTGAATCGGTGGAATCAGTTTTGTTACTTTCATTTTTTAATGGATGCCAGAACCTTCTGTAGACAAAAGCATCCCCTGGCTAATTGTTTTCACTTTAATTAGAATATTTCCCTAAGTAAAAGTAGTAATGGTATTTAATAAGCTCTTATTCTGTGCAGACCAATGTACTAAGTGCTGGGAAATCTGGGAGCCCAAAGAGACCATCACTGAGAAATGGAGGGAAAACCTTAACTTCTGTATCACAGGTGTTCCCCATTATGAAATAATTGTATGGAATTAAAATGAGGATTATGTGATAGTTACATTTAGAATTGTGGTATATATTAACGGCTTACTATGTCCTAAGTGCTGTTTTTCTGTCATGGGGGAACTGGTGATGAAGGAAGAGAGAAACACATAGTACAATACTGAGCGTTTAATAATGTTAGAACCCCTAGAGTCAGAAAAAGTCATTCCAGGGAATAAGGTTTTTTAAAGCAGCAACTGTACATCTGCCAACCCTAAACAGTATTCACAGCCTCCCAGTTAGTAATATTTACGGAGTACTTATTGAGTGTGATGCACTGTAATAAGTGCTTGGCAAAGTACAACCAAAGCACAAGATTCCCTGACCACAGAGAGCTTACACTCTGAGGGAGACAAATAAAAATCATTATAAAGAGTGTAATCAGAATAAATAAAATTTTATTTTTAATCAAATACATATATACACAAGTGCAGAGGGTGGGTATGAATAAATTAATGGGACAGACATTAAGAATTCATGTCCCATTTTCCAAGTACCTCAGCCAAGCCCAGACTTGAAAATTAGTAGGTTAAGCCCTTTTCTGAAAATTAGGGTTGAAAAATAATAACCTTTGTTTTTCTAGTCATGTTGGCCTGTTGACGCATTAAGGTGTCATTTCTGAGAGTGAGCTAAGATGGCCCCCAAACATATTTTGCTTCACTTAGTTGTCCAAACCCGGTTTCCAGCCAGTGACAAAGGGTTCCTGGAATCAATTAGTGTAATTTCCATCCAGAGCCTTTCCACATATGCTGAAGCTTTTTGATGTCTTAAAGTCAGAAGCTACAGTGCCGGTTTGAATTAACCCAGTTATCTCGTTTTCGTTCTGCCTGAATGTGGCAACCTCATACAGGTTGAACCTGTTTCGTTTCTGCCTTTCCACGGGTTTTATAAGGCAGGGGTGAATCTGGGTGGGAAGGATAGGTGTTGGTCTCCAACTCATTGGCTGAAGAATTTAATTGTTGGGCGTTTCAAACGGCTTTCCTTGTCAGTGAAAGAGCTGTTTCTTCAAGACCCACTTCCTCTTTTTTGTTAAGCAACTCGCCCTGCTAATTAGAATAATTACAAGAGTCTGTAGCTGTCAGCAGTCGTGCCACCACTTCAAACTAGGCCAAACTCAACAAATACAAAGGAAAGTGGGCAAGGGGCATCGATTGAGAGGGCAAAGAAGGCAGGCGACAGATATTTCTCCATGAATCTCTCCTTAGCTGGACTTGACACGGAGGCAGGCTTCACTCTCTTAGGCAAAAGTGTGATTCTATACTGATGTTTGCAACACTCACGAAACCTGAATAGACAAAAGTTGTTCAACCTCCTAATTTCACATGGTACAGTGACTTCTTTTCCATGCTGGGACATTGCTACTTATACATGCCTGGCCACATATGTGCCTGCTAATGGAATTTCTCTTTCTCTTTGTCAGAATTATTCTAGACTGAGCCAGAAGTGCTGCTGATGGTGGCAAAGCACTTTTGTTTCTGAAATAGGAGAAGGATCATCAGGTGGTCATTTAGGAATTTGGATAGAGTTGAGAGGTTGAGACTAAGGACTGTCCGACCGCAAATCGATACCCAAGACCCCTCTCTCTGAAGAGGGGAGTCTTTTCCAAAAGCAAGTGAATCCAGCACATCCCAATTCAGGTATCCCTTGGACATAGGACAAGGTTGGATCCTGAAAGCTACACCTTCGATAGAAAAGTTTAAACCAGATCATCTCAGAGGAGCAATTATACAATGATAATATGATAGTTACAGCATTTATTTGGGACTTGCAATTTATCTTGTCCCCATTTTAGAGATAAGGAAACTGAGGCCCAGAGAGATTAAGTGACTAGCCCAAGATCCCACAGAGGGTCAGGAGCAGAGCTAGCTCTAGAACTCGGGTCTCCTAACTTCCAGTCCCATGTTTTTTTCCATTTAGGCCATGTGTACGCTGGGGATTCGATGTTAGATTTGTTTCTGAATCAAGACTATGTGCCCTTTTCAGCTGACATGATGTAAAACTATAAAGGCGTAATTTACAATTCCCCTTAAATTGAAATGGCTTATTCAGGCTTCCAAGGTGCCCCAACAGGCAATGGTATTTATTAAATGAATTCTGAGTGCGCAGCAGAGTACTAATCATTTGGAAGAACAGAAGCTGACACTGTAGGTCTCACTGTGAGTTGACAAGAGTTTGGACCAAGGTGGTAGCAATTTGAGGGTAGAGGGAGTGGAAGATCTGGGAATGTTGGGGAGGATTGCTCCTGCCTCTTTGGCAATCAGCATTGGCCAATTCCTTCATGCGTTTTCTTCACTGGTAAAAAGGGGCAGGAATTTTATTTATGGTATTAGTTAAGTGCTTACTATGTGTCCAACACTGTTCTAAGCGCTGGGGTAGGTACAAGTTAATTAGGTCAGACATAGACTCTTTTCTGCAAGGGGCTCACAGTCTAAGTAAAAGGAACAACAGGTGGGGGAACTGTATTCCATCTGTTTTGAGGCAAGGGGCAGGGGGAAGGGAGGAGGAAAGGAGACAGAAAGGTAGGCAGACAATGTTTAGATGTAGCAGTTGTGAGGCTATAACTTGGGGAATAGAAAAATTAATCAGGGAAAGCATCCTGAAAGAGGTGTTATCTCAGAAGGGTTTGAAGATAGAGAGAGCTGTATGTAGTTTGGATGATTGGAATTTAGATGGAGTTTCTGGTAGGAGGAGCAGGGTGGCAGACAGGAGAATTGAGAGCAAGGCTTTGTAGAAGGTGCGCTTCAGAAGAACTGAGAGTGCAATTTGGGATACAGGGGAGTAGAGGGTGAATGAGTTAAAAGGAAAAGGATGATGGAAAGCCTCTAAGGCACTGGTCAGGGAGACACGTGGTGCTGAGAGGTTGGGTAACAAGTGGAAGCGTTGGAGGAGCAGAGAGTCATGTGAGTTCTTTATTTCATCATCATCAATCGTATTTATTGAGCGCTTACTATGTGCAGAGCACTGTACTAAGCGCTTGGGAAGTACAAATTGGCAACATATAGAGACAGTCCCTACCCAACAGTGGGCTCACAGTCTAAAAGGGGGAGACAGAGAACAAAACCAAACATACTAACAAAATAAAATAAATAGGATAGATATGTACAAGTAAAATAAATAAATAAATAAATAGAGTAATAAATATGTACAAACATATGTACATATATACAGGTGCTGTAGGGAAGGGAAGGAGGTAAGATGGGGGAATGGAGAGGGGGACAAGGGGGAGAGGAAGGAAGGGGCTCAGTCTGGGAAGGCCTCCTTTATTTCCCACTGGGGCCCTCCTAGTCCCGCCTCCCTCTTCCCAGTTGTCCCCAAACAAAGTGGCCCCTTTCGCCTCAGGTAGGCATTGTCTTTAACTCCTATTTTGGACAGTTTTAACTCCTGTTAGGACAGTTATTTTTAAGATTGGTTTCAACTTGCCTCTTCTACATGTTTGGACCAACACTTCCGTGGTGGAGCCAACAGTTGGCAAACAGGAAAGGGTTCTGTGTAATCCCAGGCAGTGCCCAGGCAAGGATTTCATAAAAGCTGTCGTTGTCTTGGAAACAGGGGGACTGTGTTATGCGGCACCTGTCTTGGCAGCCACATGGTACAATCATTCTTCCTGGGTCAAAGGTTAAATGTAAAATGCACTTGCATTTACAGAAGAAACTTCCTTTGATTTGTGCTAGGGATAATGTGTGATTTCCCCACGTTCTTCTCCAAATCCTACAGTAACCTACTCCTTTACGCATGTGGGGATGGGATCAAGCGCTTGGGAGAGGTACAATACAAAGGAGTTGGTGGATACATTCCCTGCCCATAAGGAGCTTACCCATGCAACATTTGCATGGGGAGAGAACTGCAACAAAGCTTTCCTTAAATAGGGATCTGCAAGAATGCAGTAACCATATTACAGGAGAAATCACTCCTTTTTTTCCCCCAAATGGATGTTTATTTTATCCCATGCACACTTAGCCAATAGCTAAAAGATTCCCACATGTTTTGGGACATACTTTCCCTAGATAGAAACCAGACAAAAGTGATATAAATTGGCGGCATGGGGGTAGGGGCAGAGGGGTTTCCACAGATTGATGTACAGATCCTTGAAAAAAGAAAACTGAATTTACTGTTTCTTTTTCTGGAAGATGAATATAAGCAAGCAGTTGTAAAGAAAAAAAGGTGATGCTCTTTATTTAGAAATTAAGAAATAAGGAATAATAGTCTTATTTAGAACTCAAAACCCTACAAGTAACATGATAGAAAATATTAACATAAAACGTATTTAAAATTCCACTAAAATGCATTGAAACACAGCCTGCTAATGTTTAAATTGCTGTCATTTTGAGGCATTTATAATGTATATTAAATAGTTCAGCACTTAGAATTCCTTGTCTAATATTCACATAGCAGCGATTGTACAAAGGAAACAATAAGGCCAATTTTCCCAATGTGTACAGCTACTCCTTGAACTCCTTCTCATCGGTTGGCCATTTTTGCCCTGAATAATAGTAAGAGTAAGAATAATGGTAACAGTCCCATTAGGTTTCAGAGAAGTAATTTACTAAATAGAACTCTGGAGGGCTGAAGTAATGCTCTGCCTAATTTGCTTACCTTCTGGGACCGACTGGATCATTGACTTTGTCTACACAGGCCAAATGGAGAGTTTAACTAATATCCAATAAATCCTCTCAGGTGCCGATTCCACAAAGATCCAAAGCAATGTTCTCTTATAAAACATCCGATCTCCCCATTCAACTTGTTTCTAAACTATCGAACGACCGCCAGCCACATTTTCGATCCAACAAAAAGGGATTGGGTAGCCAGTTCTGTTCAATATATAATATTTGCAGGGGAGTGGAAATCCAGCTGAGATTTGAGAAGCAGCGTGGCTCGGTGGAAAGAGCCTGGGCTTTGGAGCCAGAGGTCATGGGTTCAAATCGCAGCTCCCCCACTTGTCAGCTGTGTGACTTTGGGCAAGTCACTTAACTTCTCTGCGCTTCAGTTCCCCCATCTGTAAAATGGGGATGAAGACTGTGAGCCCCCCATTGGACAACCTGATCACCTTGTAACCTCCCCAGCGCTTAGAACAGCGCTTTGCACATAGTAAGCGCTTAATAAATGCTATCATTATTATTATTATTATTTTCAAGGGCCTGAATGGCCCAGGAATCCCCCTGATTGACAGTTGTTGCCCAAGAGTGCTAAACTCCTCCCCTCCCTCTCGTGTCAAGCTGCTAGGGCCCTAGGGTCTGTCATGCAACTCTTTTGGGTGGGATTTGACCGTGGGGTCAGAGCTGAGATTGGTGACGTCTCAAATGATACCTGTCCAGTCGTCTCCACGCTAAGATTGGGGTTCTCAGGGTGGGCCCTGGAGCAGAATTAGTGGTACGTGGATCACCCTGACAGAGAAGACCTCAGTGGAGATCTGGAGCTGTGAAGGTTAGAAGATAATGCAGAGGCAAAGATGACACAAAGATTGTGGGTTTCTGAGATGGGAAGGATGGTGATATTGCCAACAAGTTGGGAAAATTAGAAGGAAGTGTGGGTTTAGGAGGGCAGATGCAGAGTTGAATTTTAGATATGTTCAGTTTAAGAGGCCAGTGGGACGTCCATGAAGAGATGTCCTGGAGACAAGACTGTAAACTTTAGACTGAAAGCCTGTTGAGGTCAGGGAATGTCTTTTATATTAGAGAAGCAGCATGGCTTAGTGGATAGAGCATGGGCCTGGGAATCAGAAGGACCTAGAAACTAATCCCGGCTCCGCCACTTGCGTGCTGGGTGACCTTGGGGAAGTCACTTCACATCTCTGGACCTCAGTTACCTCAGTTGTAAAAAAAAAAAAAAAGGGACGAAGAGTGTGAGCCCAATGTGGGACAGAGACTGTCCAACCTGATTAACTTGTGTCTACCTCAGTGCTTAGAATAGTGCTTGGCACATAGTAAGTGCTTGACAAGTACCATAATAATTATTATTATTATTAAATTGTAGTCTCCAAGTGCTTAGTACAGTTAACACAGTAAGCGCTCAGTGAATAAGACTGACTGACAAGAGGAAATACAAGGTTTTATGGCAGAACAGAGGTTGGGACTGGTGAGGTAGATTTGAGAGCTGTTCATGAAGAAGTGGTAGCAGAAGCCATTCAAGTAGATAACCTCACCAAAAGAGAAGGTGAAGATGGAGAAGAGTTTTGTGAGACACCCATGGCAAGGGGATAAGAGGCAGAAAAAAATTCGGCAATTGAGAATGAGAAAGTTGTCAGAGAAGAAGGAGAAATAGGAGCAAACCATGTCAGTAAAATATGGTGAGTAATTGTTTTCAGGAGAAGTGCTCAACTGAGAATCAAGGAGGATAGGAGTAAAGCAGCACCCATTGGATTTGGCTATAGGAGATTTACCTACATTATATAGGTGATGTAGCTGACCTTAGAGAGTTCAGTCTCAGTTGATTGAAGGGAAAACCTGATTATCGTGAATCAAGAAGACAGTTGGTGAACAGGTGTAAAAATAGCAAACAGTGACAATTCATATGAGAACTAACTAGGTATCACACTTAGCAAAAAGGCTCATCTCCTGTTATCTGGATGAGGTTTAGGACCAAGCAGAAAATTTCTGAAAAATGTTTCCAGTACCTAGATCTCTCTTTATGCTCCCAAGCCTCTCCCGGGCTTTGATGCTGCAAGGTTGAAATATTCCAGACACGCTTGCGGCATGACAGACCGGACGGATCTGCTTTGTTTCCCATTTTTTAAAGTCCCTTTGAAGGTCTTCTGTGCAATTCAATATCTCTCCCTAAATAATCATTTCCATCTACTGCCAGTGGGAATAGAATATCATGTAGGTGCTTTCCTCCCTTCCAATCTGAATTATGGAGCCAAACCACTCTTGGGGATTTTTTTAAGGGTCTGCCTCCCTAATTTCCAGAGTGATTCTAAAATATTTCTGGGTGAAGGTTTTAGGTACAAACGTATTTTTCAGACTGTTACCTGAAAACTTCGTTAGATAAAAGTTCTTCCTGCCTGGGCCACTGAAGCTTCATCAAAGTGTTGGTATATTTTTCCCATTATTCTTTAGGCTATATCCTTTTGAGAAAAATAATTAATTATGCAGTAGGTTATTTTCGTTTGAGTTGTCCCCAGTCAAACCAAAAAAGAGTTTGTAACTCCAATGAGCATTGGAGGGATGCTGACTTGGATGTGGAAATAAGATGCTTTTCAATTTAATTCAATTCGATGCACACCTTGTTAAACATTTTGATTCATAAATTTTTTTCCATTCCTCGAAGGATTCTTATTAAAAGATCAAAATTGTGGCTGTAAGGAACTTCACGAATCATTGACAAAATTCTTCTCTTTCTTCCTAAATACTGAAGGGAATATCACCATCACAAATGTACACTGAATGCCTACTTTGTACAGAACACTATATTAAGTGGTCAGGGAGCACACAGAAAAAAGCAAAATATGCTTCTTTGCCCTAAGGAGATCTTATGATCTAATGGAGAAAACACGAAGACATAAAGTGATGAAAATAAATGTTAAAAGTGTGTCCAGGTATAAATCTTTAACAAATGTAGATAAATAAAAAAAGATACATTTATTCATTCAATCATATTTATTGAGCACTTACTGTGTGCAGAGCATGGTACTAAGCGCTTGGGAGAGTTCAATACAACAATAAAAAGATACATTCCCTGCCCACAATGAGCCTACAGTCTGGGATGGGGGGGCAGGGGAGACAGACATTAATATAAACAGATTACAGATATGTACAAAAGTGTTGTGGGGCTAGGAGGGGGGAAGAATAAAGGGAGCATTAAGACTGCAGGGGTGGCTGACAATGGCATGCCCAGGAAGGGAATAGGGAGATTAATCAGGGAGATTAAACTGAGATTAATAGGGAGATTAAACTGCCACTTGGACCAAGGCAGTTTATTAGAAGCTCACCATGTCCAAAACTGAACTTCTCATTTTTCTTCTCAAATCTTCTCCTTCTCCTAACTTTCTCTTCATTTTTTATCAATACCGCTTTTCCCCCTGGAGGAGATGTGCCTTCAATAAGGCTTCGAAGGTGGGGAGAGTGATGTCTGTCAGAGATGAAGAGGGAGGGCATTCCAGGCCAGAGGTAGGATAATTAGGTTGGCCACAACTCCTGTCCCATATAGGGCTCATAGTCTTAATCCTCATTGAGAACACAGAGAAGTTAAGCGACTTGCCCAAGGTCACACAGCGGACAAGTGATAGAGCTGGAATTGGAACCCGGGTCCTCTGTCTCTAGGCCCATACTCTTTCCACTGAGCCATATATTTATATTTACACTTTTTTGCTTCCTCCAACCTGTACTTTATTTTACTATCCATCTCCTGACTAGATTGTAAGCTCCTTTTGGACTGGGTGCATTCATTCAATCGTATTTATTGAACGCTTACTACATGTCTACTCACTCTACTGTAGCCTCCTAAGCAAGTAATACACTGTTCTGCTCACATGAGAAACAGTGTGGACTTGTGGAAACAGCACGGTCAGAGGATCTGGGTTCTAATCCCAGCACTATCAATTGCTTGTTGTGTGCCTCAGTTCTCTTGTTCTCTCTCACTTATTCATTCATTCATTCAATCAATCATATTTATTGAGCGCTTACTGTGTGCAGAGCACTGTACTAAGCGCTTGGGAAGTACAAGTTGGCAACATATAGAGACGGTCCCTACCCAACAGCGGGCTCACAGTCTAGACGGGGGAGATAGACAACAAAACAAAACATATTAACCAAATTAAAGAAATAGAGTAGTAAATATGTACAAGTAAAATAGAGTAATAAATATGTGCAAGTAAAATAAATAGAGTAATAAATATGTGCAAACATATATACAGGTGCTGTGGGGAGGGGAAGGAGGTAAGGAGGGGGGGATGGGGGGGGAGGAGGGGGAGAGGAAGGAGGAGGCTCAGTCTGGGAAGGCCTCCTGGAGGAGGTGAGCTCTCAGTAGGGCTCTCCTACTTATACCATGAGCCTTATGTGGGACAGGGATTGTGTCCAACCTAATTAACTTGTATCTACCCCAGTGCTCAGAACAGTGTTTGACACATAGTAAGCACTTAATAGCATAACAATGAAAAAAAAAATGATGTCTACTGATCTCTGTTATAGTGTACTATCCCAAAACGCTCACTACTGTGCACACCGTTAAGTGTTCGGTAAATGTGATTGATTAGTTCTTCAATAAATACTACTGATAGAATGATTGAAAATAAGTCCCTGAAAGAAAGGAAGGTCATGGCTCGGGGAACTGAGAGAGGGTCTTGGCCCATAGGCCAAGTATATATGTATATATATGTATATATGTTTGTACATATTTATTACTCTATTTATTTATTTATTTTACTTGTACATATCTATCCTATTTATTTTATTTTCTTAGTATGTTTGGTTTTGTTCTCTGTCTCCCCCTTTTAGACTGTGAGCCCACTGTTGGGTAGGGACTATCTCTATATGTTGCCAATTTGTACTTCCCAAGCGCTTAGTACAGTGCTCTGCACACAGTAAGCGCTCAATAAATACAATTGATGATGATGATAGGCTTCAGAGAACCATACATCAGTCCACAATGGGGCCGAGGGGGAGGCTTTTTGTGCATTTCTAAAGAAGCAGCGTGGCCTAACGGGTAGAGCCCGGGCCTGGAGGTCAGGAGGACCTGGGTTCTAATCCCCATTCATCATTCAGTCGTATTTATTCATCATCATCATCATCAATCGTATTTATTGAGCGCTTACTGTGTGCAGAGCACTGTACTAAGCACTTGGGAAGTAGAAATTGGCAACATATAGAGACAGTCCCTACCCAACAGGGGCTCACAGTCTAAAAGGGGGAGACAGAGAACAAAACCAAACATACTAACAAAATAAATAGAATAGATATGTACAAGTAAAATAAATAAATAAATAGAGTAATAAATAAAGAGTAAAAAATAAATAAATAGAGTAATAGTAATTTATTGAGCGCTTACTGTGTGCAAAGTACTGTACTAAGCACTTACCCCCACCCCACTACTTGTCTCCCTTCAAGGCCCTACTGAGAGTTTACCTCCTCCAGGAGGCCTTCCCAGACTGAGCCCCCTCCTTCCTCTCCCCCTCGTCCCCCTCTCCATCCCCCCGTCTTACCTCCTTCCCTTCCCCACAGCACCTGTATATATGTATATATGTTTGTACATATTTATTACTCTATTTATTTTACTTGTACATATCTATTCTATTTATTTTATTTTGTTAATATGTTTGGTTTCGTTCTCTGTCTCCCCCTTCTAGACTGTGAGCCCACTGTTGGGTAGGGACCGTCTCTATATGTTGCCAACTTGGACTTCCCAAGCGCTTAGTCCAGTGCTCTGCACACCGTAAGTGCTCAATAAATACGACTGATTGATTGATTGTCTGCTGTGTGACCTTGGGCAAATCGCTTCACTTCTCTGGGCCTCAGTTCCCTCCTTTGTAAAATGGGGATAAAGACTGCCAGCCTCAAGTGGAACAGGGGCTGCACCCAACCTCCATGGCAAGAGCACGGGCTTGGGAGTCAGAGGTCATGGGTTCTAATCCCGACTCCGCCATGTCTGCTGCGTGACCTTGGGCAAGTCACTTAACTTCTCTGAGCCTCGGTTACCTCATCTGTAAAATGGGGATGAAGACTGTGAGCCCCACGTGGGACAACCCGATCACCTTGTATCCCCTCAGCGCTCAGAACAGTGCTTTGCACATAGTAAGCACTTAACAAATGCCATCATCATTATTATTAACATTCATCAGCCCCAGCTGTTAGTCCAGTGGCTGGCACATGGTAAAACTTCACTAAAGACAGAAAAAAACGAATTTCTGTGTCACGTTTCCTTTTTCCTCCCTGCCTCCGCAGGGGTGGGGGACAGTTGGTGTCCGGGAGAGGTTGGCCACCGGCAGGGCTTCGGAGGGGGGGGACAACTCTGACAAAGTGGGTTCGGGCCTTGGGGTCTGAGGGGAAAGGTGACACGGTGAAGACAAGACAGAGAAGCAGCATGGCTCAGTGGAAAGAGCACAGGTTTTAGAGTCAGAGGTCATGGGTTCAAGTTCCGATGCCACCAACTGTCAGCTGGGTGACTTTGGGCAAGTCACGTCACTCCTCCGGGCCTCAGTTACCTCATCTGGAAAATGGGGATTAAGACTGTGAGCCCCCCGTGGGACAACCTGGTCACCTTGTAATCTCCCCAGCGCTTGCTTACAACAGTGCTTTGCACACAGTAAATGCTTAGCAGCATGGCTCAGTGGAAAGAGCCCGGGCTTTGGAGTCAGAGGTCATGGGTTCAAGTTCCGACGCCGCCAACTGTCAGCTGGGTGACTTTGGGCAAGTCACTTCCCTTCTCTGGGCCTCAGTTACCTCATCTGGAAAATGGGGATGAAAACTGTGAGCCCCCCGTGGGACAACCTGGTCACCTTGTAACCTCAGCGCTTAGAACAGTGCTTTGCACCTAGTAAGCACTTAATAAATGACAACATTATTATTATTATTATTATTAGCAACGTGGCTCAGTGGAAAGAGCACGGTTTTTGGAGTCAGAGGTCATGGGTTCAAGTTCCGACTCCGCCAACTGTCAGCTGGGTGACTTTGGGCAAGTCACTTCCCTCCTCTGGGCCTCAGTTACCTCATCTGGAAAATGGGGATGAAAACTGTGAGCCCCCCGTGGGACAACCTGGTCACCTTGTAACCTCAGCGCTTAGAACAGTGCTTTGCACCTAGTAAGCACTTAATAAATGCCAACATTATTATTATTATTATTATTATTAGCAACGTGGCTCAGTGGAAAGAGCACGGGCTTTGGAGTCAGAGGTCATGGGTTCAAGTCCCGGCTCCACCAACTGTCAGCGGGGTGACTTGGGGCAAGTCACTTCCCTTCTCTGGGCCGCAGTTACCTCATCTGGAAAATGGGGATGAAGACTGTGAGCCCCCCGTGGGACAACCTGGTCACCTTGTAATCTCCCCAGCGCTTAGAACAGTGCTTTGCACATAGTAAACAGTTAACAGCGTGGCTCGGTGGAGAGAGCATGGGCTTTGGAGTCAGAGGTCATGGGTTCAAGTCCCGGCTCCACCAACTGTTGGCGGGGTGACTTTGGGCAAGTCACTTCCCTTCTCTGGGCCACAGTTACCTCATCTGGAAAATGGGGATGAAAACTGTGAGCCCACCGTGGGACAACCCGGTCGCCTTGTAATCTCCCCAGTGCTTAGAACAGTGCTTCGCACATAGTAAGCGCTTAATAAACGCCAACATTATTATTATTATTAGCAAAGTGGCTCAGTGGCAAGAGCACAGGCTTTGGAGTCAGAGATCATGGGTTCAAGTCCCGGCTCCGCCAACTGTCAGCGGGGTGACTTTGGGCAAGTCACTTCCCTCCTCTGGGCCTCAGTTACCTCATCTGGAAAATGGGGATGAAAACTGTGAGCCCCCCGTGGGACAACCTGGTCACCTTGTAACCTCAGCGCTTAGAACAGTGCTTTGCACCTAGTAAGCACTTAATAAATGCCAACATTATTATTATTATTATTAGCAACGTGGCTCAGTGGTAAGAGCACGGGCTTTGGAGTCAGAGGTCATGGGTTCAAGTCCCGGCTCCGCCAACTGTCAGCGGGGTGACTTTGGGCAAGTCACTTCCCTTCTCTGGGCCGCAGTTACCTCATCTGGAAAATGGGGATGAAGACTGTGAGCCCCCCGTGGGACAACCCGGTCGCCTTGTAATCTCCCCAGCGCTTAGAACAGTGCTTTGCACATAGTAAGCGCTTAATAAACGCCAACATTATTATTATTATTAGCAAAGTGGCTCAGTGGAAAGAGCCCGGGCTTTGGAGTCAGAGGTCATGGGTTCAAGTCCCAGCTCCGCCAACTGTCAGCGGGGTGACTTTGGGCAAGTCACTTCCCTTCTCTGGGCCGCAGTTACCTCAGCTGGAAAATGGGGATGAAAACTGTGAGCCCCCCGTGGGACAACCCGGTCGCCTTGTAATCTCCCCAGCGCTTAGAACAGTGCTTTGCACATAGTAAGCGCTTAATAAACGCCAACATTATTATTATTATTAGCAAAGTGGCTCAGTGGAAAGAGCCCGGGCTTTGGAGTCAGAGGTCATGGGTTCAAGTCCCAGCTCCGCCAACTGTCGGTGGGGTGACTTTGGGTAAGTCACTTCCCTTCTCTGGGCCGCAGTTACCTCATCTGGAAAATGGGGATGAAAACTGTGAGCCCCCCGTGGGACAACCCGGTCGCCTTGTAATCTCCCCAGTGCTTAGAACAGTGCTTTTGCACATCGTAAGCGCTTAATAAATGCCAACATTATTATTATTATTAGCAATGTGGCTCAGTGGAAAGAGCCCGGACTTTGGAGTCAGAGGTCATGGGTTCAAGTCCCGGCTCCACCAACTGTTGGCGGGGTGACTTTGGGTAAGTCACTTCCCTTCTCTGGGCCTCAGTTACCTCATCTGGAAAATGGGGATGAAAATTGTGAGCCCCCTGTGGGGCAACCCGGTCGCCTTGTAATCTCCCCAGCGCTTAGAACAGTGCTTTGCACATAGTAAGCGCTTAATAAATGCGAACATTATTATTATTATTAGCAACGTGGCTCAGTGGAAAGAGCACGGGCTTTGGAGTCAGAGGTCATGGGTTCAAGTCCCGGCTCCGCCAACTGTCGGCGGGGTGACTTCGGGCAAGTCACTTCCCTTCTCTGGGCCGCAGTTACCTCATCTGGAAAATGAGGATGAAAACTGTGAGCCCCCCGTGGGACAACCCGGTCGCCTTGTAATCTCCCCAGTGCTTAGAACAGTGCTTTGCACATAGTAAGCGCTTAATAAGCGCCAACATTATTATTATTATTATTATTATTAGCAACGTGGCTCAGTGGAAAGAGCCCGGGCTTTGCAGTCAGAGGTCATGGGTTCAAGTCTCAACTCCGCCAACTGTCAGCTGGGTGACTTTGGGGAGGTCACTTCCCTTCTCTGGGCCGCAGCTACCTCATCTGGAAAATGGGGGTGAAGACTGTGAGCCCCCCCGTGGGACAACCCGGTCACCTTGTAATCTCCCCAGCCCTTACAACAGTGCTTTGCACATAGTAAACGCTTAGCAGCGTGGCTCAGTGGAAAGAGCCCGGGCTTTGGAGTCAGAGGTCATGGGTTCAAGTCCCGACTCCGCCAATTTTCAGCGGGGTGACTCTGGGCAAGGCACATCCCTTCTCTGGGCCGCGGTTACCTCATCTTACCTCCTTCCCTTCCCCACAGCACCTGTATATATGTTTGTACATATTTATTACTCTATTTATTGATTTATTTTCCTTGTACATATCTATTCTATTTATTTAATTTTGTTAGTATGTTTGGTTTTGTTCTCCGTCTCCCGCTTTTAGACTGTGAGAGCCCACTGTGGGGTAGGGACTGTCTCTATATGTTGCCAATTTGTCCTTCCCAAGCGCTTAGTCCAGTGCTCTGCACACAGTAAGCGCTCAATAGATCCGATCGACGATGACGATGACTGTCTCTATCCGTTGCCAGCTTGTACTTCCCAAGCGCAGTGCTCTGCGCACAGTAAGCGCTCAATAAATACGATTGACGATCCCCCTTTTGTCATCATCATCTTCAATCGTATTTATTGAGCACTTACTCTGTGCAGAGCACTGTACTAAGCGCTTGGGAAGTACAAATTGGTAACATATAGAGACAGTCCCTACCCAACAGTGGGCTCACTGTCTAAAAGGGGGAGACAGAGAACAAAACCAAACATACTAACAAAATAGAATGAATAGAATAGATATGGACAAATAAAAGAAATAGAGTAATAAATATGTACAAACATATATACATATATACAGGTGCTGTGGGGAAGGGAAGACTGTGAGCCCACTGTTGGGTAGGGACTGTCTCTATACGTTGCCAGCTTGTGCTTCCCAAGCGCTTAGTCCAGTGCTCTGCACACAGTAAGCGCTCAATAAATACGACCGACGATGACCGTCTCTATACGTTGCCAGCTTGTACTTCCCAAGCGCAGTGCTCCGCACACAGTAAGCGCTCAATAAATACGATTGTCTCTATGTGATGCCAATTTGTACTTCCCAAGCGCTTAGTACAGTGCTCTGCACATAGTAAGCGCTCAATACGATTGATTGATTGATTGATTGATTGATGAGGAGGCCTGTGAGGCCCCCCGTGGGACAACCCATCTTGTAATCTCCTCAGGGCTTGGGACGGCGCTTTAGACGTAGTAATGGTGGAACAAATACCATTATTGTTATTTTATTATTATGAAGGGGGTTATGTGATTGACAAGGGGAGGGCCCCGGCTGAGGCGGCACCGCCATGCTCCCTCCTCCTCCTCCTCCTCCCTCTTGCAGCCGTGGCGTGACGCGTCGTTTCCTCCAACATGGCGGTGGCTTCGCGGAGGCCGCAGAGGAGGGCGGGCGGGCCTTGAGCTCCTTCTTCCTCTCCTTCCTCATCTCCTTCCTCCTCTCCCCCGCCCGTCCATGCATGAGGGCCAAAAAGACCAAGAACATGTTCCTGACCCGGGCCCTGGAGAAGATTCTGGCCGACAAGGAGGTGAAGAAGGCGCATCACTCCCAGCTGCGCAAAGCCTGTGAGGTGGCCTTAGGTGAGCGGGGGACCATTCTGCTTTTAGACCGTGAGCCCCATGTTGGGTAGGGACTGACTCTAGATGTTGCCAGTTTGTCCTTCCCAAGCGCTTAGTACAGTGCTCTGCACACAGTAAGCGCTCAATAAATAGGATTGATTCGGCTTCCTCCGCTTGACACCAGCTGGAGTGAAACGGAGATGGCGGTTGTGGAAGGGGGGGGGAAGAAGCCGGGCCTGAAGAGAAATCGGGTGCCTGCCTTTGTGTGCCTGTTTGCGGGCTGGTTGGAGCGACAAACAGCGCCCTTCCCCACAGCATCATCATCATCAATCGTATTTATTGAGCGCTTACTATGTGCAGAGCACTGTACTAGGCGCTTGGGATGTACAACTTGGCAACATCTAGAGACAGTCCCTACCCAACAGTGGACTCACAGTCTTCCCTTCCCCACAGCACCTGTATATATGTTTGTACATATTTATTACTCTATTTTATTTGTACCTATCTATTCTATTCATTTCATTTTGTTAGTATGTTTGGTTTTGTTCTCCGTCTCCCCCTTTTAGACAGTGAGCCCGCTGTTGGGTAGGGACTGTCTCTATATGTTACCAATTTGGACTTCCCAAGCGCTTAGTACAGTGCTCTGCACAGAGTAAGCGCTCAATAAATACGATTGATGATGATGATGATAAAAGGGGGAGACAGAGAACAAAACCAAACATACTAACAAAATAAAATAAATAGAATAGATATGTACAAGTAAAATAAATAAATAAGTAGAGTAATAAATATGTACAAACATATATACATATATACAGGTGCTGTGGGGAAGGGAAGGAGGTAAGATGGGGATGGAGAGGGGGACGAGGGGGAGAGGAAGGAAGGGGCTCAGTCTGGGAAGGCCTCCTGGAGGAGGGGAGCTCTCAGCAGGGCCTTGAAGGGAGGAAGAGAGCTAGCTTGGCGGATGGGCAGAGGGAGGGCACCTGTATATATGTATATATGTTTGTACATATTTATTACTCTATTTATTTATTTATTTATTTTATTTGTACATATCTATTCTATTTATTTTATTTTGTTAGTATGTTTGGTTTTGTTCTCTGTCTCCCCCTTTTAGACTGTGAGCCCGCTGTTGGGTAGGGACTGTCTCTATATGTTACCAATTTGGACTTCCCAAGCGCTTAGTACAGTGCTGTGCACATAGTAAGCGCTCAATAAATACGATTGATGATGATGATGATGATGATAAAAGGGGGAGACAGAGAACAAAACCAAACAGACTAACAAAATAAAATAAATAGAATAGATATGTACAAATAAAATAGAGTAATAAATATGTACAAACATCTATACATCTATACAGGTGCTGTGGGGAAGGGAAGGAGGTGGGGGGGGATGGAGAGGGGGACGAGGGGGAGAGGAAGGAAGGGGCTCAGTCTGGGAAGGCCTCCTGGAGGAGGGGAGCTCTCAGCAGGGCCTTGAAGGGAGGAAGAGAGCTAGCTTGGCGGATGGGCAAAGGGAGGGCACCTGTATATATGTTTGTACATATTTATTACTCTATTTATTTATCTTGTACATATCTATTCTATTTATTTTATTTCGTTAGTGTGTTTGGTTTTGTTCTCTGTCTCCCCCTTTTAGACTGTGAGCCCGCTGTTGGGTAGGGACTGTCTCTAGATGTTGCCAGTTTGTACTTCCCAAGCGCTTAGTCCAGTGCTCTGCACAGAGTAAGCGCTCAATAAATACGGTTGATGATGCTGAGGGCAGAGGGGCAGCCCTTTGGGAGGAGGCCGGAGACGAGCCATTTCCCTGATTAGCTTGGGAAATGGAGGGGGAGCCGGTCCCGTCGGGAAGGGCCTGAGGGAAAGAGCGTCGCCCCCGTGGCACCAAGTTTCTCTTAGGGGGAGGGGTGCTAAGAATAATAATGATGGCATTTATTAATAATAATAATCATCATCATCAATCATATTTATTGAGCGCTTACTATGTGCAGAGCACTGTACTAAGCGCTTGGGAAGTACAAATAATAATAATAATGGTATTTGTTAAGCGCTTACTATGTGCAAAGCACTGTTCTAAGCGCTGGGGAAGATACAAGGTGATCAGGTTGTCCCACATGGGGCTTAGTACAGTGCTCTGCTCACAGTAAGCGCTCAATAAATCATCCTCATCATCAATCGTATTTATTGAGCGCTTACTATGTGCAGAGCACTGTACTAAGCGCTTGGGAAGTACAAATAATAATAATGGTATTTGTTAAGCGCTTACTATGTGCAAAGCACTGTTCTAAGCGCTGGGGAAGATACGAGGTGATCAGGTTGTCCCACATGGGGCTTAGTACAGTGCTCTGCTCACAGTAAGCGCTCAATAAATCATCCTCATCATTAATCGTATTTATTGAGCGCTTACTATGTGCAGAGCACTGTACTAAGCGCTTGGGAAGTACAAATAATAATAATAATGGTATTTGTTAAGAGCTTACTATGTGCAAAGCACTGTTCTAAGCGCTGGGGAAGATACGAGGTGATCAGGTTGTCCCGCATGGGGCTTAGTACAGTGCTGTGCACACAGTAAGCACTCAATAAATCATCCTCATCATCAGTCGTATTTATTAAGCGCTTACTATGTGCAGAGCACTGTACTAAGCGCTTGGGAAGGACAAATTGGCAACATATAGAGACAGTCCCTACCCAACAGTGGGCTGTCACAGTCTAGAAGGGGGATAAATACGATTGATGGTGATGATGGGGCTCCCAGTCTTAGTCCCCGTTTTACAGATGAGGGAACTGAGGCCCAGAGAAGTGAAGTGACTTGCCCAGAGTCACACAGCTAAGTGGCAGAGCTGGGATTCGAACCCGTGACCTCTGACTCCAAAGCCCATGTTCTTTCCACTAAGCCACAGCTGCTGAAGCGCTTATTAGGAGCAAAGCACTGCTCTAAGCGCTGGGGAGGTTACAAGGTGATCAGGTTGCCCCCCCCCCCCCCCCCCCCCCCCGGGGGCCTCACAGCCTCACAGCTCCCCCTCTCCATCCCCCCATAATAATAATAATAATAATGGCATTTATTAAGCGCTTACTATGTGCAAAGCACTGTTCTAAGCGCTGGGGGAGGTTACAAGGTAATCAGATTGTCCTGCGGGGGGCTCACAGTCTTCATCCCCATTTTCCAGATGAGGGAACTGAGGCCCAGAGAAGTGACTTGCCCAAAGTCACACAGCTGACAGTTGGCGGAGCTGGGATTTGAACCCATGACCTTTGACTTCAAAGCCCGGGCTCTTTTCCACTGAGCCACGCTGCTTCTCCTTCCTGTCTTACCTCCTTCCCTTCCCCACAGCACCTGTATATATGTTTGTACATATTTATTACTGTTTGTTTATTTATTTTACTTGTACATATCTATTCTATTTATTTTATTTTGTTAATATGTTTGGTTTTGTTTTCCATCTCCCCCTTTTAGACTGTGAGCCCGCTGTTGGGTAGGGACTGTCTCTATATGTTGCCAACTTGGACTTCCCAAGCGCTTAGTACAGTGCTCTGCACACAGTAAGCACTCAATAAATACGATTGATTGATTAATCCCCGTTTTACAGATGAGGGAACTGAGGCACAGAGAAGTGCCTGTATATAGATACACCACCTGTGTATATGTTTGTACATATTTATTACTTTATTTTACTTGTACATATTTATTCTATTTATTTTATTTGGTTTCTATGTTTTGTTTTGTTGTCTGTCTCCCCTTTCTACACTGAGCCCACTGTTGGGTAGGGACCGTCTCTATGTGTTGCCAACTTGTGCTTCCCAAGCACTTAGTACAGTGCTCTGCACACAGTAAGCGCTTAATAAATACAATTGAATGAATGAATGAATGTGACTTGCCCAAAGTCACACAGCTGAACACTGGCAGAGCTGGCATTTGAACCCGTGACCTCTGACTCCAAAGCCCGTGCTCTTTTCCTTTTAGACTGCGAGCCCACTGTTGGGTGGGGACTGTCTCTATATGTTGCCAACTTGGACTTCCCAAGCGCTTAGTACAGTGCTCTGCACACAGTAAGCGCTCAATAAATATGATTGATTGATTGATTGGAGGGGAGGGATCCCTGGGAGCCGCTAAAGTCGGCTCCCCCATGGAAGGGGAGAGGAAGGATGCCCTGGAGATGCTGCCCTGACATTTCTCCGCCTCCGATGGACACCACACACACACACACACACACACACACACACACACACGCACGCGCGCACACACACACACACACACACACACACACACACGACAACATGTTGTCGTGCTGTTGCCCGCAGGGCTGACCTGGAAAAACAAGATTTGGGGTTCAGGGATGGGGTGGTGGGGGAGAGAAGGGTTAGGGAGAGGAAGGAGGGCCGAGAGAAATGGATTGAGCGATAACACAATGACATCCAACCGAGCCACGTGTACAGTCTACGGCTCCTGCTCTCAAGCCGAAATGCGAAAACATGTACACAGATAATGTGTGTGTCACTCTGTGTACATGGGGCTGGAGTCGGAAAGAAAAAAGGCAGTGGAATGAAGCTCAGAGCCCTGCATATTTCACAGTACCCGTGGAAGCATCCGTGGACGCGGATTGTTAAAATGAAAAACACGGGAGCTTAAAAAAGGTACCATAATGACTACGGCCTCGGGAGTAAAAGATAGTCCGAATGCACAGGATAGATGGAAAATGTGTATCTAGAGGATGCAGGAAAGGGTATTGAATTGAATACAGCGGAGAATAAACACACACTGGCCAGAACTGAAGAATGTTGGAAATGGATTTGTGTCAAATGATGTGGAGAAAGGAAGGCCTTTGAATAGCGGCGTTATCCACTGGAGGAAAATGAAAGATAGAAAGTGATTGAAATTTTCGGTTAATGAATGAAGGGAAGACGAGTTTTGGCATTAAATGCCAGGAAATTTTAAAGGTACCTTTGGGTCATGTTATTATTAAAAGGTCACAAAAATATTACTTGTTCCAAAGGTCCCCTCCCTACTCTTTTTGATCTTTAAATTGCTAATACCGTAACATTCATTTGAAAGTTTTTATCCTAACAGTTTTCAGGTGAAGCAGTAGACTTGTTTAAATTCAGCTATATGGATCAGTAGTAGCTCTCCTTTTTAAAAATGTGCTGACAACGTAATTGTAATTGAGAAAAGTTTTTTCTTTGATGTGACTGGAGAATTTTACCAACAGAAAAAGTTAGTGTCTGGGTTTTCATAGGAATACTTGTGTGGTTTTGCAAAGAAGCTGTGGTTTATGATGCAAGCTGTTTTACAAGTTGGAAGAAATTCGCAAATTTTGAGCCGAGGACCCACAAAACCAACTGAATTATTGTTTGGTTTGCACGTTTACCTTTTTTTGTATCACTATGTGAAGATTGGGCATGGAACAAAACAATTTATCTTTCTTTCAGTCATCAGGGCTAATAGCTACCTTTATCCCATTGAAAAAAAAAGAAAAACAAGAATGGAAACTAGAGCTACTCAGAGTAAATGAAAGGCGTTGCATTAGGTTGTTTTATCTCAGCGAAGTTTATTTGAAAAACAAGATATCCAAAAATCCCCATTGCAGTAATTTTCAAGATGAAAATTGTGGTGAAGCCCCCAGATACTTTGAATAAAGGAACTAATTAAAATGCCTTGTTGCCTCTTTGAGGTGCCCTCTTTTTTTTTTTCTTTGAATCTCATGCCCACAAGCCAAAAAGTGACTTTCTGTGATCCAACCTGGCCTGATGTTGTGTTTAAAAACCCTGGGGTTAGAAACAGTAGTCAGCTACTTTTAACCTTACGGAACTTGGGAGTTCCGCTCCTCTAGACCGTAAGCTCGTTTTTAAATAGTATTTCTTGAGTGCTTACTATGTGGTATGCACTGTACTAAACTCTGGGGTAGAGACAAGCTAATCAGGTTGGACACAGGCCCTGTCCCAGTCTGTGGTTCACAGTCTTTAATCCCCCTTTTACAGCTGAGGTAACAGAGGCACAGAGAAGTGAAGTGATTTGCCCAGAGTCACACAGCAGACAAGTGGTGGAGCCAGAATTAAAACCCAGTTCCTATTGACTCCCAGGCCTGTTTTCTTTCCACTAGGCCATGATGCTATTTGTTGTGGGCACCGAACATGTCTTTCAACTCAGTTGAATTGTATTCTCCCAAGTGCTTAGTTCAGTACCCTGCACAGTAGGTGTTCAGTAATAGTAATAGTATTTTTTAAGTGCTTACTTTGTGCCGAGCACTGTTCTAAGCACTGGGGTAGATACAAGCTACCTCAGGTTGGACAGCTACCTTTTAGACTGTGAGCCCACTGTTGGGTAGGGACTGTCTCTATATGTTGCCAATTTGTACTTCCCAAGCGCTTAGTACAGTGCTCTGCACATAGTAAGCGCTCAGTAAATACGATTGATGATGATGATGATGGACACAGTCCCTGTCCCACATGGGGCTCACAGTCTTAGTCCCCATTTTACAGATGAGGTAACTGAGGCATAGAGAAGTGAAGGGTCTTGCCCAAGGTCACACAGCAGACAAATGGTAGATCCAATCAATCAGTTGTATATATTGAATGTGCGCAATGCTCAGCACACTTGCACAGTCCCTGCCCTCAAATAGTTTACAATCAACCAAAATGGTATTTATTGAGAGAGTTCTCTCTGCAGGGTGGCACTAAGCACTTGAGAGGGTACAATACAGTAGGTTGCCTGCAATGCTCTTACAGTCTAGGAGAGGGACTTACAATCTAAAGAAAGACAGTCTAGTGGGGAAGACGGACACAAGAATATATTCGAAGTAGGAGGAACAACCGAGTTTACAGATATGAACACGAGTTCTGCTGGGAGTGGGGAGATGAGGGATTGATCAGTAAAGCCTTCTGGAGGAGATTTGATTTCATAAGGGATTTGAAGATGGGGTGAGCACTGGTCTGTTAGATGTGAAGACGGACTGGGGGAGCAAGAAAGAGGTCATTGATGTGAGAGGTGAAATGGGACAGAAGGAGAGGGGCGTGGGTACGCAGCAGGGAGAAAGAGCCGTTTCTTGTACCTTGAAGGTAATGGTCAGAAGGTTGTGCTTGACATGCAGGTGAACAGGCCACCCTTTCTCAGAGGTTTCTGAGGAGTGGGAACGTGTGCTCAGTCACCCGAAGGAGGAGAGCCAGGGGAGGAAATGAAAATGGAGAGGTGGTGTTGCAGAGACCAAAGAAAAGATGTTCTCAAAGGGAGCAATCGAGTGACGGCTGAAGTTGTCAGGAGAATCCTTTGTAACATGGAAGCAATGAAGAGGGAAGATCAGGGCAGGCAGGGGGGCACTTGGTGGAGAGGGGTGTTGATGCATGTCCTATAGTTTCCTGGAGTTCTTGCCAGGAGATGTGAGTATGTCTAAAGTATTTAGATATTCTTGTTCTTTTTATTCCAAGATGACACCTACTGCTGGTGACACTTTTTTGTGTGCAAGGATGATGGCAAATCACCTACAGTTAAACATCTAAGTGGGAATGCTTAATCCATTAGCAGTGCATTCAGTTATTATGCACTGAACTTATACATTTCAATCCTACTTTTTACACGTACTTTAGGACTTTCCTAAAAAGAACCTTGTCAGTGCTGTAATAATAGGATATTACCAACGGAATAGAATACAATTATAGCATTTGCAAATCTGATCCATATATAGGTTCAGTCAGGTGTTTTTTTTTTTAATGAGCTCATCTGGTTAGAGAATTAGTCCTTCATGTTACTTTGATTATAAGCATTCTGTCTAGCAAAGTATGTTTGAGGAGCATCTTTCTTTGGAACATTAAGGTGCCCTTACTTCCTACTGGTTTCTATTTATAATGAGCAGGTAAAAAGAAAATTCCTAAATGCGGGCTAAAATTATGAAGCCCAAAGCCACACTGAGCATGTGCAAAATAACGGCAGAGAAGGGGGAGAATGGGGTTGTGTTTTGTCCTCTACCTGCCCTAAAACTTGAATTATGTAAGCCACAGCCTCCAACCTCAACCTTCCCCAGAGCTCAGTAGACCCCAGATAACCAGGAATAGGCCTGGTGAGCTTTGTTTAATTGAACTAAGTTCGTTTGTTGACTTAAAAGAGTGTCCCCTTAGGGCTAGAAATAGCTTTGGGGTCTTGAGCAAGCTGACCTATGCTCAGTCAACCAATTGATTGCAAAAAGTGAAAAACTGCAATTGTGACATAGGCCTTTAGGAGAACTTGATTCAATTTTACAAACTTGCCAGTTCTTCAAATTCCGATACCTGTTGTCATCTCTGAGAAGTAGGCCTAGTTCAGAAAAGGAATTACTGCTAGATTGTTGAATGGTGTCTAGTTTACGTTTATATTTGATAATTTCTTTTTTACTTTTGTGTTTCATGCCCTCTGGTTTGTTCTTTCCCTTATTTGCCATCAATAACACTTTAATATATCCTGCTTGGTATATGTGAAGAAATCATCCTTTTCCTGGGTTTTGTTCCCATTTCAGAGACTCCTTTAGATGACTTGACCTTCTGTCTTGTGTTCTGTTTTTTTTTCCTTCAGTCATCTTATGCATTTGTAAAAATTCAATTTTCCAGCTCCTGAAAAATATTTTCATATTTAAGTTTTTCAAGATGTCTTCTATTACAACATAATTCAGTATGTCCATAATTCAGTAAAATATAAATGTGTACAGATTATATGAAGTATACTCATTTCTCCAGCAACCTGGAGGTTTATATTCCTGACAAGCTAATACTAGAATACATGCACCTTTGCCTGATGTCATAGGCCTGTTCACAACCATTCCTTATAGCAGCACATTGCAATCTATCCAGATACCCACATTTTAAAAAATATTCCCTTTTTGCGCCCTCTCCAAACTGCATAGTAAAAATTTATGCTATGGACTGGCTGGGTATATGATTTTTCAATAGAACTTGAAAATCAGTCAATCGTATTTAGCGCTTTACTGTGTGCAGAGCACTGTACTAAGCACTTGGGAGAATACAGTATAAACAGTCATATTCTCTGCCTACAAGCATACAAGCACACGAAGGGAGAGACAGACATTAGTATAAATAAATAGATTACTGACAGATACATAAGTGCTGAGGGAGGGGAAAATACAGGGTGCAAATCCAAGTGCAAGGACAGTGCAGATGAGGAATGAAGGCTTAGTCTTGGAAGGGCTCTTGGAAGAGATGTGCTATCAATAAGGCTTGAAAGGTTGGGAGAATGAGATGGTCTGTTGGTTATGAAGCGGGGAGGTGTCCCAGACCTGAGGCAGACCGGTGGTGGCAAGTTGGATGAGATGGAGGTTCAGTGAGTAGGTTGGCATTTAGGGGAGCAAAGTGTGCTGGCTGGGTTGTAGTAGAAAATCAGGGAGGTAAGGTGGTAGTGGGTAAGGTGATTAAGTGTTTTAAAGTACCCACTACTTTAAAATTATATTTATGCATATTTTAGAAGGAAAATTTTTAGAATTATCTTTGTGGATTGTGTATTTCTAGCACTTGAAAAATTACGTTTAATAAGACAAAATAAGATTAAAGCCTTGAACGCTCCAGCAACTTTCAAAGTCTCGACCGTGATCTTTTGAAATACCGTGGGCAGGTAGTTCACTTCTACAAACCCTGCCATAGGTTGCATGTAACTTTGGGGCGCAGAGTAAAGAGCAAATGGTAGCTACTGTGTATGTCTAACAAAACAGGGTTTTTTGGATTTCTAAGGTGATAAAAATTTGAAAAATCAGCTACAAAAGTTGTTCTTCCAATCGTAGATGCCAGTTCTACTGGAGCGATGAGGGTTTCGCTATTCGTCCCAGGTCTCTAAAAGGATCTTGGAATTCCCAGTTGAACTGAGAAGACTTCAGATGGTTTCTGACTCATTGGCTCTATGAAGTCTATCTCTGTCCAATTGCTATTACCCTAAAATCCTGTCTCCTCCTTGCCTCTGCACAAAAAGTGAAACTTTAGCACTTATGCCTCCAGTGATCTCGAAACTAGTTTTACAACGAATGCTTTCTCTGCATCATATTTCTGTTGAGCAGGCTTTGCACTATTTTGTATGAGCATAGAAAATCATTTTGTGAAAATGACAGATACAGGAAATCTACTCTGATGCAGATGTCTGTTAAAAAATGTTCTGAAGGATAAAAGCACTTATCTGAACAACGAAAGTAGTGTTGTTTATGCTTTTCCAGGGAAGAAACCTTTGTAGAATTTTTTAAATATTCTAAGCCAACCCGCCCCCCCATTCTCTGAAAAGCAGACAGACATGCCACAAACCTTAAATTTGTATGTTTATTTATCCTTGGGTAGCTATTTTTCCTGAATTGTTTCTTCATATAATGGGTACAGGAAATGAATATCCCTAGTCCTTATTTTTTTCCCTGCATATTTCCAAATGGGATAGAGATTTCAACTCATCTTAAAAGTCCCGATGTCTTCTGTCTTACTCATAGCACAACAGTAAATTATTAGGTTCTTTCTGCCCCATAGTATTTTGGGGGGGTCGAGTGGGGAAAGAACTACTGTGCTTCAAAAAGCTGCTATTTTTCCCTCCTTTATTTCTTACTATATTCAGTATTCTTGTAAAAACAATAGCAAAGTATGAATTTGTTTTGTGGTAGTAATAGGAGGCAGCCATGAAGAAATACTATCCCTTAATTAAATTTTCATTTTCTATCATTAAAAAAGGATGTGCTCTGTTTCTATTTTTCTGCTCGTTTTGAAATGGATGTACCAACGCTGTCCTATTGTAAAAATTGTAGTTTTCCATCCTTATCATTTACAATAGTGATAGAATCTTCTAGTGATAGCAGATAAGGAGCTTTGTTTGATTTGGCTTCTCATGCATAGTTAATTGGGTGCTATGTGAATAAGGCATCTCTAACCCTGGACTTTGACTAAGGCTCCATAACATAAAGGCTCTGCTGGCTGCCTCAATTATATTTCTAAAATTTTGGGAGGATTTAGGAATAATAACTGGAGATGGATATCCTGGGCTGCACAAGGCAAAGGAGTACAGAAGACCATGAAAATATCCACAGTTTTGAATACTCAATAGCGTTAAGACTTCAAATTTGTAGTCTATTAAATGGCATGAACTGCCTGTCTTCTTTTTTTTCTCTTATTTTTTTACTCTATTCTATTCTTATACCTATCCAGTGTAATAATTTTTCATTTCTCTTTTTTCTCCTTTTTTGTTCCTATTTTTCTTTCGTGCTGTTGTCTTGTTCTTGTCAGTTGTTTACAAAGCCAGTGCAGACGTGGAATTCATTATTGCAGGAAGTTGTGGAGTCAGAAAATACCCAAAGGGTTTGGATTAATGTGTACATGAGAATTTAGGGATTGTTAGAAGGCTAAAGAAAGAGTTTAAATATAACTAATAATAAATGTGCAATGGATTGTTAGTCAAGAAAAGGTAAGGATGTTAGAAGCTTCATCCTTAACCTTCTAGAGAAGCAGCTTGGCCTAGCGGTTAGAACACAAACATGGGAATCACAAGGACCTGAGTTCAGATTCCTGCTCCTCCACTTGTCGGTTGTGTGACTTGGAGCAAATCACTTCATTGTGCCTCAGTTACTGTGTCAAACCCCGTTGATTTGTATTTACCCTGGAGATTAGTACAGTGCCTGGCACATAACATAGTAAGTGCTTAACAAATGCCACAGTTGTTAGTATTGTGTGTTGGCCTTAAGAAGGCTGCTATCACATGGCTTCATTAAGCATTCTTGGGTGAGACCATTAAAGAAAGAATCAGTGGGTTGTTCCCAGGCATGTTCTGTTTTCTTTCAGTCCTCCTTTTCTCGTACGCTTTTTGGTCTTTTCTTCCTCTCATGGAAATTTTTTAAAATTGTTCTTTTTCTGAAATTGGCTCATGAGAATCTTTGATGATTAATTAGGGAAAAAGGACATTTAAAAAATCCTGCTGAGGTATTACAATATTGAGAGAGTATTTTGTTGAAGCTCCAGCAACAGGTTAGTACATAGAAGTAGTCTTCAAACAGTATAGTAGGAGTCATATTTGCCCCAGAAGGTGGTAAATTTTATAGTGCTGAATATTTTCAAGGATATTTGTATAATGTAAATGGATAGCCTATACTTGCCCTTGAGAAACTTGTATTAAGTACTTGTGAAGGAAGGGAAATCAGGAAGCAGCGGCAACATAAGTTTTCTCAGTTGAAGGAGAAAATGCATTTGAAGGAAGGATAAAGCAAGGTTACCGGAGTCAAGCTTGGATACTAAGATTCCAACAATAAGAATTTATTGAGTATCCATAGGGTGATGGAATCTCTTGCTGCGAATCACAGTTGTCTCAGGTCTAGGGAGAGGAGTCGATTATAGTGATATTAGTTTGTACAGTGTTCCCTCCCCCTCCGTCGCTGTCAGTCATATCCCTCTGGGGCATGGAGTCTGAGCAAGTAAGAAGGCAAAGGTGCAGCACCTTTTGAAATACATGCCAAGCCTCTTGGCCGTAGTGGCCGTAGCCTAGTGCCAAGGTTGTGCTGTGGTACCATGACCCAGCGGGCCTTGTTAGGTTGTCTTGCCACCTTTGCCGTCCACAGTAGCCAGATTTTTTTTTGAGTATTTTGGATGGGCCTTCCACCTGCTAGAACCGCCAAATGGCACAGCCCCAGCGGGAAGAATGGGGACCAGAACCCAGGGATCCTGCAACCCAACAATAGGACTTGGCTGGGTGTTTGGGATACGGATGAAAGGAGAGACCAAGCTCCTGCCTTTAAGGTGGTTACCATAAAACAAGGAAGAAAAGGCAGGCAGTGTACACAACCAGGATAAATGCCACAGGTCAGATGAAATATCAGATGACAAGAACAAGTGGAAGGAAGGAACGAAATGTAAGCTGGTAGGTAGGAGAATGGGTAGGATTCCACCAGATGGTCTACCTCTCTTGAAGTGGAGTAAAAAAGGGTAATTCCCAAGAGCACAATTTGTGGGTCTGTTTAACAGTGTTTTAAAATTGGCTTATTTGTTGTTAATGAGGAGTCTGTTGACATGGTTTCTAGCCCTTGCTCCATTAGTTAACTAGCTGTGGGATTGTAGGGTGAATAATTACTATCTTTCTATTTTGCCGAAAGCTGACATAGACTACAGTTACTTCGTACAGTGGGAAAAGTTTAATATACCGTCTACATGTTTCACAGGAGCATTATGAAATTTGATAAGGTAATATCTATAAATTCTTTGTTTTTAGTTTCCCTCTCATGTGTAAGGATAAAATATTCCATTTAGCCTATGGATAACTTCCCGACCCTGCAGAAAAAAACAAAAGCAAAAAACTGAGACCCAGGGTTCCCAGTTCAAATGAGCCTTGAACCAAGAAGTGTGTGTATGCGTGTGTGCAGATACGTGATCAATTCATTTCTGTGTGTCTAGCAATTTCTATATGCCTTTTCCAAAAAGATGTCAAATTGGGTTTACTTGAGGCTCAGGGGAGCAAAACACTTTTTAATGAAGTTGAATTCACCTGATTGTGTACTTTTGTAAATTGAGAACTGGAAGTATAATAGAATTTCATGAAAGATTACTTTTTGTATTTATTAGGTGGCCATGAAATGGGTTTGGAATGGAAAAATCTCATTTCTAGTTTGGGGAGAGCTTTACTGTTTTCATCTCCTAAGAGCCGAAGGAGGTATGGCATGGCTCAATCCACCTCACTCCTAGTAAGGCTAGAAAATTGGTTGTTAGGGGGTTGCTGGCTAGTAAATGGGAAATTGACTAAGATTTGATTTGTTTTATAATCTGGAACTAAAATTGCATTGACTTTCATCTATCCAGTAGAGGGCATGGATTAATCAGTTGGATTTTCCTCCCCCACAGAAGAAAGCATTGCCTTTAGAAGTTAAACAAAAAAGGAGCAGTTTTTAATGTTCAATATGAAAAGTAGCTTGCCTAGTGGATGGAGCAACAGCCTGGAAGTCAGAAGCACCTGGGTTCTAGTCCTGGCTCTGCCACTTGCCTGCTGTGTGACCTTGGGCTGATCACTTGACTTCTCTGTGCCTGTTACCTCATCTGTAAAATGGAGATTAAGACTGGAGCCTCATGTGGGACAGGGACTGAATCCCAGTTGATTTGCTTGTATCCACCCCAGCACTCAGTACAGTGCCTGGCATATAGTAAGCACTTAACAAATACCATTATTATCATTATTACCCCAGCATTTCGAACAGTGCCTGGCACAAAGTGCTTAACAAATACCATTTAAAAAAAATGTGTCCTGGACTGTTAGAGCTCCTGCTCTTTGGTTCATAAATTCTTTATTACTCATCCCCATTTTAACCTCAGCTTGGCTTCCTATCTTACATCCCAAAGGACGTATTTAGTCCTGAAATCCCAGGTAAAGTCAGGGTTGAACTTTCCCTGTTCTGTAAAGGAAACTTGTGTTTGGGAACAGTGATCTTGTTATTTGCCACATTTCTCCAAGATAGTCTGTTGAGATGCCACAGAACCTTACTAATTCAACGCCTTTCCAAGTCCTTTCAGTTTCGTAGTTTTCAGTCCTGTCAATAAAGGGGCAGGGTGAGATGGCAATTTGATCAAAGGCTGCCGGAAGCTTAGCAGGCCGCAGTAACTCGGAGTTTATTGCATTCACACACTTATTGTGCACCCCTTTCCCTTTCTGTGGATGATAACTGAGCCCCTTCCAGACTGAGCCCCAGACTGAGCCCCTTCCTTCCTCTCCCCCTCGTCCCCCTCTCCATCCCCTGCATCTTACCTCCTTCCCTTCCCCACAGCACCTGTATATATGTATATATGTTTGTACATATTTATTACTCTATTTATTTATTTATTTATTTATTTTACTTGTACATATCTATCCTATTTATTTTATTTTGTTAGTATGTTTGGTTTTGTTCTCTGTCTCCCCCTTTTAGACTGTGAGCCCACTGTTGGGTAGGGACTGTCTCTATATGTTGCCAATTTGTACTTCCCAAGCGCTTAGTCCAGTGCTCTGCACATAGTAAGCGCTCAATAAATATGATTGATGATGATGATGATAACCAGTCCCTCCTCCCATCTCCATACCCTTGAGCTGGCCTCTTAGGGTGATGGAGTAACCTTCCTTTTAGAATCCCTCGTATTCAAATGTAGTTTTGGTTATTCTGAGTTTTTATTTTTTATTAAGTTCTATGCATATGCCATTCTCTCTAGTTTGGATCTCTTTTCTGGTCATTTGTACAGAGTGCAGTTCCGAGCATTTCAGGGAATGTAAATGCCTTCAGGGCAGGGATGTGTCTTAATTACTCTTCAGTACTCTTCCAAGTGCTTAGTACATTATTGGCATACAGGAAGTGCTCAATAAATACCATTGATGTAATGATAAGATGATCACTAATTAAAAGCAAGGTATATCCAGAATAAAAAATAATAATAATAATGGCGTTTGCTAAGCGCTTAACTATGTGCTAAGCACTGTTCCAAGCGCTGGGGGGTACACGGTAATCAGGCTGTCCCACATGGGGCTCCCAGTCTTAATCCCCATTTTCCAGATGAGGGAACTGAGGCACAGAGAAGTTAAGTGACTTGCCCAAAGTCACATAGCTGACAAGTGGTGGAGCTGGGATTAGAACCCATGACCTCTGACTCCCAAGCCCGTGCACTTTCCTCTGAGCCACGCTGCTTCCCAACTAACTCTGTTTAGTTCCATTTTTAATTTGTGGATAGGGTAGTATTTCTTCATTAAAAAGAGGTTATTTGCTATTATTTCTTTTAAAGTAGTCACCGAGTATTGTTTCAGAGTTCTCCTTTCAGGACCATCTTGAATTTCTGCTCGCCACACCTCACCTCCCTAGAGTAGCCACTTCTCAGTTAAACATTTCCAGTTACCTTCACTAGTGACACCACCACCATAACATTCAGATCCTTTACTTAACCTCAGATCTCCTTTACTTACCTTTCCTTGCCCAGCTTTCTGGGTTCAAATGTGGCATTCCTTAAACTTTAAATCATTTCTCAATCTTAAAGGCACTAAATGTTTTTAAAAGAAGGAAGCTCAGCCCTGAAGTCAAGTCCTCAGTAGTTATCTGTGATAATTGGAGGGATGATGCGCTTGGAAAACAGAAAACTGGCAAGATGGTTTGGGCAGCATTAGAGTGGGAGAGGGTGACAGGGTGAGATAGTCCTGGGCCCCAGAAGGGTCTGAAAAGAGCCTCTGTAGCCAACCGGTTCTGATGAATGGGAGGTGTTAATTGGTAAGGCAGGAAGGTAGGTGTTGAAAGCTTAAAAAAAGCTGGGGATAATCTTCAATGCTGATAAAGCCACTCACAGATAATTGAGTTGACTGCATGTCTGCTCCTGGTGATTGAAAAAATATGTAAACAGTTTGTCATTACCTGAAAACCGCTTTTGCTTATGTACAAATTTCTTCTAGAATCCAGCTCTTAGAGACTTTTTTCTACAATAAGTAGTAAGCTAGTGATTGAGTCTCTAAGAAATGAGTCATATAGTGAGCTGTAAATAAATCGTTCCTACTCATTTGGGACAGAGATAATCCAATTTGCTGTAAAGGATTAGGTATCCATATAAAGGGCAATCTGCATCTCAACCAGAGGTATGCTGGTGTGCCATGATTTCATTTTTCAGACAGGCTATTCAAAGCTGAAGACTCAGAGTTGAGGCACCTGGGTGACTGCAGATGTTTGACCCTGGGTACTAGGGGCTTAATTTCTGCAATTTGAGTCACCTGTAAATCTGATTTTCAGAGTTAGTAAAGCTCTATTTGATTACTGAGCTACTTTTGATTTTGAGCATGGAGGGGAACTTTGGGCAGGGTTTGGGGGGCTGAGCTTTGAAAGGGTGGGACGTCAGAGGGACTGGGAAGAAAAAGGCCGAGGGGAGCTAGAGAGGAAATGCAGTGGAACGGGGAGAGGAGGAAAGGGATAAAGGAGGGAGTGAGGGAGGGAAGGAGTAATGTTTCTGCCATTCTGTCAGGCTGGGTTAAAGCCTCGGGGACTGCAGCTCTGGACACTTCCCAGTTCAGCTCTGCCACTGCCTCTGCGAGCAGCAATGGAATAGGTGCCAGAGCCCCAAAATGCCCGGAGCTGTAGCCACGTGGACTTCAGCCCAGGATGGTGGCTCCCGAGCTCTGACCCCTGCCTCGCCCCCAGAGAATCCCCCAGCCTGGAATGCCCTCCCTCTGCCCATCCGCCAAGCTAGCTCTCTTCCTCCCTTCAAGGCCCTGCTGAGAGCTCACCTCCTCCAGGAGGCCTTCCCAGACTGAGCCCCTTCCTTCCTCTCCCCCTCGTCCCCCTCTCCATCCCCCCATCTTACCTCCTTCCCTTCCCCACAGCACCTGTATATATGTATATATGGTTGTACATATTTACTACTCTATTTATTTATTTATTTATTTATTTGTTTGTTTATTTGTTTTACTTGTACATTTCTATCCTATTTATTTTATTTTGTTGGTATGTTTGGTTCTGTTCTCTGTCTCCCCCTTTTAGACTGTGAGCCCACTGTTGGGTAGGGACTGTCTCTATGTGTTGCCAATCTGTACTTCCCAAGCGCTTAGTACAGTGCTCTGCACATAGTAAGCGCTCAATAAATACGATTGATTGATTGATTGATTGATCCCTGCTGGGCCCTTGCCAACTCCACCAAGAAGAGCAGACCAGCCTCGTCTGCCCATCCTGCCCAAAAAAGCTTCCCCTCCCCCCTGCCAAGCCAATTCCATGGGGGCCACAGTCCTCCCTGCCCTCATTAAATTGGCACCTATGCTTTTCTATACTGACACAAGTATTCCACATTTCAGTATTTACTAAAGGGTATATTTTAGTCATCAATTCAATCGTATTTGAGTCCCTAGTGAGGGTAGAGCAATGTACACTAAGCCCTTAGGAGAGTACAATATCTAATGTTCAGAAGACAAAATTCTTATCCATTAGGTGTTTTCCTCCCTCTGTGGATCTATTTATCATTACTATATTGCCACCCTTCCCGAGATAACATTCCAGCCACCCAGTGAAGTGTTTCCTTTTGTTTGTTTGAACTTTTTACCTTCTAGTTTCAATTAACGACCTCTTGTTCCTGTGTGGTGAGGCTTGGTGATCAAAAATTCTGTGTTCACCCCATCCACACTCTTCAAGGATTTGTCAAATTGGTTTCTGTTGAACTGGCCAAGAATAATTGGAACTTCAATAATAATTAGAATTTGTATAACTCTGAAACAAACTCGGAAGCTTTATTTGCTCTTGTACTATGCCAGGGTAGTATTTCTTTGCGGGATAAAATTCAGATAAATGAAAATCACTGACTAAATGTGACTCATTTTTGCCTTAGCCGTAATAGCCTTTATGACGCAGCATCCTTGCAGATAAGTACAGAAAATTTACCAGCCCACCCACCCCCAAAGGAGTACATTGTTAATAGAATGAATTGAATTAACATATCTTCCTACTTGTTGTTTGCCCTATTTCTGCATGGAAAGGTTACCTCAAAAATTACAATTTCTTCTTGATTTCATGTTATGTGGAGGTGTAGCTACATTGTAGAATGAATATGAAGTGTCTCATTGCCCACATTGTACTTAATTTCCATTATGTCTTACTCTCTTCTTTTCCTCTCAGATCATTTAGAGTCCTTCTCCACATTCATTTCCTCTCCTGCTCCTCTGTGCCATTAGCTTTTGTTATTCTTGCATGCAGATAGATTTTCTGTCTTTCTAAGCACCATGAAATTTTTTAAAGGGTATTTGATAAGGGCTTACTACGTGCCAGGCACTGTAATAAGCGCTGGGGTAGTTACAGGACAATCAGTTTGGACGCAGTCCATGTCCCACAGAGGGCTTATGGTCTTAATTCCCCTTTTACAGATGAAGTAGCTGAGACACAGAAAAGTGAAGTTAGTTGCCCAAGGTCACACAGCAGACAAATGATTAGAACCCAGATCCTCCTACTCCCAGGCCTGTGCTGTTTCCGCTAGGCTGTGCTGCTTTTCATCTTCAGTATCTCTTTACTTTCTTTTTTTTCCCTTAACTGTGGAAATTTTCCGTGCTATAACTCTGCGTATTTTTCCATACCATTCATTCTTTTATATATATGGACGTAGAGACATTCTGTTTACCTTATATCTCTCCCAGTGCTTAGAACAGTGCTTGGCACATAGTAAGCACTTAACAAATACCATAATTATTATTACTGTAGGCAGGCCTCCCCTGGCAAGAAGCTGGGTCTCCGCTCCCCCAAGTTTATCACACACTCACACACCCCCTGGGCAGTTTTTGCCGTTCCCAGGTTAGTGGTTCCAGTCTTAAGCCTGCCTGCTGGCTCACCCCCTTCACTAGCCACCCAGCCAAATCTTAAAGCCGTTAATCTTTCCAACAATCACCATTCCCTGCCTTCCAGCTGGGGCTTGTGCCTTAGCACGGAGTGACTGGGAGAAGACCTGACCTTTGATGCTTCAGTATTGTAATTGGCACTAGCACACATGGTAAAGGACAGGGTTTAAAAGAAATCCAATGTATACTTTTTAATCACCATCGATTATATATCCAGCTTCACTCTACAAAATTCATTATAGCCTAAGATATATCAAACCACAGTAAATCCTCATCAGTTCCATTCCTCTCAAGTCAGCCTACGTGCTGTCTCTCGTTTAATGTCTCGCCACTGACCTGCCATTATGCCTTCCTTTCTGTTTGACACTCCCTCCCCCCTTCACATCCAGGAGGCAGCTGTTCTTCCCGTCTTTAAGGCCTTTCTGAAATCACATCTCTTCCAGGAGGCCTTCCCTGATTAACCTATCATCACCCCTGTTTCTCCTCCTCACCCACCAACTGCCACTTCAGCACTTCTGCTTCATTGCTTAGAAAAGTGCTTGGCACACAGTAAGTTCTTATCAAATGCCATTATTATTATTATCTAAGCATTTGAATGTTCACACCTCACTGTTGAACTTATGTAAACATATGTTTCTACTCTATTGCTTCTAACTATGGGAAATTTATTTTAGTGTCTGTCTCCCCTGCTTGATTGTAAGCCCCTTGAGGGCAGAGATCATGTTTACTAACTCTGTTGTAGTCTCCTGAGCACTTTGTACAGAGCTCTGCAAAGAGTAGCTACTCAGTGGATGTTACTGATAGATTGAAATCAGAATCAAGGGTAAAAGTTCATTTGGAGTTAGCAGAAGATTGAAGTATTTTTAGTTTTATGAAAGTTGTGTGTCTTTGAGCTTTGAGTGTCCCAAGCGCTTAGTACGGTGCTCTGCACATAGTAAGCACTCAATAAATACGATTGATTGATTGATTGATTGATTTGAGTGAGAGTGAGTAAAGAGTGAGAAGAAAAGTAGGCAGAAAAGGAGTTGTCATAGTGGTACAGAGAGAATCGGGAAAGAATGTTTTAAAGGAGGAGGCGATTTTGGCAGGAGCAGTTTAAGTAGTGTCAGCTGTGTGACTTTGGGCAAGTCATTTAACTTCTCTGTGCCTCAATTACCTCATCTGTAAAATGGGGATGAAGACTGAGCCTCCTGTGGGACAAGCTGATCACCTTGTAACCTCCCCAGAGCTTAGGACAGTGCTTTGCACATAGTAAGTGCTTAATAAATGCCATCATTATTATTATTAATGGTCAGGGTACAAACCATGTTGAAGAGGTTGAGGGGAGAGTTGGCCAAGAAGTAACAGAGGCAGCTAGTGTCGACTATATTCAAAGAGTTAGAGGCAGGGTGCACCTCACCTAGCAGCGAAGGAAGAGGCTGATACATGTGTAACAGCTTGTGTGTGTCCTTTGCTAACTCAGTGCAACCAGAGAATGTGTAAAACTATAGCAAGGTAGATGGCCCAAAAGGGGACTTTAGAATCCAATCCTATCTGTACTTCTCTTTCGTTAGAGCCCCAATTTTACATTTCAGTGTAGTCACTAACCAGCTTTTCCAATACCTCTGAAAGAAAACTGGATGAACAATTTTATTCTTATTGTTGAAGGTGACAGTATTATAGGTGGTAAAAACTAAAGTGCACATCAGTTGATTTGCCTAGAAGTTGTGAGGGCTGTGGCAATGCAAGGATTAAAAATTCATAAAATTGGCTACCACGTATTGGATTACTATTCCACCACTCCTATTATTCCTTGATAAAATAGGGGAAGGTATTTGATTTTAAACTCATAGATTCTGTCACATTTGGTGTTACTAAAACAGTCTTATTTTGCCCATCTTTTTGATAGAACTCATTCTAAGGTTAATCTTGATTAGGAGGCCTTTCCCTATCCAAAGGGCCTTGGATTTCCATTCTAAGACACTAATTTCAGTCAGATAAAGAAAAAAATCCGAAAGTTACTAAATAATAATTTTAGCAGTTAACAGCTGGAACATTCTCACTGCCTTTATTTCAGAACTGTTCTGTTAATTTGGTCTTTTTTATTACCTATAAACTGTTTTCACCTTCAAGATGAGATTTGGGAAAGCAGCACGGCCTAGTGGAAAGATGTTTGGCCTGGGAGTCAGAGGACCTGAGTTCTAATCCCAGCTCTACCACTTGTCTGCTGTGTGACCTTAGGCAGGTCACTTAACTTCTCTGAGCTTCAGTTTCCTCAATGTAAAATGGGGATTCAGTACCTGTTCCCCTTCCTATTTAGACTGTAAGCCCCAATGTGGAACAGGGACTGTGTCCAACCTGATTAACTTGTATCTATCCCAGTGCTTAGAGCAGTGCTAGACACATAGTAAATGCCTGTAAAATACCATTATTATTTGATATGTTGATTAACAATTGTAGGATCTCTGAAACTTCTCTACAAATCAGTCTGAGAACAACTTGGTGAAAGTAATGTTGTAACTGGAAATTAAATGAAATATGTTACTGTGAATGAATCCATCAACAGTGCATTTTCAAGTATCAGAGCTGAGATTATTTAGCAAATGAAAATGACACCAAAGCCAGAAATTTTACCTTGAGTTTTCCAGTGGAAATAAAACACTAAATTCATCAAGAGTATTTATTGAGTACCTACTGCGTGCAAAACACTTCACTAAGAACATGGGAGGGTACAGTGCAAACAAAGAAAGACAATCACTGCTCTCCCAGGATTTACAATCAAATGCTGAGGATAGACAGACCAAAATTATTTGCAAGTTGTTGGGACCAAGAGGAAGAAAAAGGTATCAGGAACACAAATGCATCAGGAATCAGGGTAGGCTTCCTGGAGAGGTTGGATTTTAGGAGGGCTTTGAAGATGGAGAGCTGTGGCCTCACGGATTGTGGGGGGTAAGGGAGCAGCGTAAAGCAAGAGGTCAGAAGCTAGGGAGTTGAGTGAAATTCAGTTAAAGATGAGCTTGAGAGCAGTTTTGGCTTTTTATTCATGTATGTATTGACAGTGCAGGAGGAGTACTCAGCTGGAAATATGGAATACAGGAGCCCGGAATATTTGGTCCTTTTCTTGCCTTTTGGATGTGTACAGCTATAATTACACACAATTCTCCTTTCCATTTCTTCTTCCCCCACTAGTAAGAATCTGTGAACCTTTCATGGCAGTCTATCAAGGTGCTCTGGGTTCAAGCAAATGTTAGATTTTAGAATTCTTGGATTCGTATATGACATTAAATTCTTTGGGGGCAGTACTCATGTCCTACTTTTCTACTCTCCCAAGCACTAAATAAACAGACAAATTCCCGGCCTACCTCCTAGAGACCTTCCATGACTAACCCCTTAAATCCCTTCCCTATGCATTAGCTGAGTACCACTGAAGCACTTCAGTACTCACCCCAGGCTCACAACACTTATATAAATATCCTTACACTCTGCTGTTTTCCCTATCCATAATTTATCTTAATGTCTGCCATCCCCTTTAGATTGTAAGGGCCTTGTGATCAGGTATTGTGTCCACCAACTCCATTGTATTATATGTACCCAAGTTTTAGTGCAGTGCTTTGCATACAATATCTACTCAATAAATACCATTGATTGACCGATGCTGTATCTGAGACTTAAACGGAAATATTCTTTTAAGTTGAAGTGAAACTAAATGTGGCGGTTAGTGCAGTGGGCAGAATGGGCTCAGAAATTACCGGTTAAGAATTTTTAACCCTAGACTATTTGCATTTTCAGATCCCCAAATGGCCTCATTTTCCAGAACAGTAGTCCTAAAGCTGTTCAGGCTAGCCAGAATGCAAACAGAGGAGGAAGAGTCATTTGCTGACTGTAAGCCACTTCTCCAAGTATCCCTTCTCTCTATCTTTTTTTTTTTTTTGAAGACCAGGTGGCAGCAGTAATCCTGTTCAAGATATCAATCAGTAGTATTTACTGAGGCACACACCAGAGGCAAAACACATGTTTCCTGCCTTCAAGGCACTTAGAGTGTAGTGGAGCAGACAGACATAAATTTACAAATAATACACCCAATTTTCTTATCACATGATTAAGAAATACCTGCCCTGTAATACTCACCTGTTCGCCCACGTGTGATCTCATCTTGGCACAGATATGAGTTACCAGAAGAGCATTCCCTATTTTCCTAATCCTTTCAAGCCAAACCACATGTTGAAAACACACTGAGGTAGAACTAAGGGTAGTGTGAGCAGGAAGAAGGAGGCCATTACAGGTAGTAGAACAAATCTATCTGGATAAAGTACTGAGGAAATAGTTGAATATGCAGTTAAATGTTTATGTATTCATAAGTGCAGTATGGTTAGAAATAGATGAGTCATAAGGGTGGTTGTTGGGTTGGCATATGCAGTGCCCAGGGAAAGGTCAGGAACAATGGGAACCCCCCACACACAACTCCTGGGGGTGATAGTTTCTGTTGGGAAGCAGCATGGAATAGTGGAAAGAAAACAGACCTAAGAGCCCTGGGTTCTAATCTCAGCCCCCAGTTGCCTGCTGTGTGACCCTGGACAAGTCATTTCTCTGTCCTTCAATTGTAAAATGGGGATTCAATACCTGTTCTTCCTTCTACTGAAAAAGTGAGTCCCTTGTGGAATAGGGACTCTGTCCAATCTGATTATGTCTTGTCTACCCAAGTGCTTAGGATGGTGTTTGGCACTTAGTAAGTGTTTAACAAATCCCAATTTTTTTTTAAAAAAAGGCAGTGGGAGCAATAGGGCTTGCTGGCCAAACTTGTTGAAACAGAGAGCTTTCACTCCATTTACACAAGACAAATGCTTGTCCTAACACAAATTGGAGTATGACTCAGTAGATTCGCATCCGTGAAAGGCATTTACCTCTGTTAATCCCCCTAAACATTAGTAGTATTTTAATTAAGAATTGATGCAGCACTCAGCCTCCTTTTCATTGCTTTCTTGATTCTTCACACAAAAACTTGGAATCATCTTTTCCTCAGCAACTGCAGAAAGCTTGTTAGTTATAACAGATTTTTTAATTACAGAAGGCATCTGCTTAATTCATCTCTGCAGAAAAAAACTTAAGACTGGATGTTAGTACAAGTAGATTAAGGAGTTACCTAATTTTTGAGGTGTTTGCTGATTAAAATGATTAAAAGTTTGATTTCAAGAACTTGGTTTGCTTGTGGTGTCTCTTTTTCTACTCCTGTTTTTGAATTAGAACAAGGGACTGTTTTGTGTCAGTGGCTTGCTTTTCCAGGGATGAGAGAGGACAGAAGGTTGGTTTCATAATTTTAACAAATTAAGTGAGCAATAAAGTAGATGGAAATTTTTTTGCCTTCAGATAGAATGAATGTTATTTATTTTAGTGCCTCTTGATGAAGTATCCAAGGCAAGGCGTAAATACAGTCTTTTCTTTCAAGAGAGATACAAAGCAAGGGTTAGGTACAGGAAATCTAATCTCAGAACTTCCGTAGCTCATGATAGGAATGATAATAATTTTGACTTAGGCACTTTTTATGTACTAAGCACAGAGGTAGATATAAGGTTATCAGATCGGACACACATTTTATCTGGGGCCTAGAACTTTTTGAGTGAACCCTAAAAGATGGGTTGATGCTGCAGGTAGGAAGTCAGAGTAAATTATGGAGAAAGTGAAAGTAGCATATCAGAATGCTGTTCATTTAGTACTTTACCTGCTGTTGTACTTCTTAAATGTCGTCTTAGTACAATTTTTTTAATTGTTTGTTTGTTAAGCACTTATGATGCTCCAAGTACTGTTTTAAGCCCTGGGGTAGATACAAGCTAATCAGTTTGGACCTAATCCATGTCCCACACGGGGCTTTACAGTCTTAACCATCATTTTACAGATGAGGCAACTAAGGTACAGAGAAGAGAAGTGTTGTTTAAGGTCAAGGTCTCACAACAGTCAAGTGGCGGAGCTGAGATTAGAACCCAGGTCCTTCTGACTCCCAAGCCCGTACTCTATCCACTAGGACATGCTGATTCTCGGTGCATTTCATTCAGTAGGAGCTCAATACCTATAATTACTACCACTATTTCTACTCCCCAGCCTACGTTCTTTACACCTCCCAGTGAATCATTTCACTGTTCCTCATCCTCCCCCTCCCACCTCTAGCCCCTACCTTGTGAACTCCCATCCCCTTAAAATCCACCAGATCACAACCCTTCCCCAGCCCTAAAGCCCTCTTGAAATCTAATGGGGGATAAACACAAAAAGTATTTGGAAATAGGGGAGGAGGAGGAAGAACAGGGATATAACAAGTAGTAGTACACATTGTATTTACTTGCATAATTACCACACTTTTTGTCATAATTTTTGTAATATTAAAACAAGCAGACTTTTTAATAAAGTGGGTCATATAAGAATTAATTTTAGCAATAAGGAGAAAAGGAGAAGTAAAGGAGAAATTAAAAGAAGGGAGAAGTTCTGTAAGAGGGCACTTGAGACTACTTCTCTTTTATTGTATTCTCCCAAGTCCTTTGTACAATAGGCACTGTACTTTCTCCAGCCCCTGGACCTCACGTTCTTCTGCTTTTCTTCCCAGGCTGTGGTTTGCATTGCTTATAATTCCGTCGCACCCAAAATAATCTATTTCCTTCCCTAAAATTAGGGCGGGGCATTACGTAAGTATGGCATGTATCAGGATAAAGGTAGATAGTGGAATATATCGAGGATTGGTATAATGAACAAGAATGGCAGTTGAGTTGACACAACAGAGATGTAAATTCAGTCAATCAATTAAATATATTTATTGAGGGCTTACTGTGTGCAGAGAATTGTACTAAGCACTTGGGAGAGTACAGTATAACAGGGTTTAATAGACCTATTCCCTGCCCACATCAAGCTCATAGTCTAGAAGGAGGTCACAGTCTAGAAGGAAAACCTTAACCTAGGAAGGCTTCCTGGAGGAGGGGGGCTTCTCATCTGCAGTAAATCATAATTTCAAGAAGGCGTAAGCATAAATTCTGTACCTGGTCCTTAAAGCCATCTATCTGTCTACATCTGCCTAGCTCCAGTTGAAGGTAATAGAAGCTGAGCAGATTAAAAACTAGATTTTTTTCAGACAGTGTGGTCCTTAAATGTTTGTGAATCCACTCAAAGTGTAATCATTATTTCCTGTTAAATCAGAGCATGTGGGGAAAAGTAAAACACTTGGGATCTCAGTTCAGAAGTACATATATTTTTTTTTAAATGGCACTTATTAAGCATTTGCTATGTGCCAGGTACTGTGGTAAATGCTGGGGTAGATAGTAGGTAAGCAGGTTGGACACAGTCCATATTCCGTATTTTCACATAGATATATGTGAAAAATTGTACGCAAGTTTGAGTATGTTTTTTCAGAGCTGTGCATGAATTTCATTAATGATATTCATAATTATTCAAAGTTAACATCCTTGGCAAATTGTGGAAATTCTTCTACAAACCTGCTCATTAATTGTCACCCCAAATTGAGTTTCAGTCCATTTATATTCATGCTACAATTTCCATCTGTTCCGAGAAATTAACAAACACAATTTGACATTACTGTAATCAGGTTACTTTTCTTTACTGATGCTTCTGTGATTAAAATTTCTAATATGATTTTTCTTTTCCAGAGGAGATAAAAGCTGAAACCGAGAAACAAAGGTTTGTGGCAATGTTTGCCTTTCATTTTGATTGAGAGTAAATTGATCATTTGTCTTTTAAAACTCAAATGTGAATAGTTTATGAATTTTAGTTTTTTAATTTGAGCCAAGACATTCTCTACGTGTAGTTTCTATAGCAACCACTCGATTTTTCTTACATTTTAGAATCAAAATTATAAGCTTCATGTCAGAGTAATAAATATCTTTATTAATGCAGTTGTAGCAGTACAACTATAGAAAAGCAAGACTATATTCTCCTCAAATTGACAATCACACCAAATATTACATTTTAAAATAGTACAGGATGTTCAGAAATTATATTTATTTTATCATCTTATTTATGCTTATTTACTCATGTTCCCCAATATCAGGTTTCTGTAACTGAAAGGCATATTATTTAGCATTAGAACAAATAGATACTGGAGAATATTTTGCATTGATTATACAGGTCACCAATTGTGAATTTTTCTGTAGGTATATCTTGATATAAGACACTGTTAAAGTAGTACATGGAGAATTTTAATCCTGATTTTCTTTTGTGTTTAGTCCCCCTCATGGAGAAGTAAAAGCTGATTCAAGCACTCTTCCACCAGTCAAATCAAAGACAAATTTTATTGAAGCAGACAAGTACTTCCTACCATTTGAGTTGGCTTGCCAGTCTAAATGTCCACGGATTGTTAGTACATCTCTAGATTGTTTACAGGTCTGTATGAAACCCTGTTAATAGAAGCCTGCATGTTTTAAAGTATATTTAAAATCCAAGTGTATTTGGGGATTCGAACTTCGCTGTGACAGCTTCACATATACAGAAATTCCCCTTATAAGGCTGTTGCAATAGCAATATTTAATTTTATTGCCATTAAACTTACAGTGCTCACTTGAAGTAAATCTTTTAAATTTACCTTGGCCTAAGCTCTTTTCTTCCTCATCCTTGAAGTGTTTTGATTCACTTGAATAGCTCAAATAGTGATTCAATTCTGCATAGACAATAAATAGGATATGAAAGGCATCTCTTCGTAGACTAGGTACTCTGTACATTTGCAAATAAAAGAAAATTCAAAATAGTTTTTTAATGGTATTATTATTATTATTATTTATTATTATTATTATTATGGTATTTGTTAAGTGTTTACTATGTGCCACTGTTCTAAGCACTGGGGTAAGATAGTCAAGATGGACACAGTCCCTGTCCCACATAGGGCTCATAGTGTGCGTTGCTATTGGATCCTGAAACTATATTCTGTCTTTGGACATATTTATTAATAGAGTTAATGTTGTTTTGGTCAATTTTTTCAAACTTGGAAATGCAATAATTTACATGATTTCCTTTGGGTCTTCCTTTAGCACTCTTTCACCTAATTCTATTTTCGTGGAACCAATTAATAGTGCTAACTGGAGTGAGATAGTATGTCTTTTTTTTTTTTTTAGAAAATTCTGGGAATGATTCATTATGAACATAGACACTTCAGTAGGAACTGCCTAGATTCATTGTCTTATTTATTGAGCACTTGCCAAGGGCAAAGCACTGTATTAAGCACCTGGGAGCATACAATATAACAATAAACAGACACATTCCTTGCTCAGGAGGAGCTTACAGTCTAGAGATGAGTTTACTTGGTTTCTTCAGCTCTAATTCCAGGTTGACTGACAGGCTGTCCTTGCTACTTCTCTTATCCAGAATTTATTCCAGTAATGGAACTAGCTAGGGTGGGAAAGCTGCGTTTGGAATAGCTTGATCAAAAACCCATTCATTCAATTGTATTTATTGAGCACTAACTGTGTGCAGAGGACTGTACTAAACACACTTCAGGTCCCTCCTCCTCATTGTGTTAGAGCAAGTCAGCCTCTCTCTGATTTTGAACAAAACTCTTTTCAAAGCGTTATGAGATATTATGGCAGGAGGCATTATAAGGATTAAAGAGCTATAGATAATAATTATGGCTTGTAGAACTTCATCTTTCTCAGTTCTGTTTTATATTACTTCACCAGAAGTCTAGTAATTTTGGAGACCAGTGTTAAACCATCGGATACAGAAACATTATTATTTCTTTTTAGAAAAACTTGCATTCCATAACATTGAAGATTTTCTTCAGGTCGTGATATCTTTGTTGATTTGAGATTCATAGGTTTTACAAATACAGACAGAATGGCATTTTAGGTTGTGGTATTTCTGTGACATTCAAACCCAGCATTTTTGCAATCATAAACCCTTCGAGTTGGAAGAGAACTCAAGCAAGTCATCCTGTCAAGTCCTCTGCCTGGTAAAAAAAAAAAAAAAAAAAAAAGATGGCATAGTGGAAAGGTGCCTAGGGCAAGGAGCCAGCCAGGGGACGCAGGATCAAGTCCCAACTCTGCCATCAATTTGCTGGGTGAGCCTGGAAAAGTCATTGAACCTCTCAGGGCTTTATCTGCAAAATGGGGTTAAGGTACCAGCTGCTGTTCCCTCATAGATTCCCATCCACATCTGGGACAGAGTCTGTGTCCTTTGGGATGATCTTGTGACGAGCAGCGTGGCTTAGTGGAAAGAGCATGGGCTTGGGAGTCCGAAGATGTGGGTTCTAATCCCGCCCCCTCCACTTGTCCGCTGTGTGACCTTAAGCAAGTCACTTAACTTCTCTGTGCCCGTTACCCCATCTGTAAAATGGGGATTAAAAGTGTGAGCCGCACATGGGTCAACCTGATTACCCTGTATCTACCCCAGCTCTTAGAACAGTGCTTGGCACATAGTGAGCACTTCACAAATACCATAATTATCATTATTATTATTGTGTCTTCCTCACCATGCCACATAGTGCTTGGCACATATTGCTTAATAACCATTATTCTAGTAACCTACAACAATAATAAAATATTTGTGCTGCGCTACACTCCCCCACACACAGTTATCCCATTTTGGGACTGACCGTGGGTGACACCCCCCAGTAATCTAGGTTGAGCCACTGATTAATTACTACTCTGTGACTACATCTGTCCAGTCAGTTATGCATCCTAATTAGATACTGTATCCCTAGCTGGTTGGTGAGACCGTCTTGTGAAATGGCATTTGAGGTCTCATTCGTTAATGAGTAGCCTTGATATTATTCAGATACATCCTTACTCCCTCATTCTTAATGTGTAGTTAGCATGTGGTGAATCCAACCTTTGTATGCATTCAACTGTTTAGATTTTTATATAGATTTTTCCATTAAAATATACCTTTTTTTCCTCCCCAGAAACTTATTGCATATGGACACTTAACTGGCAATGCACCAGATAGTACAGCTCCAGGTAAAAAATTAATCGATAGAATCATTGAGACAATATGTGGCTGCTTTCAAGGCCCTCAAACAGACGAAGGAGTTCAGCTGCAGATAATAAAGGTAATTGATTATTTAAAGTAAATTCAGTTTATGCCTCTCGCATACTTTAGGAATTCTAATCCCTGAGTACTCGCCATAAAAAAAACTTCAGGATAGTCAATCTTTGGAAATTCAACTGATTGTTAATTATTAGATGGGCTACATATGTTAATTATTAGATGGGCTACTCTTGCTAACGTTTCATTGGGCTTTTGGCATCAAGATCAAATTTGTCAACCTTTGCTTCAATCTGTCCGTCATGTACCTTCTTCTGCGGGCTCCTCCCGGTACATTTCCACTCACCAGTGTGGTTTTTCATTGAGGACGATGTGCCGCTTCTGGGATTTGGGGCTATCATTATCATCATCAACCAAGGAGTCTGAGTGCTTACTGTGTGCAAACCACTATACTAAGCACTTGGGAGAGTACAATGCTCCCTTTTCAGTGACGGAAAAGACCAGGACCAGTGTGTAACCAGCAGTCCTGTCTTACGCAGTGTATGTATGTGGATTGCAACCCCAGCTGCTGTTTTTAGAGCCTGTTTTTTGTGACTGCTTTTATGCCTAATGGGTCGTCCAAATACCATGGCAGGAACAGCTTCTGTGTCTCTGCTGTATTCCAACTTGTTCTGTACTACAGTCACATTCCAACATTCTGCAATTATTCCCATTGTTGGAAACCATGTTTCTTTGTGTCATTTGGACTATTTTTATGCCCACTTTGCTTAATAACCCACATGCTTCTAATCTGCTGCCTAATGAAGTTTATTCAGTAAGCACTGGTTGTAATAAACCTCAGTCCTGGGCAGAGACCATGCATGCACTTTGCAGCATGCTTCTCTCCTTGCTTCTGATAGCGGACCAGTTTCATGATGTTGGGCTACCTACCCTCTAGGCCTATTTTCCTCTCCATTTAACATGTGGTTTATAAAGGGATAAAACTGCCCGTGATACTGTGTAACATGAAGCAGACCCAGCTTTTATCGGCAAAAGAAATACTTGTTACTGCTTTTTGTTCTGTAATTTTGAATGATTTTGATGTCATGCATTTTTGCCAAGGTTCCCAAAGCCAGCAGGCTTTGTGGGGTTTTTTTTTTAAATCTTTTTTCTTTTACTTTTTCTTCCTTTCCCCATGAGCCTCCATCCAGAGACTCTCCATTCCACCAAGGCAAACATTCTCTTTGTTCCCCCTTTTCTTCTTATTTCCAACCTGTGCTCTATGTTAGTCCCTCAACAGTTGGAAAAACCTTCCATTTGGCAGCAGTGAAATGTCCTCCTAGGGACTTCCCGAATCCCTCTACCTCCCACTGCCCTGCTGGATGGAGTCGAAGTTAAATAAAGATGTCTTTCTTACCCTGCCCAATCAGCAAATCACTCAGACCACTGTTGAGGACAGGAATTCCTTGCACTAAATTTGATTTATTAACACCGGTAAATGAAGGAACTGATAGCTGCTTTGACACAATGTCAATTTTCAAAGAGAGGAATGATAGCCTTTAATGTTTTATTCAGCCAGAGGTTTCAGAACACCCTTTACCAAACAATAACCCACAATATTTTATCCTGTGTCCACAGGGTACTTTGCAGTTTAATCCCAAAGAAACTCCTTAAATCTGACATGGTAGTATATTGTGCTGTTTTACTTGCAACTTGTGAATTCACATGAATATTATCTTTATCATGAACTTTGCAGAATTCAAATTCATATAAAGTGTAACGTTTTAACTGTAATATCTATGCAGTTTATTCAGAGCCTCAGCCAAAGAAAAATGTACCATGTCATCCAAATGATGAAAATTTGTTGTTAAATTATTTGCCATTCCTTTTTTAATATATGCAAGCTCAATTGAACAGTATAGATTTCAAGCCCGCATCTCTTTTCACAGTATTCACTGCCCCTGTTTGCAAGAAATGTTATTGCTATTGGTTTTTGAGATTAAAGCTCCAGTACCTGCAGAAAGAAAATTGTTTTAATTGTGAACTTTGTTGTTTTTTAGGCGTTACTCACTGCAGTAACATCTCAACACATAGAAATTCATGAAGGTACTGTGCTGCAGGCTGTAAGGACGTGTTACAATATCTATTTAGCAAGCAAAAATCTCATCAATCAAACCACAGCCAAAGCCACTCTGACTCAAATGTTAAATGTTATATTTGCACGTATGGAAAATCAAGCAGTAAGTGTTTACAAATATTTTAATTTTTCACGATGACTATTGTTGGCCAAAGGAGATGGAAATTCAAAAAGAAATTAAGAACCGTTCTACATTGTACTAGTTTTAGATGCTTACGCTGAGAAATAACTTTTAGTAAACATTAGAAGACAGGTCCACTAGGTGCATTCCCACTTCCACTGCTTAATTGCTTTCTGAATTTGACCTGGTCGTTTCTTAGATTTCAGTTTACCTATTTGCAAAATTAGAATGGGAATGCTTGCCATCCACCTCATAAATATTCATGCAGGCTTTATGAATTAATGTTTTCAACACACTTTGAACTTCCTAGGAAAATGCTATATGGTTATAAAGTTTTTGACACTAATCATAATTACACCTCATTTTTTGTATTTGCACTTTTATTTTTCCAAAGTGCTTCCATGTCATTTAATCTCATGATACCCACATCCCTGTGAGAGAGGAAGAGGCAGGTGTTATTTTCCCGTTTTAGAAGAGGAAAGTAGAGCTAGAAAGGTTAAGTGCTGTCAGTCACACAACGGGCCGGGGGTAGGGCTGGCACTAAAACCGAGGTCTTCTGACTCCTGGTTCCATGCCCTTTCCACTAGATTACTCTGCCTTCCTAATTAATAAGAATATTGTCCTTTATTACTTAGTAGTAGTAGTAGTAGGGAAGCAGCGTGGTCTAATGGAAAGAGCATGGGCTTGGGAGTTAGTACATGGGTTCTAATCTCGGCTTTGCCACTTGTCTACTGTGTGACCTTGGGCAAATCACTTCACTTCTCTGTGCCTCAGTTACCTTAGCTGTAAAATGAGGATTAAGACCATGAGCCTCATGTTGTGGGACAGGGACTGTGTCCAATTTGATTACCTTGTATCTACCCCAGCGCTTAGAGTGTTTGTCAGATTTTAAATATGTCATCCAAACCATGATTTATTAGCAGTATAAATTGGCAATAGCCTGCTTGGCCCTCTTAAAAAATAAGTAGACTTTTCTGCCTATTGTTTCTTTTATCCTAAGCAGCTCTTTCCCACTACTTTCTTCCCTTAGACATATTTACATATTATGAATACTAATGCAAGCACAAACCAGTCCATTGCTGAGAAGTGTTCCACATGTGAAAATGCCCAAATTTATAAAATTCTAAACTTGAAGTACAAGTGCAAATTTGGGAATCATTTGAATTATACTACTGCATTGTCTGGTCCACTTGATATAAGCTCAGTATTCTGTGTCTAACTAATTACCCTCGAATGTCACCATCCCATCTGCCTTCATACTCTAATCTCCCCTATACTTAAAAAAACCTGGGGGTAAAACTGAAAAATTGCATGTTAACATGTGTTTAACATGTAACTCTTTGCTGCAGACAAACTACAAATAATTCATCTGCTTGCAATTTAAGACAGATGAATTATGTTTAGTTTATTTGTAGTAATTTGTAACTTAGGAGTAAAAATGTAGTTCCCCTTTTGTGTAAAATTTTACTATTGGTCAAAACAGGCTTTCCAAATCAAATAGTTATTATTTTATTTATTTGTTGTGTTATATAATAGTAAAGAGTATTTAATTTGGAAAGCCTGTTTTGGCCATTAGTCAAATTTTATTATTATTATAATTAAGTGCCGTCAAGTCGTTTTCAATTCATAGCAACTCAATGGATATACTTTATCCAGAACATCCTGTCCACTGCTATAATTCACAACCTTTCTAAAGGTTCTTCCATTATCGTTATGATCCCTATCCATCTAGCTGCTGGTCTGCCTCGTCCACGCTTTCCCTGGACTTTTCCCAGCATTAATGTCTTCTCCAGAGAATGAGTCCTCCTGATTATGTGTCCAAAATATGCTAATTTAAGTTGAGTTATCTGGCCTTCCAAAGACCATTTTGGTTTAATTTGTTCTAAAATCCATTTGTTTGTTTTTCGGGCAGTCCATGGTATTTGCAAAAGCCTTCTCCAATGCCACATTTCAAAAGAATCGATGTTTTTTCTATCCTGTTTTTTCACTGTCCAGCTTTCGAATCCATACATGGTCACTGGAAACACTATAGAGCTGACAGTTTGTATTTTTGTGGCAATTGTTTCATCAGCACATTTCATGACTTTTTCCAGGGTCTTCATAGCAAGTCTTTCTAACATTAATCTTGAGTGCATTTCTTGGCTACTAGTTCCTTTATTATTGATTATCGATCCCAGGAGAGAAAAATTGTCAACTATTTCAGTCTTATTTCCATATACAAAAGGGAAAATGCATTTTTACTCCCAGGTTACAAATTGTTTAAAGCAGATCATATTGTTAGGGATTTTACTATGTACTAAGCACTGGTGTAGGTACAAGTAATTAGATTGGACACAGTCCCTGCCCCACGTGGGGAGGCTCACAGTCTAAGCAGGAGGGAGGGCAGGCAATGAATCCCCATTTTAGAAAATAGGAATCTGAGCCAAAGAAATTGTGATGCGTCCAAGGTCACAGAGCTGGGATTAGGACCCAGGTCCTCTGACTCCTAGACCGGCCTCTTTAGGTCAAGCTGCTTCTTGTTTTCCCTTTGTAATTTATACAGAATAGTCATCCGTGTCCTCCTTTGCAGCTGCAGGAAGCTAAACAAATGGAAAAAGAACGCCACCGACAGCAGCACCATCTACTGCAGTCTCCAGTAAACCATCATGAGCTCGAGTCGCCTCAGCTGAGACACCTGCCACCTCAGACTATCGATCATTTAGCTCAAGACCACGAAGGAGAGCTTGACCACCATACGAATGATGTGGATAAGAGTCTTCATGATGATACGGAACCAGAAAACGGATCTGATCTTTCCAGTGCTGAAAACGAACAAACTGAAGCCGATCAGGCCACTGCAGCAGAAAGTAATCTTTTGGGCAGGGCGTTTGAGGAAAGTGGGTTGGAGGGATGAGAGCCTCGGGGCCTGTATAACTAATGAGAAAATGAGATTTTCTGTGTTGTCAATAAAAATGCATTCAGTTTGTGAAGATTTTCAGCTTGTTGCCACACTTATTTTTGGCACTTCCTTGGGGGCAGGGATCTTGGCTTCCAACTCCATTGTAATGTTCTTGCCCAAGCTTTTAGTGCAGTATTCTGCACAAGGTGCTCAATAAATACCATTGGTGGCTACTTAACGTAGAATTAGATTAATATATTAAGTTTGTCTTCTAGTCATGTGTTCTCATACAGAAGACAAATTCTCTTTTATCAGAGAGTATTTATTGAGCGCTTACTGTGTGCAGAGCACTAGAGTGCAGAGCAGAGCAGAGAGAAGGGACCGTAAATAATTTATAGACCTAAATAGGAGTATTTTGAATACTTTAAATCTATTGAAGCTTGCTTCTCCCTTTTCATTAAATATTTTGAAGATAGAATGCTATTTAGAATTCCTCGCTTCTGAAACTAAATAGATTTGTAATTATAGTTCTTACATGACTACTCCATTTTTCTCCTTTCCTCTTAAGATTTTGTTTGGCATAAAAATCTTTTCGTCATTTATTAAAGCCCTATTTTTGTTTTATGCTTGCAGGAAAAATTCAACATTTGTAGTTTTTCACTAATCACTCTTGATTGTATTTTTTTGTTTTAAAGCACTTTCTAAAAATGATGTGGAGATATATGATGGAGAAAACCATGAATGTGAAGATAAGGCACAAGACATTGTGCAGATCATTGTGCAAGAAATGGTGAACATAGTTGTTGGAGGTATCACGTTCCATTTTAAACTAGCTCTTCTATTCCTGCTGTGTAAGGCATGATCTGATTATAAAAAGAAGTCATTCTGGGTAACCGTACATAATGAAATGGTAAAAGTAGAAGCTTTCTCAAATTTCCTTGGTGGATTGGTTATCCATTAAGATCTATTTAAGAAAAAAAAGTAGATAAACGAAACTGTGGTTTATGATGAATAGTCATTTCAATTCCTGTCCCTGAGGAACTCATATAATATTCACTTTTGGAAATGGTATAAATGACCCTGAATTATTTTACTATTGTTAGGGTATAGTCCTGCTGATTAATCTTCTAAAGTTTTCATATGGTTGTTAATGTTTTCTCTTGATAGTTTAATATTATAAGCAATTTGTGGGCAGTAAAAATTATGAAGGCTTATTTAGAGAAAGTGTTTATATTTGTATCCCTGAAAAATGTGCAGTAATTTAAAATAAAAATTAGCAGATGTTTATGCCCTTCTTGGTTAATTTCCTATAACGTTTTATCACAGTAGTGATTTTCACTAGCGGCTGGAGTAAATTAAATGTTACAGAAATTCAGTTGGGTAAACATTCCTGTAATGAAAGTTTTTTCTAATGTGTTGTACTGAACATTGAATTTCATATTGTACGATTCATTAGGTGCTTTTTCATTTAACTGTTTCCTAGCTTGAAATTTCCTTAACCTGGACCCATTTTGACTTTTTAACTCTTTCCGTTGGTTTTAGATATGGGAGAAGGGACTGCTGATAGTGGAAATGTGGAATGTACAGTTGGAATCTTAGAGGATGGTAGCGACAGTGAAAATATTCAAGCAAATGGAATTCCAGGGACACCAATTTCTGTTGCTTATACACCATCCTTACCTGATGACAGATTGTCTGTCTCTTCTAATGACACTCAGGTACAAATGAAAGAATTCGAGGTATCTCACAAATCAGTGCAGGCTGAACCCCTCAAAGATAAAAGCTCTTCCTGTTATTTGTGGTGCTGATTATTTTTTCTATCAGGATAGTTGAATGTTTCTCTTATTTGACTGAAACATGTGAAGGTGATTATAGGGTACCGATGACAGTAAATTAGAGTTTTACTCATGAAAATAGAGTTCCTGTTCTGGATTGAGGAGTTAATCCTAGAATCAAAGGCCTGAAGAGACTTTTTAAAAAATCACATAATCTCTCCACCTGGTTTAGGTTAAATACAGCATGGGTAGGGGTCCTCTCCCACTTCCAGTCGAGACTACCAATGTTTCAATTAATCAGTCAATCAATCAGTCGTATTTATTGAGCACTTACTGTGTGCAGAGCACTGTACTAAGTGCTTGGGAAGTACAAGTTGGTAACATATAGAGACAGTCCCTACCCAACAGTGGGCTCACAGTCTAAAAAGTTTCATGATTCCCTTGAAAAGTTGCCTCACTTGAGTGGGATTCTTTTGTCCGATTGCCGGCCCTTGTTAAGAAAATAATAATAATAAATAATTATGACATTTGTTAAATGCTTACTGTGTGCCAAGCACTGTTCTAAACAGTGGGATAAATACAGGGTAATCTGGCTGTCCCATGTGGGGCTCACACTTTAATCCCCATTTTACAGAGGAGGTAACTGAGGCACAGAGAAGTTAAGTGACTTGTCTAAAGTCACCCAGCAGACAAGTGGCAGAGCCGGGATTAGAACCCATGTCCTTTGACTCCTAAACCCGTGCTCTTTGCACTAAGCCACGAAATAGCATGGGTTGGGCCTGGGCAAGTTTTAAACAGCCCTTTGGGCTTCCCAGATTAGGTTTTTTTTTTTTTGGACTGAGGGATTGGGCACATGCAGCTTTGCACGCATACATAATTGTTCTAGTCTACGGCTGAGACAATGAGAAAACCTTAAATGTGTGTATTCACCACTGGGCACAGAAGTACCACCCAGAAGTGAGGCTTGGTGAGAACATGGTTTGGACCCCAAAATGCTATGTTTCTGTGGTTTAGGTGGGCCAGGCAGCGGCCAGGGATTGGGGACTAGAAGATTTGGGGCTGGTTAGAGCTGTCAAATGGCAGTTTAGGCAGGGTAATAATTATCTTAATGTTCCCCGTGGAGGACAAAGCTTAAAAAAATCCCCACCACTCCCCATTTCCCCCCAAATACTTAAGAATTTGTTAGACATGAGGCACGTGAAGATTGAAGGACGTGCATAGGTGTTCTTTTTGGGGTGCTGAATGAATGGATGGCCATAAGGAATATTTGGGGTTGCTGAGGGAGAGAACCTTTAAAGGCAAGAGTGGTGAATGGTAAAGGGTGAGATTAAGTGCAGTAGCTGTTAATCTGAGGGCAAACACAATGCTTTCTTAAACTTTGTAGAAGAGTCTTGTTTCTGTGGAGTGAATAGGTGAGAGTTGGGTAATTTCCTTTAGCCATCCCTAAGTTGTATGCTTGAGAAAGCGGTGGTAATCTTAATGCTGCAATATTTTTTAACTTGTCGTTAGAGTCTCAGACTGTTGCAGCTATACCAAATAAATGCATGTATAGTCGGATAGTGATAACCCAAATGTTCAGAGTAATTGGGTTAGTTGTTGCAAATAAACTCTTCTGAGTTTCCTTACTGCAGGGAAGAACAAAAGTCCCTCTTTTCACCTCAGAACAAGGGCTAGGATAATAATACCTGGACTCACCCTGAAGTCAGAAAAGGTCCCAGCATTCCCAATTTCTCAGCCAAAAAGAAACAGTGCATTACAATTTCCCTTCAACTCTGACATTTTCTAAATGGTAACCCAACTTCTGTTGATTGAAAATAGTAAGTTTTTCATTGGTGATCATATGTATTCTGATGGTATATTTAACTTCCTTAGGAATCTGGAAATTCTTCAGGACCTTCCCCTGGTGCTAAATTCTCCCACATTTTACAGAAGGATGCCTTCCTAGTATTCAGGTCATTGTGTAAACTGTCAATGAAGCCACTATCTGATGGACCACCAGATCCAAAGTAAGCATAATGAATTATTTTCCTCTTGGTAGATGGACTTTTTTAAAAAAACGAAACAAAAGAAACATCAAAAAGTTGGAACTGTAGCAGTAGTTACGAGACTGGATTAAAATCCATGTCTGTTTAGAGATTAGAACACCTTTTATAATCATCGCACACTGAAGATCTCAGTGTGTTGTGTTAGAGTAGGCTCTAGGTTAGAAAGTTGCAATCTAGTTTTACCTAGGGCTATATGGGGAAGGACCTGTCAGAAGCATCAAATGATGAGATACAGCACCCATTTGGCCTTTGCAAAGCATTATGAGCCAAATCTGTTTCTCTTTATTAACAGTTGTGCTTTAAGGTTTAATATTCGACAAAAGTTTGGAAACTAGACTCACAACTTCTCCCAGCTTGAAAGAACTCTCATTTAATATCTCCCAAACTCAAAATAATCCTCTGGGGTCCGACATTCGGTCTTGAGCTATTTTCAGAGCACCTATCTTGCACCTTCAGGTCCATGGCCAGAAACAGTAGCAGACAAATTCTTCCTTTGAGAGCTGATCACTTGACTCCTTAGCACTCAGCCAAAATGTAATATTGGGAAGGAAAAGATTTAGGGGGATTGAATAGTATTGCCAATATTCCAAACCAAGGTGTTGGGTAAAATAAAATGATAAAGGAAAGAGAAAAGAGTGGGTTTTAGGATTTGTCTACAACTGCAGTGTTGTGTATTTTTGTTTTTGTTTTATTAAAATGATATTTGCTAAGTGCTTGTTATGTGCCAGGAACTATACTTAGTGCTGGGGTAGATACAAGATAACCAAGTCCTCTGAATCCCAGACCCATACTCTTTCCACTAGGCCATGCTGCTTCCCAGTATTATTTTAAAAAGAGTAGCATTTTGTTTTTAATCGTATAAGCTGAAATGAAACAGCAGTAAACTGAAAGGAAACTTAAGTTTACTGAGCTGTTTGAGGATTTTATCCATGAGGTTCTTAATATAGAAATTAGGAACAGAATCTCTGCTGAATGTCAGCTGGAGAAAATACAACATCTGGGAAAAAAGGAACCAGCTGCCAAGGCATTTAGGGAGGGTCGTCACTTGGATTAATGCCTGGAATTGATTTCTCTGGTTTGGGAAGATTTTAAAGCTGTCAGCTGTTTCAGGCATCTTTTAGTGGAAAGATTATAGTTAGACTATTTGAACATGGAAGAACTACAAAATCTTAGAAATGCACAAGGACCAAGTTCTGTGGTCAAAGAAAAATATTTGAAAAATTAAGTAAAAAGCAATTCCTGTTTGCTTACACTTATGAAAAAAAGATCAAGAGCATTCCAACCTGCTAGTGTTATTGTATGCTAATAGGAAAATCTGTGAGATTTTAAAAGTTTCTCAGTTTGTATAAATAAATGGGCAAGAGAAAGCTTTGAAAAGACAGAGAAAATAGCTGTTAACAGAAAAACTGTAAGACTCTGGTAAATGTCTTTCATATGTTCTTGTATCTTTTATGAGCCAGTGAACCCCTTGAACCAATGTAGAGGCTCAGATATTCTTTCAAGTTATTAATCTTGTTCTTTTCCTCCATCTTTAATATACCAACATTTTATCCTAATTCAAAAGTTCAGGCAGTTGAGTGGAAACCAAAATAATCATGGAGGAAACATTTTGCTCTGTTCTGATAATTTTGTTCCACTTCTGTACTTTCTGTTTTTTTTTTTATATTTTAGGTCTCATGAGTTGCGATCAAAGATTCTTTCATTGCAGTTACTTCTGTCCATTCTGCAGAATGCAGGACCTGTTTTCAGGACAAATGAGATGTTCATTAATGCTATTAAGCAGTATTTGTGTGTGGCCCTCTCAAAAAATGGAGTTTCATCCGTTCCAGAAGTTTTTGAGCTTTCACTTTCCATATTCCTGACTTTACTGTCCAACTTCAAGACACATTTAAAAATGCAGATTGAGGTATGTATTATAATGAAGAATTTTAAACCTTTCTTCCCATCTCTGTTCTCATTGGAACACATATAACATGTTTCTGATTTGGACTGTATGAAGTCACACTTTTTGAAAGGAGTTTGGCTGTCTTATCAGTCAGTGGAATTAATCGAGCGCTTACTGTGTGTAGAATGCTGTACTAAGCGCTTGGGAGAGTGCAGTACAACAGAGTTGGTAGACATGTCCTCTGCCCACCAGGAGCTTACAGAAAAAAGAGGAGAGAGACATCTTTAATTGTTTCGCCATCATAGAAACATAGAGCTGGAAGGATACCTCAAAGAAGTCATCTGGTATAATCCTTCTTGCCAGGAAGAAGTCCACTTAACCAAGAAAGCTAATCATAAGTACGACAGTGTGTTCCTATTTATAAGTAGACATGGCAGGGGTTATTGGGAATGTGCATATTTAATAGAGTTAATATTAAAGTACCCTTTTAAAAATTTCTTACCCTGTTAAAAGGCCTTGGGATAATATCAGCATTAAAAATCTACAAGTGCAGTCAGGAGCAGTGTAAAAAACTTCTTTAAGGCAGGAGATAGTGGCAAATAGTACTCCAGTAACCTCATCTTGAATATAGGTAACCCGAGAAAGTGAATCTTACAAGTTTTGAACCACTCAGGCACGAGGGTAACTAAATGATACATGGTGGGGAAAACTTGGATTTAGAATATTGTGCCATCTAAACAGCTATTTTTGTTAATGTCTTCCTTTGTGAGTGGACAAAGGGAATTTCAAGGCTTATTAGAAGCAGTCCTGATAATGCTGTCTAATGAAACGGAAAGAAAATTACATCTTGTAAGAGCTGAGTGGAGGAGATATTCTTTTGACCTGGTCTAAAGCCAAGCTCAGAGATGGCCATTCGTGGTTCTGCCTCCCCTCTGCCCTTGGCAGCCTAAAGTTTACTCACCACCGTGACCTCGGGGAAGTTTCATAATGGCCAGTTTTCAACACAGGGCACGCTTAATTAGAGGTTAGTTACCCAGGCTGCATAATATGCAGTAGACCCTGCAGGAGATGGCCTGGCTAGTTCAGCACCTAGGAGTTCCTTGTCATGGGGGCCCTAGAATGCATGGACTCAGCCGCAAGGGACCAAATTTAGTCTTCCCAACAGCTCCGTCTATTTTTCCTTCATCCCTCCTCCTTCGAAAGGTCCTCTATTGAATGGTAGGGCTAGGACTGTGTTCTTACTACACGTGGGAAGGAGCTGTACTTTGTCTTGGGAGCCCCTCTACCTGGCGATTGTCTATTTTGTTATCTTAGTGCTGCTGGCTCTCACTGCTTCATGTTGGCCCCCTGAACAGTAAGCAACTTCCCTAGCATCTTCCGCTCCGCCTGATGCCTTTCCTTACTCTTCTCTTTATCCAAGTTCAACAGTTTGCAGGTGAACACCCTTTCTGCCCTTTCTGGAGTATAAAGCTAAAGAGTGACCAAAATATTTTAATTGCCAGTAGTGATTATGAGGACCTTTTTCAACTGGAGTGTTGAGACTATATTGCAAGCAGCATGTGGAATTTTTAGATAGTAAATTCAAAATTATGAATATCACAGGAATTAATAAACGTACTTTTGAGAATGCATTACTTCTGTTCGTTCACTCCAATTGTGGGAGTTAGTTGTCTGCCTTAAAAGAAAGCTGTGCTTGAATTATTTGTTCGCTCCAGTTTGATAAGTATACCGTGGGGCACTAGGAAATACCGTTTGAATGATAATTTGAGCCTTTTTCAAAATTCTCAGGTTTTATTCTCATCTCCTTTGATCCATCTTGCAAAATCAAAAATGATTGTCACCTCAGAAAACCCTTATTAATTAACCCTCCAGTTTCTGAAATGAAAATCCCCTCTTCTTATTGGCCAGGGTAGTATCCTCACTTTGGACACTTTCCTCTATGTCTCAACGTCTTTACTTTCCAAATGCTTCCCATTAACAGGCCTCCTTGCAGAACTCTGTAGTCTAGATTGAAGTTCATCTCAATAGATGGTCCACCTCTGTACCCCTTCTCCCAGATCAGATGCAAAAAAGAGTTGATTTGTATTAAAGAAACTCAAAGGATGTATGCTTCGCTTCTACAATAAACCTGATTAAAGGCACTGCGGATATCCGCCTTGTAGTTGGGAAGCAGCCAAGAAATGTAATGAGGCAGCTATGCAGCCCCAGACCAGCTGGGGAATTGTCCAGAATATGCACTTTTTAAATTTGTGCAAACCCTATTCTCCACTGGCTGGATAATTGAGCATTTTCCGTTAGACAATGAGTCCCTTTAGAAGGCAGTTCATTTTAGCCCAGATTAAGATGTACCATCTTCAGAAGTGAGCCAAGACTAATTGAAAAAACAGGCTATGGATGTCTAGAGCAACTGTCATGTTTTTATGATTCCCAAAATATATGTTAATGAGCTTCCATTTTAATTATTGCCTCGATTTATAATCTGTATTTTTTTAATATTTGATCAGATTTTGTTTCCTCTGCCAGTTGGCGTAGTGGTTTCCCAAACATACTCACCAGCCAAACAGTTTGTAAAATTTCAATTTCGTTTCTTCTGTAATGCAGATTATTTGAATCAGATGGTTTTGTATGAATGAGAATAAGGAAGATTCCGTCTCTGGATGTCAATATTAAGTGGCAAAATCAACAGTATAATATACAATAGCTTTCATTTTTATTTTTTTTTAAATCTACCAACAAAGAGAAAGGCCTTTTTGGCGGGGGTTGGGGAGGGTTGACACCAAGAATGAAACTTTAAATCCTAGGTCAGTAAACTTTAGGCTCTCCCTAGTTAATAAATCAAACTAGGTATTCTTAATTAATAAAAAGAACAAAATAATTTTCTTAGTAATGGATCCAGGCACATGCAGAGTATGTCAGTTTCTTAAAAAAAATAGTGCCATTAAAGTAATAATATAGTGATAACTTGGCTCTGAAGGCAGTACTATTGCAAGTGTGTTAATTCAAATTTTTACTGTTATCCAGTCACTTTGGGCTTAGATTAATGTGTTTTAAGTTCATGAAGTGGGAGAAGAACTGGAGGTTCCAATAGCTTTTTCTTCTCCCTATCGACCTGCAGACACTTTCCATGAGATTTAGAGTTGTGGACCCCTTTTTTCCATGTTTGGCTAGTCTCTTCATCCACTGTTCTAGTTTGTTCTGTTCTCCATAAGCCCCATATTTGTTTTAAGGACACTCATTTTGTGGGGAAGCCTGTTGGTTCCTGTTTTGTGTTCTAAGGAATTTATTCCTCACTACTGTAAAATCCCATCCCTTTTCCAGAAAAAAATCCCCCAAAGTTAAATATCAAAATATAGTATGGTGATGGAGCAAATTGGGCTCAATTGAATTGTCACATGGGGAAAAGTCAATAGTAGGCTAAAATTTTAGGGATAGGAAAAAAACCTGTTCATTCTGTCACCACCAGTCTATCCTTTGGTGAACCAGTAATTTGTATTATGTACACAAGTATTTATCTTCTATTTTACTTTATAGTTTCATCAGGAGAGAAAATACCATAAATTGTAGAGCTGGAAGGGACCTCAGGAGATGCCCTTGTCACTAGGCCAGCCGTCTCATTCATTATCTATACATTCCTTGAAGATCACAACTTCCCTTCACCATTTCCAGGCTTATAGTAATAGTAGTTATTATTATGGTATTTGTTAAGCGTTACTATGTGCCAAGCACTGCTCTAAACACTGGGGTAGATAGAATTTAATTAGGTTGGACACAGTCCCTGTCCCACAAGGGGCACACACTCTTAATCCCCATTTTACAGATGAGGTAACAGGCCCAGAAAAGTTAAGAGATTTGCCCAAAGTCAAGTGGCAGACATAGGATTAAAACCCAGGTTCTTCTGGCTCCGAGACCATGCTCTCTCACTAAGCCACGCTGCTTCTCCAAGCTGACAGTCAGAAAGGCCTCTAAATATCCACCTGAAACCATTTGTTTGGTCCTCTATGAACATAAAGAACAGCTGGTCAGCAACCTTCCCAAAAAAGCCACTCCTGGGCTAGAATTAACCTTCTCTTCGAGGGTGAATAGCCCGCTGTCCTTCAAACTCTACTCATAGAACCCATTTTCCATCTCTTTACCTAATTTCAGTTGCTCTTTTTATTTTTTTGTGTGTTGGGGGGGAGGAAAACACCCCAATCTGGTTTTTTTTTTACATCTTTTTAATTTACAATGACCAAACTGAGCAAATACTCTTAAAAAGGTCTTGACCCACTTACAGTTTGAAGTGTGACATTGACTCTTACATGCTAATGCTATTCTCCTCATCATTTATCATGTTAGCTGGTTAAATAACAGCCTTATATTACTGGTTCTTTCAGCTGCTGGACGGTTATTACCTCTAAATATTTTTTCTGCCAACTCTGTGCTTCACCTGTCTTTTCCCAGTGGTATTTGTAAGGTTTGTTTTTCATGCCTAATTACACTTGCCATTGCCCCTCTTCAATTTCATCCTGTTTTTGGTGGACCGTTTTTCCAATTTCTCTGTCACTTTAATTTTTTCACTCAACTTCCAGCATTAGCAACTCTGAACATTTTAGCATCACACTCTTGATAATAATGAGGATGGTATTTGTTAAGCTCTTACTAGGTGCCAAGCACTGTTCTAAGCCCTGGGGGAGATACAAGGTAATCAGGTTGTCCCACATGGGGCTCGCAGTCTTAACCCCCATTTTACAGGTGAGGTAACTGAGGTGCAGCGAAGTTAAGTGACATGCCCAAAGTGGCAGAGGTGGGATTAGAACCCACAACCTCTGACTCCCAAGCCCGAACTCCTTCCACTGAGCCACACTGCTTCTCATGATGCTTCTCATGATTCCCTCATGCAGGTCACCGCTGAGTAGAACCAGTTCTAAGACTGATCCCTGTGGAATGCAAATCTTTATGTTCTCTAGTGCGACTCTCTGAGTATGACCCTGAGCCACCTGGGCTCTATCTCATAGTAAAGACCTTATTTTTCCAGCATGTCATGGAGCTGGAATCAAAAGCCTCCCAGAAATCTAGGTAGATTATAGCTATTATTTCTCCCTTGAGTACATACAATTCACATGACTGTCATAGGTCGGATTATCTTGGCAAAACTGCTTTTCAAAACCAGCTCTTCGTAGTCCCTTAAGCTCTCTTTGGAGGTTGCGCCAATGGAAAATTTATTCCACCATCTTCCCAAGTATCTGTTAAACAGATCTGCTTATAATGTCTGTGATCTTCTTTTTCCTTCTTTCGAAAAATGGGCCCAACATGTGTTCTTTTTCAGTCCCTTTGAATTGCATAAATTCTCAGCAATAATAGCTCCGTGATTTTATAATTTCATCAATTTCTGTAAAACTCTATCAAAGCCTTCAGACCTAAATAAATCCAGATTTTTAAAGATGTCTTTTAAATGGTTTTTTTCCAATTATAGTTTGGGCTTTCCAGCTTTCCCTTCCAGGTGGAATTTGTCTTGGCAGCTGTTCAGTTTCAATTTTAGTTGTAAGTGCTTAGTCTAATGGTTTGCACTCAATAAATATCACTGAGTGATCATTTTTGAGAAGCCAGAAGTAAACAGTAGAAGCTTCTGCTTCTTCATAGGTGTCTGCACCTAGTAGTGGGAATAACATTCATTCAATCGTATTTATTGAGTGCTTACTGTGTGCCAAGCACTGCACTAAGCACTTGGGAGAGTGTAACATAACAACAAACCGACACATTCCCTGCCCACAATGAGCTCACAGTCTAGAGTGGAGACAGACATTAATATACATAAATAAATAAATGGGAATAGCATTAATTTTCCACCTACTATGTGCAAAGCCCAGTTCTAAGAACCGAGAAGAAATACACAGCTGAAAATTAGGTGTTTTAGAATGCAGATTAAAGCCAGATAAAGTGATTTATTTTCTAGAAACAACTCATAATGAGCAATTGGATTTGTTCCTATTATGCATAGGTATTCTTCAAAGAAATTTTCCTCTATATTTTGGAAACATCTACCAGTTCATTTGATCATAAATGGATGGTCATTCAAACACTGACGAGGATCTGTGCAGGTAATAAAAAATATGTTCTTTAGCCCTGATGTCTGTCTGTTGCTGTGAAGACTGTTGAAAGATGAATGAACTCAGTTGTCAATTTGGGGATTTAGCTATTCATATTTTTTGCAGATGCCCAGAGTGTAGTGGACATTTACGTGAACTATGATTGTGACCTGAATGCAGCAAACATATTTGAAAGACTGGTAAATGACCTTTCAAAAATTGCTCAAGGACGGGGCAGCCAGGAACTTGGTATGAGTCCTATTCAGGTAGGAAGCTGGGCTGAATTGGCTGAATTGAATTTTACTGTAGGCCTGATGGAGCTCACCTCCTCCAGGAGGCCTTCCCAGACTGAGCCCCCTCCTTCCTTTCCCCCTCCTCCCCGCCCTACCTCCTTCCCCTCCCCACAGCACCTGTATATATGTATATATGTTTGTACAGATTTATTACTCTATTTTACTTGTACGTATTTACTATGCTATTTATTTTATTTTGTTAATATGTTTTGTTTTGTCGTCTGTCTCCCCCTTCTAGACTGTGAGCCCGCTGTTGGGTAGGGACCGTCTCTAGATGTTGCCAGCTTGTACTTCCCAAGCGCTTAGTACGGTGCTCTGCACACAGTAAGCGCTCAATAAATACGGTTGAATGAATGAATGAATGAATGATGACCTCTGTTTATATCCCAAATGACACACTTAAAATTGACATTGAAAAATATTTTACAGGAGTTAAGTCTGAGGAAAAAAGGCTTGGAATGTTTGGTGTCCATTTTGAAATGTATGGTTGAATGGAGTAAGGATCAGTATGTAAACCCCAACTCTCAGACAACGCTTGGTGAGAAGCTTATTATTAAATATCGGGTTTTCATCCTACCTAGATTGTGAGCGCAAAGTCCAACCTGATTACTTAACTGCTAGTAAACGCTTAACAAATATTTTTAGTTGTTCTACTATTATGTTACTTTTGGGGTAATGCTGTTTTGCACTGGTGAAATGCTTCCCCAAACCCTGGAAATGTTGTGAATTAGTTCAGTTCGAGGACCCACGTTTACGAACTGCTAAGCATGAATTTCGACCAATGTAAAATTTAATCTGGCAAAACACTTTCCAAATTTCCATGCAAACATTTGTGATGTTATTCAGGGAGTGTTTAAACAAACCAGAATCTCTGATGAAAACAGGGTTTCATTAAAAATTGTAAACTGTGACTATAGTGTTCACTTTCGTTAACAAGAGGACAGTCTCAATGGAAGGCTATTTGAAAAGACAAGAAGTTTACCGTACATGCATCAAAATAATTTTACACACTTGAATTTTACAGGATAATTTAGTAAGGTTTTCATTTTGTAGGCCAAGAGAAACCCATTGAACAAGAGAGCAATGATACCAAGCACCCTGAAACAATAAACAGATATGGGAGCTTAAACTCACTGGACTCTACCACATCATCAGGAATTGGCAGCTACAGTACTCAGATGTCTGGCACTGACAATCCAGAGCAATTTGAGGTCCTAAAGCAACAAAAAGAAATCATAGAACAAGGGATAGATTTGTAAGTATTAGATTGAGACAAAAAGATCTATTTTTTCCCAGCCTGAAAAAACCTTAAAACCCAAGATACTATATTTCTATTCTTTACTGTTCTTCGAAAGGTAAGAATACTTCTCTCCTTTCACAACTGGAGAATCCTAATAGGTTATGGGGTAATTTTTTTTTTAGTGAGGAGTTTGTCAAATATGTGCCTTTAGTTATGTTGCTTATATATGAGGGACCCATATATTGGCATATGATCAAATGTTGGGGATATTTTGTGAATTGATCTGGAGAATTTTTAAATAAATTTTTTAACAGAAGTGTAAAAATAGATTTGCCCTTTTTATCTTTTGCCAAAGCTAAAAAAGGCCGGTTTCTCCATTTTCTATTCTTAACTCCCTTTGGACAATATTACGGTGGTTTAATTTTCATGCTGTATATTAAGAATAATTTTTTTCATGAGAGCCCACATGTTTCACTCACAGGTCAGAAACCCAGCACAAACCATATGTCTCCTAACTTTTGCCAATATGGATATTCCCTAAACATAAATCCGAGGTCTTTTCTTTGAAATAGCAAACCAGTAGTCAGTCAGTCAGTCAACAGAGTGTTTGTCTGGTACAGTGACCTATTTAACTCCCATGAATAAGCAGGTTTACCTATTTGGAAGCTGTCATCAGCCACTTAGGGTCCTCAGGAAGAAGGTTTTTCAGAAATGACTTTTGGGCAAGAGGCAAAGGACTTTCTAAAGAACAGTACACCGGGCCCCAAGACTTTAATGTCTTAAACTCTTACTGAAAGTTTCGTCACCTTTACGTCCCGCTGTTTGCATCCATTGGAGTTGTTTACCATTTCGAGATGTGCATTGTTAAACTGTCATGATCTTGGATTGATTGATGAATGCCAACAATAAGATCTTTCTCTTTTGACTGTTGAAATTAATTTTTTGCCACTTGAAATTTTTCAATAAAGTTCCATGTATTTGGTATTCTATTTTCAATGTTGGGGATTAAATAACTATCTTCCAGATTTAATAAGAAACCAAAGAGAGGAATCCAGTACCTGCAGGAACAAGGAATGCTTGGCACCACTCCTGATGATATTGCACAGTTCTTACATCAGGAAGAACGATTAGACTCTGTAAGAGCATCATTTTGTTTCGTTACAACTTGGTTATTGCTAATGCTTTCTTTCTAATTATATCACATTCAGTACCACTTTGGAATTCTCTCCCGAGTATGCAAATAAGTAATCTCTAGACTCATTTGAAAAGGGTCCCTTAGTTACTTCAACTATTATTTCACCTTTTTTCGGAAGTGAAAAACCATTCTGTATTGTTCTTAGTATTTGACCAATGCCATTCTCATGAACTTTATATAAAAAAACTGAAAGGCCAGTGAGTTTCATGACTTTTTTTTTTTACCCTGGTTCCGCAGTAACTGTTTGTACTTAGCGTTTTTAATCTTTTAACTTCATTTGGCCAGACAGACTCACCAATCAGGGGATCCTGGAAACACTCAGTCCTCTAGCATTGATGCAGTGCCAGTGACAACACAGCTTCACTAGGAGAGATATAAGAGGAGGAAGAATGATAGCAGAATAGCTGTTGCTTAACTACTCTGTTGGACATTTTTGTGCTTTGAGAAGAGGCATCTATAAGCAAAGTCAGTTGATCTGTTGTAGTTGATAATGGGAAAGCAGTGAGTGATAGTAGACTTGCAGTCCTCCCAAGTTTCTTCTCACTTTTAAAAAAATATTTATGGTAATTATGATGATCTTTTAATTTTCCTGGTTTGTCTCCAAAGTTAGCTTTCAACTTATACTATTTATGCCTCTGTCTGGCTTCCCATCTCCCTTCAGATGATCCTCATGAACCTTCATTGACAAGAATGAGCTTTTTAAGGGCTCATTCCCCTACCTCAGCATCTTGTGCTCCTCGTTTTCCCACTCTACATGCCATTTCTGAGAAGCATTGTGGCTTAGTGGCAAGAGCACGGGCTTGGGAGTCAGAGGTCATGGGTTCTGATCCCACCTCTGCCACCTGTCTGCTGTATGACTTTGGGCAAGCCACTTAACTTCTGTGCCTCAGTTACCTCATGTGTAAAATGGGGGTTAAGACTGTGAGCCCCACGTGGGACAACCTGATTACTTTGTATCTACCTCAGCGCTTAGAACAGTGCTTGGCACATAGTAAGTGCTTAACAAATACGATAATTACTATGATTATTATTTCCAGAAGGTCAACCCTCCATCTTAAACACACTATCTCTTACCTCCCTTAAAAATTTTCTCCTATCCTTCTCTCCCTATACTGACTTCTCCATATGGATGATCCACTGTCAACTTAAAGTCAGCGTATCAAAACAAAACTCATCTATTCTCTTAAACCTACTCTTTCTCCTCCTGCCAGCTTCCCCATCACTGGCAACAGTCCATCATCTTCCTCTACCAGAAGCTCACAACCACAGTGTCATCTTTGACTCCTGTCTTTCACTTCTCCCTCCTTTAGTTGGTCTCTAGGTCTTGCCTCACATTCATCTTTCACAGCCAATTTGTCATTCGTCCTCATTAATATTTTAGAGATTACTCAATCTTGTCTGCTCTCACTGCTATCATTCAGTCAGCTAATTGATCATATTTATTGAGTGCTTGCGAAGTACAGAATACAGTACTAAGCACTTGGGAGAGTACAGTATAACAGAGTTGGTAGTTAGGAGCTTACGTCCTAGAGAGAGGCAGATGTGAAAATAACTGATGGATATGTAGGGTGTATATTAAATGTTTAAAGGGTACAAGTGCAAGGGTGACTCAGAAGGGAGAGGAAGTTGGAGAAATGAGGGCATAGGGAATGCCTCTTGGAGGAGATAAGTTTTAATAAGGCTTTGAAAGTGGGGAGAGAGGTGGTCTGTTGATTATGGAGCGGGACGGTGTTCCAGGCCAGGCCAAAGACAAAATGTGGGCGAGGCGTTGACAGTGAGATTGATAAAATCAAGGTACAGTGAGCAGGTTGGCATTAGAGGAGTGAAGTGAAGGTGGTGGATTATTGTAGGAAGTGAGACAAGCTAGGAGGGGGCAAGGTGCTTCTTACTTCTTACAACAGCTTTCTTCCTGGTCTTCCTACCTCTGGTCTCTCATGTCTCCAGCCTGACCTGTAAACAACCACATGAATTCTCCATCTGAAATGGTTTTTGGCTCACGTCTTTTTAAATCTCAGGGGTAACTGCAATAAAGTTGAAGAAACAGCAGAAATATTAGAAACCACAGTAGACAACATTTTGAAATTCCAGAAGGCTAGTTGCTTTTTCAAACTACATCAGTTGCCAAACCTGATTTTCTTCCTTTGAAAGCCACCGCTTAATTTAAATGTGTTGTTTAATGGCTGTTTGGTAAGTGTCAGTACTTTTGAGATATAATTTTTAATTTTGTTCTGACTTTAGACTCAGGTGGGTGAATTCCTGGGAGACAATGATAAGTTTAACAAAGAAGTCATGTATGCATATGTGGACCAACATGACTTTTCAGGAAAGGATTTTGTTTCAGCCCTCCGCATGTTTCTGGAAGGATTCCGTCTCCCAGGAGAGGCTCAAAAAATCGATCGACTAATGGAGAAATTTGCTGCTAGATATTTAGAGTGTAACCAAGGGTAAGCCATTCATAATATATTAGGAAGTTAAAAAGTGATAAAAAGTGGTAAAGATGCGTAATATGGTACTTCCATTCTTTTTCTAGACAAACCCTGTTTGCTAGTGCAGACACTGCCTATGTTTTGGCATACTCAATCATCATGTTAACCACAGACCTTCACAGCCCACAGGTAAGTGGTGATTCGTATTTAGTCAGTGTAAATCAGTGCTTTAGAAATTATTTGGTAATACCCCTGATTTGTGTTCTTGTTCATCTGTATCGCACCCCAAAATCTATTGTGGATAGCTACCTTCGTTGTCCGAAAAAGTAGAGCAGTGTGTTGAGATAAGTGTGATGGAATCAAAGCTATTTCCTAGGCCTCAAATTAACTGAAATCACTAATTTTATGTGGAGTCTGAAACCTCTTGTGACTCTTATACATACATCGATCTAGCAAGTCAAGGCCCCTTTTTTCCAAGATTGGGGAGAAAACAATAAAGGTGTGATGGGAAAATGATTGTGGTAATCTTCTGAAAGAATGCTCCAGTTTTTACATTTGATGCGACTATGCATACTATATTTGATTAATATTGGTAAAGTGCCTTTAGACCCTTTCATGAAAGTCTGCTATATAATAAGACTAACATTACCAAACCAGTATTAATGCTGTTCAGCAATTTGTGGTACAAAGCTATAAATGCGGCCTCAGATTCGACAGAGTGTTACCCTTAAAATCAGAGAGAATGATTTTTACTTTTTTTCCCCCCCTCTCTCTTCTCCTCTGTACTTCTTAGGTTAGGCAAAATATTGACCCTGGCTTTAAAACACTAATTCCAACATTATCTTCACCATTTCTTTTTTAGCTTAGCTATATTCTGTTGTGGTAAATCAGCCACCCTCATTTATCCCTTTATTGAACATGTCCTCTCCACCCAATTTCTTTCACTCTGTGAGTGTGTGTATAGTTTTGGAATTTATACATTAAAGTTTGCATTTGCAATATAGTCTACATCTTTAATAAAATATTCCAATTCCCTAAAATGTGTTCCAGAGAGAAATTCTTGCAGGTTTTTAATTTACTTTTGAAGTTTCTCCCAACTCGATTTACATGTTACTTTATTTTGCAAAATTCAATCAACAGTGTTTTAAACATTTACCTGAAGTGTTGAGATCACTGACTAGTCAATGCTTTTTATGTATTTACCTTAATCTTCCCTTTTCACCTCCCTGTTGCCTTTTCTGCAGTTGTACACTTATGTTTATTTTCTGGGGACATATTTTGAGTGGTAATCTGGACCCACCTAAACCAGGCTTCTGTCACTTCTGTCTATCACTTCATTTTGGCTTTAGTGCCATGGCTTCAAAAACGCTTTCTTAATTATGCATTGTAAGTGGCTCCATTCCCTTTTATGTTACATGATCTGTTTTAAGAAATGCAGTTGCCAGCGCTAAAAAAGACTTTCGATGCCATTTTGTTTTGTAGTTCTTGCCAAAGAAGCATTTGTTTTTCCTTTTACTCGTGTACCTACGGTGTATTTTTGGAAAGACTAAATCTGGATTAAAATTATAGCTGCATCCAATTGTTATTTGAATGTTCTTATGTGGCTCACTATTTTTGCAGGCCTTTTTTTTTTTTTTGATGCTAGGCACCGTACTAAGTGCTGGAGTAGATACAAGGTAATTGGGTTGGACACAGTCCCTGTCCCACGTGGGCTCTCAGTCTTAATCCCCATTTTACAGATGAGGGAATGGAGGTCCAGAGAAGTGACGTGACTTGCCCAAGGTCAAACAGCAAACAAGTGGCAGCATGGGGATTAGAACCCAAGTCCTTCTAACTCCCAGGCCTGGGCTGTATGCATTAGGTCACCCTGCTTCTCAGACCTTTGGTGAAAATAAAATGATTGCCTGAGCGAGACAAGGAAAATTTACTGAGACTTTCTTTTAGAGAAAGTTCTTGCAATCCTCAGGTGGCAAATTACAAACAATTTCTGATTATGTGCCTCTATTATTGAATATTACTAGAAGTTTGACTTTTATCATTACAATTTACAGTATTTCACAATGAACATGGATGCATAATTATTTTTCTTTTCTACCTTTACCAAAGACATAAATGTCTCAGAGATCACAATTTAATATCATCATCAATCGTATTTATTGAGCGCTTACTATGTGCAGAGCACTGTACTAAGCACTTGGGAAGTACAAATTGGCAACATATAGAGACAGTCCCTACCCAACAGTGGGCTCACAGTCTAAAAGGGGGAGACAGAGAACAAAACCAAACATACTAACAAAATAAAATAAATAGAATAGCTATGCACAAGTAAAATAAATGAATGAATAAACAGAGTAATAAATATGTACAAACATATATACATATATACAGGTGCTGTGGGGAAGGGAAGGAGGTAAGATGAGGGGGATGGAGAGGGGGAAGAGGGGGAGAGGAATATGTCCCATGTAGGTAATTCTGTATTTTTTTTTTCATCTTTAGCAGGCAGCAACAATAGCAACTGGCCACTACTACACTTTTGTTTCTACCCACTTGGTCGAAAAAAATCTTCAAGTCTAATTTTATTATATTCTTTTAGACTGTGAGCCCACTGTTGGGTAGGGACTGTCTCTATATGTTGCCAATTTGTACTTCCCAAGCGCTTAGTACAGTGCTCTGCACATAGTAAGCGCTCAATAAATACGATTGATGATGAGGATTATATTCTTAATTCTTTTTTGGAGATAATTACAATTTTGCATTTTTTTTCTGTGTTTTTCTTTCCGAAGTTGTATAGTTTGTGGATAAGGCACTTAGCAATTCACAATAGGAGTCTTTAGTCATGGTGAATTGGTATTTGAGAGACTCAGAGTTTAAAGGATTTTGGTAAACTTTTTTTCCAGAGAAGCAGCATGGCCTAATGACGGAGCATGGGCGTAGGAGTCAGAAGGACCTAGATTCTATTGACGGCTCCACCACTTGTCTGCTGGTGACCTTGGGAAAGTCATTTCACTTCCCTGTACTTCAGTTACCTCGTCTACAAAATGGGGATTTAAGACTGTGAACCCTGTATGGGACAGGGACTGTGTCCAACCTGATTAGCTTGTTTCTGCCCAGCACTTAGCTCAGTGCCTGGTACACAGTAAGCGCTTAACAAATTCCACAGTTATCATCATTATTATTTTATTACTGTTATTATTATTCCAGACTCAGGTAATCACTTGACACTTCCCAGATTTTCTGTTAGTTTCTTATACTTGTTTTAATTCCAGGTAAAGAATAAAATGACAAAGGAGCAGTATATTAAGATGAATAGAGGTATTAATGACAGTAAGGACCTTCCTGAAGAATATCTGTCTGCTATCTATAATGAAATAGCAGGAAAGAAGATTTCAATGAAAGAAACAAAAGAACTAACAATACCTACGAAATCAAGTAAACAGAGTAAGTTCCCAAATGGAGTACAGATTTTCCCAGGAAAAAATATGAAATTTTATTATGTAAATGTACAACTGCATATATCAACTTCTTATTAGATCTATACACTGATCGTATAGGTATAATTGTCACACATTGAAATTAGCTACTTGTTTTGTATGATTGGAGAAAAATAGGTAATTCCCAGTTTATCCCCAATTAACTTGATTTTCACAAGAAGTAACAAGTAAAATATTTACTTTTAACAGTGCAAATTTCCTTTTAGAAAGGGGAAAAAAAATGAAGATGCTTCTTGGACTAAAGGTTTTTCACACTGGAATTGGCTTGGATATATTTTCATCAGTTTCCCACCAGTACTACTGAAGCCCAAACGTATATATAGTTTTAAGTCTATTGAAAGAATAAAGTTAAGCAAAGGTTAATTTTAGCCTGGTAAAAGATGACCAGGGTACATTTTACGTGATAACATTCAAGTAGCACTTCTGTGGTATCATTTCCTGAACCTAGAAATGCTTGTGCATTTTATTTTTTCTTTTTTGACAGATGTAGCCAGTGAAAAGCAGAGAAGACTTTTGTATAACTTGGAAATGGAACAGATGGCTAAGACAGCTAAAGCCCTCATGGAGGCCGTAAGTCACGTTCAGGCACCTTTTACCAGTGCAACACATCTGGAGCATGTGAGACCTATGTTTAAGGTGAGATTTTTTATTTTTGTGACTTTGGTAACGTTTATGCGTGGTTATAATTTTAATGCCTTTTAGTAGAAATCCTTTAAAGGAATAGGATTGCATTCCCTTTATAAAGTGTAAACAAAGGAAAATAATCTCCCATTTTAAAGTCCCGTGAATCATGATGAGAAGCAACCGGTAACGATTCTGCCGTGGGCCCTAGGGACTGATTAGGATGGAGACGGGCACGGTGACAGGGGTGGGTCACAGAGGAGTGTGTGTGTGTGTGTGTGTGGATGTTTCTAAAAATTACAGGTTGTGAAGCGTGAAATGCTGTGGTTTTGAAGAGCGAGAGGCGTCACATTAAAAGGAAAATTAAAGGAATGTTTTAGGAAATATCTAGGCAAGGGTTGGGGCTAAGGATTGCTATGGAAGATATATTTGTGAGCCCGCTGTTGGGTAGGGACCGTCTATATGTTGCCAACTTGTACTTCCCAAGCGCTTAGTACAGTGCGCTGCACACAGTAAGCGCTCAATAAATGCGATTGACTGAATGAATGAATATTTGTAAAAACAACATTTTGGCTGAATTCCTAATTCAGGTAAATTTTTTTGGTGGTGGTTCCGTTGTAACAGTTAGCTTAATTAAATCCCAGGTGAAAGCTTAGCCCTTTTCAATTCGCAAAAATACAGAGTGAAAGTACTTCAGTGGTACAGTTTTCATACAAATATACATATGACTTTCTTTGGTGATGACATCACAGTAACAGTGTGTGTCCTCCACATAATCATTCTCTTGTTGTCTCTCTTTTGGACTTTCAACAGAGTGCCAAAAACACCAGAAACACTTCATCACTGTAACTGAAAGTTTTCAACATAAATCTAGCTAAACATTAATTCCTTCTCAAAGGTCAACTTTGAAATTTCCTCTTAGCTTTAAGAGCCCCTAATAGAGTTACTCGGTTCTACTGAACATGAGATTTGAGGGCACTGGTTATGTAACTGTGATTCTGATACTGCACTCAGTTCCATGAGGGTGTGGGGGTTATGATTCACATGGACCCCATGTGCCGGCAAACTCAGATTAGAGTACATAAGCCTTTGAATCACCATTTCTTCCTTCATCACAGCCAAGTTCTAGCCAGCTAGATGTGCACTGTTAAAAAAAAAAAAATAAATCTGCAAGTCTCTGGCAGCGTTCTAGCAAAAACAATCATTGAAAACACATTTTGGAAAAACTGGTTGTATATGAGGTTTTGGATTTATTTGAAGGGAAAGGAAAATAACGATAATAATTGTTATATTTGTGGAGTGCTTTAAGTGCTTACTATGTGCCAAATACTGTCCTAAGCGGTGAGGTAGATACAAAATAATCAGGTCAGATACAGTCCCTGTCCCACTTGACGCTCACTGTCTAAAGGGTAGGGAGAACAGACATTTACTCCCCACTTTACAGATGAGGAAACTGAGACACAGAGAAGTTAAGTGATTTGCCCAAGGTCACCCATCAGGCAAGTGGCAGAGCTGGGATTAGAACCCAGGTCTTCTGACTTCTACTCCCATGCAGTTTCCACTAGCCCATGCTGCTAAGAAAAAGACTATTTCCTCAAGACAGAGAGAAAGTAGAAGAATAGGTTTGTGGAAAAGAATTGAAGGTGCGGATTTGATTAAATGTTTTAAAGCCACAGTAAGGTGTTTGAACATGATAGGTGATGGCGAGCCAGTGATTTATTTTGAGGGTGTGTGGCAGATGGGAGATAAGGCACTTGGTCATTATAGCATGCTGAGAGATACTACGGATTGGCCTTTTAGTTTTAGTTTGAGCTATGTACCTCTAAATTTAACTGATTTGAAAGTAATCTCACATTTTAAACTACTCCTGAGTAGCTTTGTTTATTTCTCCTCTTCTGCCCATTATAGCCTTCCAAATTACAATGTGTAAAAAACCCACAGTGCCTTTTTTCAAAACATTAGGCTCTCTGAAAACTCTCAAAGCATTTCCCAGTCCGTTGTTATCATAATCTCAGCCTATTTATTAACAGTCTGAGCCACCCATGTTTGATTCTTCTAGTTGGCCTGGACTCCATTTCTGGCTGCATTCAGTGTGGGCCTGCAAGACTGTGATGATACTGAGGTCGCGTCTCTTTGTTTGGAGGGCATTCGCTGTGCAATCCGCATCGCCTGCATTTTCAGCATTCAGGTAAGATAGTCTATAAAAACTAAAGACTTGATCCCTCTAGGCTGCAGCCTCCTGTGGGCAGGGATTGTGCCTACCAACTCTGTTATATCGTACTCTCCCAACTGCTTAGTACAGTGCTCTGTACACAGTAAGTGCTCAGTTTCATTGATTGATTGGATCATGTAACTTTCTCTGAATCAGTCACATTCCCTGCCCATAAAGAGCTTAGAGTCTAGAGGGGGAGACAGACATTAATATGAATAAATAAGTAATTTCTAACGTGTAACTTAAAGATATGTACATAAATGCTGTGAGGTTGGGGTTGGAGAGAATTATCAAGTGTCCAAAGATCACAAATTGAGTTGCATAGACAATGTAGAAAGAAGAGCGAGCCGGGGAAAAGAGGGCTTTGTCAGGGAAGGCCTCTTGGAGAAGTTGTAACCTTAGTAATGCTTTGAAGGTGGAGAGAGTGATGACTTACAGAAGTCTTCTGTGGCTGGATGGATGAAGTCTTCTATCAGGAACAACAGAATAGCCTTAGTCCTGAGACTTCAGTGCCAAGAGCCCACAGGGAAGTTTATTCTAGTGGTTTGTCCAGTGTTACTCACATTCTCTCTTTCTATCAGGAACAACAGAATAGCCTTAGTCCTGAGACTTCAGTGCCAAGAGCCCACAGGGAAGTTTATTCTAGTGGTTTGTCCAGTGTTACTCACATTCTCTCTTCTCTGCCAGCCAAATAACCAATGGGGCACCGATGCAATGAACAAGTTGAGAGGCGGAAGTATAGCACATTGCAAAGAGGATTTTTTTCCCTGCAAGGCCATTTAGAAGCCTAAGTAACTACAGCCCAGAGCCAGGGCCATTCTGTAGTGCCATGTCCCAGCAGGTGGTTATCTTCATAGTTGCTGCAATCTTCACTGCCCACTGTAGCCAGCTATTTTTTTAGGATTTCTGCTGGCTCTCTGACTACTTTGCAGGGTACCCTAGGAAGATCTTCGGTCACCACTCTTCACTGTTGATGTCCTAGGCTCCTGCAGGCAGAGCCCGAATTAGAACCCAGGTCACCTGATTCCCACAAGACTACCCTTTGCACTGCATCAACAGCTATAAAGGCTGTCGTTTCCTATAAATGAATATTTATTTGAACATAGGATTTCTGAGGAGGAGAATCTGAGCCACAGAGCACTACATATTTCCCTGGCACTTTATGAATGTTGAATGTTAACAGTATCCATGTGGAAGAAACTGGAATTCTCTTTTTCTTGGATGCTTCATTTTCAACTTATTTTTCTTGAAACTCCATCCTGCCATCCATCAGATGTCTATTTAGGTCTTTGTGTTCGGCTAATTGCTTCACAATTAATTTTAACCAGTGCATTTTTCTACCAAGTAGAAGATCCTTGAACTGCCAACTTCCGTATCTGGGTTTATGAGGGCTATATAACCAAGTGTTGAAAATTAAAGATTAAGTAGTCCAGGGGCGATATACCATTCACACATACTCAGGGTTGTCAGTCCAAGTGTCAGGGAAGGAGTTGAGGAAGAAAAGTCTTGAGGGGCAGAAAAATCAAGACTACCCCCAAGATGGTGAGGCACAGATTGAAGTTAGCAGTAGTTCCATTTTAATTTTTTGGAAAACCACCAATTGGCAGCGAGACTAATTGTTTTTCAACCATTTATCAGTCTGGGCAGCTCTTTGGAGATGCTGGGGTGAGAATAGCTTGTAAACAAGAAAAAAAAATTCAAAACACCATGCCTCTTCCTGACCTAAATGTTTGCTTTTCAAATATTCACTATTGACATTTATTGAGCATTTACTGTTTGGTAGTCTGTTCTGGGCATGCCTAAAGGAAAAAGGCTATGAATATGACTGTTTCTTCCATTCGGTGGGGTTCAGTTTTTAAAATATTGTTTGTGACCTGGAGTGAGAAGCAAAATAAAATGTGTTTTTATCATTGGTTGCTGTCATTGCTTTTGACAGTGCTGTAATTAAACACACCTTAGCTGTGACATTCAGGAACTCTGCCTCCAGCCGTGACTATCATTTTTTTCTTAAGCTTTTGGTGCTTTATTCATGTCCAATAAAAGAAAAAACCTAGCAATGTTATGAAACTTTATTTCAGAAATGTTGAATAGGATTTTAATGTTCCTATAAATAAATGAAAAGTAGACAGATAAAAGGTTAGTCAACAGGAAGTTACTGAATCATTCAAAAATATAAACCTTTTATGTTATGTCCTCCTTTTGCAGCTTGAAAGAGATGCTTATGTCCAGGCACTTGCAAGATTTACTTTACTTACTGTGAGTTCTGGGATTACTGAAATGAAACAGAAGAACATCGACACAATAAAAACCCTGATTACCGTGGCTCATACAGATGGAAATTATTTAGGAAATTCATGGCATGAGGTATAAAGAGTTTATTATCAGTCGTATGTGGTTAATGTATTTTGTTATGTAAAAAGAGCTGATATTCAGTATATCTTCAGAGTCTTGCTTTCTGTTTCTATCACCAAGCACAGTTCTCAAGGCATTGTTCTTAAGGACAATTTACTTGGGTATATTTAGGATGAGTGGTTTTTAGTAAAATTGAATAGAGTGAAGGTCCTCACTGCTGGCATTTAAATGATTTGTGGTCTTTTTTTGTGTAATTAAGATACTGAAATGCATCAGTCAGCTGGAGCTAGCACAACTAATAGGAACTGGGGTGAAACCAAGATACATTTCTGGAACTGTACGAGGGAGAGAAGGCTCTTTCACTGGAACGAAGGATCAAGCTCCTGATGAATTTGTAGGTCTGGGACTAGGTGAGCGTTTCCAAATGCAGACTTTGTGTGCAGACTTGATTTACACATACTAGGAAAACTCAGTGTTTCTCCTCTCCGGGTTATGAATTTCTTGTAACAGCCAAATAAAATTTGTGGAAGTAATGTGCCAAGCTGCATAGAGTTCTTCCTCATCTTGAGAGGTCTCCCCCGTCAATCATAATGGTCTCTTGTTAGACACAAAAGAAGTCCTTCCTTCCGTCCAGGCAGCTGGCCTAGGAGATGAGTTGTCTTTGAGGAAAGGAAGGCATTACGTATTCCAGAGTGGGAATTTTACCTCCAAAAGGGCACAAAGAGTGACCCAGGTGGGAGGGGCACGAAAGAAGGGACAGACAGATTCAGGTGTTCATGAACCACTTCTCTAAATTTACCATTTCATTTTTAGCGTTTTCTTCCCCAGTGTTCAATGCTTTGAAAATGAGCCCGATGGGTGGGAGAGATGGTCAGTGCAGGCATAACTACAGAACGAAATGCTGTAATTAATAAACGTTTTCTCCTTTTGGCCATTGAGAGTCTACCTGGAAGTGTCTCAATTCAGTACAGTAGCTCCTTAGTTTTCCTATTCCCAGCAGATTGGTTAGGGAAAGCCCTATGAATTATGCAGCAGTTGGCAACCAAACTTAAAGCAATAGAGAATCTGACCAACAACTCATAGCCATGTGGCTTTTCCAGCAGGAAGTGGAAGTTTTTATCATGTACTTATGATCAGAAGCTGGTTTAACATATAAACTGTATATATGTTTGTACATATTTATTACCCTATTTATTTATTTTACTTGTACATATCTATTCTATTTATTTTACTTTGTTAGTATGTTTGGTTTTGTTCTCTGTCTCCCCCTTTTAGACTGTGAGCCCACTGTTGGGTAGGGACTGTCTCTATATGTTGCCAATTTGTACTTCCCAAGCGCTTAGTACAGTGCTCTGCACATAGTAAGCGCTCAATAAATACGATTGATGATGATGATGATGGATGGTGGCCAGCCAGCTGGCCACTGAAAAGGCCAGGCTGCACTTAATGATGACCAAAGAGATAAGACAGCAGCATTGGCTGGGTAGGGGTGGAACCAAGGTCCATGGGTCCTACCAACTGCAAATGCCAAGGAACTCCTGGATTAAAACTTTGAGAACTTGAAATGAAGGGCCCAATAAAAATTATGGTTTCCATGGGTCACTATCCCAAGTAGGGCAGTCTTCTCCTTTGGATTTTAGCGCTTTTTAATGTGGAGTAAATTGCAAGAGAAATTCTAAGTCTATATAATTCAGGGCTGTATCTGAATGTCTTGTTTTTTAATTGATTTATCAAGCAAAAGAAACAAAAGGAGCTCTGAAACTATTTTATAATATTCCCCTAATTAAAATGCTATTATTCTCAGTATATCCACACTAGAAAGTTCCTTCTGCAACAGTATTCCCAAGTTCTTATCCTTTGTTTGTATGATTGATGATTTGGCTTGAACATCTCTAGGTGTGTATTTTGTACTTTTCATACCATTTATATTAGAAAGCCTAGACCCTTAGTTTCATCTAAGTTGTGGACAAATGATGTGTGTGAGTTAAGGACAAAATATATGGTTTTGAGGTATAAAATGGATTCATAAAATTTTTTGTAACAAAGTTAAGTGTTCGTACTGTGTATATTTCTTTTTTAAAACCACAACAATCATTGAAAGATACATGTTATTTATCAAATAGACTCTTTGGACTATTAAAGCCTTGGCTATATTTTATTAGATAGTAATATACTTAAAAAGAAATTGTACATATAGCTTTGTGCCAAAAAGGATAGGCAATTTTGTGCAATATAGAATGCATAACATGCAATTTAGCATTTGGGAAATGCATTTTTTTACAAAATTTGCTCTCAAATTTTTGCCTCAAAGCTAGGTCACCTAGGCAGTCCTATTAAGCTACGGCAAAGTTAGTGGGCCACAGTTATTTTTTCCCAGGCTTTTTTGTGTCAAACATAATTTTTAAATATGGAAAGGATGAACATTTAGGAATTACATTGTCTTCAGAAATTAGCCAACTTGAATTGAGTACTTTGAAATATATTGCTTAATTATTTTTTCGTTGAAAGCTGTTTTTAATGTTTTTTTATGTCATGCTAGTTGGAGGAAATGTAGATTGGAAGCAGATAGCAAGTATTCAGGAATCCATTGGAGAAACCAGTTCGCAGAGTGTTGTCGTTGCCGTTGATAGGTAAGATACCTAGTTTCATTCCTTTCTCAACAGATTATTGTGTGAGCTGTGTTCCTGTTGCACAACATGTACTGTAGACTCACTTGTATTGTCCTCTCCCAATTGTTTAAGACAATGCTGTGCATACAGTAAGTGCTTAATCAATTCCATTAATTAATTGATTGATTGAGAGGCTGGAGGCTGAGACCAGGGAGGAGGCTAATGCCATAGGCTAGTCAGGAAAAACCAGAACTTGTACTAGGGCATAGCAGTTGGGGTGGAGAGTTAAGGAATGGTTCTGGGAGATGTATAAGAACCAACATTAGGGGTTGACAGTGCTGGGCTCCTTGGCTGAGCTCTACAGATTCCTTGAGGGAATGAAAACCCAGGAAAAACTACTCGACCAAACCTTACAATTGCCCTTGACAAGTAGAACTGCCTGCAAGGCTGAGATGAGACATCCATTTTCTAATTTAAGTGAAAAAAAAAACCTCCAGAAAAATATATGCCTGAAAAACTTGGAGATTTTGTGTAAGAAAGTCTGATATTTCTCTCAGTGGTGGCAGGTAATCAGTAAGAGTAAGTAGTGAACTTGTAAATAATTGTGAAATATGTCTGTGTTGTGACAGTCTCTTATGTGTTTGATATCATTACTGTTGTGCTCTTATAGCCTTGTGAGATATATATTGCAGCGCTGTAGTCTTACTGTCACATACGGTTCTTCTTTGTGCCCTGGTCTGCTTTATAAAACCAAGAACTGTGAATTGCAGTTAAAACTTGCTCACGGTATTAATCTTTTGTGGGAAAGTAGGAATGCAGAGTTGGTTAGGGGGACATTGGAAGATGGGTTTAGGCCCATGAAAAGGGTAATGACAAAAACCAATAGGCTTGTTTGTGTTGTACTCTCCCAAGCACTTAATACAGTGCCCTGCACACAGTAAGTACTCAATAAATATGATTGATTGATTAGGGAAACTCATGGCCCTCTATTTTTAAGAGATGAGGTAGGTTTTTTGCACCCTGCTTTTATAACAGATGACCTTAATGAAAATGAAATATGGAAAAAGTGAATGGTGGCCTGGACTATGAAATGAATTAAATGGAAGAAAAGAGAAGTGTATCCAGAATTCACTTATTATTACTATAGCCATGATGAGTGTTGAAGATCTAGTTTCAGATTTTCCTGCTTATACAATCTTTCCTGTTGATACATTTTTGGTTTAAGATGGTTTGAATTTTTAATTGACCAGAGACGTATGCCACTTCTCTTTGTGATTCTATAAACATGTTTTCATAAGTTTTAAAATTGTGACTTTTGCAGAATATTTACTGGATCAACAAGGCTGGATGGAAACGCTATTGGTAAGGCTGTTAGTGTTATTGTCCTGGTTACACAGACTAGTTTTTGGAAAAGCCTTGGCAGAAGAGCAAATATAATTTCAAAATATTTTCACTTTGTAGTGGATTTTGTCCGTTGGCTTTGCGCCGTGTCTATGGATGAATTGCTGTCCACCGCACATCCCCGAATGTTCAGTCTTCAAAAGATAGTTGAGATCTCTTATTACAACATGGGTAGAATAAGACTGCAGTGGTCTAGAATCTGGGAAGTCATTGGAGATCACTTCAATAAGGTATTTGGGTTAATCCAGACTCTGGTGAATGTATTTGATAATCCATGATATGGGTTTAAAATTCTAAAGTGGATGCAGTCCTAATTTCTTTTCTTCTCATGTTTAGTATCTACGGGCAGTTAAGTTTAGCCAACAGTTTTGGCCACCTTCTCTTCAACTAGCATGGCAGGATTGAGTATATCCATTTTTATAGATTGAATAAATCCATTTTTATAGATCTTTTTCTTGCTGAAATGGACTAAACTAGTAGATTGAATAAATCCATTTTTATAGATCCTTTTCTTGCTGAAATGGACTAAACTAGTACCCTGAAAGATACAGATATTAAGATTTATCATTGCAGATTTTACAGTCTTTCAAGCTTTAGTATTCTGTAGCAATTATTTCCAAATGTGAAGGTTCGATAAAATGCCAAGGTCTAAAAATCTCTGCTTTTGTCAGCATTAATGCTCTGTGCTTCTGCTTCCACTCTTCTAGGTTGGCTGCAATCCCAATGAAGATGTAGCGATTTTTGCAGTAGATTCCTTGAGGCAATTATCAATGAAATTCTTAGAGAAAGGGGAACTTGCTAATTTCCGATTTCAGAAGGATTTCCTAAGGCCGTTTGAACACATAATGAAGCGCAACAGGTAAACTGTAATTATTGACCCGCCTGGGATCGGGCAATAGACTTGTTATTATTTGAGCGCTTTGATTTAAACTGTATAAAAAATAGCAAGCAAGTCTTGTTGGTGTTTACATTTCATGCACAGTTTATTGTTGTCATGTGTTCATCATTTAGGTCTCCAACCATTCGCGACATGGTTGTACGATGTATAGCACAGATGGTTAATTCTCAAGCTGCTAATATTCGCTCAGGCTGGAAGAATATCTTCTCAGTGTTTCACCTGGCTGCATCAGATCAGGATGAAAGTATAGTGGAACTTGCATTTCAAACGACAGGGCACATTGTCAGTGAGTACTGTTCCACAGAAAAATCTCGTCAAGTGTGGGGAAAAGTTCTACCGATGTTGAAACAGCACCATTTAATGTGTACAGCTAAGAGTCTTTCATCTGCTCAGCCCCTCTTTGTACTTTGAATGTGACTGTAATTTATGGAAGATGCCTCAAAAGGGCTAACTGTACGGCAGTGTTTTAAAAGTCAACCTAAAGCAACCATTGCCACTCACTTTGTGAGTTCTAAAATAGTGTTTTTATTTTTTTCATCAAAAGCAATGAGTAGTCGTTTTAAAAAGTAAGCAAAACATGCCCAGCTGTCCGAAATATTTTGAAACCTCTAGTTGAAAGCAAAAAAAAAAATTAAAGTTAGAAAAGCAAATATAGCTTTCCCAAGGAAATAAAGCTTTGTGCTTACTCTGAGTATATGAGGTACCATAGGTGGTACCAGAGAAGCTGTCCCTTGTTGCATATTTTTTTTTTTGTAAAAGATACCGTCTGTTTTCTGCATGTAGTGTTCTTTGGAAGGCTGTTAAGCTTTGCAAATGAATCCATTTTTGTAAGGACTGAAATATTTTTCAAGATGGGTTTTATCTTTGCTTTGGCACACGTTGTCTGAAGGGTTGGGTGGATGTTGTCTTTGAAAACCAATCTGCTTTTCAGCTCTTAGGATTCCTTTTCATTTTAGCCGAGGATTGGAGGAATCTCCACAGATTTCATCTGAGGGTAAATGTGGTCAAAAACACTGGTCATCCACACAGTGTAGATAGATAACAGTGCACATCTTCTTTCCTCTTTTAATCAGCGTGAGCAGTGTATCCTAAGCAGGGTTTCCCCACTACCCCTTAGTTTCCAAAAGATGAATATTGGACTCCCAATTTATATAGGATTTTGGGATATGACAGGAGGAGATGCAGGGAAGAGTATCTATCCTGTTTATTTTTCTTGTAACGATGCTGAGTTGCTCAAAGCGACCCCATTCTGTTTATCCCAGGCCTCACTGAGGCAAGAGCTTATATTGTGAGTGTGGGCTATGGAAAATTTTTCTCTGCCTATGGCTTAGCCTTGAAGAAGAAAATTAAAGAAAAAACTGATGTAACCACAAGTGTTCTTTCAGTTCTTTCAGTCAATCAGTCAATCAATGGTATTTATTGAGTGCTTATTGTAGGCAGAGCACTATAGTGATTGCTTAGGAAAGTACAGTACAACAGAGTTGGTATATGCGATCCCCTCCCACAAGGAGTTTCCAGTCTACAGGGGAAGACAGACGTTAAAACTAAAAATGAGAACCTAAATTCTACAAAGTCATTAATAAATGAGTAGTTTAGCTCAGCTTCCTTGTGGTCAAGGAAGCACTGAGAAGCAGGATTAAGTGCTTGTTTTTTCATTTGTTTGGGGTTTTTTTTCTGGCCTCAGGGGTTGTACCCGTCCCTCTTTGGCTTTCTCTATGGAGTCCACCTATATGTTGAGGGTCTGATCTTAGTTACCATTCCACTCTTTCAGTAAGAAAGGAAGGGGAGAGGATTCGATCAAATCCGTGAGGGGGAAACTGCTAAAGCCTCAGAAGAGGAGCTATTTCACAGTTTATTTAGACAGGAGTTTATTTACTTAATGTGACTTTGGAAATTTTATCTGCTTTAAATTCTCAGTGCTTGAAAAATTTAGTATATTCATGTTTTGGCATCTTTTTTTCTTTTTCAGCCATTGTGTTTGAGAAGCACTTTCCAGCTACTATTGATTCTTTTCAGGATGCAGTGAAATGTCTGTCTGAATTTGCATGCAATGCAGCTTTCCCAGATACAAGTATGGAAGCAATTCGTCTGATTCGCCACTGTGCAAAATACGTGTCTGATAGGCCGCAGGTATAGTATCCCTTTCCTTTAAGAATTTACATTGATTTCATTTGCTCAGTGTTAAAGAGCTTGTTGCCGTAGCTTTAACTTCTACCTGGGAGATGTCGGGAGACTGTGAGGCCCTGACCATCCTAAAAAAGGAAAATAGGCCTTAGTTTGATTGAAAGATGATCATTGCAAAATCCTTCAATGGTGATAGCGAGGACTACTTTTTAATCACAGTTCAGCTTCAAAAGACTGAAACTATGCAGTTGAGGCCTTGCAGACTTGTAAGGCCATGACTTTTGTGCTTCCTATTGTATGCTGCATGATTGGTTTGGAAGTTAACTCGTTAAAAAGTTGGTACCTAGTGGTTTGGGCGACTGCCGTGAGGTACCCGCCAAGTTGTCAGTGGGGTGGCTGGATGAGGGAAGGGACGGGAAAAGCTGAGAATGTTATATCAGTCAAATGGAAATACTGGCATCATTGTACAGGACAGCTTCTGAGGTGGGCCTAGTGGATTGTAGCTCCAAAATAATTCACTTTCTCATCACCACAGTCAGTCCCTGCTGGTATTAGCTAGGTACCTAGACTTAGTTTTGAGCCATTCAGATTTGGAACAAAAGAAAACAGTTTTTCACTAAAATATACTTTTCCAAAAGTCAGCTGGCCATGGGAATAATAATAATAATAGTCATATTTGGTAAATGCTTACTATGTGCCATGACCTGAGGAAGATATCAGCTAATCAGGTCCCACATGTGGCTCACCATCTGAGGAGGGCAAATAGGTAATGAACCCCCATTTTGCTGATGAGGAAACTGAGGCACAAAGAACTTAATGACTGCGCCAAAGTCACACAGCAGATAAGTGGCGGAGCCAGGCTTAGAACCCAGATCGACTGATTCCCAGGCCTGGGTTCTTCCCGCTAACCACCCTGAAGACGTGTGATATAGGACCCTTAGAAAAATGACTTTAACTGAGTGCCCTGCAGAAGCTGTACTTGACTTTGGGATGGTTCTATTTTGTCTGCAAATGAATCAACAGACCAAAGATTTCCATTTTCTAACATCTCAGCAAAAGCAGTAATGGGGTAGTGAAGAACTGGGACTAAAGCCTGGCGATTTATTATATGTTTTCTCCACAGTCTATCGTTTCTAGACTGTGAGCCCGCTGTTGGGTAGGGACCGTCTCTATATGTTGCCAACTTGTACTTCCCAAGCGCTTAGTACAGTGCTCTGCACACAGTAAGCGCTCAATAAATACGATTGATTGATTTAGCATGCTTTAATGTGAATCAATAGGATGTTTTATTTAGCAGAGTCCTGCAATTTTAGCAAATGCAAATGTTTTCAGTCTCCAACTCACTACTGATGTACCTATTCTTTATCAAATAGTACTCTTCATTTGTGCAGCTTTTGGGATATGTACTTTGGCAGAGAAAGAATTGTAACCTGTAAGAAAGGCTGCGAGTTTGGTTTCACTGATTCCGTGTTTCTTCTTAAAGGCCTTCAAGGAATACACCAGTGATGACATGAATGTAGCTCCTGAAGACAGGGTGTGGGTGAGAGGATGGTTCCCAATTCTCTTTGAGTTGTCGTGTATCATCAATAGATGCAAATTAGATGTAAGAACCAGGTAACAATCAGTATTTGTAATTCAAATTTTGAGGTTTGTTGGATATACTGTAACGATTAAGTTTTTTCCCGACGTGCATCTAAATGGAAGCTATGAGTTGAGCACTTAGATCGAATCAGCGGCATATTGGTGTATGGACAAGTCCTGGCCAATGTGTTTTTCAGTCTGGAGAGGGAAGGTGAAAGAAATGAGATTATAGCCAACTGCACTTTGCCTTGAGATTGAAATGGAAAAAGTGAAGTTCTTTTTAGGACTGAATTTGAAGGTGGCTAAGTTTTGCTGCCTTAGGTTAGAGATTGTCAGAAACTGATTCTGTGTATTTTTTAAGTTAAAATCGGCAGTTGTTCCATCGTCACGGCAGTAGAACAATATATTTTTGAGGGACTCATTTCGGTTTCATAAATTGAAACAAACCACTTGAAAATTGTGTTTCCTGCGGCCTGCCTGCCGCCTTTATTTTATCCTACAAGCGTAGCCTTTTACACCGTATGTGGTAGCAGGGGTTGACTCTCTTCCTCTTCCCTCAACTGCCCACCTTCCAGCAGTTTTATTGCTCAATAACATCTTCAACAGAGCTATGAAACTTAAATCTGATCATTATTTTATTTTGTTAGTATGTTCGGTTTTGTTCTCTGTCTCCCCCTTTTAGACTGTGAGCCCGCTGTTGGGTAGGGACTGTCTCTATATGTTGCCAACTTGGACTTCCCAAGCGCTTAGTACAGTGCTCTGCACATAGTAAGCGCTCAATAAATACGATTGATTGATTGATTGATTGACCACACCAGCATAGAGCTGCTGAAAGGTGGTGTAGGGAGAAGTTGAATCTGGAAACTAAAAAGAGATTTGAGGAAGTTCTCCCAATTTTATTTTGCCCATGCTATCTCTGCTTCTCAAAAAATTGAGAGTCAACCTGTCGGTTTGATGTATGTGTTTTACCTCATCTCTGTTGCAAATTTATTTTTCTGAGAGACATCCTGGCAGTTCAGAGTAAGACAGATGAGCCCCGTCCTCCCTAATTACTACCAAACACTCCTTTGTTTGGTTCCTACACTGTTCCCTCAAAACACTTGCTAATTCTCTGATCACTGTCTCTCTTTTATTCTTTCCATTTTTGCTTTCTCCGTTGGCCATTCCACCCTCCCCTACGTCTTCCTTTAGCTTTCTTTTCCTTCCCTTTAGTGAATGAAAAGATTCTGTTGGAGCTACAGAAACCTGAACTCCAGCTTTGGGTTTCCAGCAAAGGTCCTGGCAGTTGATACGATGAGTTTGGATCCATCCTGAGCATATTTTAATTCAGTATGGTGGAAGTATCGTGTGCTTGAAAAACTCCTCCCCCTCTCATCCCCAATTGGAGGAGATCAGTTTTGAAGAATAAAAACCATTCCCAATACATTGAGATTTTTGAACCAGTAATTCAGTCGCATAAACAATATCTCTAAAGAGACTTGATCTTCACCACTGAGACTTCTTTCCAAAACCGCAGTCACTAGGGTATTTCCTGAATCTTGCTAATCAATTATGAGAACATTTGAAGCTCCACCAATCATCTGTATGTACCCATTCACACTGATCTCTTCTGGCTTTTCTAGGGATTTAGGGGAAGATGTGAAATGAGATGTCCTGTCAGGAAGAGGATAAAAATGTCTAACTGATCAGTTTGAGAATCTCCAATTTCTGTGATAATTTCCATCCCTTTTTACTTTTTTTTTTTTTTTTAGATTTGAGCAAGTACATAATCTAATAAATAGACGATTTTCACTAAATCCAGTTTCAAGTAGGATGTAATCATCAACTGTTTTTGGAAACACAGTCATTGGATCAGTAACAAATGAAAAGAAAAAGAGAAAATGATCATTTTGGAAGTCTGAGAACCATGAATCTGTAATAGACTTAGTTAATGTTAAGTGAATATATGATCATTTTTATTGAACTGCTTTACTTTGTTGGAGTATGTTTATTTAAATTTTATTCCCTCAGATAATGAAATGGTAGCTAGAAAAAGTTAATTACACTATATAAAAATGACCTCTTAACTGTAACTAAATTTTTTCACGAGCTGAGTGGTTATTTTCCAAACCACTATATGGAAACTGCCACCCTCAACTGAAAGGAACAAATATTAAAATTAATTTATTCAGCCCACGTTGCATAAAGCATTGCCCTCGGGGGAAATATGATGCATCATCTATAAAATATCACCCCCATATTTCTGTTTTAGTTATTCTATTAATTGAGGCATGGTGGCTGTAATGAAAACTTTTGTTTTCATTTTTATGGGATCTACTTTCAAACCATAAGAGAAAAGGTAATGAAAATCCCTTTAGCAAAACCGGATTTATAAAATATAATGATGGTGTTTGTCATTTTCTTGATTTTTTATGCATATCTGTAGAGATAAATAATATGTATATATCCTAAGGAGGATCACAGAACTAGAATTCTCCCAAGTGGGATTGATTGCTTTATTTCATAAGTCCCTTCGCTCTTTTGTTTATTTAAGGGAAGAGTGAAAGTGGGAAGTTTAGGATTAAAATAATAAGGTACGATATGCCATCCTGGATTTATAACAGCTGGTTCCTGAAAAACTGAATTTTAAATCGAAACATAAATCAGAACCAATTTTCCCCTAGGAATGATATAATAAATTGCTGCAGGAGGGTTCAGGACCAAGGTCAGACCAAAATTTTGACCCAAATCATCCTGGATTTTTCCCCAATGAATTATAGATGAGTAGTACAGTTTTATACATGTATTTATGAGTGAAATAGAATTTGAGTGCATCAGAAGTAAAGTAGACATGCCAGCCCTCTCCAGAGCGTCAGCCCGGCCTTTCAATAATCACCCCTTCTTTTCTGCCACTCGTCCCTCTTGCCCTCTTTATAATTTTTCCTCCTTCCCCAGCTAATCACAGCTTTTGAAATTGTTTTTCATTTCTCTGCTGTCCCATGCCCCTCAGTGTTGTAAAGTTGGAACCTGAGGCATTTGAAAGCTGTGGCAAAATGTAAATTCAGAAATGGCACAAATGCTCTTATCTCTATTCAGAATGCCTTAAATTGGGGATTGCGTGTACCGGGAAGCCTTCGGAGGTTTTCTCAGTGTCATTTTTAAATTGATCATGTACAATTAAGGGCTTATTAGTTGAATAAGACATATGAGCGAGTCTGGTTGAAACAAATTTTTAGAGCGTGTGGTTTTTAGTGGAATTCCTGTCAGTTTAGCAGTTGAGACCACTGATATGCTCTTTTCATTGTATTTAACTCTGTCTGTGTTTTTCTTTTTAGGGGTTTGACTGTAATGTTTGAAATAATGAAAACCTACGGCCACACTTATGAAAAGCATTGGTGGCAGGATTTGTTTAGGATTGTGTTCAGAATCTTCGACAACATGAAACTGCCAGAACAGCAGACAGAGGTGAGGCCCACAGAATTTATTTTTCACATCTGGTTCACTGTTTGTTTCATTAGAATAGACTATTAAATGCAGTCGTGAGCTGATTGCTGTCTGATCCACCCACTGCCCCCTTGTATTCCCCTTTTACAGGATTCGATAACCATCCTTCTACTATTTTCATAAGATACCATTCTTTTGGAGAAAAACTCAGAGGTTGTCCTCAGTGGATTAGAGTTGTTGTAGACATTTGCTATTCCTACATTTGTCCATTATATTCTTTTCAGATAACCACAATGAGGAAAATGGGAGTTTATAAATTCTAATTTATAGTTTTCACTTGCATTTGTCAGGTTCATATCTCTTTTTTTTTTTTTCGCTTTGCAAATACTTCCCATGTGTTGACTGATAGGCTAAACAGACCATCGTATTTCTCCTAGCACCCTATTTCCACCTGGTCTCCGTTCCACTCTTTTACTTCCACTGGTCAACTATATTACGTCCATCAAAGGTCCTTCCCAGTTATGCTGTAGCCCCTCCTTTTTTTAAAGCCCACTGCATGTTATATAATAATGGCATTCATTAAGCGCTTACTATGTGCAAAGCACTGTTCTAAGCGCTGGGGAGGTTACAAGGTGATCAGGTTGTCCCTGGTGGGGCTCACAGTCTTAATCCCCATTTTACAGACGAGGTAACTGAGGCACAGAGAAGTTGTGACTTGCCCAAAGTCACACAGCTGACAATTGGCAGAGCCGGGATTTGAACCCATGACCTCTGACTCCAAAGCCTGGGCTCTTTCCTAATAATGATAGGAATGGTATTTGTTACCACTTGCTATGTATCAAGCACTGTTCTAAAATGCTAGGAGGGTTACAAGATAATCAGGTCAGGAAAACAGGCCCTGTCCCACATGGGGTGTATGGTCTAGAGAACAGGAAGAACAGCTAATTAATCCCCATTTTACAGATGAGGTAACAGAGGCACAGAGAAGTTTTGACTTCCCCTTGGTCACCCGGCAGGCATGGGACAGAGCCAGGATTGGGACACAAGTCCTCTGACTCCCAGGACCATGCTCTTTCCCACCCAAACTCCTCATCTTCCCACCCAAACCCTGTTCTCCTCATGACTTTCCCACCACTGCAGAAAATACCACCACCCTCCTTGTCTAAGAAGCCTGTAACTGTGGTATTATCCTTGATGCGTCTCCCATTCAACCCACATATTCAATCTGTCACAAAATCCTCTTGGTTCTTCCCTCTCAGCGTCTCTAAAATACACCGTTTCTTCTCCATTCAAACTGCTACCGTGCTGAAGCAACTACGTACCTCATTCCGCTTCATCTACTCCATCAGCCTCCTCGCTTAGCTCCTTCATCTACTCCATCAGCCTCCTCGCTTACCTCCTTGCCCCCAAGCTCTCTCCCCTCCAGTCCTCACTTCACCCTTCCGGCTGGATTATTTTTTTGAAAAACAGTTCAGTCCATGGTTTTCCGTTCCTCAGCAACATCCAGTGGTTGTTCATCTACCCCTGCATCAAACAGAAACTCCTTACCATTGACTCTAAAGCACTCAATTGGCTTTCCCCCTCTCCTATCTTAACTTGCTGATCTCCTACTGCAACCCAAACCACATTCTGTAGCTTGATTTCATCTGTCCTGCCACCAACCCCTTGCTTACTTCCTCCCCCTTCGTTTTAGACAGCCCAGCATGCTCACCATTTTTAGAACCCTCTTAAAATGGCATCTCCTCCAAGAAGCCTTCCCCCTACACACCCTCTCCGGCCCTGTGCACTTAGGTCACTCCCCATTAAGCACTTAATTGTCATCCCACCCTCAAGCCTACAGAGTATGTATATGATTTCACTCTGCCGTTTGTCCTAGCTGCAGTTGATTTTAATGCCTCTCCCCCCCTCGCAACTGCAAACTCCTTGGGATCATGTCCACGAACTGTACTCGATTGCACTTTTCCCAAGCACTTAGTACGGTGCCCTACGAACAAGGAGGCGCTCAATAAATTCCATCGGGAGATTAATTGATTTCCGCCCAGCCACTCTGCTTCTCTGAAGCAAAAAAGGAATTGTGGCTCATTGCCCTTTCCTGTCAGGGAGGATCTTGTTGGTTCATGCACATCAAAATCACACATATAGAGACACACCCCATGTATTGATCATACTCAGACCTTCCCCAACAAGCGTACTTACTTTATGCATCTACGCTAATTCTGCATGTATTCACAAACAAAAGAGAGACATGAACAGAGTAAAATAACAAAGAGGCAGCATGGCCTAGTGGAAGGAGCGCAAGGCTGAGTCAGAGGGACGTGACTTGTCTGCTGGGGGCCCTGGGAAAGTCACTTCACTTCTCTGGGCCTCAGTTCCCTCATCGGCAAAATGGGGACTAAGACTGTACGCCCCATGTGGGGCAGGGATTGTGTCCAACCTGATTATTTTGTATCACATAGTAAGCGCTTAACAAATACCGTAAAAAGCAGGGGGCAAGGGGAGGGGGACGGTGAATGATGCCCAGCTCTTAGAACAGTGCTTTGCACATAGTAAGCGCTTAATAAATGCCATCATCATTATTATTATTATTATGCTTTTAGTCTTTTAGACTGTGAGCCCACTGTTGGGTAGGGACTGTCTCTATATGTTGCCAATTTGTACTTCCCAAGCGCTTAGTACGGTGCTCTGCACATAGTAAGCGCTCAGTAAATACGATTGATGATGATGATTATGCTGTAAATGTGGGGGAGGAACAAGCCGTCCAGTGGGCAGGTGGCAGAGGACAGGGTTAAGTGGAGGCAGGCAGAGTGGGTGTGGGTGCGATGCTGCTGAGCAAATATTCCACAAGATGATAAATGACGAAGTTCTTTTGGCATGCCCACAAGGTGAATGGCCTGATGATGCACTGTAATGTTTTCCATTATCAAGGAGAAAGAAGGTAACAATTATGTATGGAGGCCACCCTGCACAGTACATTAGCAGTTAATGTACTGTTAGAGAAGCAGCGTGGCTCAGCGGAAAGGGCACGGGCTTTGGAGTCAGAGGCCATGGGTTCAAACGCCGGCTCCGCCACTTGTCAGCTGGGTGACTTTGGGCAAGTCACTTCACTTCTCTGGGCCTCACCTGTAAAATGGGGATGAAGACTGTGAGCCCCCCGTGGGACAACCTGATCATCTTGTAACCTCCCCAGCACTTAGAACAGTGCTTTGCACACCGTAAGTGCTTATCATTATTATTAAAGATTGTGGGGACAGTAAGGGTGGTAAGAGTGATTTTTCTAGATCATAATAATAATGTTGGCATTTGTTAAGCACTTACTATGTGCAAAGCACTGTTCTAAGCGCTGGGGGGATACAAGGTGATCAGGTTGTCCCACGTGGGGCTCACAATCTTAATCCCCATTTTCACAGATGAGGTAACGGAGGCTCAGAGAAGTTAAGTGACTTGCCTAAGGTCACACAGCAGACGTGGCGGAGCCGGGATTCAAACCCATGACCTTTGACTCCAAAGCCCGGGCTCTTTCCACTGAGCCATGCTGCTTCTCTAAGATGGCACCTCGGGCCCTCTCTATTTTTAAAATCCCACCACTTTTGTTTCACTAGGTTCAGCCATTACTACTGAGAGACACTGCTAGCGATTATCTTCTTTTTCTTTCCCCAGAAAGCGGAATGGATGACAACTACTTGCAATCATGCACTTTATGCAATCTGCGATGTGTTCACCCAGTATTTAGAAGTACTTAGTGATGTCCTTTTGGATGACATATTTGCCCAGTTGTACTGGTGTGTGCAGCAAGGTAAGACTGAACCACACTGTGTTAAAACTGCACAAATATTGTATCCAGTTGGCTTCAAATAAACAAGTGATTGTTTCTCTTTCAGACAATGAACAGTTAGCCCGATCTGGTACGAACTGTTTAGAGAACGTTGTGATTCTAAATGGGGAGAAATTTACCCTAGAAATTTGGGATAAGACTTGCAGTTGCACTTTGGACATCTTCAAAACCACAATCCCCCACGCGTAAGAAAACTACAATCCATAAAATTTATGTATACGTTGTTGACCATGAATATTCAGCTCGTGATTTTTTTTGTTTGGCAGTGAGTTATCAGGAATGTACGTATGAATGCCTAAGATTTAGTAAGGGCTCTTCGCCGTGATCTGATATGATGACAGATGATGCTGAGGACTTGAGGGAGAACACAATCCACCCATTCTGTCTGTCTCTATCAATGAGAAGCAGTGTAGCCTAGTGGAAAAAGCCTGAGCCCAGGGAGTCAGGGGGCTTGGGTTCTAATCCCGGCTCCGCCACTTGTCTGCTGGGTGACCTTGGGGAAGTCACTTCACTTTTCTGGGCCCTAATCTGTAAAATGAAGATGAAAACGGTGACTGTAAAACAGTGTGCGCTGAAGTTCAGGGATTTTAGGTGCATTTTATGCATTTCGTTTTGGTGGATTGTGTTCTGCCTTGGGATCTGGGTCTCCTGCGTGGCAACTGGCTCTTCAGATTTCTTCTTCCAGTTTCCGCGCTCCAGCTAATCTCATTTACTCTGCCATTTTATGACTAAAACACAAAGGATTTTTTTTTTAAATCTTCAGAAAGGGTGAGGATGGTGTGAGGGAGTCAGTATTTTTGAGGCTGAGCCATTTCCTTTTCCTTTTGGAGAGAGGCTACTTACAATTAGTATCATAACCCCAGAGCTAAGAAATATGCCTGAAAAGTTTATCTTCAATCAATAAATGGTACTTATTGAGCACTTACTATTTGATGATGATATTTATTACTCCATTTTACTTGTACATATCTATTCTATTTATTTTATTTCGTTAGTATGTTTGGTTTTATTCTCTGTCACCCCCTTTTAGACTGTGAGCCCACTGTTAGGTAGGGACTGTCTCTATATGTTGCCAATTTGTACTTCCCAAGCGCTTAGTACAGTGCTCTGCACATAGTAAGCGCTCAATAAATACGATTGATGATGATGATGATGAACCCTACCCCCAAGGAGCTTACAATCTACAGTCACCTTTGTACTTAAATTAATTGGAATTTTATAAATCTGGAAGTATGGTTTTCACACTACAGAAGGTACACTGGCAAGAGCAGCAGCATTTTCAAAACAGGAAAATAACTCTCTGGCATCAGTTGTTTTTTTTTGTCGTGGCTGTGTTCAGTATTTTAGCTGTGAGAGGACAGCTTATCATCACCAAAAAGTTTAGGGTTTTTTAGGGGGGTTTTTTGCTGCCCATTCCAAATCTACTGTGATGTACATGTGCCCTTGTGTTTTCCAGACTCCTAACTTGGCGGCCTACAGGAGATGACTCCACCCCCGTCTCCCCATCTTCGGTGAGTGAAAAACAATTGGTGATTGCTTCAAGGTGAAGAAGTTCAATCTTTAAGGACTGCCTTGGTGAAAATAACTGAGAATATTTTAGTGGTCTAAGACAGAATTGTCTTGGGACAGCTCATTTTTTAAAATGTATGTGTGTGGGTTTGCAACTAGGTATTCTGTTGCTGGGAAATTTAGGTCATCATCAATCGTATTTATTGAGCGCTGACTGTGTGCAGAGCACTGTACTAAGCGCTTGGGAAGTCCAAGTTGGCAACATATAGAGACAGTCCCTACCCAACAGTGGGCTCACAGTCTAGAAGATCATCAACTTTTAGACTTGTATATTATCTTAAGGGGCTGGGGTTTAATCAGTGGCACTGGGTGAGGGTACAAATCTGGATTTGGCTTCCAGTTTCTCAGTCAAAAGGGTACTGCTTTTAAAAGGGTAATTATGAAGTGGTAATGAGTGGAAAGTCTGTCTAGCAACAAGTCCATCCCAAAAACTAGTAAGGAGGAAGATGCAGTGTAAATTGGGTTTTCACTGTGCATGTACAACACCCAACTGTTCCTGGCCAAATACGGAATGGCTGTTTTTCCCTGTTGGGCTTCTAGCAGGAGGTAGGGACCAAGAGGTTTAATATCGGGTGGCTTCTCTGAGGACCATACGTGTGTCTACATCAACTGTAGACAAGGCCCTACTGAGAACTCACCTCCTCCAGGAGGCCTTCCCAGACTGAGCCCCTTCCTTCCTCTCCCCCTCATCCCCCTCTCCATCCCCCGCATCTTACCTCCTTCCCTTCCCCACAGCACCTGTATATATGTATATATGTTTGTACATATTTATTACTGTTTATTTATTTATTTTACTTGTACATATCTATTCTATTTTATTTTGTTAGTATGTTTGGTTTTGTTCTCTGCCTCACCCTTTTAGACTGTGAGCCCACTGTTGGGTAGGGACTGTCTCTATATGTTGCCAATTTGTACTTCCCAAGCGCTTAGTACAGTGCTCTGCACATAGTAAGCGCTAAGTAAATACGATTGATGATGATGATGAACTGTACTCATTTAATAGGACTCGCTAAGGGCGGTGGAATTATTCCCCTTGCTCCTCCCTCTGCTGTTTCTCCCATGACCAGCAATCAATCAATCAATCGTATTTATTGAGCGCTTACTGTGTGCAGAGCACTGTACTAAGCGCTTGGGAAGTACAAGTTGGCAACCTATCAGAACAGATAGGATTTGCTCAGAAATTCCTGATGCACGCAAGGGGGTTTCAATGGATAACCGACGTCTTTACTGCTTAACGTAGTAGTTGAACGTGGTGGAAAATTTACATTGATAACAGCAGTGAAGCAAGATAGCCATTACTGTCTGTTGAACATGAACCGGCCTGGGAATTTCTCTTGAATTTACGTAAACTCTGGCTTTACCCAGGATACCGTATCGCAGAAATCCGTGGATATACATGATTCCGTTCCGCCAAGATCTGCAGATGATAGACAGCAAACGTCATCCAGCATTGTGCCCATCATGAACGAGGAGGTGGGCAAAACAAGACCTTCAGCAAGTGAGTCATTTCTTTTAAAACGATCGGTTTGCTGTGGATTTCATCCCATCACAGGAGTTAATTAGCTACCACAAAAATATTTGTAAAGGAAATTAAAGCATCTGAAGATGGTTGTTACTGGTAGTGATATTTCTCTGCCTTGCACCTGCTCTGTGGGAATATTGACGCAGCTTTTGTTTGTTTTTCCTCTACATCAGTAAAAGGTCGTTAGTTCCTGTGCATCTGATTCTGTTGTAGGTTTTCAGAATTGGTGCAGAATCCTTGATCCGCATCTTTTGCCTAGAAGTGCCATTAAACAAGAAGGGCCTTGTTTAATTGGAGGCCTTTGGCGTAGATAGGCATCAGCCCACAAACCTTTTTACTGTTACCACTCGAGATCATGATTTTTCTGTACGCACCTACTGCAGGCTACTTGCAGCCCAGGAGTATTTTAACTCCTGATCATTTGATCTTTTGGTAGACAGCCTGAACATGCCAATTGGCAAATGGCTGATTCAGTCCAATTTCTTAGCCAGGGAAGGAATCTGACCCTCTGCAGCAATCCTTTTAATACTAAAATTTTAGCAGTTAGGGCAGAACCTATTTTAAAAGCTCCACGTTGCTTTTGTTTTTAAGTTCTTGATTCTATCCCCATTCTATAGGCTGTTTTTTTCCTGGGGAGTGGGTGGGTGTGTGTGTGTGGGTGTTCATTAGACCTGGATTGGACCATATATTTTGTGTCCATGTACACCAAAGCCGTAAGAATGGGATCTTGTCACTTCATTGTAGTCCAGGTAGCCTGGCTCATTTCAAATAAACAAAGAAAAAGAGGCAAGATTGATCTTGTTTGTTCAGAATCACATTTTGGAGTTTAACTCATTCCACCAGTGAACTCCATTAGGAGATTGTTACTAGCCTCCTAGAAAGTTGATGAAAAAGCCACTTATGAAACATAAGCAACTTGTCATTAGTTCAACCTCAGTTTTTGGGGAATATCTAATATCTTTAAAAAATAGTTTGTTTCCATTCTATCATTGGTTATGGAAAAATCTCTCTAAGTAATCACTCTGTGTTGTCCTTTCCTCCGTAGAAATGACGGAACAGAAACTGTTTGCTGCTCTGTTGATTAAATGTGTCGTGCAACTGGAACTCATTCAAACCATTGACAACATTGTGTTCTTCCCAGCAACCAGTAAAAAAGAAGATGCAGAAAACCTAGCCGCAGCACAGGCATGTACTTGAGAGGAAGAGAGTTTTCTTTTTCCTCCTTTTTCTCTGTCCTATCATTTAGAGTAGCTTTCCCTCTGCAGCTTTGGGAGAAAATATTTGTTAAGCCCCAAGAGTCAAGCAGATCATTGTTATCAGGCTGTTGTTCAAATCCTTGGGGGAGACTTCTAGGCTTTTATTTCCGAAATCATTATTATTTTTCATTACTACATTTATCCTGGGTCTTCCTCCCCAGCATTGCCAAAAAAGAGTCTTCGATACGAAGAAGCTTTGCACTGTACTAAGGGAGAATGCAATGGAGTTGAGTAGCCATCATCTCTGTGCTCAGTGAGCTCACAGTTTAGTAGGGGAGACAGAAAGTGAAAAAAATATACTTTCTCTTCAGTCCTAACCCTCTTGCAGATAGGAAAGGAGGATGGAGAATTCTTTAAAAGTGAAAAGGGCAGATTTGTGAGAGGATGGGGAAAGCAGACATTCCAAGATTTGATTCCTCTGTTCAGCTCTTTTGGAGGGAAATAACATTTCTAACTCCTCTAAATTTATTTTGAAGCGAGATGCAGTGGAGTTTGATGTTCATGTAGACACGCAAGACCAAGGAATGTATCGCTTTCTAACCTCACAACAACTTTTTAAACTCCTGGACTGCTTGTTAGAATCCCACAGATTTGCTAAAGCTTTTAACTCAAACAATGAACAGAGGACAGCGCTGTGGAAGGCAGGTAAGCCGTTTGACAAATCATGTTTTGAAAAATCCCTTTTTGTCTCCTACATAGGCTTTCAAATAACAGAAAAAGAGATGGAGCATGGCTCAGTGGAAAGAGCTTGGGCCTGACTCTGTCACTTGCTGACTGAGTGACCCTGGGCCAATCATTTAAATTTGGGGCCTCAGTTTCCTCATCTGTAAAACGGAGGTTCAGTAGCTGCTCCGCCGTCCTACTTAGACTGTCTGACCCGATGATCTCGTATCTACCCCAGTGCTTAATGCAGTGCATGGCACATAGATGCTTAGCAAATAAAAATGTTTTTGTTGTTATTATTACTATTAATAGTATTGTCAAAGCTTTGCAATTACTGGCGAAATGAGGTGCTGGTCAGTCAAAAAAAACTAGCTTGGGCCTTTGCATAATCACATCCCAGGCTATGCCTCCTCTTCCCCCATCTCCAGTGGGGAAGGGCAAAGGGACTGTGTGCCTGATTGCCCAGTGAGCTGAGTTTGTAATTCCTGATCAGATTAGGAGCTAGAACTTGTGTTGAAAGTGTTAATTGATTGATTGACATCCTCCCTCAAATAATGGTATTTTTATGAGCACTTACTATGTGCAGAACACAGTACTAAGTGCTTGGGAGATAGAATTGGCAGACACATTCCATGCTCATCACGAACTTAGAGGGGAAGATAGACATTAATATGAATAATGTATATCATTTAAAGGTATGCACTATGGCACTGGAGTGTGGGGTGAATAGCAAATGCCCAAAAGTTACATGTTTGTTTCAGGGGTGGGAGGATGTCTCCTAAAATAGCTTTTCCTGGGGTAGAAAGAGGCAGACCCCTCACCAGATCTGAGACTCTTGTGTTTCTTATCTTACCTAAAGCACTTTACAGATGCCATAGACTTTCTTCTGCAGATACGAGTCAAGTCCCACTTATTTGGGATTTTACTATTCACTCTGCAGGCTTCAAAGGAAAATCCAAACCCAACCTTCTGAAGCAGGAGACCAGTAGTCTGGCTTGTGGGTTACGCATCCTTTTCCGAATGTACACGGACGAGACCCGGACTAGCGCGTGGGACGAAGTCCAGCGCCGGCTGCTAGAGTAAGTCACTCCTGGCCTTTGGCTTTGTGGGCCTCGAAATTCCCAAGAAATTAGTTTGATCTACAACAGAGTATTTGAACTGTAAATGGAAGTTCATTTTGTAGCAGTCACTTAAAAAGATGCAATGCCCTTGTATGTCTGAATAGAAGAAAAACTGCAGGGTGAAAAGAGGATCAGTGAATAAATTGCATCTAGCTTAATGTGAGCCAGTTTGGCAAGAATTGTCGATTTTTACAGGGGAAATGATATAAAACTAAAATGGGAAAACTGGGGTTCTTGTTTTTGTCCATTACCTAAAAATGGGCCTCAGTTTAAACTTGAAAAAGAGAATGCTAATTAATGCAACAAAAAACCCACCTGTCAACAGTGTTTTTTGAGCACCTGAAACTATATCAAGTGCTTGGGAGAGTATGGATCAGCGCTTTCCCATGGGCTTGTGTAACTTTTCAAGATTTGTAACTGGAGCTTTTATAATAGCAAGTCATGCTTTACAGACCCTCTTAGTTTGTATAGATTCAGTTTGATTACAGTAGTTACTAGCTATTTCTTTTTAACTTTCTCTGCAGCGTCTGCAGTGAAGCCCTGAGCTACTTCCTTACTCTCACTTCAGAAAGTCACCGGGAAGCCTGGACTAATTTATTACTTTTGTTCCTCACTAAAGTTCTAAAGATAAGTGACAACAGAGTAAGTATGAAATGAATGAAAGCGGGCCCGTCTCTCGCGTAAATCTTAATACGGTGTAACTCCTGTCAGCTAGCTAGTCGGATCAAAACCTTTGCCTGGCCAGCAGTTGCTGTAGCTCTGCATCAAGATTGCTCCCTCAGAGTTTAGAACCTGTTAAGTTTTTTAAAAAAAAAGCCCTGAGGAGTACCAGGAGATGATTTTATCCATATATAGGGATAGTGATTTTTTTAAACAAACATTTTTCTGGTTTCATTGGGTGAATTATTCTTGGTGGGAGAACAGGCGACGGAAGAAAGTCTGAATGTAGCACCTGCAACTCTTACTTCTTTGTGCAGAAGAGCACAAAGGCAAGTCTGTCTCCCTTCTCCAAGTAGTGTCCAGCCACGTCTGTTTGCCCACGCTACTATTGGTGTAGGGTTGCAGCCAGAGAAGACGAGGAAAGTGGGTGATGTCCTTGAAAAGTGTGTTTCTTTTTGTCTGGGCCCATGAGGTCCAGTTTTAGAAAGCAAATATTTCCTGAAAACTGTCTGATCTAGGGCTCAAATTGCAGTCTTCAGAAATACCAATCTTTTTCTCAATCAGTGGTATTTATTAAGCACTTATCAATCGTATTTATTGAGTGCTTACTGTGTGCAGAGCGCTTGGGAAGTCCAAGTTGGCAACATCTAGAGACAGTCCCTACCCAACAGTGGGCTCACAGTCTAAAAGGGGGAGACAGAGAACAAAACCAAACATACTAATAAAATAAATAGAATAGATATGTTCTTACTATAAACAGAGCACTGTATTAAGCACTTAAAAGAAAGAGAATGGACGAGTCCTGGGAGTCAGAAGGACCTGGGTTCCAATGCCAGCATCACCCCCGTGTCTGCTCTGTGTCTCACTTTACTTCTCTGTGCCTCAGTTAAATCATCTGTAAAATGGGGATTAAGACTGTTGAGCCCACGTGGGACAGAGACTGTGTCCAGCCTGATTAGCTTGTCTCTACCTCAGTATTTAGTACAGGGCCTGGCACGTAGTAAGTATTAAACAACACAATACTGCGTGGTATTTATAACCATACTAAGTATTGTTTAATACTATGTGCCATGCCCCGTACTAAGTACTGAGGTAGAGACAAGGTAATCAGGCTGGCTGCAGTCCCTGTCCCACTTGGGCTCACAGTCTTAATTATTATTACAAATTATAATTATTATTACAGTACAACAGAATTAGCAGGTATGTTCATAAATGCAAAATGTTCACGTATTCCACTTGATTTTTTTTTTTAGTAGGCTCATTTTTAGGGACTGGCCTTCCTCCTCCTGTATTCATTGAAAGGTCCTTTCACAAAACAGAGTGGTAAATGTTGATTATGCCCCTGTGTGAGTGGAGATTTGGTTTCGAAGCTTGGGCCGGCTGTGTTGTAGCTGACTGAAGGACGGGCTGACAGGAGGTGGGTGTCATGACTGCAAGGCTGAACGGTGACATGACATTTGGGTGTTTTGTTTTTTTCCAGTTCAAGGCTCATGCATCATTCTACTACCCCCTCTTGTGTGAAATTATGCAATTTGACCTGATTCCTGAACTCCGAGCCGTTCTGCGGAGGTTTTTTCTGCGTATTGGGGTCGTCTTTCAGATATCGCAACCGACAGAACAAGAGCCCGAAGCAAACAAATAGGGACTGAACGTTTCTCTGAGAAGTTTTACCCCCTCAGCTTGTAAAAAGGACCCGCGGAGTTGAGGTTCTCCTGCCTGCTGCGGAGCCGTTTTCTCTGCACGGCGGAGGACATCCACGGGTCTGTGGTACACGTAGTTAAGAGTGTAAATTCAGGCTTGCAACACTCCTGTCCCCTTTACAATACCCTGATGCATTATCTCCAGCGGATTCTCGGCCTGGGCATGTCTAGGCATCAAGCCTGTTGGCGTGGGCTGTGGGTCAGGGGGTGCTGCGCTTTTCTTTTTACTGTCTTTAGGCAGTTGGGGGGTGGAAGTGAGACTTACCCAAAGAACTCTATATGTAATGGTGTGAACTTCTGCAAGAAGTACAACTCAGGAGAGCTGTATTGTGAAGGATAAAGTGTTTATAGTGGGGGTGGGGGTGCAGGGAGGTGGGGGGGGAGAGGAAATTACTGTTCCTGGCTAAAAAAAAAAAAAATGATGTTTAGCAACTCTGTCTGGTATTCTTATTCTGAAGATTTTTTGCACACTCAGGCTGCCTGAGATATCGGTAAATCATCCTCCTGTGAGAAATGTATAGAGATGCAGGTCTGTAATATAAGAAAAATCTTAAAACATAGTTCTTCCTGCACTGTTTAATTTTATTTTATTTTCTTATTCGCTGAAGCCTCAGAATATTTTGTTTATCAAGTGCACTAGGAATTTTGAGTTGTGAGAATCTTAAGGGGTTTTTTTCGTTTTGTTTTGAAAGCCCAGAAGCTAGGGTTGCTAACACAAGGTAAAGGTAGAAAATATCACTACTGAACTAACTACCTGTAACTTGCTTATTTTAGGGCTTTTTTTTTAATATGAGCCATTAAAATAGGATGATCCTCCAAAGGACTGGAACTTGAATCACTGAAAACAAATTTTAAGAAGTTGAGTCTGCTGTCAAAGGTTCTCCCTCCCCCCACCCCCCTTTTTTTTTTGGTTGGTGTAGATTTCACTTTATGTACAGAAGTTAATGTTGAATATATTAAAGTAACAAATCTGGCATGGTTTGGGGATGGTTAGATTTACTGGAAATGTATTCATACTGTGAATTGTGCTCTGATGGTTCAAAAAAAAGACAAGATTGTCAAGCATTCCGTATTACAGTGGATGTAGAAAATTTTTTCAGATGGATAAAATGTATATGGTACAGCTCTGTAAAGTTTTCTATGTAAAAAATTCTGTACAACTTTCTGTACAATATCGGTTCTCATCTGGCATACTAATCAGGTTATAAGTCAATAAAGTTTTTGAATTCTTTCATCAGTGCAATCAAAACCAGTGGAATCTACAGGTACTTTGCTTTATTGACTCCTCTAAATGTTTTGTGATTTAATCTCACCCTCCCTTTTCATCCTGGAGTGAAGAACCTTTACTGGGCTGGAATTTATGGATTGAATTTTTTTGTGTGCATCAGCCCAGGTGACCCAAAGAAACTCTTTGGGATGTGAAACGCCCATCCTGGGCTTTGCAAAGAAGAACGTGACTTTTTAATGGTATTTGTTAAGCTCTTAATATGTGCCAGGCACTGTTCTGAGCACTGGGGTAGATTCAAGGTAATCCCCATTTTACAGATGCAGTAACAGGCACAGAGACGTGACTTTCCTGGGGTCCCACAGAAGACAAGACTAGAAACTTGGTCCATGCTCTATCCACTAAGCCACTCTGCTTCTATTGATAATGTGCTGCTGCTTTTCAAAGTCCAGCCTACTTTAGAGGTAAGTGAAAGCTAAAAGTCTTTACTCTTGTTGTTTAGTCAGACACTAACTCCCTGCCTTGGTGCCCCGTTACAAGCCCAACTCAGAATAAATGTCAGTTATCCTGTTAAACTGTTCAAGAAGGGTAATTCAGGCTAGTGAAAAAAAACCTACCTTGAAGTCAGCCAGTAAATCCTCATTTTATGCTGTGTGTAGCCACACCAAATAGCCGAGAACTCCACTAAACTATCACAGGTAGGGAATCAAGGGCAAATCAGTAATAATTTATCAGTGATGACTGCGTGTGTGATTTTTCTAGCTTTCAGACTTACGGTCCCCAGGAGACTTCTCACGGGAGCACCGATGGGCCGGTGACTTTGGCTAGAGAGGAGAGAAATGCTGGCCTAAAAGGAATTCAGCATTAATGCTAAATTAGGAGCTTTGGGGTGATGGTTTAGACTAGGGCATACCTGATTCAGACCCTGTTGGGCTGGTCCTAGCCAGGAAGCACGTACATCGCGAGGTCGATCTCCGGGAATTGTTGGGAACTGGTCCTGCATCCTCCAGGTAACGAGAAGCCCAATGCTCCAGTAATTAAACAAGGATCCCAAACAAGCAGGTAATAAGCAGGTAAAGAATTCCGTTCGGCCAATTCTGCTTTCTTGGAGAGTTTTGGCAGAATTTTCTGCACCAGACTTACGCTGAGGAAGAACAAACAAGGCAGGTGCAAAGAGTAACTGTTCTCCTGGGATGAGAATCCCCACTGTGAGGATTGCCATGGGGCTGGTCTGTGGCTTGATCCTGGGACTTCTCACCTGAGCCCAGCAGGTAAGATGAGTTTGCCCCCTCTGAGGTATAAAGTGCATGTTTACAGTCACTGGGAAGAAAGATTTAAAATGGTTTTCTGGGAATATGTACATTACATATATAAATGGTATATGCCCTCCCCCCTCCAAAAATACTTGGAGCCCAAGGTGCTTGCCCTCTTAAATAATTGTGGTCTGAGCTACTACCTGAAATTATAAACAGCCCTGGTAGTAAAATAAAAATTTATTGCCATCCAAGAACAGTTAAAATTGATCATAAAAACCATTTGTTAAATTAGATATTAAATTAAAACACCCGGATAACCCAGGTGTAATTAGTGCTTACTGATTTCTCCTTCAGCTACTTGTTTCTCAAGCACCACCCAAGTGCGGAGCCCTCTACGTAAAAAAAACTCTAGTCCTAACCTCACATACCTTGGTAATCTAATGGAGAGAAGTAGACGCAAATTGCAAACCTCCAACAGCTGAGACAGATACAAATGAAAGTAACAATGGGCAACTAGAGTGAGGTAGAGAAGGAGACGGGGGAAGTGGAGGGGGACATTGGGAAGGAGAGCGGAGTTGGAGGGAAGCTGGCCAAGGAAGAGGCTGACTCCGCGGCAGCACAGCACGAAACAAAAGCAATGTCTTGGTGCCTAAGAGCTAGCCTGGAGACTGTGATGGTGGGGAGGGGAGTGAAACAGGACCAAACCCAGACTGAAGTGGGGGAAGAGAGACTTTGCTCAAGACGAAACAAGGCTGCCTCAGGCACCGTGAAACACCACCGAAGTAAAAATACAAACTACAGAATTGAGCAACTGCTCCCGAGAGTCACTTCAATTTGGGGGGACTCCAACCCTCTGCAATTTTGAGTGTATATCTACACCTGAACTGGCTACAACTTTCTAGGAGGGAAACCCCCCCTCGAAAAGTGCATTTCATCTACTACCATCCTTTCACCCTATAAGGCAGAGCTCAATCCCCCACAAACCTCCGTCGGCTTTAGCCATGTGCCGTCGACAAGCCCTGCCACTGAAAAGCGACTGGATTTTCCAAGGGAAACTGGCTGGGGTTGAACTGTTCTGCCAAGAATCTTTTCAGTGTTTCTGAAGTTCCTGGGCGGAGCCAGGGCTCGGACGCCAGGGTCGTTGCCGAATTTGCTCTTTCACCGTCCTTAGGGGAGGGCTGCTTCAGAAAGCCGTCGGGATCAACCAGGAAATTCTCGCTGTCGTCCTGACCTGGAGACGGAGGGGTTGCATGTTAGGTTTCAGCGCTTAGAATAGTACTTTGCACATAGGAAGTGCTTAATAAGTGCCATTATTAGTATTATTATTATTACCTTGTAAACTTCCCAGTGCATAGAACAGTGCTTTGCACATAGTAAGTGCTTAATAAGTGCCATTATTAGTATTATCATCACCTTGTGAACTCCCCAGCACTTAGAACAGTGCTTTGCACATAGTAAGTGCTTAATAAGTGCCATTAGCAGCATTATTATCACCTTGTGAACTCCCCAGCACTTAGAACAGTGCTTTGCACATAGTAAGTGCTTAATAAGTGCCATTATTAGTATTATTATTATTACGTTGTAAACTCCCCAGCACTTGGAACAGTGCTTTGCACATGGTAAGCGCTTAATAAATGCCATCCAAAAAAAAAAACTGTGGCGCAGAGAATAATAATAATAATAATGGAATTTATTAAGTGCTTACTATGTGCAAAGCACTGTTCTAAGCGCTGGGAGGATACAGGGTCATCAGGTTGTCCCACGGGGGGCTCACAGTCTTCGTGTGCTGGGGGGAGGGGGGATAGTAAATACCTATTGACTATTCTGTTTATTTTATTTTGTTAATATGTTCTGTTTTGTCGTCTGTCTCCCCCTTCTAGACTGTGAGCCTGCTGTCGGGTAGGGACCGTCTCTATATGTTGCCGACTTGGACTTTCCCAAGCGCTTAGTACAGTGCTCTGCACACAGGAAGCGCTCAATAAATACGATTGAAGGAAAGAAGGCTTCAAGGCAAGCCCGTACACAAGGGGCTGAGCAGGCATACACAAGGGGATGATTAGAAGCATTCCTTGTCTTCCAATGACAGGGGAAGTCGGTCTACAAAAAGCTACAGTGAAGAGCCAGAGGTAAAGGTGGGTGTGGTGGACACTACAACACTTTCCTTTGGCTGCACGAAGCAATGGTCAGGTTAGCATCTTAAGCAAGTGGAAAAGACATTTTTTTCTTCAGAAAAAAAGGGTCCTGTTTAGACTTAAGCCTCACAAGTCTTAGCTGGTACACTTGATGTCTCTATCTGTCATTTAAATTGACATGATCAGGGTCCTGCCTCCTCTCCAGGAAGTTTAAAGAAAAAAAAAAAGAAGATGGTACTTGTTAAGCGCCAGGCACTGTGCTGGGGTGGTCACCAGCTAATCAGTTCGGACTCGGTCCATGTCCCACATGGGACTCAATCGGAATCCCCAATTTATAGATGAAGTAATAAATGCAGTGACCTACCCAACGCCAAACAGCAGACAAGTGGAAGAGCCTGGTTTAGAATCCAGGTCCTTCTGACTCCCAAGCCTGCGCTCCATCCACTAGGCCATGCTGCTTCTCAAGTTCTACACCTGTGTTTACTTATATTTGAGATTTTGCTATGATTCCTTCTAAAAGTGTCTTCCTGTCCTTTAAAAAACAGACTACAACCCTAAAGAAACTGAATCCTCTCATGTTTTTGATATGGGAAGAAAACTCTCACTCAACCGCAATATCCCTGAGAATTCCCAGGAACCGATGCATCTCTACACCTCCACTTCATCATCAATCGTATTTATTGAGCGCTTACTGTGTGCAGAGCACTGTACTAAGCGCTTCTCCCCTACTTGTCCTCTAACCCAACCCAGCCCTCCTTGTGGGCAGGGGATGTGCCTGTATTGTACTCTCCCAAGCGCTTAGTACAGTGCTGCACGCACAGTAAGCGCTCAATAAATACGATTGAATGAATGAATGAATGAATGTTGATGGAAAAAAAAGACAAAAAAACCTCCCACATTTAGACAATGTGTGACAAAACTTCCCTTCCCTATAAGCACTCACGCTTGATAATTCCCTAATTATGTGCTGAAGGGGAATGCACAAAAATTGTCAGCAGTTCATAAGCGATCAAGTGAACATTAATCCAAATTCCAGTTTTGCTTTTCTCTGGTGCAGAAAATGAAGACAGTTGACTTTGTCAATATGAAAACATTTGCTAAAGGGCAGGCTACCCAAATACCCTACTAATGTCTGTTAGTTCAGCTTCTGGTGCTCCCAGCTAAGAGTGCCACGGACAAAAAGTATTCTCAGTCCAGATCTTACAACTTCTCCACTGTCATCAGCCTCTTCTCTGAGGATCTGGAATGCCAAGCCTTGCGTCAGCCATTACTGACATAAGTTGGGGGTTACTCCAAATGTTCATTGCAACCAGGAAAAATATTTAGTCACAACAATTTTCTCTGATAGCCAGAATTGACTGTTTACACAAAACAGGGAGGGGCACTTTTCTCCAGAAATTTGATTTACTTATTCAAATGAGATGCTCCTGTTCAACAGGGTATAGTTCACATAATATGTCTAGAAGATCATAAAGTGCTGGAGGTGGAAGGAGCCTCAAAGGTTATTAAAAAAAAATCTGCTTTTGACGCTCAAGAGCCCCCATACCTGCTGAAGAGGGGTTCTTTTGGAGTCTGTTCAGTCTTCGCATCCGTTCCTCATTTCTGGCTTGAAGTTCTTCAACGTTTATACTGGTTTCGGAGTATAAGGAGATGGCATCAGGCTGCACGGTGGACAGAAAGTTAGCTGCCAGCCAGAAATAACCTTCATAGACACCAACCATTTGAGCGCTCAGGATTACCAAGTAAAGATCCCAGCCCTCTGAAATACATATCTATATAATAACGGTGGTATTTGTTAAGTGCTTACTACGTGCCAGGCACAGTACTAAGTGCTGGGGTGGGTACAAGCAAATCGAGTTGGACACAGTCCTTTGTCCTACATGGGGCTCACTTACTCAATCCCCATTTTCCAGAGGAGGAAACTGAAGCACAGCCAAGTGAAGTGACTTGCCTAAGGTCACACAGCAGACAAGCGGCGGAGCTGGGATTAGAACCCAGGACCTGACCCAGGCCTGTGCTCCATCCATACTGCAGGAAGGCACACAAGCACACATGCATGCACACACATACACACAAACACATGCCCGCCCCACACCCCACAGCCATATTCAAAGAAATTGCCACTGCACTGTTTGAAATGCATGCCACTGCTACACTTTCACTTGTCCTGTTTCACAAACCACTCAAAAAGAGCCGCTCCTTTCTGGATTGCGGTGCTACATGCTGACCTGTTCGCCACTTTTCTCCCTGGTTTTAGCTGAGAAGCAGTTTGCAGTGCCTGGCTGATTCAGAACAATGGTTTACACCCTGCTTTCTTGGATGTGTGCCTCAAGAGTACAGATGACTACGGCAAGTCTTGAAGGCCTGTAGGGCTTTCAAATGATCCTTGTGATTTGGAAGGTATTCCCAGAGGAGAGGAAATGTACTCTTAACACCTGGGTTTAGGTCTCTTGCTGCACTGTGGCTATGCAGAATAATTAAGGATTGATCCTACTAGGCCCACCTGCTTTATCCCAAAGGACAAGGCACCCCCAGTTCTAACACCAGGCTGATAAGAAAGCCTCAAAAATCTTCATCAATTATTATGGAATCAATCGGTGGTACTTACTAAGCATTTTACTGTGTGCCGAACACTGTACTAAGCACTTAAGAGAATACAATGCAACAGAGTTGGTAGACACATTCACAGTCCACAAGCTTACATTCATTCAATCATATTTATTGAGTGCTTACTGTGCGCAGAGCACTGTACTAAGCGCTTGGGAAGTACAAGTCGGCAACATATAGAGATGGTCCCTACCCAACAACGGGCTAATAGTCTGGAGGGGAAGACATATGGTGATAGAGATAATTTACTGTTACAGAAATAATGGCTGTGGGGAGCCAAATTCACGAAGTAATTTCTAGAGTCCGGATTTGCCTACTGATAACATCAATATTTTTCTATGACTTATGAGTACTGCATAAAAATGTTGAGGCCATACACCTCCTATATCATCATCATCAATCGTATTTATTGAGCGCTTACTATGTGCAGAGCACTGTACTAAGCACTTGGGAAGTACAAATTGGCAACATACAACATATATAACATATATGTTGCTAATATATATATAAATATATAATATAATATAAATATATATATATATAAATATATATCATATATCATAAATATATATATATATATATATATATATATATATATATATATATATATATAACATATATCTGAGATGTCTACACTATTTTTCAGTAGTCACTCCAGAATGACCCTGGCTAAGATCTTGTCAGTAATGCGGGATAATGCGATGCCTCAAGAGCAACTGACCGATTTAACTTAATTAAATCAATCACCTTACCCCTTCCTAACTCACCTTGCTCCTCTCCTACTACAACTCTGTTGAAGTATACTCTTCCCAGCACCCAGTAGAGTGATCTGCCCATATTAAGCACTGAATAAATAGCGCTGATTGAGTTATGGTAAATAGCTAACCATTGGCATTGTTCTCAGAAAGCCAACAGCCCACTGCTCCTTCAGGCATCCTGTTGTCACAGGGGTATGAAAAGACGGTGTTGGAAGAATCTCTGATCCAGGAATACCACTGTTGGGGTCTTGGTTATGATGGAATAGTGCACCCCCTTCTCACACTCCCAAGTCCATTCAGCATAAGGAAAGAGTTCAGAAGGCTGCACTAATATACATACCAACAAATGGCAACAGGAAAAACACATTTCATACTTACACATTCTACAAGTTTTTTCCTGAATTCCCTTGCAGCTGATGGATATCCTCCATTTTCCTCAACAGCGAATGGTTCCCCATTAGCACCTGAAAGGAGCAAAGCATTCGAAATCAATCAACCAACTGAATTTAATAAGCGCTTACCGTGTGCAGACCACTGTACTATGAGCTTGGGAGAGTACAATACAACAATCTAGCAGAGACAGTCCCTGTCCACAACGAGATCACAATCTAGAGGGGGAGACAAACATTAATATACACAAATAACGGCTGTGAGCCTGTTGCTGGCAGGGATTGTCTCTATTTGTTGCTGAATTGTACTTTCCAAGCGCCTAGTATAGTGCTCTGCATGCAGCAGGCGCTCAATAAATCCGACTGAATGAATGGATATGTACATTAGTGTTGTGAAGCAGATGAATAAAGGGAGCAAGTCAGGGTGATGCAGAGGGAGCTGAAGAAAAGGAAACGGGCTTGGTTACAGAAGGCCCCTTGGAGGAGATGTGCCGTCAATAAGGCTTTGGGAGGAGGAAGGTAGCAGTAATTGTCAGATGTACAATATGACAGAGTTGGCAGATGTGATCCCTACCCACCAGGAACTTTATCTTCTCAAGCATTTCACTTTTAAGCACATGGTCCTTTAAAAGTGTAATAGGGTACTGAGCTTCATTTTTCCAGGTTTTACAGGGTGTATAAAATAATCTATAGGCTCTGGTGGAGCATAAGTGTGCACACAGTAAGTAAATATGATTGAGTGAATGAATGAAAGCATAGAAAGCTGTTACTAGTATAGAGGCTTCTTAATGGGTTTATAAGGGTGCAAAATATACCAAGATTATTTCACGTAATCCTGTAAATGTAAAACACTCTCCAAAAGACTTGAGAAGCATACACAGCTGTTTAAAACAGATTCACTCACCGATAAAAGCGCTGTCGGATTCCAAAAGTGAATTGTTCATGAAGTCTCTTGGCTTGTCCCTGAATTCATCCTCAGCCTGAAAAACACCATCACACAGTACCGTGTGAGCAAACTACAGTACTTTTGTTCCTTTCAAGTAACTTTCCAAGTGGAAAATAGCCAGATTAGTACCATTATAAGCATGACCTTCATCAGGATAGAAATAGAGATTTCTGTCCCCACAGTTTAAACTATCCCTCTTAATACTCTACGTGACTAACCTAACCCCAAACTGAATACAGCTCTAAATTCTGTCATTCTCAGTCACTTCTGGATCCCACAATATGGAGTAGAAAGCAGGGAAGACTAATGAAAATAGCCTAGCAGTGGGAGTCACGAAGACCTTGGTTCTATTCCAGGCTCCCCGACTTGCTGCTGTGTGACCTTGGACATGTCACTTACCTTTTCAGGGCCTCCGTTTCCTCATCTGTAAAATGGGGACTCAATACCTGTTCACTCTCCTTCTTAGACTGTGAGCTCCACATGGGGTCAGGGGCTGTATTCAACCTGATTATCTTTGACCTACTCCAGTGCTTAATACAGTGCTTGGCACATAGGAATTAACAAATCCCACACTTACTAGTAATAATAATAATAATGATAGCATTTATTAACCGCTTACTGTGTGCAAAGCACCATTCTAAGCGCTGGGGAGGTTACAAGGTGATCTGGTTGTCCCACGGGGGGCTCACAGTCTTTATCCCCATTTTACAGATGATGGAACTGAGGCCCAGAGAAGTGAAGTGACTTGCCCGAAGTCACACAGCTGGCAATTGGCAGTCGGGATTTGAGCCCCTGACCCCGGACTCCAAAGCCCGTGCTCTTTCCACTGAGCCACGCTGCTTCTCTGTCGTACTAGTACTAGAAAACAAAACAGGCAGAGATTCCCAAAATTGACCAGGAACTGACCAGGCGACACACTACATCCTGGGGGTATATCGGAGTATATACTGGGACTTTATTCATCCCCTCTCCCAGTCCCACAGCACTTATGTACACATCTGTAATATATTTATATTAATATCTGTAAAACCATCGTGGGCAGGGACTGTGTCTGTTTATTGTTATATTGTACTCTCCCAATCACTTTTTCCTCTCCTCCTCCCCATCCCCCTCCCTCCTTTCCCTCCCCACAGCACTTACATATTTGTACAGATTTATGACTCTATTTTACTTGTACATATTTACTATTCTATTTATTTTGTTAATGATGTGCATATAGCCTTAATTCTGTTTGTTCTGACGATTTTGACACCTGTCTAAATGTTTTGTTTTGTTGTCTGTCTCCCCCTTCCAGACTGTAAGCCGGTTGTTGGGTAAGGACCGTCTCTATGTTGCCGACTTGTACTTCCCAAGAGCTTAGTACAGTGCTCTGCACACAGTTTAAGTGCTCAATAAATATGATTGAATGAATGAATGAATATAGTGCTCTGCACACTGTAAGCACTCCATAAATATGACTGACTGACTGAATGAATGAATGAATCAGAGTCCCCAGGGAATATGAATCTGCAGGGACCTGGGGAGGATTAACATGGCATATAGTTCTGCTCTCCCACTTCCTAAAGCTGCAGGATTGTGCTACCTGTTGACTCCCTCCCAGTGTGTAAGTCCCATGTGCAACAGGGACTGTGAACAACCTGATTACCTTTTACCTACCCTGTTTTTAGTACAGTGCTTGCCACATAGGAAATGTTTAATACCATAATTAGATGTCCTGTGCCACAAATAGAAGGACTTCACAATTTTTTCTATCCTAATTTTGCAGCCCAAAGCTTTTATTGCAATGCCTACTGTGTGCAGAACACTGTGCCAAGTAAAAGCTTGGGGGGGAGGGGAGGGCAGAAAGAGACATGGAACCTGCCCTCTAAGGGATGAATTTCCATGTAAAATTTAAGACTCACGGATTTTTTTTTTTCCTTTGAGCAAAATGCTTTTTAAAAAAATACTTTTCTTTTCTCCCTCCAGGTCCCAGTGTGTGCTCTTCACTGCTCCCAAGCTAGCATGATTTTCTCAGGACTCACCTCCAACCCATTTCTCACACCTCCCCTCTGCAAGGCAGTGTCCTCTCTCCTCTATTCTCCCCAAATCATCTACCCTCCACTGACTGGTTCCTCTATCTGCCTGCTAAAACTAGCCCAGCCACCTCAGCACATATATGAATAGCTTTTATTCTTTTTCATGTTGACTACCTAAAGTAATTTGTCTCTGTCACCTCCATTAGAATGGAAACTCCTCTAGGGCAGAGACTGAGTTACCTATTGTTTCCACCGGTTCTACACACAGTTGGTACACACGGTAAAAATTTTAGAGGTGTTTTTCTCTTGCCAGTACAAATATCAGTGGTATTTATTGAGTGCTATGTGCAGAGCACTGTTCAAAGTGCTTGGGAGAGAACAATATAAGAGAATTAGCAGACACATTCCCTGCCCATAATGAGCTTACAGTGTATAGCCAGAACGTAAGAATAAATGCATTATCATCTTTCAAGCAACTATTTAGACATAGCTCCAAATTAAAATCTAAATTAGTCATAATACTTTCACAAAAGCTGAATCTGAGAAAAATAAAGCCAACAATTTCTTACCAGTTCCATGATCTGCAGGTTAAAGTCTGGAGAGATTTTCAAATCAGCGGTCATCCGCCACAACCAAAAATAGAAGAGAAAGTTAGGAAGTACTCAGTACAAACACCAACATATATTTAGATTACATACGCATCTTTCCTGCTGATAAAGGCCAAACTTTCCATGATTCTTTGTGATGACTGTCTCTAAATGACAATGCAAGGCATTCAGGGCTCCATACTGGAATGGAATCCCATATATATCTGGAGTCCCCTTAAATGTGACAGGCTTCAAATTCATATACTCTCCATAAGACGTGGCAATGTTAAAAAAAAATGTGCACTGTGATGTTAGGGGAAAACTTTTTAACTAATTCACTACCAAAATTAAATAAGTTGATTGGAAAATTTAAAATATTTTACTCTATTTGGGATGCAGCATGGCCTAGAGGAAAGAGCAGGGGCCAGAGGACCTGGGTTCCAATCCTGGCTCTGCCACATACCTGCTGTGAGACCTCGGGGCAAGTCACTTCTCTTCTCGGGGCCTCAATCCCCTCAGCTGCACAAAGGGGACTCAAGGCCCATTTTCAATCGCATTTATTGAGCGCTTACTGTGTGCAGAGCACTGTACGAAGCGCTTGGGAAGTACAAGTTGGCAACATATAGAGACGGTCCCTACCCAACAGTGGGCTCACAGTCTAGAAGGTGGGCTCACAGTCTAGTCTAGTTTTCCCTCCAACTTGGACTGTGAAACTCAAGTGGGACCTGATTATCTTCTATCTACCCCAGCACTAAGTACAGTGCTTGGCACATGGCAAGCCACTTAAATATCACAATTAACCCAGGAGGTGTTAAGAGATGTAGGTAATGGCAGTGATTAACTGATTAGCTCTATATGTTGCCAACTTGTACTTCCCAAGAGCTTAGTACAGTGCACTGCACACAGTAAGTGCTCAATAAATACGATTGAATGAATGAATGAATGGAGGTCCAGAAATTGACCTAGTTCTTCTTCTGCAGTATCTGTGATTAACTCTAAGCAGTAACATTCCCTTCTCAGAACCCACTGAGGACCCTAGAAGAATCAATCCACCCCATATTTCTCCTGTGTGACAGAAGGGTCCCACAGCTGGATAACCTTTCAGAGCAGGGGTTTTTTCCTTGACTTTAGTAGCACAGAAACATGAAGGAAGAGCTGTTAGATGTTGCCACAGTAGTTTACAGTTACTGAAGATCTTCAAAAACACTGAAAAAGATTTGGATGTTAATCAAATAGCACATTGCCCACCTTGTCCTTATTTTCTATTACACGGCTGCTCTGGAGTGAAAGGCTGAATAAGTGCCACACTTACTACTTTTCTGCCCAAACCTGGGATCCCCTTAAAGTGGACGGAGGGGAGATGGAAAAATATCATCAGAAGGGAAACGGGAGGAATGGCGAATTAGGATACGGAAGAGAGAAGAACAAGGGGGAGGAGAAGGAGATGGAAGGAGAGAGGATACTCATGCTTGCTGCCGTGCTCTCTCCACCCTTTCCTGTTACCAGGAGCGGTGGTGGTGGCAGTAGAAGCAGTGACTCTGGCTTGTGGCCCAGGATGGGCCAGCTGAGCAGGGAGCCAGTGCTGCTCCAGTGGCAAAGCGTGACATCCCTGAACCTGCAAACTGGTCCCATGGGGGTTGAAAAGCCACCGACTCTGGTCATCTTGGGGGTCAGGGTCAAGCAGGTCCCACTGAGCTCACGTCAGGCTCTGGAGGTAGGTTGGGGGGTGGGGGGAGAATGCAGCCCAGCCTGGAGCCAATATGGACTGATAAGGTCCACGAAGGTTTTTTCCCCAACCATGTCCAAGACCCTCCCACCCCCGCCCTCTGTTGCAGAAGCAGAGAAGAAAATGGAAGGGAGTGAAGTGGCTGCTGAGGCTGCAGATCCAGGGGGTCTCAACATTACGGTTACTCCCCTGACTGCCAACGCTCCCCACCGCCACCCCAAAGGAGAAGACACTACTAGTCTGAGGGCTGTGGCCTTCAGAATCCATTAAGGCTTCACAGTTGGGGATAAAGGAGTCACTCTCAGCAGCAAGGAAGTCCCTGAAATGGAAAGCTTTAATTCCTTCCCCACCATGATCACTCCGCCCCTCCAACTACCCATTCTCCCTTCTCATTACCTTCCCAAACACTGCGTTCCCCAACAATTCTGCTCATTGCCTCTCCCGTGCCACACCTGGCCCCACTCCCCGCATTCCTTCTAGACTGTGAGCCCATTGTGGGCAGGGATTGTTTCTATTTGTTGCTGAGTTGTACTTCCCAAGCACTTAGTACAGTGCTCTGCACATAGTAAGTGCTCAATAAATATGATTGAATGAATGAATGAATTCCCTCTACTCCATCTTTCTCCCTAACCCCACTCACCCATGAATAGAATCTTTTATCCTCCATCTATTCCCCACCCATTCACTCAGGTGAGAGATCTGGCTCTCACCTGAGGACACTGTTCCTAATGTAGTCTTTCAAGGAGGCCTCACTCGCCTTGACCTCACCTCCGTTCTCTCCTTCTCCAGCCCAGCCCGCACCCTCCGCTCCTCCACTGCTAATCTCCTCACCGTACCTCGTTCTCGCCTGTCCCGCCATCGACCCCCGGCCCACGTCCTCCCCCGGGCCTGGAATGCCCCCAATCCCTCTGCCCACCCGCCAAGCTAGCTCTCTTCCTCCCTTCAAGGCCCTACTGAGAGCTCACCTCCTCCAGGAGGCCTTCCCAGACTGAGCCCCTTCCTTCCCCTCCCCCTCGTCCCCCTCTCCATCCCCCCATCTTACCTCCTTCCCTTCCCCACAGCACCTGTATATATGTATATATGGTTGTACATATTTATTACTCTATTTATTTATTTATTTTGCTTGTACATTTCTATCCTATTTATTTTATTTTGTTGGTATGTTTGGTTTTGTTCTCTGTCTCCCCCTTTTAGACTGTGAGCCCACTGTTGGGTAGGGACTGTCTCTATGTGTTGCCAATTTGTACTTCCCAAGCGCTTAGTACAGTGCTCTGCAGATAGTAAGCACTCAATAAATACGATTGATTGATTGATTGATTGACTGACAGGGAAGGAGGGAGCTGGCTTCTCACCCCACAAAAAACCACTTTTACTCTCACTGCCACCCTACTTCCTGTAACTCCATCTCGTCCAGCTTTCATTCACCTCTCCAACATGCCCTACTAAAATATCTTGTCCACGAAACCTCCCCTAACCCCTTCATTCCCCTACCCTATTAGCCATCCCTTCTTTGCTGTCTATGCATGTGGGTCAACCCCTTAGGAATTATGAAACTCATCCCAGCCCTGGCCCCGCAACACTGATGTACATTATCCTTATACTCTGCCACTTCCCATTCAGTAATTTTAATATCCATTCCCCCCACTAGATTATAAACACCCTGAGGGCAGGGATCGGGTCTATTAACTAGACTGAATTGAACTCTTGAGTGCTTAACAGAGTGCTCTACACACAGGAAGCGCTCAAAAAACACCATTGATTGACTGGCTGAATGAATGATATTGAAACTGCAGTGCGAGGCAGGAAACTGGGACAGATTTTACCTACAAAAGATGTTTCAAACTCTGGAGTTGCTGCTCGGGAGCCTAGGGATAGAAGGGCTGACACTGGAGAGTAATACTGGGTCCAGAAACCCAAGTTGAAGAGCTCTGAAGAGCTGTTGGAAAGTGACCAGAACAGGGCAGATTTTGATAAAGAAGGTCAGAAAAATCTCAGTGGAAGACAGATGACTTACAATTTAAAAGAGAGAAATGGATGACTTGTAGTATCGGTATTCATTTCCCAAATGAATGATTTCAAAAATCAAATTTATACCGACGTCAGAGTAGATGGGAAGAAGCAGAGCTAAAATCATAAAAAAAAGTTTATTCCCATCCATTTTCCCTTACCATCATGGATTTCAGGCATATTTTTTTTGTGTGTTTTCTTGTGTTGGGCTTTCAACTGAGCCTGCTGGTGAAGAGTCAGAGGGTGGTCACTGTTGGGTAGATTTGGGGGTGGACTCACATCTGAGAATGACTCAAACTCTGGGGATAGAAAAGAGGATGCTTTTTATCATCACCATCATCAATCGTATTTATTGAGCACTTACTGTGTGCAGAGCACTGTACTAAGCACTTGGGAAGTACAAGTTGGCAACATATAGAGACTGTCCCTACCCAACAATGGGCTCACAGTCTAAAAGGGGGAGACAGAGAACAAAACCAAACATACTAACAAAATAAAATAAATAGAATAGATATGTACAAGTAAAATAAATAAATAAAGAGTAATAAATATGTACAAACATATATACATATATACAGGTGCTGTGGGGAAGGGAAGGAGGTAAGATGGGGGGAGAGGGGGACTAGGGGGAGAGGAAGGAAGGGGCTCAGTCTGGGAAGGCTTCCTGGAGTAGGTGAGCTCTCAGTAGGGCCTTGAAGGGAGGAAGAGAGCTAGCTTGGTGGATGGGCAGAGGGAGGGCATTTCAGGCCCGGGGGAGGACGTGGGCCGGGGGTCGATGGTGGGACAGGCGAGAACGAGGTACGGTGAGGAGATTAGCGGTGGAGGAGCGGAGGGTGCGGGTTGGGCTGGAGAAGGAGAGAAGGGAGGTGAGGTAGGAGGGGGCGAGGTGATGGACAGCCTTGAAGCCCAGGGTGAGGAGTTTCTGCCTGATGCGCAGATTGATTGGTAGCCACTGGAGATTTTTGAGGAGGGGAGTGATATGCCCAGAGCATTTCTGGACAAAGACAATCCAGGCAGCAGCATGAAGTATGGATTGAAGTGGGGAGAGACACGAGGATGGGAGATCAGAGAGAAGGCTGATGCAGTAGTCCAGACGGGATAGGATGAGAGCTTGAATGAGAAGGGTAGCGGTGTGGATGGAGAGGAAAGGGCGGATCTTGGCAATGTTGCGGAGCTGAGACCGGCAGGTTTTGGTGATGGCTTGGATGTGAGGGGTGAACGAGAGAGCGGAGTCGAGGATGACACCAAGGTTGCAGGCTTGTGAGACAGGAAGGATGGTAGTGCCGTCAACAGAGATGGGAAAGTCAGGGAGAGGGCAGGGTTTGGGAGGGAAGACAAGGAGTTCAGTTTTGGACATGTTGAGTTAATTCTTTCTTACCTTCTAAATTTTCTTTCCTTTGTTTTTCCTTCATTTTCTTTTGTTGGGCTCTAACTTGGGCCTCTTCTTGGAGACTGAGACTGTGTTCAAAGTTTGGTAGATCGAGGGGCATACTCCTCCCATCTGCTATTTCAAAATCTGGAAGAAAAGATAAGAATGACTCATCTCACGTTTCCGTGAAGAACAGATAATTCAGAAAAGCAAATCCCCCGTTTTAAAATATCTTAGCAGAAACAACTGGAATGCCACTTGAGAAACAATATAAAGACTGTATGTAATAAAGACGTTACCTAGATGTATTGTTGACCTGTACCCACAATATACTCTGACACATTTTTATGGCCATTACGTTAACACGCAGCAATTAAAAACCAAATGCGCCAGATGCTGTAAGATTAAAAACCACGTCTTTCCCAGGTGACAAAGCCATTAAAACTGAAGTCAACATTAGTAATTTTTGTGGAAGGTAGCAGGTTATTGCAATCAATTTTCTTTACCTCCGAAATTTTCATTCCTTTTTGTTTTATTCACTTTCTTTTGTTGGGCTCTCAACTGAGCCTGTTGCTGAAGAGTCAGAATGTCTTCAGTGTTTGGTGGAGTGGGGGGTGCACTCACATCTGCGAATGCTTCAAATTCTGAGAGAAGAGATAAGAATACTTTCTATCTTCTTGTATTCTTTGGAACACAAAAAGCAACATTAACACTGTCATAAAATGCCCTGTTGATGTAAACCCTTAATATATCCAGCACATTTTCATGGCAACTAAATTACGATGTGCAGATTACAAGTTGCGTGCAACAAATCCTGCAGACTTACAAAAAAAACATGTTTTCCCCCAGGTGACACTGCCATTATAGCAAGCTGAAAAGGCAAGAGCAGAAGATTCATGATGAAACCATGAGGGAATCAAATATTTCCTTACTACGAGTGGCCTCCTAATTAAAGTGTGGATATGGAGCCCTCAGATTTCAGTGAGAGTTCCTTGGAATTGATAGGAGGGAAAAAAATGAGGCCAATGATAACCTATTTCTTTTTAAAAAGTACACAACCTGAAAAGGAAAATGGATGGAGAAGCCCAGCTAACACTCAATAAGTAGTGTTGCCTAGTGGATAGAGCACAAGCCTAGGAGTTAGAAGGACCTGGGTTTTAATTCCAGCTCCATCACTTGTCTCCTGCATGACCTTATGCAGGTCGCTTCATTTCTCTGGGCCTCAGCTACCTCATCTGCAAAATGGGGATTAAGACTGTGAACCCTGTGTGGGCCATGGACTGTGTCCAACCTGATTAGATTGTATCCACCCCAGAGCTCAGGACAGTGCCTGGCACATAGCAAGCACTTAACAAATACCATACCATAAAAAAAAAAGGAAAAAAAAAAGGAAAGGATTTTTGTGGATAACTACTGTGACATAAAAGATCATTTATTTCCATCAATTCTCTGCTACCTTTCATAGGTTCATTGGTTTGTTTTTTATACATTTTCTTATGCTGGGCTCTCAACTGAGTTTGTTGCTGAAGAATCCGAGTGTGTTCAATGCTTAGTGGATCAGGGGATGCACTCACATCTGAAAATGTTTCAAATTCTGGAGGAAAAATAAGAATGCTGTATATCTTACAGGATTCTTTGTGGAACAAAAGACAACGAAACTACTAGAGTGGAGGCCTGCCTAAATGCACTGTTGATGTGTGTCCTTAATATATTCTGGAGTGTTTCTGTGGCAACTGCATTACCACCTGTCAATTAACAATAGAATTCAACAAATCCTGTAAACACTAAAAGCCACCAAAATGGAAGTAAAAAAGGCAAAAGAAGACTCATGATGGAAATTACAACATAAGGGACTACATATGACTAGCCTCCTAATTAAAGTGCCGGTAAGAGCATTCACACTTCCAGGAGTAAGAACAGAGTTTTTTGGAGTTGTGAGGAAATACAGCCAATGAGAGAATATTTCTTTTTAAAGAAAATAGCTCTGCAGAGTAGAGGAAGAAGCAAAAACTAAAATACATGTCAGGGAATTCTGTGGATAACAATAGTGTCATAAAAGACTATTTATTCCAAACAATTCTCTCTCACCCTCTGAACAATCCTTAGTTTTCTTTCTGTGCATTTTCCTTCTTTGGGCTCTCAACTGAGCTTGTTGCCGAAGAGTCATAGTGTGTTCCACGTTCGGTGGATCAGGGAGTGCACTCATATCAGCGATAGATTCAAATTCTAGAAGACATAATAACACTTTATATCTTACTGTACTTCATTGAAAAATACATACTTCAGTCAAATTAACACCTCAGTCAATTAACACTCAGTTTTTCTAACAACCCACTTTCAACTACACATTTTTGGATAGCATTTGATGGCAAAATTGGGGAACATCCTTCCAAACTTTACATCACTAAAATTCTCCCTTTCCCCTCCATCAATATGTCCAAGACTGAACTCCTTTTCTTCCCTCCCAAACCCTCCCCTCTCCCTGACTTTCCCATCACTGTTGACGGCACTACCATCCTTCCTTGTCTCACAAGCCCGCAACCTTGGCATCATTCTCGATTCTGTTCTCTCGTTCACCCCTCACATCCAATCCGTCACCAAAACCTGCTGGTCTCACCTCCGCAACATGGCCAAGATCCGCCCTTTCCTCTCCATCCAAACCGTTACCCTGCTGGTTCAATCTCTCATCCTGTCCCGACTGGATTACTGCATCAGCCTCCTCTCTGATCTCCCATCCTCCTGTCTCTCCCCACTTCAATCTATACTTCACGCTGCTGTCTGGATCATCTTTGTGCAGAAATGCTCTGGGCATGTTACTCCCCTCCTCAAAAATCTCCAGTGGCTACCAATCAATCTGCGCATCAGGCAGAAACTCCTCACCCTGGGCTTCAAGGCTGTCCATCCCCTCGCCCCCTCCTACCTCACCTCCCTTCTCTCCTTCTCCAGCCCAGCCCGCACCCTCCGCTCCTCCGCCGCTAATCTCCTCACCGTACCTCGCACTCGCCTGTCCCGCCATCGACCCCCGGCCCACGTCCTCCCCCGGGCCTGGAATGCCCTCCCTCCACACATCCGCCAAGCTAGCTCTCTTCCTCCCTTCAAAGCCCTACTGAGAGCTCACCTCCTCCAGGAGGCCTTCCCACACTGAGCCCCCTCCTTCCTCTCTCCCTCCTCCCCCTCCCCCCTGCCTTACCTCCTTCCCCTCTCCACAGCACCTGTATATATGTATAGATGTTTGCACATATTTATTACTCTATTTTATTTGTACGTATTTATTCTATTTATTTTATTTTGTTAATATGTTTTGTTTTGTTCTCTGTCTCCCCCTTCTAGACTGTGAGCCCACTGTTGGGTAGGGACCATCTCTATATGTTGCCAACTTGTACTTCCCAAGCGCTTAGTACAGTGCTCTGCACACAGTAAGCGTTCAATAAATGCGATTAAATGAATGAATGAATGAGTTCTCTCACCTTCAAACTTTTCCTTCATTTTCTTTTTATTCTTTTTCTTTTGCTGGGCTCTCAACTGGGCCTGCTCCTGAAGAGTGAGCATGTTTTCAATATCTGGCGGATCATCATCTTCGGTTTCAAATTCTTGGTGAAAAGATAAGAATGTTTATCTTGTATTTTTCCACTGAAGACTGAATACTTCAATATAACTAATTCATGTTTGAAGCATACGAACCTAAATAATTGGAGAGCCCTTGAAAAACAAACCACAAACACTGCACTAGGGATGCAACCTAATCATATTATGTTGGGTATCCTCAATATATTTCAGCCCATTTTCACAGCAAATTACCATGCACGGATTAAAAATGAAATGCACCAATTCCAGGAGCAACAAAAAGCCGTATTTTAAACCCAGATGACACTGCTATTAAATAAAACAGAAATGGCATCAGGAGAGGAGTCGCAACCGAAAAAGAGACCATGAGGAAGTTACATGTGTCAATCAATCAATCGATCAATCAACAGTGCTTTTGGAGGGCCTACTGTACAGAATACTGTATTAAGCAGTAGGGAGAGTACAATAAAAGTAAAAGAGATGATCCCTGTCTTCAAGGAATTTACAATCTAATTGGGGAGGCAGGCAAAAAAATAAATAAATTGAAGGAGCAGAAGGAACAATGCTATAACTATTGATAACAGAATTTGGGCAGATTAAATAGATGAGTAAGTTATTAATGAATACATACATAAGTGCTAAGGAATGAGGATAAGCATAATTGCTAAGGCTAGTTGTTCGATTTACACAACTGAAGGAGAAGGGTATTCATTAGGGAAGGCCTCCTAGGGGAGTTGGGTTTTCAGAAGGACTTTGAGGATGGGGAGATCTGTGACCCAGTAGACTTTTAGGGAAGGAGACTCTAAGTAGGAGGAAGAGGTGAGTAAGGCATCGGTGGTGGGAGAGGTGAAAGCCAAGTCCAGTGTAGACAGTTTAAGAAGTGCAAAAAATGTGGGCTGGGGTATAATGGTTGATGAGAGCCAATAAATGAGAGAGGAGAGACCACTGGAGTTTCTGTTTGATGTACAGAGAATTTTTTAGAAAGATTATCCAGGTAGGAAGAGTGAACACAGACTGGAGGAAACAAAGACTGGAGGCAAGACACAGTTATCTAACAGGAATATGGCAAGAGTCTGAAACGGGGACATGGGCTTTACAGCTCTCCATCACTTTGCACCCTCCTACCTCACCTCCCTTCTCTCCCTCTACATCCCAGCACTGATACTCCGCTCCTCTGGTGCTAACCTTCTCACTGTGCCTTGATTTCGCCTGTCTAGCCACTGACCCCTGGCCCACATCCTACCTCTGGCCAGGAACGCTCTCCCTCCTCAAATCCGCCAATCGCTCTTCCCCCCTTCAAAGTCCTGCTGAAGTCGCACCTCCTCCAAGAGGCCTTCCGAGACTAAGCCCCACTTTTCCTCATCTCCCACTCCCTTCCGTGTCACCCTGACTCGCTCTTTGCTCTTCTCCCTTCTCCGCACCCCACAGCACTTATGTATATATGTACACATCTATAATTTTATTTATCTATATTGATGCCTGTTTACTTATATTGATGTCTGTCTTCCCCCCTCTAGACTGTGAGTTCACCGTGGGCAGGGATCGTCTCTCTTTATTGCTGAACTGTACTTTCCAAGTGCTTAGTCCAGTGCTCTGCACACAGTAAGCGCTCAATACGACAATGAATGAAAAACCAGCAGCAGGATTTAGTGACAGACAGGATATGAGTGGAAAGACAGCAAAATCTCGACTATGATAAGGTTGCTGGCTCCTGAAACTGGGGAAATAGCGATGTAATTGACTGTCATGCAAAATTAAGAGGTGTGGGTTTAGGGAGGAAGAGGGGGACTTAAAACCACGTGGAGTTCAAATTACCAGTGTGACATCCAAGTAGAGATGGCTGGGAGCAGGAAGAAATGTGAGAGGTGAGAGACAGGCTTAGAAAGGTCAATTTTGGAGTAATCTATATAGGTGTGATGGTTGAAACCTTCTGAGCAGATGAGCTATGTAAACCAGGACACAATAAGGGGGTCCAGAACAGAACCTTAGAGTTACGGGATGAGAGGTGGATAAAGCTACAGTGAATGAAACCGAGGAATGGTCAGAGAAGAGGAAGAAAACCGGGTTAGACCATGTCAGTGGAATCATATTTCCTTTGCAACAGATCGCCTCTTAATTAAAGTACTGACACGAAGTCCCCAGAAGCGTTAGTAAAGAAAAAAGCAGTGAGGAATTAATATAAAGAAATACAGTGATGGCCTATCTCTTATTAAAGAAAATACATACTGAAGGTGAAAAGGTGGGGAGAAGCAGAGCTAAAATTAACAGTTGGAACTCTTGTGAGTATCAGCAGTGTCATAAAACAGTTTACTCCAGCTACCATCAACACTTCTGTTTTCGCACCTATTCCTAGCATTATGTATAAGTGTTTTATGTTAATTTGCACTATTTAATTTTTTATTATTCTACCACACTTTTGTTACCAACAGTGTCTGTTTCCCCCATTAAATTGTAAATTCCTTGCAGGAAGGGAGCATGTAGTCTACTCTTACTACGCTCTCTGAAATGCTTAGTACGGTCCACCCACTGATTGATTGATCTTACCTTCTTCCCATTCCCTCATTTTCATTTTATTTAATTGTTTTTGTTGCTCTCTTAACAGAGCCTGTTGCTGAATATCCAGTGTTTCGTCATCATTTGGAGGACTGGGGAACATATTCCTTACATGTTCCCGGGTTTCAGAATCTAGGGGAAAAAACGAAAACGCTTTTAACTACATTCTTTCATTGAAAAATATGTTACCTCAGCTAAGCTAGCTCCTCATTTTAAAATACCTATACACACAAGGTTTGAACTCTCCAACCATAAACTGCCTTCAAGCATGCAAGAACTATGTTCTCTCAAGAGAGAACGCTTTGAATTAACCTGACCCACAATGGGACAGATTCAAGACTTCCTCAAATTAAAACTAAGGTCAACAGAATAGCCCAACATTGTGTTCTCGTTTAACCCGGGTCCAGGCAGGCTAGTGAAATGAGGAAGTACCAACACTTACTCCCCATGACTACAAAAGGAGAACTAACGCCTTCTCTATCACTGGGTTCAAGTTTAGCAACTCACCTATGGCCCCAGCAACCTGGTTAACAAAGCAGAGAGAGCAAACTACACAGAGACGTATGTATTAAAACTTAAATGTATTAAAGAGATGGATTAAAACTTAAAGAGGTGTATTAAAACAAAGGAGCCTAAAGGCAGCACATTTTATGAGAAGGATGGTGAATTCTGCAAAGGGTGCGGCCATGACTTGATACTGTAAGTGAATCCTGACTTTAAGCTGAGGTACCCTAGGCTAAGAGTTCATAACAACGGCCCTTCTTCAAGCTTGTTGTTGATGCTTGGCCTCAATAGCTCCAACTCGATACTCAAGTCTTAGCCTAGATGACTCCATTTTGCTCAAGGACTTAGCCTAAGTGACTCCATTTTGACCAAAGACTACATCTTATCAGTATTGAGCATGAAGTTCCTGTAAACAAAACAACTTATCAGGAGTTCCTGCTCAAGCAAACTGAGTAAACAAATAAATAGGATGTTGCTGTTGAACTGTTACATTCCCCGTGAGTCCAATTGTTTGACGCTGCAATAAAGGCTGCAGTAGGAGATGGAATCTGAGCTGTTCATCATTCGTACCCCACTGGGGTGAACAGGCGGACGGCCACTTTCCTGCCTTTCTGCTCTGGTGACTTGCCCTTTCGAGTCCTTCTTCCTTTGACCCTACCAGGGTCTTGTGATACCCTTGCTCACAACTCTGTCCTCCATCCTCCGACTAGTCACTCATACCCCACTGGGGTGAACGGACTAGTCGGGACCTCACATTTCCAACTATACTTCTGTGGATCTATTAAGAAAAACACTCCATCTACTCACCTCTCGATTTAAGCTCATTAAACTCATAGATGTTCCGCATAGTGTGAGGATCTGTTCCTTTGAAATATGTATGTGGCCGGGTTAAAACTTGCTTTCCAAGTCGGCCCAGACTAGAAGCATTCAAGTTATTGTTCTCTCTTTTCCTGTAGACAGGCAATAAGTAATACTGAATGAACTACAAGGAGAAAAAAATCTGATGCAGTATTTCAAGTTCTGTACTATAAGTCAGGCCATCTGCCAGTGAACAAACGACACAAAAGAATAAAACAGTTCAGATCAAAAGCTGCAATCAAAAGCACAGCCATATTACTGTACAGACAAACCCACAGTCAGAAATTCATCATGACCAGTGGATTTGGCAAAAACCAATTTGAAATTCAAATAGCCTTTAACAAAATAGAACTGTGTCCTATAAATATGTTATTGTAAATGCCTATTTCTTAATTAAAAAGGAATAATTTTCAACCACTTCTGGGAGGTACATATTCTTACTATTGGAAAATAAAATATTTTTTCTGGCATAATCAATCAATGGCATTTACTGATCATTTACTGTGCATAGAGCACTATACTAAGTGCTTGAGAGAAGACAATACAACAAATTTGGCAAACATGTTCCCTGCCCATCATCATCATCATCAATCGTATTTATTGAGCGCTTACTGTGTGCAGAGCACTGTACTAAGCGCTTGGGAAGTACAAGTTGGCAACACTTAGAGACAGTCCCTACCCAATAGTGGGCTCACTGTCTAAAAGGGGGAGATTGTCCACAACAAGCTTTCAGTCTAAAGGGGGAAATTATCTTCTATTCATTTATTTATGTAATGATATTTGTTAAGCACTATGTGCCAAGCACAACACTAAGCACTAAGGTAGATACAAGGTTCAGGTCAGACACAATTCCTGTCCCTCGTGGGGCTCACAGTCTAAGCAGGAGGAAGAACAGGCACTAAACCCCCATTTTACAGATGAGAAAACAGAGGCAAAGAAACATTAAGTGACTTGCCCAAAGTCACAGGGTAGTGCCAAGATTAGAACCCAGGTCTAAGAAAACCTGTGCTCCTTCCGCTAGGCCAAATAACTCATCTTGTGATGCAAATGTGCAACATTTATTACACACATGAAATTCCAAACATTCAAAGACAATGAAAAACTACTAATCCTAATTCTCTTTTTCTGGGTTAAGTCTGTCCATTCTGAGGCAAAACCAGCTGCAACTTTTTAGTCCATATTCTCACCTTAAGTATTTTTCATTTTCATGATTCATAATTATGATGTCTTTTTGGACACGTTGCTCTTCAGTATGAAGCCGCCTCCTTAATGCTGCTAAGCTATCAAGTATTTTTCTCCTCTCATCTGTAATTCATCATTGATAAATGACAAGGCATTAGAATGAAACATCCCCTCCATTTGCCTGAGGAAATTAAAATGTCATAATAAAGGTGTGCTACCTAAAACTAAAATTCTAATTAAAGAGGCAACTTGGCAGGCTTATGTACATAAGCAGTTCTAATGTAGTAAGACTCAACAGTGGATTGTAAGGTAGAAGCTGTTGTGATTTATATTTCAGCATGCAAATAAGTAAGCTACCAGGAATCAGCATAAGCAAATAAATTACCCTCTAAAACCTTCAGTACTTTATGGCAAATTTAGGAATGACTACCTTTTCGTAATATAAACATGAGTGCTAGGAAGAAATTCCAATCACTTACCATCTGGAAGCTGGTTTTTCGTAGTAGACACATATGGAGATGGGACTCTCGACTGTATACAATCCTATTTAAGACAGTTATGTCAGTGACAGATATAACACAGCTAGACATAAGAGATCTTCCAACTTTCACGCAGTTTTTAATTTAACTCTTTATTCATTCATTCAATCGTATTTATTGAGCGCTTACTGTGTACACAGCACTGTACTAAGTGCTTGGGAAGTACAAGTTGGCAACATATAGAGACGGTCCCTACCCAACAGCGGGCTCACAGTCTAGAAGGGGGAGACAGACAAGACAAAACATGTTAACAAAGTAAAATAGAGTAATAAATATGTACAAACATATATACATATATACAGTTCCTGTGGGGAGGGGAAGGAGGTAAGGCGAGGTATGGTAAGAGGAGAACCAGGAGAGGACAGAGTCTGTGAAGCCAAGGTTGGATAGCGTGTTGAGAAGGGGTGGTCCACGGTGTCGAAGGGAGCTGAGAGGTCGAGGAGGATTAGGAGAGAGTAGGAGCCGTTGGATTTGGCAAGCAGGAGGTCATTGGTGACCTTTGAGAGGGCAGTTTCGGTGTAAAGTTGGGGACGGAAGCCAGATTGGAGGGGGTCGAGGAGAGAGTTGGCACTGAGGAATTCGAGGCAGCATGTGTAGACGATCCATTCAAGGAGTTTGGAAAGGAATGGTAGGAGGGAGATAGGGCGATAACTAGAAGAGGAGGTGAGGTCAAGAGAGGGTCAACTCTTCCCAAGGTACTAGCAGTCCTAGAATTTACTGAGGACCCAATGGGGCACTGCACTACATTAAGCACTTGGGAACCATAAAACATGCCATGCTCCCTGCCCACAATTAGCTTACATTCATGAATGACCTATTCTGTGTCCTTTACTAAGAAAGTAAATGCTGGATTTTAGAATTTTTGCATTTACTGGCCGAAAGCTGTACAATTTTGAAATGTTTGATAATAGGAGTTATAAATTTGCGACGTTTGTTTCCCTCTGAAAAAACCAAGACTCAACTACCAATAACTCAAGACAACTAATTCAAGACCAGTAAGTTTAAGCAACTGAAAACAGGGAACAGTAAGAGGGCTTCATGTAGATTTTTTCGAAACACAGGAGGAAAAAATAGAGAACTGTAGTAAACTCAACAGTCATTTTCATTTTTCAATTTTCCTTTCTCCTATTTACAAATTATTTTGCCTCACTCCCCTCTTGGTCTGTAAGCAACTTGAGGCCAGAGATCATGGCTTCTGCTTCTACTGTACTCTTCCAAACACTAAATGCCACTGATGCGCAAAAAGTTGCCTAAATAAGAAAGAAAACTCTCTAAACGCCAATTTCAGCATCTGTAATATATTTCAAAGTTAAAAAACCTCTGAGAAATAATTCCTTTAAAAGTAATTTCCGAGATCATTGTAAAATAGTAATAGGGATTAAATATGAGAACCCATTTCTTAACTAAAATTTCCCTTGAGTTGAATCAATTGATGCAAAAAGATAAAATGCACAAAACCGAGAAACAGGAAATGGTAATAAACAGTTCCTGGTTTCCCTTATTCCAAAAACCCACATATCAGGAACAAACCAAAAATGAACGACCTCTCCTAAGGGACTCCCAGAGACACCAGGTTCCAAACCACAGACTGAACCTTCTACCTATTCCCAGTTGTTCTCAAAATGTACATTGTTGATCTCTTGGAGAGTGGATGTGGAAATGTGGATGATTCCTAACAATCCATCACCATTCAGAAAAACAAATCAAGTGCATGTCCTTATTGATTGATCTCCCCAGGTATCCCCAGTTCTTAATGGAATTATGTACATAAGCAGCCAAATAATTAGCATTTTGGATGCTGAAGAGGTAGCAACAACTTTTGGCAGCTCTTTGCTGTCAGAAGAGTTGCACAGCCCAAAGGAACAGAGAAGTCTCACAAAAAGAGATGTTGTTTTTAAACTCTTCCTTTTGTCACAAAGATGGGGAAGATGGAAGATAATCAGATGACACATAGTCTCTGCTCTGCTGGGACTCAAAGAACTCATCACCCAAATCTTTTCCTCCTCTTAACTTTCACAGTCAATCACATATATAGAGCGCTTAACTGTGTGCAGAGCACTGTACTAAGGGCTTGTGAGTGTACAATATAAGAGCTGGTAGACATTTAGTACAGTGCTCTGCACACAGTAAGCACTCAATAAATACCCCTGAGTGACTGATTGGTAGAAAGAGGCATATTCGTAATTTATTTTAATGTCTGCCTCCCCCTTTAGACTGTAAACACTTTTGGATAGGGAACATGACTACTGGAACTATTATTCTGTTCTCTCCCAAGTGCTTAGTACAGTGCTCTGCACATACTACACACTCAACATATATAACTGTCAGATATCTTATCCCTATTTTACATATGGCACAACTGAGGCACTGAGTGGTTTAGTCAAAATAATATTAATAATTGTGGTATTTGTTAAGCACTTACTATGTACCAGTGCTCAAAGTTGCACAACAGTTCAGTGCCAGAGCTGGGGCCAGAACCCAGGTAACCTGATTCCCAGTCCTGTGCTCAATCAATGGCACTTATTGAGTGCTTACTGTGTGCAGAGCACTATACTAAGTTCTTTCTACAAGATCACACTGTCTCCCCTTACTAGACAAAAAACAATCACACTCAGTCAAGAGACAAGCAGTGCAGTCACCTTTGAATCCAAAGGACAGAGAGACAGGAGAGAGGAAAAAAAAAAAAAATCACCAAGAGCACTGGGCTATGGGAAAATGAAAATGGCCCCAGGCAAACTGCCTGGGGTCTCAAGAGTTGAAGTAGGAAAATAAATTCAAAAGCTTTCCTGCCACTATAACATGGTCCCAAGCTGGCCATTACAACAGTGCAGACCAGATCTCAAAGGGTCATCAGTACGGATTGAATCCCGACGGATTATTCGAATCCGTCGTCCGGAGCCCCAATCAATCGCTCGGACACAAGGGGAGACTCAGCGGAAAGAGCCCGGGCTTGGGAGTCGGAGGTCCTGGGTTCAAATCCCGCCTCCGCCACTTGTCAGCTGGGTGACCTTGGGCAAGTCACTTCACTTCTCTGGGCCTCAGTTCCCTCATCCGTAAAATGGGGGTGAAGACTGGGAGCCCCCCGGGGGACAAACCGATCACCTTGTATCCCCCCCAGCGCTTAGAACAGTGCTTGGCACATAGTAAGCGCTTAACAAATACTACAATAATAATAAAATGGGGATTAAGACTGAGCCCCCCGTGGGACAACCTGATCACCTTGTATCCCCCCCCACAGCACTTAGAACATTGCTTGGCACATAGTAAGCGCTTAACAAATACTACAATAATAATAACAATAAAATGGGGGTTAAGACTGTGAGCCCCCCGTGGGACAACCTGATCACCTTGTATCCCCCCCCAGCACTTAGAACAGTGCTTGGCACATAGTAAGCGCTTAACAAATACTACAATAATAATAATAATAATAATCAGCCCCCATCATCAGCTACCTAATATTCCAGGTGACAGAAAGGTCATAAGGCTAGGACAGAAAATGATAAGGGTTAGTCACTGTTTCAATTATCTGCACTAATAACTACATACTGGGTACCTGAAATAGCAATAATGCAGCTCCTTAGAGAATGAGCATCAAACATGATTCTACCTATTCAATCTGTTTTAGAAACTCTCCTTTAAAGTTTCAGAGAACTTGTAATTAGAAATGTACCTTCTTGATTTCTTCTTCATCTGTAACCTTCTTTTCTTGTTGCTGAACCTGTTTTTCTTCCTTCTTTCTTTCTGCCTCTTTTCTCCTTTCTTCAGCAAACTTAATTAGCTCCTCACTTTTTACTCTTTGCTGCAAAGGTAGCGTAAGTGCCAAAAATGAGAAAAACTTAGAATCATTATCACCAAATGAAAAAATTCACACACACACACTTTTGATGGTTTCAAGTTCCTTGAGCTAGAGATGAAACAGTAAGTAAAAGTAGCCCTCTTCAAAGGATGACGTCACCTGGTATCCAACTCAATGAATACTAAAAGTTGAGGAACGCTTTTTTAGGACTTTGGAGTGTTAACCTCAGTAAGCAATAAATCAGCCAAATCAACTTAATTCAATTCATTCTTCTGACTTATAAAGGCTGACAACTTGACCTCTATGATGTCACAATGCTTCACCTTAATAAATGCTTCCCCTGTACGTGACAGTGACCAATGAAGATTACACTACCACTCTGAAAATAATTAAAAAGGAATAATTAAAAAGGTTTTACTTATTGATGGTTCATGTAGCCCCTGTCTAGTCTGTTCATTGTGGGAATGTGCCTGCTATATTGTTGTGTTGTACTCCCCCAGGCACTTAGTAAAGTGCTCTGCACTCAGTAAGTGCTCAATAAATACGAGTGATTGATAGCTTAACCCATTTTTTTTAACTAGAAATTAATTTCTACAAAAGACCCCATTCCTGACAAGTGTTTCTGAAGACTCCTTTTTAGTCACAGAAAAAAAAAAATGAAAAAAATTCACAAGACAGCTCACCTCTTCTTCTTTCTGTCTTTGTTTTTTCTGTTCTTCTTCATATTCTTGTTGAATTCTGGCCCTCTGGGCTGTTAGTCGTTTTTCTTCTTTATCTTCTTCAATCTTAAGCCTCTCTCGTTCGGCTTCTGCTCTTTGCTTCTTTTCTTCAATCTAGAAATAAACCAAATTTCACTTTTCTGATTTCTAATGTTAACTACATTTTGCTTGCATCACGCAAAACATAAAATGGCTAACAAATACTAGTCAGTAATTATAGTCAATATGGAGTTGAAGAATTCTTCTGGATTCACTAAGATCCCTTCAAATTCTACACCCTGCAAATATTCTCAATCAAAGGATCAATCACCAACCCCTTAAAAGGGTAGTACAAGAGCCTCATTTCTTCTTGCACTCTACCATCTGGAACAATAACTGGAGGATAACCAATTTTTGGTTGGGGAGAAATCTTAAAACCATTAGACTGAGTACGATTTTGGGATTTCTGACTTTCACTTATTCCTCTGGGAATCAGGAGTCCTGGGCTCTACTCCGAGTTCAACTCTGCAGGGGCTATGCCATCAGTGCTGAAGATTTCTAACAAAAATTATATAGCATCTTGTAGGCCCTGCAGGAATCCTGAAAATATGGGTGGAGAAGATTGTAGTGGCTACCAAAAGAAACTCCCTGCCTGGCTATGGTGTGAAGGGACAGCACTGTGCTGCGGTTACTTCACCTAAGGTTGGAGTCCTGTATACAAAAAACAAATAATAATAATAATAATGATGGCATTTATTAAGCGCTTACTATGTGCAAAGCACTGTTCTAAGCGCTGGGGCGGTTACAAGGTGATCAGGTTGTCCCATGGGGGGCTCACAGTCTTCATCCCCATTTTACAGATGAGGTAACTGAGGCACAGAGAAGTTAAGTGACTTGCCCAAAGTCACACAGCTGACAAGTGTCGGAGAAGTGACAAGTGACAAGTGTTAGAGAAGCAGCGTAGCTCAGTGGAAAGAGCCCGGGCTTTGGAGTCAGAGGTCATGGGTTCAAATCCCGGCTCCACCAATTCTAGACTGTGAGTTGGGTAGGGACCGTCCCTATATGTTGCCAACTTGTACTTCCCAAGCGCTTAGTACAGTGCTCTGCACACAGTGAGCTCTCAATAAATACGACTGAATGAATGAATGTCAGCTGTGTGACTTTGGGCAAGTCACTTAACTTCTCTTCTATCTTTTAGACTGTGAGCCCACTGTTGGGCAGGGACTGTCTCTATGTGTTGCCAATTTGTACTTCCCAAGCGCTTAGTACAGTGCTCTGCACATAGTAAGCGCTCAATAAATACGATTGATGATGATGATGAAGTGGCAGAGCCGGGATTTGAACCCCTGACCTCTGACTCCAAAGCCCGTGCTCTTTCAAAAAACCCCCCAAAACAAAACAAAAGAAATAAACCTTCGTGTGCACTTCTCAGTATGAAGAATCCCTACCTGTTTATTTGTTCGTAGCACTGTGCACCCCAGCAGAAACATGACTTGTGTGGTTGAGAGAGTACAAACCATTATTCTAATGTTAACCTTCTCAGTATACCTCGATCTCATCTGTCTCACCACCGACCTTTCATCCACATCCTACCTCTGGCCTGGAACGCCCTCCCTCCTCATTTGAGACAGATAATTTCTCTCCCCTACTTCAAAGCCTTATTCAAGGCCCATCTCCTCCAAGAAGCCTTCCCTGACTAAGCCCTTCTCCCACTCCCTTCTGTGTCGCCCTGACTTGCTCCCTTCTTTCATCCTCCCTCCCGCCCTCACAGCACTTATGTACATATCTATAATTTATTTATATATGTATCTATGCATATTAATGTCTGTCTCCCCCCGCAGACTGTGCGCTCGTTGTGGACAGGGAATGTGTCCAACCTGATTTTCATGTATCTAGCCCACCACTCAGAGCTTGGTACATAGTAAGCACTTGACAAATGTCACAATTTTTACTAATATTATTACCTCTACCTTCCATTACCACTGATAATTGAGAATTAACCACAGCAGTTCACACTTGGTGTCTAATCTGCCTTGGGGAAAACAAAAAAAAAAAACTGCTCTACTGTTCTGCTGTCTGTCTGTCTGCTGTCTATCTGCTGTCACTGGGTGAAAATATTACATCTACAAAAATTTCTGGCTTGGAATTTTATGCCCATTTTCAAAACATAGAATGAGGGATACAGTTGCATTTGTCTGCCCTTTTATTAAAGCATACAAGTTTTTGTTTGCAATGAACTGTCCCAATCAATTTTAAAAAGATAAGGCACCAATTTTATACTCTAAAACTGGTAAAAATTAACTTGGTGGCTTTAGAGATCTGTGTAGCACCTCAGACATAGGCTTAATCAACTGAACAAAAGCTTTACCGACCTGTATTTAATAAAGAATTAAAATTTGTCATTACAAGTTTTACAAAATCATCAAATTATTTGAATTAAGATTAAATAAAGAATATACTTACCTGCATACGAAGAAAATTCATGTAAGATTCTTGCTTTCTGATCTGACGGGGAGTTAGTCCTTTACTAAATATATCTTCATCAGGAGAAGCTTCAGAAACACAATTTGCAATAAGAAATCAGTACTTGGAGAGATACAGAAAGACATGTTAGACTTAAATAATGATTTTTTTTTACAATAATCTTATGGACATAACCTGTCAAAGCAAAAAAATTCATAATGTACAAAAAAGCTATGTTGCTAAGTGAATACTGCTTACTAGTTACATGACTACTCTTTTTTTAAGTGGTAGAATTCACCATATTCAAAATTCTCTTATTTTCTCAGTGAATCAAGCCGCTAGGTGTATAACCAGAAACTGATTTAAAAGCTAAATTATTTATGTCTGGAAATTTTAGATTATATGTTAATTTGCCAAATCAATTATGAAAGTAGTTTTTAAACCACACACTAGTCCATATTTATTATAAAAAACACTTCAAGAATAATAATAATAATAATAATGTTGGCATTTGTTAAGCGCTTACTACGTGCATAGCACTGTTCTAAGCGCTGGGGGGGGTACAAAGTGATCAGTTTGTCCCATGTGGGGTTCACAGTCTTAATACCCATTTTACAGATGAGATAACTGAGGCTCAGAGAAGTTAAGTGACTTGCCCAAGGTCACACAGTAGACATGTGGCGGAGTCGGCATTCGAACCCATGACCTCTGACTCCAAAGCCCGTGCTCTAAAGGGCACATACCATCGAAAATTTTACTCAAAATGGGAAGCATAACACTATATTAGAAAAAGGCTATCAAAATTAACTGGGAATGCAGGAGTCAATTCAAATTTCAAGACGTCTTAAGATCCTGAAATCATTCCTTTGAGCTTCTATATAAGGTCTCAATTCATCTAAATAATTTTAGCCTTTGTGAATAATTGTTTTGTTGATGAATTATTGCTAACCTGGTTGATCATTTAGTCTAGATAGTTAAAAACTAACCCTGTTTTGCAAAGATTTAAACCTACTCCTAAACACTAAACAGAATCGCAGAACAATACTGAGGGGAAAGTGGTCTGTGGACTAAGATCAACAAATGCGAAACTGCTAATCACTGCTACCACTGAAAAAGGTCTTGCTGAAATATCCTGAAGGGTTTATCTTGAAGTTCCCCTCCAGCTCTGTGATTCACTGATGGAGCTTAGTTTACCCACTAAATTTGCCTATGGTAGCCCGTTGAGTTATGTCTACAGCCCCGGACAAGGCTAGAATTTCTAAATGATCTGGATGAGATGGAAAAGTAGTCAAAACACACAGAACCAAGTTTAACTTAGCTAAGAAAAAGATGATTTTCTTAAAGAAAAAAATCAATTGCAAAAAACATGTGTTTTTGTGACTATGGCAAAAAAAAAGGCTTGCGCTTCCTAAAATGAAAGCTAGCTAAAAACAAGGTCAATGGTATTTATTGAGCGCTTACATGTGCAGAGTGCTGCACTAAGCGCTTGGGAGGGTACAATATAATGGAGCAGCTAGACCTGCTCCCTGCTCACAGTGAGCTTACAGTCTAGAGGGGGAGACAGATATTAATATAAATAAATTACAGCACTAGTGTATCTAGGTGCTGGGGGGCTGAAAGAAGGATGAATACAGGGTGCAAATCCAAGTGCAAGGTTGACGCAGAAGGGATTGGGAGCAGAGATCATGAAAGGTTAGTCAGGGAAGGCCTCTTGGAAGAGATGTGCCTTCAATAAGGCTTTGAAGGTGGGGAGAGTGATCATCTGTTGGCTATGAAGAGGGAGAGTGTTCCTGGCCAGAGGCAGGATGGGGGCGAGAGGTCGGCTGCGAGAAGATCACGACACAGTGAGTATGTTGGCTTACACCTTCTCTAATGGCTTAGAGTGTGCGGACTGGGTTGTAGTAGGAAAGTAACAAGGTAAGGTAGGAGGGGGTTAGGTGATTGAGTACTTTAAAGCCGATTGTAAGACGCTTCTGTGTGATGGGGAGGTGGAAGGGCAACCACTAGAGGTTCTTGCAGAGTGGGGAAAGTGGACTTAACCGTTTCGTAGAAAAATGATCTGGGCAGCAAAATGAGGTATCAACTGGAGTGGGAAGAGACAGGGGGCAGGGAGGTCAGCAAGGAGGCTGATGCCATATTCAAAGCCGGATAGGATAAGTGATTAGATTAGCACGGTAGTAGTTTAGATGGGTGAGAAAGGGTGGATTTTACCGATGCTGTGAAGGTTGAACCGACAGGATTTGCTGACAGATTGAATATGTTGGTTGAATGAGAGAGGTGATTCGAGGATATGGGTTTGTGAGACAGGGAAGATGGTGGTGAGGTCTACAGTGACAATAAAAGTCAGGGAGAGGACAGGGTTTGAGTGGGAAGATAAGGAGTTCTGTTTTTTGGACACGTTAAGTTTGAGGTGTTGGTGGGCTATCCAAGTAGAGATCTCCTGGAGGCAGAAGGAAAAGCAAGACTGCAGAAAAGGAGAGAGATGAGAAGAATGCAGAACTGTGAGTACAGCATAGCTCACACGGTCGATCAAGGAAGTGGTGCCCTGAGCAAGCCTAACCTTAGACTCCTCATCTTTGCTTGAGAGTACTTCTGCCTTGGTGCGCTCTAGTTGACCCATTGCCCAGGTTATCCACTTCTCACAGGGTCCTAATGGTGTGTGGGGAACATGAGCTAACCCCTTCTCAACTCTGAACTGGTAAGGCCTTTATTTACACCCGGCCTTCCTTAAGATCCAGTCTTGGGCTTCACAGTGTAAGCTGGATGTGGAGAATTTCAGGAAGTTCATAAGGAGAAGAGGCGAAAAAAGGAAAATGATGATGGTTTTGGAAATCTGGCATTCTGAACAAAGACCAAAAGAGGGATTATTAACTCCACAGAGATTGGGGGAGGAAAATTTTGCAACATTCATCAATTATTTGAAAAGATATTGAAAAAGAAGAGTTTATGCTACAACATTTATGAACATAGTCATAATTTACCTATATTAACGTCTGTTTCCCCCTCTAGACTGTAAGCTCGCTAAGGGCAGGAAATATGTCTATCAACTCTGTTGTAATGTACTCGCCCAAGCATTTAGTACAGCGCTCAGCCCACTGTAAGTCCTTAATAAATACCATTCAGGGATTGATTGATCAATTATATTAGATCACCATTCCAGCAGGGAACTCAATTACAAGGGGAGAATTTAGGCTCCAGATAAGGAAGTGATATTGCCTCTCCAGAAGAGTTTTAAAAAATGACTGGCAATTATCTTAATAAGGTGGGTGAGGTAAAGTATCTTTATCTAGGACAGAAAGATAGACTAAATTACTTCAAACTCTATGACTGATGACAAAGTGAAAAATGCAGTCAATGAACTGCACAAACACAGTAACAGTGTGAAATAAATCACACTCACTAGCCACAAATGAACCTAATCTTATACAGTCTGGCCTTAGTTCATTTTTAGGGTAGAAAAAAATGTAGCTATCATAAAATAGTATCAAAGTTTTAAAAATTCAGCACCACACCAGCAAAAAGTCAGTGGGAAAAACCATGGATTAGCAAGAAGTAGAACTGAGAAGCAAGCAAGCTGTGTCTTTACAATGAAATTCAAAGGCAAAGAACTAATGAGGAGGATACTACATTGCCTAGCAGCCATTTTCGGGTAACAGGATTGGTAGGTTACAATACGGACCAAACCAGAACAGGAGAAAGAAGTTGTAAGATAGAAAAGTGTGAAAAATGCAATAAAATAGAACATGATTAAAAACCTGAATTTTTATTTGCAGAATCTTCTATGTTCTCAGCCTGTGGAATGACTAGACTTGGGTTAACAAACACCATAGCTCTTTTCTCTTCACGTATTCTCGCATCTGGGTTATGATAGGCATCTACATTTTGTTTGTGCATCATGTTCAAATTAGCTAAGAGGGAAAAATAAGCCATTTATTTTTCTAAAATACAATAACTTTTAATCAGAACAAATCAATCTAGGCCAGACTTTCAGATAAAAAAAATTCTGTGGCCAAAAGAAAACAAAACCAAGAGAGCCGAAACTAAAAACAAATGGCAACTTGTAGACTGTGAGCCCACTGCTGGGTAGGGACCGTCTCTATATGCTGCCAACTTGTACTTTCCAAGCGCTTAGTACAGTGCTCTGCACACAGTAAGTGCTCAATAAATACGATTGAATGAATGAATGAACCCTGAAAACAAAAAAATTCTGTGGCCAAAAGAAAACAAAACCAAGAGAGCCGAAACTAAAAACAAATGGCAACTTGTAACCCTGACAACAAAAATGAAAGTTAACAAGTTTTTAAGGTAGCTCTCAAAGTGCTGCTGTAAATTTAATGTAAAATTAATGAAATCCACAACAAACTACGAAAAATCCATCAGACTGATAACACCAAACAAATCACAATCATTCATAAACAAGCCCCTCTCCCAATCTCTGCTTCTCTTCAGCAGAAGCCAGGAATTCTTTTTACGACCATTAAGTGGCATAATGCATGGTAAAACAGTCAAACGGAACTTTTTTTTTTTACACTTCAATTAAAAACACCAATATGAGGCTGAATCTTAATAGGCTTTAGAGTTTTAAGACTCCAACAGCAAAAGAATGAAAAACCCCAATCACAATGAGTGGTTACACCCTAAAGGATGACAGTTCCTTTCTGATTCCTTCCTCTCCCCCTCGTCCCCCTCTCCATCCCCCATCTTACCTCCTTCCCTTCCCCACAGCACCTGTATATATGTTTGTACATATTTATTACTCTATTTATTCATTTTACTTGTACATATCTATTCTATTTATTTTATTTGGTTAGTATGTTTGGTTTTGTTCTCTGTCTCCCCCTTTTAGACTGTGAGCCCACTGTTGGGTAGGGACTGGCTCTAGATGTTGCCAACTTGGACTTCCCAAGCGCTTAGTACAGTGCTCTGCACACAGTAAGTGTTCAATAAATACGACTGATTGATTGATTTACTCTGTATATATGTTTGTACATGTTTATTACTCTATTTATTTTACTTGTACATGTCTATTCTATTTACTTGGACTTCCCAAGCGCTTAGTACAGTGCTCTGCACACAGTAAGCGCTCAATAAATACGATTGATTGATTGACTATGTACACAGTCAGCAACCCCGTACCCCAACCCAATGTCATGGTAGCGAGGTCCCCTGATGCCAGGTGGCTGCTACCTATAATAGTAATAACAACTGTGGTATTTGTTAAGTGTTTACTATGTGCCAGGCACTGTACTAATCACTGGGGTAGATACAAGGTAATTGCGTTGGACACAGTTCCTGCCCCATATGGGGCTCAGTCAATCCCCATTTTACAGATGAGGTAACTGAGGCACAGACAAGTTAAGTCACACAGTGGCGAAGTGGCAGAGCCAGAATTAGAACCCAGGTCCCTCTGACTCCAAGCCCCATGCTCTATCCACTAGGCCACGCTGCGTCCCCTGCAACCTCAGCTGGAAGAAAAGTGAGGTAGAAGATGACGGAAGCCGAAGCAATCGGCTCAGAGCCAGTTTGCGTGATTTAATAACTTGTTGGGCTGGATTTTGCCGACCACTGCTCTGCCTCTTGAGTGATTTAAACACACCAGTGACCTAACCTCATGTAAATGGCCCAACACACTAAGACTGAATACTGCTGGGGTCTCCTTCTCTGACTTTTTAGGCTTTTTTTTAACTTCCATTTGCTTTTGTAGCCTCTTTTTTGAGCTCAAATACATCATCACTTCAGACATTTATAATATGCCTTGGCAAAATTTACCCTGAACAATTGACCAGGAAGGTACAGAGTAAACATACCTTGCACTAGGAAGAATTACCAAAATATGCTTGGGAAAAACACTCAGAAACATTCAAGACCTCAAACTGAAATTTAAAATTCAAATGATCAAGAATGAGAACTAGGAATAAAAAAATTTCCCAGTCAAAATAATTGATTTTTTTTCCCCTCAAAATTTACATGTTAATAAAACTTCTCGTTTCAGCAAGGAAAAATTCACTGGTTCATTTTAAAAAGCATCAACCTTTGAAAGTAAAGTGGATTTGCTAAAAACTCACATATTTATCTGATAATAAAAACAATTTCCTATAGCTTCAAATGTTGTCTAAGCACTATTTTCTCAAAAAGTTCACTAGAAATATTCTAACCATTTGTCAGTAGATGTAGTCTTGCTGAACTGATTTAAGATCTAAAATGAGGAAATCAACATAAAGAAAACATCTGCCTATCAGACAGAGAAAATTAGGATGTAGAAAAACTGTTTTCTTCATTTCAACCAAGGAGTTGCTTTACAGGTAGGAAGAAAATTAAAACTTTCAAGTAAAGCTGAGAAAATGAACAAGAAAGAAAGAATATTTGCCAGGGGAAGATGACTGAAATTCAAATTTATGAAGCATTTTTTAAATAAACAGGAGGACGGATGTTGGGGGAATACATCAAGCATGCACAACACATCAATCCCAGGAGGTTAAGTGAGATCGAGAGCAACAAGTTAAACAAGGGCAAAGTAGTAGAGGATGCTGCAGGTGAGCGCAAGAAGTTCGGATTTGATTGGAAAAAATGTGAGATAAAATGCAAGGAAAACGACAAAAGGAAGAGGATACTGCCTTCTAGAGGATAAGACAAATTTGAAATGTTACTTTCCCTGGGCTCCCTGTGAAGAAATTTTTTGAAAGCTCAGAGAGGTGAACATCACTTTTCTCTGAAATTTTAGTAAATCAGACCCCCCAAAACAGACCACGAGAGGAAGGGCAGACGTGAGAAATCAAAGATGATCACATAGGAGTAGCAAATTAAAACTTTACTAGCCAAAAAAAAGGCTGTACAAATGATTACCTGCGACCCTGCCTGCATGACTGTGTTCACTGCCTGGTCAACAGGAGTCCTCGGCTGAAGTTAACCAAGAAAATAATTACCTTGTCTTCAAGGCAAAGATCGGGGCCAAAAGAAGTATCCTAATAGCTTAAAGAATGAATGCAGCTTCCCCAGTTCTTATATTACTCTCCGAATTCTCTGACAGGAGAAAAGAAGAGGGCAGGGCAGAGCAGTCCCTATCTAGGCCACCATGGCTGAAGGAGTAGGGGTCCATTTTGTATGGTCATTCCTGTATGTTTGAAAACTGGTTTGTTTTCATACCTTCTTTGTCTCTGCTTCTTGATTTTTTAACTGCGCTCCTGATGAAGACAAGGACTTGAGGGGAGCCAGAAAGAAGTGGAGCAGCAACAGCGAGAATAAGAATGGGCACGCCCCTTCTGCTGTGCCACAGCCACCCTCCACAAAGATGCCTTTTGCCCAAGAAAGTGTCCCAACACATGGCTTTATACTCCTTTCGATGCCCCTTCCACTCCTATGTAAGTGTCCTACTCACAGAGGTTGATCCACAGACTGATTCCTTGACATTTCTATACCTGAAGGTGAACGTAGTATGATGACATAATTACAGAGCTAGAGTGAGACACCACCTTAATATTCTTGCAATGCACAGGTCGTTCTGAAAATCTGGCAAATCTGGATGTCATAACCACCTTCCCTTATAGTGTGTCTTTGAAAATTATGATACCAAAAACCATTTTATGGCTATGAGGAGGGCTACATGGGGGCTAAATTAGAACTCTCCAATTAAAATTAATGGAAATGCTCTCAGAAATTACATTGTCACGACAAATGACGAGGAAAAGATAAGAAAATAACATGGTTACCAACATTTAAAGCTCAGACACCCAATTCAGAAGGAAGGCGTCTTATTCGAAGAAATGAGGATGCAATAAATAAAATCCAACCACACAGGAAAATGAAGGAAAAAATGGAATGAAACCATTTAGCCTCAGATGTATAAACTGCCCACCTAAGAGCTTTGAAGTAACTAAATTTCACTGCCTTTGTTTCCAGAGCGACTTAAAATAGCACTCCCCTAAATTTTCCCATTACACCTCCAAAAAAGAAAAAAAAAAAGGAAGAATTCACTTCATTACAAAATGACCACAGGAAACAACATACTTATCAGATTTCCCTTCTCATCTCGCAAGGGTGCACCAGCTCCACCTTTTCCCCAGGGATTGTACATTTTCCTTTGAGCTTCCATTTTAGCTTCATACCGCTCTAGGTCTTCCTTTTCCTTTTTTCGTCTTTCTTCTTTTTCTTTAATCTGGTCATGAAGCAAAAGTATGATCCTACTGAAGGCTATTCTGACAGGTCAGTGTTCAAGCTATGTTTTTAATTTCACTCTTGTACTGCCAAATCAGTGGATGAGATATATCATTTCACAAATACATTCCCCCCTGCCCCGATGTACTACTTCATTCAACTCAGCAGCAAGTAACTGTAAGAAAGAGTGACAGCATAGGCAATTATAAACATGGGGAGAAATGTAGCAAAGACATGGAACTGAAGCCCCACTCCTCAGCATCAACTCATGTAGATAATGTGTAATTTATTTTAGTAGCTGTTTCTCCAACTAAAACTAAATTATAAACTCCTTGTGGGCAGGGAGCAAGATACAAGCTACTAAACTTCCAGACGCTTAGCACAGTAAATAAATCAATAAAAACTACTGATTGTACAAAAGATGCTCAAAGTGTGAGTGGTCTATGAAATAATGTACTGGACATATCTACTCTCATGAAGCTTCATTTCTGTGACATGCCCAAATGAAGTCAAATTTGTCTCCGAAAACTCACAGATAACTAACGGGAATGTTTTAATCAAGTACTGCAAGGTTCTCTCAGACATGTGAACCGAAACCCCTCCATTCCTATGCAAACTGTATACTTCCTTATGGCATCTAATTTACTTCATACCTGTTGCTCCAGATCTTTTTGGTAAGCCTGAACTGACTCTTTCATTGCTTTGGTTCTGTCTTCAAAAACCATTCCTGAAGCTCTTACTCTCTCCTTTGAGGCATCTGGTCCATTTGCCTTCCTGTATTAAAGACATTAAAAATGAACTTCAAAAAATTTCAGAACTTAGTTTCAACCAAAAATATAAGGAACTTCTTTGACACCACATCACTGCAGAACACTGTGCCAAGTTCTTGGGAGACAATAGGATTATGAGATGTGATCCCTTCCCTCAGATAGTTTACAACCTATGGGGGGGAACAGACAGTAAAATAAACTACAGACAGGAAGAACAGGGCATAAAAATATGTACAGAAGAGCTACAGAGGAGGGTCTGTAGCACAACTGCTTAGCGAGACATAAAAGTGCTGAAGCGACAGTACAGTGGGGATATTAGAAATTAATCAAAGAAGGCATAGAGGAGATGTGATTTCAAAATGGATTTGAAGTTGGGGAGATGAGTGGTCTCCTAGGTGTGTTGAGGAAGTTCCAGGCAAGAAAGAGGGTGTGAGAGCAAGAGGTGCAAGAGGTCAACAATGGGAAAGACAAGAACAAAGCAACGTGAGTAGGCTGACAACAAAAGAACAGTATACAAACTAGAGCAAAAGGAGTGGATAAGGAGGGAAAGAGAAGATTGAAGACATCACCGCCAATGTGAGGAGCTTCTCCTTGCCATAGAGAGGAATGGAAAACAAAGATGTGGGAAAATGGCCAGATATGTAGATAATTACATGTAAATTAATGGAAGTGCTCTGCACACAGTAAGCACTTAATACGATTGATGATGAATGGAAATCAAGATGTTCTTAAGTATTAAAGTAGATGGATGCACTTTTTTTCTTATTTTTAGCCTAATAGACTAAAGCAGTCTAGTGTTGCACCAAGATTTTCTGATCAGAAGCCGTTACCTGAGAGATCCCATGCCACATTCCAAGCAGCCCCTCCTTCCACAGCTCTTCCATCTACTGGACCCGGCTCATCCGTGAACGAACTGCAGAAGGTATTCAGTGAAGTGGTGCTTCCCGGGTATGTGTTCTGCTTTGCGACTGGATTAGGTTTGGAGGTTATGTTATTTGATCTTTTGCTACTTTTTTTTTGACTGATGAACCAATATTCACTCAGTCCTATTCACTGAGCACTTACTGTGTGCATAGCACTGGACTAAGCGCTTGGCCGAGTGCAATATAAAAGCATTATTCTGTAGAATTTAAACATCAGTTTTGGGAAACATTTTTGCAACTGTTGGCATCAGTGTGGATGTCACTTTGAAGCTTGTCTAAGTGGAGGGAGTAAAGGCTTTATATGTAATGGCATGTGAATTATCTCTCTTTTAGGGTATGACTGTAGATTTGCTCACGATATTGTCTACGAAGTAGTATTTTGTTTATCATCAATTTTAATCATCATCTTCATTTCTTTAAGCAGTAGACTAAGGCACATTTGTTCAAAAGTAGGCCTCAAAACTAATTTAGGATTTTTCATATCAATTATTTTCATTATAAAAATATAGTCTTTGAATTCATTAAAAATAAGTGATATCACAGAAGAATAAAAGCAAGGCGATGCTTTTTTTGGAAAACAAAAGTTTTTTGGTGAGGAATCTATTTCTCGCAGTGTTTTTCCTCATTTGTTTTTAAATTTTCTATGGTTGAGTTTAATCCGTATGTTTGAAATACTGGAATTTAGAGTTTTCTGTTGCTGGTAGAAAGGTTAAAATTTTAAACATATCAATTATTTAACTGTACTCAACTGAGTGTTTTTTATGAGCTAACCCACAGAAGCAGTGTGGCTCAGTAGAAAGAGCCCGGGCTTGGGAGTCAGGGGTTGTGGGTTCTAATCCCGCTCCACCACTTATCAGTTGTGTGACTTTGGGCAAGTCACTTCACTTCCCTGTGCCTCAGTTCCCTCCTGTGTAAAATGGGGATTAAGACTGTGAGCCCCACATGGGACAACCTGATGACCTCGCATCTAACCCAGAGAAGCAGCGTGGCTCAGTGGAAAGAGCCTGGGCTTGGGAGTCAGAGGTCATGGGTTCTAATCCCAGCTCCATCACGTGTTTGCTGTGTGACCTTGGACAAGTCACTTAACTTCTCTGAGCCTCAGTTCCCTCATCTGTAAAATGGGGATTAAGACTGTGAGCCCCACGTGGGACAGCCTGATAACCTTGTATCCCCCCCAAGCACTTAGAACAGTGCTTTGCACATAGTAAGGGCTTAACAAGTGCCATCATTATTATTAAGGGCTAAGTATTAATCAGGCAATTTTTTGTAGAAGATGGTTTTCAGGAGGGATTTGAGGAAAGAGGTGGTTGCAGGAAAGAAGGAATGAGAGAAGAAATGGAACTGGGCACAATAAAGTTTGTCTGAATGGAGAGAAGAATATGACCTGGGATGCAGTGGCAGAAAAGAGCTAATAAGAGATATAAAGCTGGTGGTGGGCCTTGAAGCCAATGGTCAAAAGATTCTGCTTGGTGTACAGAGAAATGAGTAATCACTGGAGGTTTTTGAGGAGTGGAGAGACCTGTGCCAAATGATGTTTTAGAAAGATGATCTGGGCCAGAGGACAGTATATGTAGAAAGGAGAGGGAGAGGCTGGGAACATGATCAATACTCGAAATAGGACAGAGGTTATCTGGGTGGAGAGGAAGACGCAGAGGACTGTGGGTTTGTGTCTCATCCAAGGTGCCGAAAAATGCTCTTTCCAAAGTCACCAATGACCTCTTCTTTTGAATGGTATGTGTTAAGCGCTTGCTATATGCCAGGAACTGTACTAGGCACTGAGGTAGTTACAAGACAATCAGATCAGACACAGCCCCTAGCCCCACCAATCCCCATTTCACTGATGAGGTAACTGAGGCACAGAGAAGTTAAGTGTCTTGCCCAAAGACACATAGTGAACAAGTGGTGGAGCCGGGATTCAAACTCAAGTCCTCTACTTCCAGACCTGTGCTTTTTCAGCATCAATCGAATTTATTGAATGCTTATGTGAGCAGAACACTATACTAAGCGTTTGGGAGAACACAATAAATACAATACAGACAAATGGGAAGCAACCAGGAAATGGACCAAGAGCGAAAGTTCACAAAGACAGGGATAGCAACAGGACCTGAATGCAAAGGACAGTGGCCCTGGATGTGACAAATCCTTCAGGGAAACATGTATCATTCTCATAAATCAATTAATGGCATTTACTGAGTACTTACTATGTGCAGAAAACAGTACTTAACACTTGGGAGAGTGCAATACACCAGAATTAGCAGACATGCTCCCTGTTCTTAGCAAGTCATGTGGGAGGGGTGGAATGACCATAATGTTTTTGAGTTTTTGCACTTTAAGTGGATAGGATGGCATCATCTTCATAGGATGGTAGCATTGTCTTCAATATACAAAAGATGGGAGGGGGGAGTACGTGTGTATATAAACAAATTCCAACCTCTCTATTTTATCTATTTGTATTAAAGTCTGTCTCCCCCTTTAGACCGTAAGCTCGTTGTTGGGTAGGGACTGTCTCTACATGTTTCCAACTTGTACTTCCCAAGCGCTTAGTACAGTGCTCCGCACACAGTAAGCGCTCAATAAATACGATTAAATGAAATGAAAATGAAATGAAATGAAAGGAACATGGTGAGAATATTGGACTCCAAAGAAAAAGAAATAAATTATTTCTCAGATCACTTGGAGAAAGCTCTTTAGTCTAGTTCATTCATTCATTCAATCGTATTTATTGAGCGCTTTCTGTGTGCAGAGCACTGTACTAAGCGCTTGGGAAGTACAAGTTGGCAACATATAGAAACGGTCCCTACCCAACAATGGGCTCACAGTCTAGAAGGGGGAGTCAGACAACAAAACATGTGGACAGGTGTCAAGTCATCAGAATGAACAGAAATAAAGCTAGATGTACATTACAAGATAACTCAAAGTACTACTTTGAAAGGAGAACTCTTGCCAGAGAATGCCTTCAGAATGGATGGCTTCCACTGCTCCTTTGCCTAACCCAACCTCCCTTCTCCTCTTCTCTTCAAAATGCTTCTCCCTCCATTATCTATCACCTGTGTGAAGCTTTCCCAAAGGTTGGAAAAAGAGGTCTAGAGACTAAACTTTACTTGACTACCAATGTTCAAATTCACATTCAGATAAATGCACGATTCAAGGTAGGATGGAAGTTACATTTCTTATGGGGAACAGATGCCTCAGGTGACACGGGTTACCATGAAAGACACCTTGAAAGTTTAAAAGTTTAAAAACTTAGCCAAGACTTACACAGCAGATTCTGATGACTGTTCAGCCATTGGGGCACTAGGAAAAGAGACAGGCTGCACTCCTACTATTCCTGAACCATCTAGACAATACACAAAAAAAGATATTTCATCACAGGGGCTCATAAAATTACAAGGAACATTTCTAAAAATGCACTGAAAATCTGCAACACAAAAAGAAATAACCTGAAAATTAATTTTCCCTTCTGTTCTATTAGATACTACACAGCTCTTTATGCATCAACAGTGGGCAAGGAAGGACTAAGGAAGAATGAATCCAAATGAACTGGGGCGGCTTTCCTCCTCCCACACAATGCTTACAGGAGTGAAGTCACCCTGTTGGGAAGGGAGGTGGGCCAAAACTGGCACCCACCTGGCCCAAAATCAATATACCACACAGGCAGCAGAGTTCATAGGGGTCTCTTCAATGACCTCTCTCTCACCTGACACCACAGAAGTGAGTTCTCCCTTCCCATTTTTTAGCCAATTTGCAAATGCAAAGTTTGCTTTTTCTAGTTAAAATGGACTGAACTTTATACAGTTACAAAGTAGTTCCCTTTGCAAGTGCCAATAAAGGACTGCTGTATCCTTATTCATGAAAGCAATAAAGTACCTCATGTAGACACACTGTGTTATGGCAGCTTCGTTCCCTTATTCGTCTGTTGCGTTCTATCCACACTGCATTCTAAAACATCCCATTTTGCCCAATATGCCTTTATATGGATGTATATAGTTTAATGAATTGTACTTAAAAAAAGTGTCCTAGTGCTGACCATTCCATCTCGACGTTCTTGTGACTCACAGAATACTCTATAATTCTAGCCAACCTAAAGATCACACTACCTACCTCATAGTCTGGCTTTGAGAACTGAATGAACATAGTACTTTGTTGTAAATGATTTTATGAGTGTTATATAACTCCCCAATAAAATTAAATTAATAAATGCCCTCACTACTGACAATCATGAGAGAAAAAACACAGAAGTAGCCTGGTTACTTCTCCGCTGTATTGTAGTCTTCTAAGCACTACAGTGTTCTGTACTGTACTCAATAAATACCATTAATTGATTGGCTACAATCAACTTTAAGTATGCCAACAAAAACCTAATTCAAAAGAAAGCCTCTTAGTTGAACAACTGAATATGTAACAAATTAAGTGGAACTGCTTGGTGTAGTGAAGAAAAAAATTAATCCCCTCTTGCTTGTGATGTATTAATTGTCTGCCAATGATTTTTCTGTTAAACTGCACAGAAAAATGGTATTATTTCACAGAAAAATGGCTCACAACAACATTCCACATCTCCCTCTTACTCCAATTCCCAAAACTAGAATACGGAGAAAAATTTTTCTTTACTGGACACGACAGACAATGGAAAAAACATACTTAGTGGATTCAGAAAGGTGCAATAAGCTCACCTTCCCCAAAGGGATTGTAATTTCTCATTTCAGCTTCCATCTTAGTTTCATAACGTGCCAGTTCTTCTTTATCTTTTCTACGTCTTTCTTCTTTTTCTTTCATCTTAAAATGAAGAGCATTTAGTCTCAGAATTACAGGGCATTCAGACATTTCAAAGTCAGTGCTACTATTTGCTTTAATTCAGAAAATATTTTGGAGGATAAATGAATTTTGTTATTTACCTGCATCTGAAGAAAATTCATGTAAGATTCTTGCTTTTTTATCTGGAAGGGAGTCAGACCCTTACTAAGAATGTCCTCCACACCAGAAGCTTGAGAAAAACAATTTGTAATATGTCATCAGTACTTGTGATCATTAACTACACATAAATATTACATATGTTTCTAATTAGTTCACTTTTGGTAACTATTCAAAGTACCTTAGACCTAAACCATGTATGACTATTCTTTTGAAATTGGTAGAATTTTAAAAATCAATTGAACAATCTCTTGTGTAAATATAAGGTCAGATCATTATAAGTTTCTGGTCTTTTCTCCAGTAATTAGTATCCTAAGGTTGAAACAGAACTATATTTAAAAAGGTTAAGTGATTTGATCTATAAATTTTATGACAGCTAAAACACTATTCTTTGGAATGTATATTTGCCATGTCAATTATGAAAAAATTATTTTTAAAATGCAAGAAGAGCAGAATGGCCCATATTTGTTATAAAAATAAAGGATACAAAAACTTTAATCAGCAAATATCAGGAAGCATAATCTCATAATTCATATAATTCATTTGAAAAAAATCTTTAAGTCTAAATAAAGGCTATCAATTTAATTGGAAAGTGGTATCAATTGAATTTCAAGATATTCTTAAAAAAACTCATTCATTTGAGTTTCAATGTGAAGTCCAAATTTCTAGAAACTATTTTAGCTTTGTGAATCCCCTTTGCTGATTAATCACAACTAATTTGATAGGTGACTAACTAAACCAAGAATGTAATAAACATCACTGTGGAAAGATTAAAATCTACTTCTCTTATTCTACAGACTTTCAGAGGGAAATGTAGTGGGTGGCCTAAGAACAACAAAAATGAAACTTCCAATTACTGCTATCACTGAAAAATGTCTCACTGAAATAGCCTTGAGATTCACCTTGAAATCCCCCCTCACCTCTGTGACCTATTGATGTGATAAAGTTCTTCCACTAAATTTCCTGAAAATACCCAGTGACATGCGGTTGTTTACAGCCTTGGACAACAAGACTAGAATTCAAAATGATCTGGACAAGGCTGAAAAGTAGTCAAAAGTGTCAGAGTGAAGTTTAATAGGAGGTTAATTGATTGGTAATTTAAGTAAAAATCATCATCATCATCATCAATCGTATTTACTGAGCGCTTACTATGTGCAGAGCACTGTACTAAGCGCTTGGGAAGTACAAATTGGCAACATATAGAGACAGTCCCTACCCAACAGTGGGCTCACAGTCTAAAATGGGGAGACAGAGAACAAAACCAAACATACTAACAAAATAAAATAAATAGGATAGATATGTACAAGTAAAATAGAGTAATAAATATGTACAAACATATATACATATATACAGGTGCTGTGGGGAAGGGAAGGAGGTAAGATGGGGGGGATGGAGAGGGGGACGAGGGGGAGAGGAAGGAAGGGGCTCAGTCTCAATCAACTTCAGAAACACTCAAAGGGGAAGGTGGGTGGGTGGGTGGATGTGTGTATCAGGAAAGCCTGGCTAGTTAAGTACTAGATAAAACAGCATAATGCAGAACTAGGAATACAACACACAGGGCCCTTTGGCATGGCATCTTCACTTGAGAGCTCCCTTTGGCTTCTTGTGCTCTGGTGAACCCATTGCTCAGGTTAACCACTTCTTGCTAGGGCCCTGATAGCTTGTAGGAACCACAACTTAATCCCTCCTCTAAACTCAGCATCATCAAGTCTTCTGGGCCCAGCATGCCAACGTTTCATAACTAGATGACACGCAAATTCGTGAAGCGTCCCATATTTTTGCCACCAAGCTAGCTCTCTTCCTCCCTTCAAGGCCCTACTGAGAGCTCACCTCCTCCAGGAGGCCTTCCCAGACTGAGCCTCCTCCTTCCTCTCCCTCTCCCCATCCCCCCTGCCTTAGCTCCTTCCCCTCCCCACAGCACCTGTATATATGTTTGTACGTATTTATTACTCTATTTCATTTGTACATATTTATTCTATTTATTTTATTTTGTTAATATGTTTTGTTCTCTGCCTCCCCCTTCTAGACTGGGAGCCCACAGCTGGGTAGGGACCGTCTCTATATGTTGCCAACTTGTACTTCCCAAGCACTTGGTACAGTGCTGTGCACATAGTAAGTGCTCAATAAATACGATTGAATGAATGAATGAATGAACTAGATGTGGAGAATTTCGGGAAATTCAAGTGGAGTAATGAAAAATTACTAGTCCAGTGAACAAAGACTCCCTTCCCCAGCAGAAGAAAACTGACAAGAGAGAGAGAGACTAAGTTCCAAGAGTCAGGAATGCCCTGCATCTTACTACCCAAAAAATTAGTGTTCTCGCCCTACCCGGGAAAATTTTAAAGATATTCATCTATATTCATGGTATGGGTGAGGTGTAGTACCTATCTGGGGAAAGACAGACAGATCTAATAACCTCCACCTATGATTTCTGCCAAAAATAGTGCGTCCATGTGATCAATGGATTAAATATATACTTTGTTGACAGCATAACAATGAAATTGGGTCAGAGATTCTTTGCCACAAATGAACCTGTTATCAGTAATTGATGGAGTTTATTTGCTAATATGTATTAATATATTTATCAATGTCCTCAGAAAGTCCAAGTGTATTAATATAGCTACATTTTGGTTTGTCTCAAACATAATTCACTAGTGAGGAAATGATCTCTTATGAAAAACAAACATGGTGCTAGGTTGTAAACTGTTAATGGTGCATTTGATTTTAAATGTTTTTCCAATTTCCTCGGTTTATAAATTCTGCAACTAAGAACACAAATCATAATTGGTTTACTATCCCCTAGGCAATACCACATAGTGGAAATTCAAAGACATTAGATGAAAAAGAGAGAAGCTAGACTGACGAACTGTGTTTTGAAATACTTTATCTTTCAGCATTCATTTAGGAACATTATTTTAGGAATGTACTTTTTTAGCTAAATAGTTTTAATACTAAACCAGAACTCTCTCACTAAAAGACCTTTCCTGTGTAAGCAAGATTTGTACCTAGCACTTTGAACAAGAATATTTTAAGGATAGAGCGTGAAACTGCTGAAACAGTACAACAGCTGTAAATATGGAACTGAAACTATAGAACTCATAACCATATAGGAGAAAGGACAGTTTCAAGTCTTGAGTAAATCAGGATAATTGTATACTCTCCCTTCACTTTGCGTTGCAATGTGCAAACTTTTCTTAAGTCATTAGTCATGTTTTGAATACATGTAGCTGAATTTTCAAATGGAACAAAATTAGGGAAAGGTCACCTGTGTCAATCAGTACTGAAGTTTTAGAAATTTGTACCTACACCACCAAAAAGCAGCAGCAGGGGAAAAAAAAAACAGCAGCAAAAATATACAGATGGAAGAGGTAGAATAAGAAGCAAGGTAAAGGACTACGAAGCAAGTTGCACTTTTACAGTTACATTCATTCATTCAATCAATCATACTTACTGAGCGTTTACTGTATGCAAAGCACTGTACTAAGAGCTTGGAAGATTACAATACAACAACAACCAGACACATTCCCTGCCCACAACAAGCTCACAGTCTTGAAACCAAAAGAACTGAGAAAGATAGCATATTGCCAGGGCAGAGTATTACGAGGCTTAACCACTTGCAGTTAATGATACATCCTGGACCAAGAAGGGGGGAAAAAAGAGGTTGCAAAAGTGTAAAATCTTGAGGGTTGAAATAAAATATAATGTGATTAAAAACCTGAAGTTTTATTTGCAGAATCCTCCATGTTCTCAGCATTTGGAGGAGCTGGATTTGGGTTTACAATTACCACAGCCCTCTTTTCTTCATGAATTCTCACATCTGGATTATAGTAGGCACCTATGTTTTGTTTGTGCATCGTGTTCAAATCAGCTGAGGGAAAGATAAGCCATTTATTTTTAATGAAATAAACAACAAAAAATAGAAAATGTTGCACTACACCTGATTTGGGGATACAAAAATTTTGGAAGGAAAAATACCGAAATACTTGAGAATAAAACAATGTCATCTCGTTACAGCTAAAACAAAAACAAAAGTTAGCATGATTACGAGGAAGCCGTTAAAATGATGCTGTAACAGTAAATGTGAAATCAGTGTATAAGGTCAGAAAAAGTAGTATTAAAAAAAAATCAAAGAATAACCTACACAAGTCATTCCACAGAACATTCCGATTTGCTTCTCCCAATCAGCTTTTCTCCAGGACCTGGCAATTCTTAAATGACATACATGACATAATACAGGATAAGAGTCAAATAAGACCGTATTTCAAACCTGAACCAAAAAATAGCAGTAAGAAGTCAAATCTTGGTTTTAAAGACAAAAGTGAGACACCGAGAGCAGATGAATAAAAGAACACAGCCATAATGAGTGCTTAAAATACGGAAATGAATCCACTTCTGCCTATGGCACTCCTTCCTGACTCCAAGCCAGGCACCAAAAATGTTGGTAACTTACCAGGGTGCTTGTTGGTAAATCATTTTACCCATCTCTACTCTACTTCTTGAGTGATCTAAACAGATCCGTAATTTACCATAATTTTAATGGCACACCACACTAAGAATAAACAGTACAGGGTTCTCTTTCCTGATTTTCTCATTTTTTTTTAACTCCCACATATCTTAGTAGCCTTTTCTTTTAAGATTAAACTCATTGTTATTCCAAGCACTTACACACTTTGGCAAAAATACCATCTTAGGTCCTGCAAAAATTACCAATGTACGAAGAAAGAGATTTTGCCCATCAGAGTACAGCCACATCGAAGTACAGTCACCGTGAAACTTGAGAATTCTGTCAAAAATTCAACTGTTCTCTATAATAAGATAAATTGATTGATAGGAACCAACAAGAGCAAGAAACAAAATGTCTAAGAAGGAAATAATTGATTTTTTACCTCTAAATTTACACTACATAAACGAGTATTTTTAGCAAGAAAACATTACCCAGTTCATTTTGAAGGGCCTGGGACTTGTGATGAAACTGCTTGCCTTAAAACCTATACTGAGGGCCTGCGTATGTTACATTTCCAAGATGATTCAGCAACCTCTGACGTACTAAACCCTAAAGAATATCTAATACAACTAAATTTCGTATTCCCTCAAGTCTTGGCTAAATAGTATTTTCTCGAGATTTACTGAAAATGTCCTAGTCACTGACAGAACACAGAATTGGTCCTCACTAGATTTAAGATCTAATTAAGGAAATTAAAATAAAACAAATATAATCAAAGAAAATAGTTTTACCCATCAGGTAATTAGAGGAAATTTGGATGTAATTTAAATTGTCTTTCTATGCAACGTTCTTCACTTTATCCAAGGAGATGCTTTAAAGATGGAAAAGGGAATGAAAACCTTTCAAATAAATTAAGATAAACGAAAAAGGAAAGAACATTTTCCATGGGGGAAGGAGTTTAAAATTTGAAGTAATGAAGTGGTTTTGAAGTGGTTTAGAAGTGAAGTGGTTGGGAGAAGACACAAACCAGGCAGAGCAAATCAATAACACGTGATTAAGCAACATCCAGTTAAGAGTAAATGGAAATCAAAGGCAATGTAGTAGAGCGCTCTGAATGTGAGGAAAACAAGTTTGAATGATTTAAAAAAATTATGAAAATCATGCAGAACAGCAGAAAGGAGAGACTACTGATGACTACTGAAGTGCAAGATGAGAAATTTGATATTTTCTATTTCCTGCATTTCGTCAATGATCAATGGTAATGAATGTGCACTGTGTGCAGAACACAGTACTGAACAGTTGGGAGACAGCAATTTAATAAGAGACATGTCCCTGCCCGAAAAGAGTTTATAATTTAAAAGGGGAGACAGACACAAACCATTCACAAGACTCTTTGGCTGCTATAGGCACAAGCATGGAAGGATAAATCGATCAATCATTGAGTGTATGTAAAGAATCTTCTTTGGAGAGCTCCGAAAGAACAAAACAATCAGCTATCTCTACAATCCTCTGTAATAAAGAAATCAAATGGGAGTAAAAAGCAGTGACAGAACTATCCAATAGCTGAAAACAAAGACGGCTACACAGGAGTCAAGAGTAAATTATTTTCTTGACCACCACAAAAGGCAATTATGACCTATTCTTCAAGGCATGCATGCATTCATTCATTCAATAGTATTTACTGAGTGCTTACTGCAATAATCAGTGTCCTAAAGGGAATCATAGTCACTTGAAATAATGAATCTATCCAAATTCTTCAATTATTCCCAGGGAGTAGTTTATTCCTCAGGCTGAATCTGTACCTCTATACTTAGTTTGTATTAAACCCAAGTACTGTTTTACTAACAAAGCGATAAAAAAGCTAGTCATTCAGAAAAATAAACATAATACAACATGCAAAATGCAATCATGTGGGAAAATCTTTGCAGCCACATGAAATAGCCCAATCCTATTACAAACCAAGTGTAACAAAATAACTCAGAAAAACAACATTCCGTGTTGCTGACAATCTGAAGGTGAAGTTTTTATTATTACACCCAAGCCACACTCGGAATACGTCATATTGTTGGGAGGTTTCAGACTAAGTTTCTAGACTGCTAGAGAAAACTCAGTGCTTTGGGGAGACACACAGGCTCAGTCATGGGAGGACAGGAACAAATGCAGCGATTCAGGGGTTGAAAGTCACTGTCCTTAGTGTAAAGGAGAGTGGAGGACCTGTGGTGGCCCTAGTAACAGCCTGTTTTCTTGCCTAATCCTGCTCGGACTTCCCAGTACACTACTGGGATAATTTCTCATCCATCTGTAAACTGGTGGCCCCATCTAGTAAGAAAACAAAACAGGCCCACCACTGCCACTGAGGCTGATATTAACAGTCAACCTCCACTGCGCTTTATGACAGCAAAAGTCCAGATATTTGTGACAGCAGGATCTGGCTTTGCCACTTTTGCTCCATTTTTTACTGGTTTCAATCAATCAATCAGTCGCATTTATTGAGCGCTTACTGTGTGCACAGCACTGTACTAAGCGCTTGGGGAGTACAAGCTGGCAACATATAGAGACGGTCCCTACCCAACAGTGGGCTCACAGTCTAGAAGGGGGAGACAGAGAACGAAACAAAACATATTAACAAAATCAAATAAATAGAATAAATATGTACAAGTAAAATAAATAGAGTAATAAATATTTCCCGGGGGAGGCAAGGTTTCCTCGATAAGAGGTGGAGACATGACAACAACAAGGACAAGAGAGAAAAGCATTGGTGCTGTTACGTCAAACCAACAGAAAAGCTACTGCAGCAGGGAGTCATTTCCCCAAGACATGACTGCCATAAGGTGTGCACTCCCTCTGCCTTCTCTGCACTAAAACTCACGCTCTGCCATATGGCTGGACTGAAGGAGGTTGCATCTTCTATATGCTGCCAACTTGTACCTCCCAAGCGCTTAGTACAGTGCTCTGCATACAGTAAGCATTCAATAAATACGACTGATTGATGACATTGATCTCCACTCTGTGTCTAAGCATGTAGATGCATTCTTAGATGCATGATGAGAAGCAGCATGGCCTAAATGGATAGAGGATGGGCCTAGGAGACAGAAGGACCTGGATTCCATTGCCAGCTCCGCCACCATCTGCTGTGTGATCTTGGGCAAGTCACTTCATTTCTCTTTGCCTCAGCTATAAAATTACAGCAGTTACTGTTACTGAGCAGTTACCTCAGCTATAAAATAGGGATTATGACCAGGAGCCCCATGTGGGACAGGGACTGTGTCCAACCTGATTAGCCTGTGTTTACCCAAGCGCTTAGAACAGTGCTTGACACAAAGTAAGCACTTAAATTCCATCATTATTATTATTATTATACTCTTTCAAGAATACATTTCAGAGATAACAGTAAAGATCTTGTGGCACACATGGAATAAATAGTCTGTATCTGGCAAACCTGGAGATCATAACAATCTTTCTTTTAGTTTGACTTCAAAAATTACATTACTGAAAATCACCGTATAGTAAAAAGGGGAATCTAAGTGATAGGTTACTCCCCAATTAATGTAAATGCCCCCTGAGAAAATACAACCCCCGTCACTTGAGGAAAAAAAATTAAGAAATTGCTTGGTTACAACCCAGTTTTTCTCTGCAACAGGAAACCAATTCAGAAAGAAAGCTTCTTATTGGAAGAACTGAGGATGTCAAAAACAAAGTGAAATCGCTTGATAATGAGAAGGTAAAATGGAACAAGATTATCTTGCCTCAGACATATACAATTAAACTGCAAAGGAAGGTGGTGGTATTTTAAAGGACTATGGTTCAGAACAACCCTCCCCAGAGAAAACTAAGGGGAAATTGTTACTTCACGATAGAGCCCCTGAAAACAACATACTTAACAGTTTGCCTTCTGCATCTCGCAGGGGGGCTCCGGCTCCATCTTTTCCCCAAGGATTGTAATTTCTCATCTCAGCTGCTATTTTAGCTTCATACTGTGCCAGCTCTTCCTTTTCTTTTTTTCTTTTCTCTTCTTTATCTCTGATCTTAATACAACAAACACAGGATCAGTACTGGAGGGAATTCTGGCATTTCAGTGTTAACGCTACTATTTTCCATTTTGTTCTTCTCCATTCAAATCAATCAAAGTGGCCACTGGCCACCACAGAAGCCAGAAGACAGGAGTGGCTGGGTCTTGCCAAACTGACATCACATAAGTGCTCTGTACCCAGTAAGCACTCAGTAAATACAATTGAGTGAATGAATGGATTTGGTAGGGGGACATCTCAAACCCTAACGGCCTCCCACCACCCACTAGTAGTTATAGGAGTCCAAGCTCCTCTCACCACCATTAAGAGCCAGAGGTCAGGCACGGCGGAAACTTGTTAACTTTGGAAATGTCTGAACACTCGAGGGGCTGTGGCAGTTTGGATCCAAGAACTGTGCCAGGAGCAGGGAAGAAAATCAGGACTGCCACCCTAAAGAGACCGCTTGTTTGTCCTCCGACCTTTCGACCCCCTTTGTTTTATGATGCAAGAATGAACAGCATTATTAGAGGGTGTGATGTCGGAATCTGAGACACCGGGAGTCCGGAATGTTGCTCCTCTAGTCCCAATGCCTTATTCCTCTTCAATATATCTTTGGCCTCATCTTGGGTGGTGTTCGTTTCAACAGTAAGCGCTCAATAAATACGATTGAATAAATGAATGAACCTTCTTTATGGGTCGGACACCCAATCCCTCTCAGATGTTGACTCCTCTGAGGGTGAGGTACTGTGTCTAATTTTCACCACAGTATTTTCCCCCAGAGCTTAATACTATTTAGTATTTAGCCACTTGGTAGTAAGACTAATAGTACTTATTTTCCATAACTTTTTTTCTCTTTCTGTCTCTCTCCCTAGGTTGTGAGCCCCCTGTGAAACAGGGACCAGGTCTACATTTGCTAATTTTGAGTTCACCCCAGCACTTAGTACAGAGCTCAGTACCAAGCAAGTGCTCAATAGACACCAAGATCCCCTCAGCCAAGTCAGAGTATAAAAATTTCCGTGCGCAGAGCCATAAATTATTTGTCTTTCTCTCCCTCTAGACTATAAGCTCTTTGTGGGCACAGAATGTGTCAACCATCTCTGTTGTACTGTATTTTACCAAACATATAATACAATGCTCTGCACAAAGTAAGTGCTCAATAAATACCAATCACTGACTGATGTACACCCTCACAACTTCAACACATCCTGCCAATCTGCCTCCCTGAGCCTGAGGTTCAGAAAAGGCTGCCTATCTTCCAAGAATTTATACTGGTGCCCCAGAGAAGCCACAGTCCCTCTGCATACAACGGACTGGAAGTATGACAGCTACATCATCATCATCATCATCATCATCAGTCGTTATTTATTGAGCGCTTACTGTGTGCAGAGCACTGTACTAAGCGCTTGGGAAGTACAAGTTGGCAACATATGGAGACAGTCCCCACCCAACAGTGGGCTCACAGTCTAAAAGGGGGAGACAGAGAACAAAACCAAACATACTAACAAAATAAAATAAATAGAATGGATATGTACAAGTAAAATAAATAAATAAATAGAGTAATAAATATGTACAAACATATATCATCATCAATCGTATTTATTGAGCACTTACTATGTGCAGAGCACTGTACTAAGCGCTTGGGAAGTACAAATTGGCAACATATAGAGACAGTCCCTACCCAACAGTGGGCTCACAGTCTAAAAATATAAAATATACATATGGAACTTTTAAAATAGAGGACTTTAACAACCCTTACTTAATTGGACACATTTTTTCTTCAAAAATAAGCACTTCCTAGTCATCTACCCCCATACACAAAGATAGAGTTCAAGTGATCTGGGAAGACTAAGGCAAACTTTCTGTGAAAAAAATGTCCTGGACCCATTAAAGCTATCTTCCCCCATGAAGTCTCATTTCCTTGACATCCCAAATTGAATCTTCTTTTTCTGGAATCAAAGAAACCCCTGCATCGAATGAGGCCTTCAAAACAGCTAAAAACTGAGCCCTTGAAAACCAAGGCACCTGCAAAGAGTTCTGCAGGGATATTACAACTCCACTGGATCAGGAAACTCCAACAATCCAGCCCCGATAAAAACAATCAATGGGCTTTTCTCCATGAAACTATATATCAAAAAAGCATCAAGATACTGGGAAGGGCCAGTCAAGTCACCAGGTTGATCCAGAGTGAATTACCCTAAGGTTAAAAACTCTATTTCCAGCAAAACATTTACTGAATGAACAAGACTTCGGGGCAATTTATGATTCAGATAAAAATGAAGCTTACAAGAAGCAGCATCATGACAGGCAAATCAAGTTAAGGAGAATACACAACAGGCAGTGGGATGCCAAAGCTACAGAGAGTGCCATCAAATCAAGATTATCTTCACATTGCTGGAGATGCCATATGGACTTGACCATGCCTTTAGTGCACCTCTAAAGAAGAAGACTCCAGCCTCAATCCAAGTAAGGAGGGAATCCTGAAGAGATGGCAACAATATACCAATATTCTCCTTAAAACTCTCCTGCGATTTATGAGGCCCTTTAAAACATAGAAAATTTGCCAATATTGAAAGACATGGTACTTGTCCCAGATATAAAGTCAGCACAACAGTGTAAAAAATGGCAAAGCCCCTGAGATCTGAGAAGCAGTGTGGCGTAGTGGAGCCAGAAGGACCTGGGCTATTTGTCTGCGTGACCTCAGGCAAGTCATTTCACTTCTCTGAGCCTCAATTACCTCATCTGTAAAATGGGGATTTAGACTTTGAGCCCCACGTGGATCAGGGAGTGCATCTAACCTGGATAACCTTGCATCAGAGAAGCAGCGTGGCTCAGTGGAAAAGAGCACGGGCTTTGGAGTCAGAAGTCATGGGTTCAAATCCCAGCTCTGCCAATTGTCAGCTGTGTGACTTTGGGCAAGTCACTTCACTTCTCCGGGCCTCAATTACCTCATCTGTAAAATGGGGATGAAGACTGAGAGGCCCCCCCCCCCCGCCCCGTGGGACAACCTGATCATCTTGTAACCTCCCCAGTGCTTAGAACAGTGCTTTGCATACAGTAAGTGCTTAATAAAGGCCATCATCATCATCATCATCATCTACCACAGTGCTTAGAACAAGGTTTGACACATAGTAAGTGCTTAACAAATACCACTGCTGCAGACCAAACCCATGACACAACAATAAAAGTCAGAATTTAGTGTGTGAGCAGTGCAGAATGTGGGCCCTAACAAGAGCCTTTTCTCTTCCATTGGTGAATTTTACTCTCTGAGCACGAAAGACAACTGAATCTCACTGTTTGAGCATGAAAGACAGCTATATATATATATTATACATATATATATAATCTTAGAATGTTGCATTATGCTCTGATAATGCAAAATGATAATATTGATATCTGCCATTTTGAGAAGTCTCACAGACATGCTGAATAACAGGGGTTTAGAATAAAGAGCTTTAGAGTCTCTCAAAGTTATAAACCAAGATAGTCCACTTCTGTGCAAAGTGTTCACCTACTTGTGGCACCTATGCTTTTTGATACCTGTTGCTCCAGATCTTTTTGGTAGGCCTGAATTGCCTCTTTTGTAGCTTTTGGTTTATCTTCAAAAACCATCCCGTAAATTTTTATTCTCTCCTTTGTAGCATCCGGTGTACTTGTCTTCCTGCATTAAAAGCATAAAATGAACAAAAGGAAAGGGATCCGGGGTGCCCACTCCATGGAAGTGAGCCTTATTTAGCTAAACTCTCCCACCCGCTTGGAGCTAAAAATGAGCCGGAGGAGAAAACCAAGATGTGAGTTACATATTTTCTAGACTGTGAGCCCGTTGCTGGGTAGTGACCATCTCTATATGTTGCCAATTTGTACAGCCCAAGAGCTTAGTATAGTGCTCTGCACACAGTAAGTGCTCAATAAATACAATTAAATGAATGAATGAATGCCCAGACCTAAAACTTGTGAAAACACTCTTTACCTTAATTATCCAATATCTGCATTCCTGATACGACATAGTGATTAGGTTCCTGAAAGCCCTTGTGGCAGTCTAGACTGTAAGCTCACTGTGGGCAGGGAATGTGTCTACCAACTCTGTTATAGTGTACTCTCCCAAGTGTTCATTACAGTGCTCTGCACACAGTAAGTGCTCAATAAATATGATTAAATGATTGATAAGATGAGAAGCTAAATTGACTATGAAGTTCCAGTAGACCATTCCCCAAATGGCAACAAGCTTCAAAACTAGTTTGCAAATCACCTTTGGCTTCTTAATAGTCTATTAGATCAGGGAATTGTATGAAATTGCACTGTGTCTTGTGCTTTATGCCTGAATGTAATGGATAAAGTGTGCAAGGACACTCCTAGGTTCAAAAGGTGTTGTGAGGAAAGAAGGCTCACTCGTGCCAGAGAATGCCTTCTGAACCACAGCTACAACAGCCTCACCCCGTTTTTATGGTATATTTTAGGTGCTTACAAAGTGTCAAACACTGTACTAAGCACTGGGGTAGATACATGCTAATCAGGGTGGACACAGACATGTCCCACCTGGGCTTGTAGCCTTAATCCCCATTTTACACATGAAGTAACAGAGGCACAGAGAAGAGAAATGACATGCTCAAGGTCACCCAACAAGCAAAAGGCAGAATGGGGATTAGAACCCAGGTCCTTCTGACTCTGACCTACCTCTCAACTACTTATCTACCTACCTACTTTCTTCTCTTCAGAATCTTTTCCTTCCCCCTCCTATTTCTCATTTGTGCTAAACTATTCTCTGAAGTAGAAAATAAGTTTGGAAACTACATTTTGCCTAAGAACAAATACTGAAAAATACATAATCTTATTAAAAAAACATGATTCTTAGTAGGATGCAGGTTAAGATTTTTGTGGAACAGGTGCCTTGAGTGACATGGGTATCCATGCAAGATATAAAACGGACTACTTACCCAGCAGACTGTGATGACAGTTCGGCTACAGGTGCATTAGGTAAAGGGGCAGGCTGCACTCCCATCCTTCCTGGGCCATCTAGTTCATATATGAGAAAAACACTTAATTATGGGGACTCACAAAATTACAAATAGTCCCTAAAAGCAAATGGAATATTTTCATCACAAAAATAACCTGAAAATGTATTTTCTCTTCTTTTCCCTATTATAATCTGCTCCTTTTATAATATCAAAAGAGGGTATGGACCCAATATTATTCTAGAGATAGTCGAAAAATAGCTGAGAAACTGCATTTGCTGTGTATGGCTGTGGCTTAAATTGAATCGTCTTTTAAAGCCAATAACACTGTGAACAGTATGAGGCCTATGGAAAGTTGTGCTATTCATTCATTCAATCAGTCGTATTTACTGAGCACTTACTGTGTGCAGAGCATTGTACTAAGCCATTGGGAGAGTATAATACCATAATAAACAGACACATTCACTGCCCACAACGAGATTACATCAATTTTGGAATTGTATATGCCCATTCAACTATTCTTTTTTTCCTTCCCAACCCTAAAGTAAACTTCCTCATTTGAACTAGTGTGCCTCACACAGGAGGCTGTCACGCTGATTGAGGGGTCCCCAGAAAACTAGAACTGTTTGGTTTTAGTACTGCAAACAGCCTAATTCTTGTAAAAAAGTTCCCTCTTCTAGGTATCTTTGCTTAACCAAGACATTTGCTTCTAGTTGACTGTTAATGAATATTCAGCATCTCCTCTATTTTCAAAACTTTCACTTCCTTCTCCTGACCTCCCTGATGGCTTCGCCTTGCCTTTTCAAAGGGAAAGAGATCTTTATCACTTCCTCTTTCTCAACAGCATCAAAACACATAAAATTGCCACAGCATCTCCTTGAGTGACAGGTGATACCGGACAGAAAACCCATTTTACTGCACAAAGGCTTACCAAGTGTTAACTTACAATATTCAGGATTAGAATCCAAAGGGTTTCTCACCCCATAGTAATTATAAGCTTCATCATAAGGAGTTTTGTATGCGTATGTCAAGACTGGAGGGGGAGGAGGTGGCACAGCTGTCACTCTATATTAAAAGAAAGTTGAATAATGTCTTTTTAGGTTATGTTGAATCATTAAAAAATTGCAAGTAAAAAAAAGCACTTCTAAGAAAATTGTACTATCAGTGAAGGACTGGGGTAACTATAGTGGACTTCGACTGGGTTAGCTCATAAAATACACCTACTTGAGTACAGTTAAATAATTGATAGGTTTAAAATTTTAACCTCTCTGCGAGCAACAGAAAACTCTTAATTCCAGCATTTCAAACCTATGGATTAAACTCAACTATGGAAAATTTAAAAACAAATGAGGAAAAACACTGCAAGAAATAGATTCCCCAGCAAAACACTTTCGTTCTCCCAAAAAAGTACCACCTTGCCTTTATTCATCTGTGATATCCATTATTTTTAATGAATTCAAAGACAATAATTTTATAATAAAAAATAATTGATATGAAAAATCATAAATTAATTTTGAGGCCTAAGTTTGAACAAATGTGCCTTAATCTACAGTTTAGAGAAATGAAAATGATGATTAAAGAAAATTGATGATAAACAAAATACTACTTTGTAGGACAATATCTTGATCAAATCTACATTCATACTCTAAAAGAGAGATAAATTCACATACCATTACATGCAAGGCCTTTACTCCCTCCATTTGGACAAACTACAAAAGTGACATCCACACTGATGCCAACAATTGCAAAAATAAGTTTCCCGAAATTGATGTTAAAATTCTACAGAATAATGCTTTAATATTGCACTCTCCCAAGTGCTTAGTCCTGTGCTAGGCACACAGTAAGCGCTCAGTAAACAGGATTGAATGAATATTGGTTCATCAGTCAAAAAAAAATGTAGCAAAAGATCAAACAAATAACATAACCCCCAACCTAATCCAGTCACAAAGCCGAACACATACCTGGGAAGCACCACTTCACTGAATACTTTCTGCAATTCTTCGTTCACAGATGAGCCGGGTCCACTAGATGGAAGAGCTGTGTTATGAGGGGGTGCTTGGACAGTGGCTTGGGATCGCTCAGGTAAAGGCTTCTGATCAGAAAATCTTGGTGCAACACTAGACTGCTTTAGTCTATTGGCCTAAAAATAAGAAAAAAGGTAACAGTTATGCCACTTGGTCCTTTATCCTCGTTCATTTCCTTCATAACAATGCCAGATCAAGCCCTCTGGCTTCATAATTTGCCTCTTATGTTTGACTCACTGACTCAGGACTCACAAGTAAAGCTCCATTTAACCAGGTTCTGCCAGGTGAAGGAAATTGAAAGCCACTCTGAACCTTGAAACACAGTTTATGCAGCAGCCACGCCCAGCACCATCACACATGGAGTCAATAACACAGCACTGGGCAGGGCTGAACGACCTGTGACCTCATGACTCACGGAGATGGGATCTGGATGTAAGGTGTTTGAGAACAGTCCTTCTTCATCAAAGCAAAGCTGATAGCAGGCTGATTTTTGCAGACAGACATTTGCTACAATCAATCCTTCTTCATCTGCCTATATCTGTGTTGGCCACTAAAAAAAATGCCCTTGTCCTGTACAATCAAAAGCATTCTATTGAGCGCCTAGAGAATACCGTACTAAGCACTAGGAAGAGGAAAACAGAATTACTGGTTATGATCCCCTACCCTCAAGAAGCTTACAATCTGACGCTTCTGCTGTTTCCTGCCTCTGGTCTGTGCGGGACAACTGAATATATACTTTTTGTTGTTATTCTGTGCTTTGGGGAGTCTCGTTTTTTCTTTTTTTCTTTTTCTTTTCCCCTAATTTTCACAAGGAAATGGAAACGCTCTCCGTTTTCGCCCACTCCTGCCAACCCTTACTAAGCTTACATTATTATCACCACAACAGTGGTGTACCAAATGGGTCAGTGACAAAAGTTGGATGCAGGGCACTGGGCGAGAAAATATGAATGGCTCAGCACAAACCTTCACCACTAAATATCCAACTGGTATCAGAACATAACTTTCTCCTCTTACCCACTGGTGTGTGAGTAACACTCACCCAAATGGCAAGGAGCTAAAAATGGTGCACTGCTGTATTTTGGTGTAAAGTATACAAGTGTGAAAAAGTAAAAGTTCAGGTGTGCATTAGCTAACTCACGCTGCCCACCTCACTCCGGACTCAGCTACTACATGCCAAAGAGCTTGCTGTGATTCTGGAAACAAAACACCTCTTCCTCAGTTCTCAAGAGAAAAAGCAGGGTCCAAAAGCTAATCGCTGTGGTGGGTCGAACCACTTCATGAGAGGATCCCAATATATTTGAAAGTTAACTGAAAAAGTTAACCGTTCTAAACTTTCCCAGAACTTCAATTTTTTTTTAAATAGTGTGTTGGCCCATATACACTAGAGGATCCCAGTATATTTGAAAGTTAATTGAAAAAGTTAACCATCCTAAACTTTTCAAGAACTTCAATTTTTTTTTTTAAATAGTGTGTTGGCCCATATACACTAGAGGGTTTCACTAAACATGCAGTTCAAGAACCAAATAATACTTACAGGGGTTGAATACTACATTCCCAACTAGGTAGTACAGATAAGAACAGAAAACAATTAATTACCTCTGCTTTACACTGCCGCATAGATAGCAATCCACTCTGTGATAATGCAAAATTGAGGTACGAATAATAGCTCTTTGGTTTTACATCTAAAAATAAACATTAAGTAACCCAAGTAACATTCAGTAAGTGACTGTATAGATAGCTTTTTAATGTAAGAGTTTCTATTCTCATTTTCTTTTTCCTGACACTTATTTTCAAGATCCTAAGGGCATTTCCAGGCACTTCGACACATGGAAACTCATAATAGCTCTAGGAAACAGCATCTTATCCCAGATCTGCCACTTGCCTCAACAGGCCCTTCAAGTCACTTCATTTCTCTAGCCCCAGTTTTCTCATCTGTAAAATTGGGATTGCTGGTTTCCCTCCTACTTTGACTTTGAGTCCCATGTGCAATAGCAACTGTGTTCAATCTGATTACCTTACATCCACCCCATACTTAGTATACTACTTGCCATAAATACTACAGTTATTATTTGTAATTTGTGTACTGAAGTTTAATTTACACATACCAAGTTTATTATTCAAGATTAGCTAGCCCATACCCAAGAAAAGAATATTAATTTTGTATATTAATAATCTTACAATTTTGTGATCTCAAATCACTGGATGAATGCCATCAGAATGTGTGAATTTTAAGCCAACAGGTCTGTCCACTAAATCTGTTCATCTCTAATTCACCCGTCAACTCCTGCCCAGTGCTTTGTACAGTGCTTTGTAAACAGTAGACACTTAATAAATGCTATTACCACTTCTTAAAACAAAACAAATTCTCTCCTAACAATGAAAAAGAAATTTACGATTATTGTAACCTAGGGAGGAACAGATAGGAACCAAGTTTTGCTTCAGGGAATATGGTAATGAACTGGACTCTGTTAACCTGTTTAGTTTGAACAAAATACCCTGCTTTTTCCATTCCTCTGAGTTCCTTGTTTTCAGTTTCTCCTTTCCTGTTCTGTTACCTCTGTTTAACAAAATTGCTAATGTGTTTTACATATCAAAAACACTTTTTGAATAATTGAACGTCACTGTGATGCCAAAAACTCTCACCATTTTTTCAGGGTCATGAGCCCCAGAAGCAGCAACACAGAGCTCCAACTCTTTTTCCCTGAACAAAACAAAAATATCAGAAAAATAGAAACAGAACCAGAACTGTCCAAATGATAGATTAAAATCTAAAATCTACCCAATGGCATTCATAAAACAGACATTCCTCTACTTATTTGTCACAAATGTGAATGGAAAAGAAGCAATCTAATTTGGCTGTGTCCCTCATTAAACAAAAAGCAATCAGAGTTCATGCCTGATGAGAGTAGCAGATCATCTTGCCATCTGATCTTTTTTACATTTAACAGTTTTCATGATAAAGCCAAACACTGAATAGGAAGCTAAATACATTATCGTTGCTGGGAAAAAAATTATTTTACTTCCTAGGAACATACTTTTTTTCCATTCTGGAATCAGATTGGGAACAAATATTAGAATAAAAGGTTCAAATTACTTGCAAAAACAGCACTTTAACTACCTAACTTAAAGCTCTCTATCTTTTCATGACCCAATGATATCTCCGAATCCAAGAACCACCTGAAAAAAGGTTGCAAAAAAAATTTAAAAGACCTGGTGGATTTTGAGTTTCCCAAGGGACAGGGACCATGTGTAATTCCCAACTGTGTATTCTCTCCCAAAGTACGGTGCTCCACACATAATAGTCACTTAATACTATTTACTAGCAGTACTTTAAAGCTTTTGCATTAGAGACATGGCCCAGATTTTACTCAAAGCCAGAAAACTTAATCTCATAAATGTCCAAGTTCATTTGTATGACAGAAAATCACTTGTATTCAAAAAAGAGTCATTTTAGCTACTTATGATCCAATGAGACTTTCAATCCATAAACCATTCAGATTTCACTCATTTATATTATAGGGAAGTTATAACAATCCCATCGTAACAAGCATAATTTTGCCATGCATACACATAAATATCAACTATTTATATTCATTCCTTTTCCCCAAAATATTAAGTTTTTCACTACCGTCTCTTATTCTTCCGTTGCTCATCTATCTGTGCTAATAATTCTTTGCGATATTTTTCTTTTCTTTTGTGAAGGAGTTCTTGATCTGGATTGCCTAATGTGAAGAAAAAAATGCATCATAAACTGTTCAAATTCCACATATTCCAGTAAAAGGCACTCCACTTTATAGTTACAGAAACCTTAAGAACAGAAACGATCAACAATCTGTTCCGAATGCAAGATAGAAAACTTGTTACTTTTCATCACCATGATGTTTGGGATAATCTGAATATGTGATCCATATGGAATTACATGCAGGGTCATGACACTAAATGGAGCAAGAATGTAGATGAAAAATCAAATTCTAGTGAGAAATCAATGACATTTATTGAGCATCTGTGTGCACAGCACTGTACTAAGTGCTTGGTATACAGACATTAAAATGAATTACTGATAGAGAAAATAGATTATGAGCAAATGTACATTATGTGCTGTATGGCTGGGTGTAAAATAATCTCTAAACTGTAAGCTCATTGTGGGCAGGGAACGTGTCTACCAACTATGTTATACTGTACTCTCCCAAGTGTTCTGCACCAAGTAAGCGCTCAATAAATAGTACTGATGTAAAAGAAAAGAGTTGCCCCAGTTCCCACTTGATCTTTACATTCAGAAGATTATGTTAAACTAGATTGATTTTCACATTCCCTAAGTCAGTATTTACAATAGCTTGGAAGTCACACGTCAATATACCCAAACTAGGATTTTACTGAAATATGGAATACAAAAACATTGATTCAGAATCTTATAAATTCAAAACATACCAAAAATCATCCCTTTAAATGGACCAGTGGGAGGCCTGGGTACTGCTTTAGTAGATGAACTGTCTTGAACACAAGTGCTGACAGAAAATAAAAGTTTATTTCAATAAAAATATTTGTAAAACAAAAAAGCACATGCCCTTTAATACAGTCACAATGAAACTTTTTAAATTCATATTTAAAAAAAGGGACTGCCAGTACTAGTTAGTGAATTGTAGATGCATTTAAACAGTTTTATTTCAGGACCGCCTGTGTCTCCCAACATGTCTGAGTGTCTATTTACCTGCCGACAGTTAGGTTTACTTTTCACAAGTGTCCTAATATCAAAGATTAAGATCTTCAAAATCCCCATAGTTTATCGCTCATATCACAGCTACATTAAAATTTATCTGGCACTCTTTTCTCTCTCATGCCATTTCCCTTTGAGAACTACCTTGCCCCTCAATTTTCATTCCTTGTTTAGGTAACTTGATTTGCAAGATGTATAGAAGGGCTTTACTGCTGTCCCTGAAGGACTTCTAAATCAGTAAACCTAAATACTAAAAATAAGGTAATCCTGGAAAATAGGATTGTCAGATTAACCTAGCCTGAACAATCCTGAACAGGCTATAAAGAAGATTTTTAATTTTTTTTTAAAAAAGCACCCATCTGGTGTTAACCGAACAATACTCCTCTAACCCAAAAGGAATGCTCTGTCATCAAATGGAAACAAAGTATAAACACGTGCTCACAAACCGAAGGAATCATTTTGTCAAATGCTTAAGAAGCTCTCCCAATTACTTTTCCTTCCTTCCATTACCCAGCTAGAATGTTTGGTAATTAAGGAAATTCTGGGGTAACAACAAAAACTTCTCATTCCCATAGGTTTGGGGAAGACTGTGAATTGTGTGTAAAATGTTCCAATGTCTTTGGGTAGCATAGGGAGAGGAATGAATGCACTCTGACAGTTTGATCCCAGCTCTGCCAATTGTCAGCTGTGTGAATTTGGGTAAGTCACTTCACTTCTCTGGGCCTCAGTTCCCTCATCTGTAAAATGGGGATTAAGACTGTGAGCCCCCCATGGGACAACCTGATCTTCTTGTAATCTCCCCAGCGCTTAGTACAGTGCTTTGCACATAGTAAGCGCTTAATAAATGCCATTATTATCATTATTATTATTATTAGAAAAACGTGAAACCAGGATTTATCTCCCTGCTCCTCAGCATTCTGCCCTACTTCAGGAGAATGATATCTCATTAGATTACTATTCAGTGTCAGAGAACTGCTCAAACCTGGAGGATTAAGACTGTGAGCCCCACGTGGGACAACCTGATCACCTTGTATCCCCCCCAGCGCTTAGAACAGTGCTTTGCACATAGTAAGCGCTTAACAAATGCCATTATTATCATTATTATTATTATTATTATTATTATTATTATTAACTAGGGGAGAACCCAGGGTGATCCCAGGGTGGGCTCAAATGAGAACATGCTAAGAGAAATGGATGGGTACTTCCTGTTCCTGCCTCCACACTTAAGGAAAAAAAAAAATTTGCTGTCCCCCACAGGATTCTTACAACAAGGAACAAAAAGGAGAAAAATCAAGAGGTAAGATTCCATGAACTAAATTATAATCAAATTCATTGACTCTACTTTTCCCCCAAAAAGAAAACAAATCTTTACTAATAACAGTAATAATGGTACTTGTTAAGTGCTATGTGCTAAGCACTGTACTATGTACTGGGGTGAATACAAGGAAATTGGGCTGGACACAGTCCATGTCCCACATGGAGCTTACAGTCTCGATCCCCATTTTACAGATGAAGTAACTGAGGCACAGAGAAGTTAACTGACTTGCCCAAGGTCACACAGCAGAAAAATGGCAGTCGGGATTAGAACCCATGACCTTCCGACCCCCAGGCCTGTGCTCTATTCTCTACGCCATGATGCTTTTCTTGTCTTTGGAAGATCTTAGAGGTTCTGAACCACCTACATAGGGAAGGCCTCCACACCTTTTCTTCTACTAGAGTTATAAAGGAATTGAACAGTACATGAACCTTATAATGAATGGGTACCAAAAACTCTTTCACAAGGAACTGCTAAATTTAAAACTTCTTAAGAATTTGCTCAACTATAAAATATGAAACACTATAAAAGCCTCTCTAGTAGGCAGCCACATCAACTGTCTTGGATGAGTCTTTAAACCCCAACATACTTTAGGGTGACTTTGATTCCACTTAAACTATATATTTGGACAGTGTATAGTGGATTTTAATTTCAGAATAACTCAATTCCTTTATACTGGCAATATCTTATACCTGATGATCTTAGTACACCAAATGAAAAAATCATTCTGTAAAGTATTTCATCTTTTTAAAAAAATAAAACCTCAAAAATAGCTTGTTTCTCAACTCAGTTTGCTTTTATCCACTTTAGCGCTTAGTCCAGTGCCTGGAACAAAGTACACATTTAAATACCATTATTATTATTATTGGATGGATTCATTTGTAATATTAAACTAAACTGCATTCTTTCCAGTCAAATTCAGATACCTAAAGTTACACAATGAAATGATTTAGAAGAACTAGTCTACATACTGTACCTCTTTCCAACTGACATGACTGGTGCTTCTGATTGTTCTCGAAAGTCATCTTCATATTGCTCAGGTGATACTCTCTCACATCTGTTTGATTTCATTCTAAAAAAATACATTGGTTTATAAAATATACTCCAAAAAGTGGAACTTTTTTTTTTTACCTTCCCGGAGAATTTTTGATTTGCAAGATGAAACAATGAAACTTCACTAGACAAACTACAAAAGGACTTCAAATGAGGTCATGCAAACACACTAAAACAAAAATGAGGAAAGTTAATTTTTATATTAAATTTTAACAATTTTCTTAATACCCAGGAGACAAGTTACTAGAAATAACATAATTTCCAAAAAAAAAATCAGATGAAGGGACTGCCTCAATCATGCGCTCCCAAAAGTCTTAATTTTATTCAACGACTAATTTCACCTCAAGTTTAATATTCTCCTACAATTTGGGCTTCAAAATAAGGTCAATGACTTCAAATTTTCAGGGCTTGAAAATATAACACATCTTAACAAGAGCAAATGCTTTCAAAGCTGAAATTTCTTAGAAGTGAATATGATATGTAAGAAATTAAATCAATCATTTCTGGTAACGTGACTTCTTTCACATGGTTGAAAGTTTAGAAGGCTACTGTCTTTCTTGAGGATAAGTAGGGGAAAGAAATTTATCAGGAAAATCTTCAAAATTTTTCAGGCTTCAAAATTTCCCGAAACATAAACACTTTAAATACAAAAGATTAACAAGACCTGGAAAATCAAAGAATCAAAGTCTCGATCTCAAAGAAATATAGGATTACCTGGCCTTCAAATAAAACACAAGAGTCCAAATACTCCCTCAACAGCCAATCAGAATAGGATGACTTTAAAAATTCTAATCTCCCAATTCTTTTTATTTGTTACATGGAGATAACAGTTAAACTGCAGCAAAAATACAGTGGGAGGTGAAGTGAAGATGCTCTAAGGCTATTATATCAACAGAAAAGAGATGCAGCTAACATTTTACACTAATATTACTGTTTCTGTGGAAAGCTGAAAGAAAAACACTAAACAAGTCCTCAAAATTTTTAAAAACCAGATTCACCCATTAATCATTGTGGATGAACCAATAAAACCAGTCCTTTATTCCCTGCTGGGAACTCAACGCATTACCTCAGCCTTTTAAAGTCAATCGTCAGGCCACTGTGGCCTTAGTATCTTAATTCAAACTCAAAAGCCAAGTTGAATAGGTTATTATTATCTGTTGAACCTAAATGGGTATAATTAAGAAGCAGCCACCACCTCAAACTACTGAAAATGAAAAACCATCTCAATTTACTACTATGCTCTTCAAACAGGAAAGTGCTCAATAAGTATCATTGATTTATCTCAACAGCTATTGGAATCTACAAGGACAATCAATCAGGAGGACTATAAAGTCATGCTAAGTAGATACTTTTAATTAGACACATAACACCAATAAGTTAGACTGACATTTATAGCAAGAGAATCTTTAAATCAGTTACAACTTTACTCAAAATAACTACTCAGTTACAACTGAAGGAACAATAAGGTGTGAAAAAAAGAAAATAAAAATTAAATTAGAAATACCTGTCATTCCAATTGTTTACCCTCAAAGGTCGTCTGTCATACTCACTGTCATTACTAAACCCAGTATGCTCCATTGCTTTTCTTGCTTCAGGACCGTAATCTGGTCTAAAATATCTTCTATCACACTTACAATTGTCATTAATCCTACAACAACCCGTAATAGGAGTATGAGATCGAGTGGCAACTCCTTGGTGCCGCTTACTAGAAATATCCACATCATCAGGCTTTCTATGTATTCTTCTATTCCTTAATTCAATGTCATCAACATTGTCCCCTTTTAGACTGTGAGCCCACTGCTGGGTAGGGACTGTCTCTATGTGATGCCAATTTGTACTTCCCAAGCGCTTAGTACAGTGCTCTGCACATAGTAAGCGCTCAATAAATACGATTGATTGATTGATTGATTGATCAACCAGTCTGCAATACCTATCCTCCTCCATTCGCCGCTGATGTGGCCACTCTTTTCGGGGCCCCGAGAAAGGAATGTTGTCGCCTCTTCTAGGAGTCCCCGGATTACTGCATAACATCTGTAATGGGCACACAAATGAGACTGCATTTTACCAATGGGCGTTGCTTTTCTTTCATTTTCATGCTATTTTACATGAGCTAAGATCAGAGAGTAAGTAAAATGTAATAATCAAATAGATTCATCCTTCCTTGTAACGGGATGTTCTGTGAAAGAGTTCTAACACCCAAGAAAATGCTTGTCTCTGAAAAATAAATCTACTCAAAAGCAACTTTTATGCTGAATTACGCTTTATTAAAGACACACATCACCAGATATCAAGAAAGCAATGTTCCAAATGGGAGAAGACAGGGACAAGAAATACACTCCCACAGTATGCTTTAAAAGGTGCATTTGCTGACCTTTCCAAGCTTCTCCAGTGAACACACATGTTCAGTGAATCAGAGTCAGAGCTTTAGGCTGCAACTTGGAGTCCTCTAGCAGCGATCATGGCTTATGATCCTTCTGCTACAGTCAAGAATGAACTTGGGTGAAGCCCAAGGTATAAGAGGGCTGCCCAGAGAAAGGGAAAGATTCTTCTAAACCCAGGGAAAAATCATTTTATATCTTAGAAATTTTTATGTAGTTTCAGGTTTAATCTGACATTATCATATTCAATAAAATACATTCTTGATAAATGATCTTTAAAACTTCTAAACTTTGTGTTGCTTTTAGAAGTTATTTGTGACACTATAATAAAATAAAATTTGCCTTCTGATTAAATTAGGGAGGGTTTAGCAGCTCTTCCCAAACCTACTCTTGCTACTCCAAAAGGACCAACGACCACCAACTGATAAAACCTCCAGCATTCCAGGGTAATTAACTATGATACAGAAAATTCAGCAATGAGTTTCCAACGAAAATTACCTCTGTGCTTTTCTTGTCCAACTGAATGAAGTTTTCACGACAATCTGCTTTACTCCTGAGAAACTGATTGTACTCCTTATTTCTTTCAAGCCTCAATCTCTCCTAAAAATAGAGATTTTGGATATATCATAATCTTGGATAAAGCCTTCATTTTGGAGTATGAGTTAAATCAGTCCTTGTTTCATGTAGATTACAGATAGCACTATGGTCAGATGAAACCACAGCACAAAGTTAAAAGGAAAGAAGTCAGAGGCAGCAAAATCAAAGCAGTATAATCTTACGATTTACAAAAAAAAAATGAAACAGAGGTTTGGGTTCAAGCTAGATCTCTCTCCTTCTCCTAATCCCCGAACCTACTCTTGAGTCTTTTTAGCCCTATTGTACAAAACAGTGGTACTCTGCACTTAACGTGGGACCTTCACCTGTGCCCAATCAGTGTCTGATCAGTTACAGGCCTCACTAGTCAGCTGTAGAGAGTCAAAATTCAACTTGAAAGCCAGGTCCCTTTTAAATCTGGCAAAATCTCAACTAGCTACTGCTGGACTCTGGTTCTCACTGACTCACTTCTATGGATTTGATTTCTTTCCTCTAAGATATATTGCACAGTGAGCTAGACTACTGCATAGGTTCAGGTCTGGTTCTCAAAATGCAATGTCTCAATGGAAAGGAAATACGAGAAAAAATAAGTAACCATAGAGGATACAAAATGGATACATTATCCAAATAATCCAAGCAAAAAATTGAAACCTCAGCCGATCAATAGTATTTACTGAAAGCCTCCGGGGGGTGAGAGTGGGGGACAGAACAATGTTCTAGTCATTTTGTAAAGTACACTGAATGTAAAAGACATGATCCCTGCCCTCTCCAACTCTAAATCCCACAATCAAGCCATTAACTGCTAATCTGCTTTCTAATCCCCAGCCTCCCACAAAATAGTCCTTTGTCCCCAAAGAGACCTCTGATCTCTTGATTGAAAGACCTCCTCCACTTATCCCAGGCCACGGTACTCCATCTGGATTCTCCACCCAATCTCCCCTCTCCCAGATCTGGGCAGCAAAAGCCTAGCGGAAAGACCACGGGACTGGGCAACAAGGAGTCTGGATTGGGGGTCTCAGCTCGGTCACTTCATCATCATCAATCATATTTATTGAGCGCTTACTGTGTGCAAAGCACTGTACTAAGCGCTTGGGAATTACAAGTTGGCAACATATAGAGACAGTCCCTACCCAACAGTGGGCTCACAGTCTAAAAGGTAGGAGTACGAACAATAAAGGCACAATGTGACATCTCTATCTATACCCTATCTTGTGAAGAACTAATTCACTCCCAAAGCTTCTACTACCAACTCTACAGGGATGCTTCCCAATTCTACCTCTCTCTGCAGTCTCACATTCCCTCCTGCCTTCAGAACAGCTCTATCTGGATGTCCCACTGACATCTCACATTTAACATGTCAAAAAAAGATTTCATCTTCCCACTCAAATCTTTTCCCTCCTTAATTGTCACTGCAGACTACACAACCATTCTCCCTGTTGCACAAGCCCATAACTTTAGCATTATACTGCTCGGCATAAACTCCTTGTGGATAGGGATTGTGTCTACTGTATTGCACTTTTCTAAGTGTGCTTACTACAGTGCTCTCCACACATTAAACACTCAATAAATATCAGTGATTGATGGATCCTCAATTCATCTCTCTCAATCAATGCACATATTCAGTCTGTCACCAAAACCTGTCGGTTTTACCTTCACAACATCTCTAGAATCTGCCCCCCTTCTCCATCCAAACTACTACCAGGCTGTTCTGAGCACTTTTATCCTACCTCATCAACAGTCTCCTCTCTGACCTTCCTACCTTCAGTCCCTGTCTATTCCAGTCTTTTCTTCCTTCTGTTTCTTGGATCGTTTTCCTGAAAAAATGATTCTGTGCACACCTCCTCACTCCTCAGAAACCTCCAGTGGTTGCTCATCCATCTTTACATCAAACTGAAACTCCTTGCCATTGGCTTTAAGGTACTCGAACTGCTCTCCCATCCTACATAAACTCAGTCATCTCCCACTATAACCCAGCCCACACACTTTGCTCCTTTAACACCAACCTAGTTACAGGAACTCTGTCTCATCCTTCTCCAGGCCTGGAACTCTCTCCCCTCTTTACACCTGAGACCACTACCTTCCCCAACTTCAAAACCCTAAAATATCTCTTCCACGAAGCCTTCCCTGGCTAACATTTCATTTTCACATTCAATTGGCCCTCTCTTCTGCATCATCCTTACCCCTTCAATACTTGAATACTTGCCCCGGCCACAGCACTTCTGTACATATCCTTATGCTCAGCTGTTTCCCCTACCCACAATTTATTTTCTGTCTCCTCCTCTGGACTATAAGCTCCTTGAACTCTCCTAAGCCCACAGTACAGTGCTCTGCACACAGTAAATGCTTGGTACCAATAACTGATTATTAATTCTATTGTACTGTGCTCTCCCAAGTGCTTACTAAAATGCTCTGCACACTCTAAGCACTCAGTAAATACCACTGATAGTTTAATTATCAATTCTGTGGTACTGTACTCTCCCAAACACTTAGTAGAGTAATCTGCAGCTGCTAAGGACTCAATAAACATCACTGACTGATTGAAGAAAAGGTTGATAAGGGAATAAATATGCAAAGAGGAAAGTACGGACTGCAGATCAGTACATTTTTTAAAAAATTACAAAAATTGCTCTTTATATAAGTACTAAAGTGACTACTGATTGGGGTGATAGGACCCAGGGAGGAGGAATTGGTAAATTCCACCTGGTTATGGGATATCAGGAGAGCGATAAAGCTGGAGAGAATTGCAGTCAGACTATTTTGAAATGAGGGAGAGCTCCAGGCAGGAGGAAAGACCATGTTCAAGGGGAGCAAGATACTAGGAGCTGGAGGAACAAAGCAGATATGAAAGAAATAGAAAACTAGTAGAAAACAACCTGAAGCCAATAATTAGAAGGTTCTCCTTGATACAGAGGAAAATGGCTCCCAAAATATCATCTGGTTTCAATTATTCTGGTAATTAGGTTGGGGTCTGTTTTTAATGAACATAATGGACGTACAAAATGGATGTAGCTATAGGTTACAGTTTTCATCCACAGAATATAATTTCTCTACAATGAGTATTTCAGTTATTCTAAGAGAACAGTTCTCTTATATTACTGTCACAAACATTTTCCTGTGCTTTCTATATTTTTAAGGTTGCCCAAGTACAGCCAGTGCTTTGTAGATTTTTGAAAAAAGATTGTACATTTTGAAGTGACGTTTTAAATTTTGATATTTCCTTGGATTTGGATTTATAATATGTTTTGTCACGATTTTTATTTCAATTTTCCCCCATAGCAAGGACACCTGTATATTTACCTTGGCAGACAACCTCTCACGAATAGGAAGAGATACTCCTAGGGTAGATGGATCTATTTCACCCGTAGATAAGACATTTTTCTGAATTTAAAAAATTGAATATATTTCATCTTAGATTTAAATACCTCATTTCCTTAAAGTCCATCTTTATATACTATAATCTACAACACATCAGAACATGCAAAATATCACCAACAGGGACACACATTGAATGAAAATATATGCTTAACACATACATTTTAACACAAACATAAATGCTAGAAAATATTTAGGGAATTTGGTTCCCTTTGATTTATATTTCAAGAATACATTCAGTTTTGGCCTTAACTTTAGCATGGCTCATGTGTGGCATAGGTCTGACTAGAAAAGAGAAGGAAGCGGACATTTCCTATTTTTATTAGTGGTCTGTCTACTAATATGGACAATAGATTTTCAAGCTCTCAAATCCATTAATTCTTACTGCATTCCTGTGATTCCCTTTTTTATTTACTGAGATGAATGACTACACCTAATATGTGTGCATGTATGGGATATATACACTTCTATTTCAAAAAGTCATAAAAAGAAATGACAATATACGGGATGGAAGAAAATTGTAGGTAACAAGATCCTAATGACTGGGCAACCCAGTAATTTTTGGACCAAATGACTTTTACCCTTGCTGCACAACCCAGTAATTAGGCTTGTGGAATCCGATTTTAGAAATTCTTGGATTAAGCAGGAGTCAGACTCATTGATACAGCGTTCACATTTAGGATTGCTGTATCCTTCCAAGCGATACTGATTAAAAAAAACAAGTCTACAGATAAGCCTCAGTTCTGGGACTTTAGGACCAGGACCCTGCATAAAGCAATTGATGATTGGCTAGAGGTTTGCACAGCACAAATCACACTCGCTCTTCCCTTCCCATTGTGTTTCCATTAAGGCACGGAGTGCGTAGAAAGTCGGAAGGAATGCAGCACATTACAATGGTCGCGGGACACTGTGCAACAACTACAACCTAAAACTAGCACTGATTTCCATACTCATCTTTTAATACCATAGGACAAGGAAAATGAGCTGCCAGAAATCCATTGTAGCAAGTAATAGATGCAAATACAAAAAAAAAACTACTCTATTTTACTGTACTATCCCAAATCCTTAGAAAAGTGCTCAGCACACAATAAGCACTCAAATCCCACTGACTAATTAAAAAATAATAGATTCGTGACTAATAAAAAAGTACTTCAAGAATGACCTTCCATTATTTTGAACACTTTCTAAGTGATGATATTTGAAGGAGCATAGTTCTTTTTCTTCATTACACGAAATAAATTAGACAAGTTGAAACGTTGAGAAATATTGTCAAAAAAATGGGTGAGAAAGCTGTGCTAACTTCAAGGGTCAGTGTTGCTAATGTGAATTAGGGCTTCTTAAATCTAAATGATTTAGGACTACACTATATATAAAATATGCATTTTAATTGAAAGTCATTGCTAGTGTTCGCTGACCAATTCTACCGTTCTCTAAAAGTAAAGTAAAATTGGAAAATTAAATTGATTTGATTAATAAAAATTAAGTTATATTTTAATTTAATTTTAACTGCACACACAACATGCTTAACTGTTCAAAGCTAAAGATTTAAAACGTTAAATATCAAAGGTAAATTTGCACCACTGCTCTATACTGGGATGGCAATGACAGACATTTTAAATCACATACACTTACGTTTCACTGATATGTAAAATTCACCAAAAATATTTCAGCACGTTGAAGTTCAACAAGAAAACTGCATGAAATGCATTAAAAAACTGAAAAGTACCTGTTTTAATAAACTAAAATCAATTAAATAATTAACTGTTTCAAATTTGTAAGGATCAACATGTCTAGCAGCAGTTTTTTCTTCAAAAACACCAAATTTTTACAAATGGCAGGATAAAGCACTGCAAAGCAGAAAATCAGAGACATGCAAATGATTTAATTAATGAAATAATAATTGTAGAATATAATTTTATTACAGGCCAGCATATAAAGGCCAGTAATTATTTCAATCACCACATATACATAGCCAATCTTATTTTTTTCTAATAAGAGCAAAAATTGTACTGGCATCAAAACTCTAAAATGCTAATTTAAAAGTTTACCTAGCATATGTAGGCATCCTACCTTTCTTTTTGCCGTAATGCCCTAAAAATCAGGAAAATAAACTGTTCAAAACTTGTGTTCAATCAAGACAAAGTCCTTAATCTTCATATTTAAAAATTCTCACATTGTACTTTAAGCAAGAGGCAATAGTATATTTCAGAGATGGATATTTATAGATGGCAACACTCTGAAGTTGAACAGCACATTCATTTTCCATGCTTTCATTCAATTATAGCACTTGCTACAGTATGAACTCATATTCAGGAGGCACTGAAATACCATTACTACAATTTGTTTTAATAATATCCCTGTGAAATAGAAGAGCAGGAATTATGCTTCCCAGTTTAGAGATGAGGAATCCAAGGCATGGATCTGCCCGTAACCACCCAGTACGAGAGTGGCAGAACCAGAATTAGAGGGGTAGTGGCGAGAACACGGGCCATCTGGTCATGGGTTCTAATCCTGACTCTGCCACTTGTCTGCTGTGTGGCCTTGGGCAAATCACTTCACTTCTCTGTGCCTCAGTTACCTCATTTGTAAAATGGGGATTAAGGCCGTGAGTCCCATGCAAGACAGGCACTGTGTCCGACCGAATTTGTTTGTACCCACCCCAGTGCATAACTACCACAATAATAATAATAATAATTTCCAGGCCTGGAACCTCGTTTCTGGCATAATTGTACATGCTACCTCAATTATTTCAATTTACAGCATAAGCTGTACATGAATTTCACGAACCAAAATGGAGTGAAACATTTTAAATGAACACTGAAATTTACTATTTCAAACTATCCAGCCATTCCAATGGCACCAACAAAACAAATTTAAGGAAACAACATTTCTATGAAACAAAATTATGTGATGATATACAGCAAAATTCAGAAGAATACTGGGAAAAGAAATATCCCTACTTGAGTGCCCAGCCCAACTAATGATCAACAGAAACTCTGTCATTTGGATATAGTTATCACAGAATAGTGAGAAAGAAAATAGAATCTGCAGGCTTATTGTTTATTTAAATTAATTATGCTGCTACTGCATGCCTGAAAACTGTCCCAGAGACTGAACCAGAGATGAAATTAGAGCAGAGTAAGGCAGGTGCTCTCGACAGAGCAGAAAAGGACCAGGATTAACACTTCTTTCACTCCCACCCATAACCCACCTCCTATCTGTCTCCAGCTGCCCCGGCTCCACACCCAATCATCTTATTTCAGTTTTTACGGCTAGTAATTCGGATTTGGAGAGATTTACAATGGTGGGAGTAGGGGTGGTAGTAGCAGTGCTACTAGTAGATGGTAACTAGTATTTATTTAGCTCCAGTCATTGCAGGGAACCTCACTAAGGTGAGAAGCCGCATGGTGTAGTGGATAGAGCTGGGGTCCGAAGGTCATGGGTTCTAATCCTGGCTCAGGCCACTTGTCTGCAATGTGACCTTGGGCAAGCCACTGAACTTCTCTGGGCCTCAGTTACCTCATCTGTAAAATGGGGACTGAAACTTTCCCCAACTTGATTTGCTTGTATCCACTCCAGCGCTTAGTACAGTGCCTGGCACATAGTAAGCGCTTAATAAATACCAGTATTATTATTATTATTATTATTATTATTATTATTATTCTAGGAGCTGTTTCAGGACCACAGGAGGTAGATGGGGTAAGTTTACAAGCCTACAGCCACGGCCAGAACTCAGGGAAAGTGCCAGAAGCAGAACTCATTGGCCAGTAATCAAATCAATCAGTATTTATTGAGTACTTACTGCATAAAGGGCACTGTACTAAATGCTTAGTAGAAAACATAACAGAGTTGGTAGACACGTTTTCTGCCCCTCCAGTAATATAGCAAGCCTCTGGGCCTTCACCACTCCTTAGGGATTGCAGTGGCAGCCAGAGCAGCAGAAAAACTTGTTTCAGGGTCAGTATCATCATCAATCGTATTTATTGAGCACTTACTATGTGCAGAGCACTGTACTAAGCGCTTGGGAAGTACAAATTGGCAACTTATAGAGACAGTCCCTACCCAACAGTGGGCTCACAGTCTAAAAGGTCAGTAATAAGGTCCATGTTAGCCAGAGTGCCCTGGACCACTTCTCACCTCCCTGTATTTCCTTGAGCGCACCTTCCCACCCGTTTTTACAGCAGCACCGGGAAGGGGTGAGAAGGAGAGTAGGGAGGAGTTTGTGCCACAACAATCTTTGATGGCCCTCATCACCTAACCCCATGCCTTCAGAGAAGCCCTGCCCAGGGCAGTGTGAGGTAGCGGGAAATTGGAGATGTTCAATCTCTGCTCTAAACTTTCCAAAACAGCTTTGGAATCTCACTGGAGGTCAACAACGGCGTTCAGTGTATTTAATAAAGGATTTTTTTTTTACCTGAGAAAGATACTGTCGGTAATCTTGCTTAAGTTCTTCCCGTAATGTACGCATTTTCTCTTCAGAATCTTCTCCAAGTGGCAAAGTCAATCTAAAGTTGGGGTCTGAAAAGTTTAGGAGAGCTTTTATTGACATTCTATTTACCCAAGGCAATATGAGAGGGTTAGTGGAAAAATTTTATTTTAGGCTATTGAAATTAGGTAACCATTGGTCGGAGACGACTCGACAGCATAAAACAAGACCAACTGGTGACACAATTTAGGTCGTAAGAATAAAAAGAAGAACTGGCATAAGAAACTGAACCATAGATCCTAGTGTTGTTTAACTATTGCCCATAAAAAGTTTACACAACAAGATTTTGAATATCTACATATCTATTCTATTTGTTTTATTACATATCTATTCTATTTATTTTATTTTGTTAGTATGTTTGGTTTTGTTCTCTGTCTCCCCCTTTTAGACTGTGAGCCCACTGTTGGGTAGGGACTGTCTCTATATGTTGCCAATTTGTCCTTCCCAAGCGCTTAGTACAGTGCTCTGCACATAGTAAGCGCTCAATAAATACGATTGATGATGATGATGATGATGAATAAGATGGTGTAAATGTTATGAACTGTAAATGAATTACGCCCTTAGATGTTTCCGTTTCTCATTTATATTTCTAAAATTGGTCCCTTACAAATATGCATCTCAAATTTATATGGATAAGATACACACTATAAGGCCACATGTGGCTCCGAGAAGGTTGTGGATGAACGCCACAGTAAGGAAAACTTGCATACAGTATATTCATTCATTCATTCAGTCGTATTTATTGAGCGCTTACTGTGTGCAGAGCACTGTATTAAGCGCTTGGGAAGTACAAGTAGGCAACATATAGAGACGGTCCCTACCCAAGAACGGGCTCACAGTCTAGAAGGGGCAGACAGACAACAAAACAAAACGTGGACAGGTGTCAAGTCATCAGAACAAATAGAATTAAAGCTAAATGCATATCATTAACAAAATAAATAGAATAGTAAATATGTACAAGTAAATTGTGCCTCTACTGATCCTGCACACATCTGTTTCTTCTAATACAGCATGTCTTTCTTTCCAAATTGATATACATCAGAAAAACCTTCCCAAATTCCCTAACAGCACTTTATCAAAAATTTGTAGTGAAAACACACCATGTGGGAGAACTGAATATACTAAAATAATCACCAACAATTCCATTTATTCTATAGCAGTGTTTTGCTTGAAATTCTACACTAATTGCTACACTAATTAGGAAAAATGATATAGTCACACCCCTTATGTAAAAGTATAAGAGAAGACAGCAGTATAGCAAAAGACTGCTTGTTCTTTAACAGGAGACACATTTCATGGAAGAGAAATAAACTGAAATCTTAAAATAGCATCAGCACCAAATGCTAATATGCTAAAAGGAATATAGACTACAGATGCATTCTTGGAAAAATAAACATTCTGTATGCCCTATAGAATTTATATTAAGCAAATTTTGTTACTCATTATTTGACTGGATGTAATGCAAAAAACTAGTAATTACTAGTAACTACTGAGGTTCTTGACCTTGGATTTCCCTATCACTCAACATTTTGTCTTGACTGCTTTAATGTTCAAAAAAAAAACCACACAGAATTTTTTTTTAACAAGTGACACCTGCTGTTTCAAATGATCTTTTAAAAGCAATTTGCTGATTTACTATTACACATGCTTGCACTGTTCATGCTTCCACTCAACGACTTAAAATAGTTTGAAAACAATAGTATACCACCTGCTTTACATTCTCCTTCAGAAAGAGAGAAAAGGCTATCTTCCTGGTCTACAGACGTATATATGTACGCAAAGAGGTCTCCCTTATTACCTTACTTTCAGGTACGTAATCCTTTCAAAATACATTAACTAAACTGCTTTATAGTAGAAAAAAGAAATTGTGCCCATGCCACCTAGAAGTGTCATGGCTAAAAGCCCTGTTCCAGATGCTGCCAACCTCCTCACTGCGACTATGGGCAAACAGCCTAGAGCAACAGAAGGAAAAGAATCAAGTCAAGACCCAGCACTGGCTTCTCTCATGATGTACGGCCACAAATTGGTATTGGGAAGCAGGTCACAATCATAAAAACAGGTCACAGTCCCAATGAGGTCAAGTCTCTTCTCCCACTGCTTGCTCCTTCTTGCATCAGGGTCTGAGTCTATACTGGTGGGTGAAGTTCATGTTATTATCAAAGGTAGAGAAATCCCCTGTCCTGGTTCTGAATTTATGTCATGGCCTGGTACCTATTAAGTCTGTGAGGAGGACTGGTGTATCAAATCTCACCTTACCAGAGAATATTTAGAGCATTCAATTTGGAATTATTTTTCTCTCTCGAAACAGAGAATAAAGCTCTCCATATGAAATAATGGATTCTTCTAACTTTTGTTTGTGTGTGTCTTCTGGGATCATGCCTGTGTTTTGCCCACTCAATGGACACGTAACCAGTTCCCTTACAACGTGTGTATGTTTACTGGGCATTTAAGACCGAACACAACAACAGATTAAGAAATGTCTTCTAACCAGCATGTGTCTATCTAGACACAGGTTGGAAGAAATGGTTGCATGAACAGTAACGCACACATCATCGGGCATGGCATGAGTACGATAACTTGAGTCTTCCACAACATGATGAACAACAGAAAGGCAACCCCTGTGTTCTAGGAGAACTCAATGTACATATCATATTGATAATAACCCTAGTCCTAATCAGCTCCTTGGAAGCCTTTTTCATGAAGTCCGGCAGGTGAAATACTTAGCTTCTAATAGAGAGTTGTTGAAACTGGGAAAAGTTTCCATTTCTGAATGTATTTTATTTCTCTCTTCCACTAGAGTTTTAAGTTCCTTCTGAGCAGGGAACATGTCACTTTGTTAGAACTTCCTAAAGACTCAGTACAATGCATGGCAGCAGTGGGCACGCAATTATTAAAACAACATACTAAATGTTCTTTGTTGGCACTTTGAGTATGTAAATCATCAAGAAATAACTCTGGTATGGATTTTCAGTCACTAATTCACTCATTTTTTTCCACTATATACAACCAGCCACCCCCTCTAGGAGATTTAAAACAAGAATAGTTAGTTCAATATCATTAATTGTCTCATCTATTAATATGCAGTAATTTAGAGAACATAAAAAATGTTTAACTATTAGAAGAAATTCTCACCCCACCCCGGTTCCAGTCCTCCGGCTTTCATTAATTTCACATAGAGAGAGGGATGACAGGAGCTAGAATATGATGTTTAATTGTTTTTTGAGCCAAGAAACTTTCTACTTAGTTCACGATATATTCACAGTAATTAGGAAAGCACACTGAATCATGAAATTCTCTCCCCTGTTAACACAGAAGAGTGCTGAACAAAGAGCAAAACTAAGTTTAAAAGTGTTGGGTGGGAAAAGGTTTTCAGCAGGGTTATGTTAAAAGAACAGATAAGAAAGTACAAGGGAAAATCCAAATGTCAGTTAAGAATACCATTTCCCTTGCTACAGTACATGATAAGAATCATTTAAATCTGAAAAATATATATTAAGGATTTACCAATGGTCTGTTGGCTGCATGGTGGTATATTTTCTTTAGCCATGGAGATTAATGTTTTGCCATGCTCAGTATGCATTTCTGTACCTTTGTTCTGGAAAAAGAAAAGTAAGGATAAGCTATAACAACCTCGGCTATAAACATTCATTTTACATTTAAAATAAAAATGTTCTCATAGCTATAATATAATATCAATATTCTTAAAGTTTAAAATTTAAAATGTTACTGGTCAAATATATACTGATCAAATAAATTGCTGAGTTTAAGGCTATGTTGTCTCCAAACATTAAGTTCTTTTAGGTCACCTTAATCATCTCTACATAATTCATTATGAAAGCAAATAGTACTCAAAGATGAGCATTTCCTAATGGCTTAATTCTCACCAATTCTTTAATTTTTTTAAGATTTTAAAATATTGCATTACAAAAAGCAAAATCTTAATTTCTACCTTCACTGACAGACAATTAGTTTTACCTGGTTCTTTGGTACTTGGAAAACACAGTAAGCCCTGCTTAACGTAATGACAATTATAAAGGAGAGGCAGGAAAACACTGGGACTGAATATTTAATATCAAAGAGCAATGAGATAAAATTATACTTCAGATTTGTAAATTTGATCTTATAACACTGGTCCAGGTTCCTTCCAGGAATTATATCATAAAAGAAGGACTTAAAACTGCTTTCATTTAAATCTTTGGAACAGGATCTAATATTTTTTGGAAAATTTTTGATGATTTTATCCCTTTTCTATTTGGGGTAGAAAAACGATAAACAGTTATTTCCCCTGCCCCAAAGTCATAAATTTTAGCATTATCATAAGTCTCAAAAGCACTTAAGACCCCAAATGCTAATAGAAATCGAGAAGTCTGTGGGAAAATAGTCCAGTTTAGACTTCTTACCTTGCCTTAAATGATAATGCTCTACGTTCTAATGCAATTTTGGCAAACTAAATTGCAAGCTATAATTTAATATTTAACTCTTGACTTAGTAGTCAACTCAAAATCATTTAATTTGTGGAGTATTGTTTCTAACCTTGGCTTGTCAAGAAAGTAAAAATGCATATCTCTATCCAAATATTCGAAATAACTAAGCTTTAATCTAGTCAAAGTAGTTTATAAAAGATCATATGCTGTTTTTGCCAAGACATCAGCTTAGAAATTAGAATCTGAAAAAGTCAATTCAAGAAAGAAATAAAGATTCTTACCTTCATTTCCATATAAGGGGGATCATTCTCCAATTCCATTTTATCTTTGTCCAACTTGGCCCTGTGATCTTTAATAAACTGGTCTAAATTATCAGTCATTCTTCAGATCCTAAAAAAAATACATTCATATTATGCTGGATCTCTTTGGTGGCAGTGAGTGTCCACCTTTTTTGACATTTAACCAAATGGAAAGGAAACGGGATTGGGAGTCAGAAGACGCAGGTTCTAGTCTCAGCCTTGACATTCCCTTATCTGTAAAATGGGTATAAAATTCCTGTTCTCCTTACATCTTACACTGTGAGGCCCGTATGCGTCAGGGACTGTTTCTGATCTATCTTGTATCTAACCCAGAGCTTAGCAAAGTGCTTAGCCCAAAGTAAGCACTTAAGTACAATCATTATATGAACTACCAATTTATATCTTTACCCAAATTTAGTTGAGTTAATTTATGAATCAACCTGCTAACTTCAAATTTGAACAAGTTAGGTATCAAAATGTAACAAAAGGCTACTACAGCATGTTTTCAAAATAGCTCCCTAGAAATAAAAATATTAAAAAAATTAAACTTTGACAAAACATTTACTAAGATTATAATGGTAGAGAGTGAAGAAAAATGCTTTGACATAAGTACTCAACTGCTAAAAAAGGTCCCTCCTCGCTTTGTAAGGCAGACACCTCCTGGCTCTGTGGGCCACTCCAATTATTTAAGAGTAGCTACATGACTGTATATATTTTAAAAATGTACCTTCAACGTCACAAAAATATGGTAGAGATAAATTATTTGCTTCAAATGATTCTTAGCACTTTCTAAATTTCCTAAACCAAAAAATGAAGAGGGGGTGGAAGGAGAAGGGCATCTTTTCACCTCTCTGCCTTGAAGGCTAACAATTTGAAACTTATTTTCATCTGTCTTTCCATTACCACTTTATTAGGCTATGTGAATCTGCAACTATTTAGTAAATACATACACTTATCCCTAGGTAGATTTTTGAGAGAGACAAAGCTTATAAAAATATTTGTATACTGGCAGAAACTTCTGAATTTTTCAACTGCAAGCCAGGAATAGGGGACAAAAAGCAAACGATAAACAAAATACAACCTTTTAGAGGGTTTTGTGGGGAGATAGGGAAGAGGAATGCTATAAATGCACTTAAGGAAATTACAGCATTGCCTCAAATGCTGCTTGTCCTTAACATTAGTTGCTAAAAAACTAAGACCCATATTCGCAAGGCTGTTGGCTCTCAGACTATTCCATGCCTTCTGAAATACTACCCCAGCTCAGTATTCATCCATCCAAAATGTTTTAGCACCCCCAACCCTGAGTGCATAGAGCAGAAAATTGATTTTTAAAGGAAAACGAAACCTAAAAATGAAGGATTTGATTGGGGGTGCGGGGAGAGTAACTTGTGATCCCCATAAATGCAGTGTTTCATTACACAGTACAAACATTCTTGCCCGAATGCTACACTTTAGAGCACAATTTGGTAACAGAATCTCCCATCATAAGTACCAGATAAGCATCAGTCTTGTCATTAACACTCAGGTACTGAGAACCTGAGTGGAAAAACTGATTACAGTGATAGTTTGCACAGCACCACTAGCTATCTCATCACTGCCAGTCATGTTTCCCACTGAGTCAGTAAGAAGACGGCAGGTACAGCAATTTGTAAAGTACGATAAAAACTTTTACATACAAAACACACATTTAGAACTACGGTGACCAGAGCACAGTGCCAATGCTGTGCCATAATGCCACAGACCAGCAGATGATTGCTTTGGTAGCTGCTGCAGTCTTCACCCATAGCCTGTGAGCCCACTGTTGGGTAGGGACTGTTTCTATATGTTGCCAATTTGTACCTCCCAAGCTCTTAGTACAGTGCTCTGCACATAGTAAGCGCTCAATAAATATGATTGATGATGATGATCAGTCTCACTAGCCAGTTATTTTTCAGGACTCCTGCGTAGCCTGACCATCACTCCAGATGCCCCAGCTGGTTCTTTGGTTAGAAACCTTCACTACTGATGACACAGCCCCAGGAGACACTACCCTACTTGTGGCCGTTTCTCTTCACGCCCACCCCGGGTGAGTTGTGGGTCTCACACTGGGACTAGAGTACACCCAGAGAGTTTTTTTGTTTTTTTTAGAAAATTAGGGAAAATCTAATGAGGTACAATTCAATGAGAGCCAAAGGTTAAGGAGACTATACAGAAAAGAATACCAGTGAAGTAGCCGATAATGGGAAATGACAAGGCCAGAACGTGAGAATCCAAAAGGAAGTTAAGACTCTTGAAAGTAGAAGATTCCCTGGCTGTACTGAAGCAAAATCTGAACAAATGTTAAGTGATATTCTTTAACCAGTAAATGATGTGGATTTCCTAAAGGAGCTTCATCACCATCATCTTTGGTAGACACTGAGTGCTGATTGTGTGCAGAGCACTGTACTGAGAGCTTGGGAGAGTACAGTATAGCAGAGTTGGTAGACACGTTCCCCACCCACCATAAGCTTACTTCCCATCCAAAAATTGGGAGGGAGGGGAGTCCTGAACTTCTCTGTGGTCAAGACTAAGAAAATAATGTAAAATAATGGGCCACTAAACTACGTGCATATACGCTAATGATAATGGTATATGTTAAGCCCTATGTGCCAGGCACTGTACTAAGCGCTGGGGTGGATACAAGCAAATCGGGTTGGACACAGTCCCTTGTCCCACCTGGGGCTCACAGTCTCAATCCCCATTTTACAGACGAGTTAACTGCGGCCCGGAGAAGTGAAGTGACTTGCCCAAGGTCACAGCAGACAAGTGGTGAAGTCAGGATTAGAACCTATGACTTCTGACTCCCAAACCCATGCTCCATCTACTACATCATTCTGCTTAGATAGGGGGAGGGGTCTAAAGAGAAGAGCTACTTGCCAATTCAGTAGTTCTTTCCTTAAATTACTCCCTTGGCCCCTTCTCACTGGATCCAACCCCTGGAGGTAGTGGCTCCGGGGGATTAACCTGATCCCATCTGGAGTGAGGAGGAAAGGGCTGCTAGTTAGTGTTTGGCTGACTTGATGAAATCGGGAATCAGATCGTAATTGGCCTACATCCCTGATGTAGAGCAAATTAACAGCAAAATACATTTACTTCACAGAATCATGACCTTAATACCATAACTGTCACAAATTCTTAATGTTCTGATAGAATTAAAGAATAACTGTACTTTCACTATATAGAGCTCAAACTAGCTGGCATGCAGAAATTACCAAAATAGTTTAAAAGGAAAAACTTTTTTCGCAGTGAATTATCATAGCTACTACTTACACCATCCCCACCTGTAAGTAAGTGAACTGGGCTCACCTGAATATTCTTCTAATCGTGAAAGAGGAGTGTTTTTCCATCGGGTTAGCAACCGCAAAACTTGAACTTTTGTCCTTCACGTTCCCTAGTAAAAGCCCAAGGATTCATCCTAAACAGCAGCAGGCCCATTAAAAATCCTGTGAACATATTTGTGAAAGCTTTCAATTGCATATATCAAATACAGAACATGTATCCAAGGATTTAAAGTTGAAAAGTAAAACGTGCCTAAAAAGTTGTGACAAACTCAAGGTTTTTAATCATCATCATCATCATCATCATCATCAATCGTATTTCTTGAGCGCTTACTATGTGCACAGCACTGTACTAAGCGCTTGGGAAGTACAAATTGGCAACATATAGAGACAGTCCCTACCCAACAGTGGGCTCACAGTCTAAAAGGGGGATCATACATGCGCTTTAATTGTGGAGTCTATTTTGATCTAGTTTTCTAAGTTATCTTTTTCAATCATTCAGGGCAATGGCAGACATCCGTTGCCCACATCCAGATAATCATCTAGAAATCCCCCGTTTGCCACATTTTCACTTGGCTTCCCCTCCCATCCATCTGGCCCAGGGTTCAATCCTTTCCCTGGGCACATCATTCGACCTGGAGTTTCAACCCACCCGGCCAGATGGTCATCCAGCAGTGTAAGCGCTTAGTACAGTGCTCTGCACACAGTAAGTGCTCAATAAATACGTTTGATTGATTCCTCTCCCCCTCTCCATCCCCCATCTTACCTCCTTCCCTTCCCCACAGCACCTGTATATATGTATATATGCTTGTACATATTTATTACTCTATTTTACTTGTACATGTCTATTCTATTTTATTTTGTTAGTATGTTTGGTTTTGTTCTCTGTCTCCCCCTTTTAGACTGTGAGCCCACTGCTGGGTAGGGACTGTCTCTAGATGTTGCCAACTTGTACTTCCCAAGCGCTTAGTACAGTGCTCTGCAAACAGTAAGCGCTCAATAAATACGACTGATTGATTGATTGATTGATTGACATAAGGAGTGGGGAAGGGGGGAACGACACCAGATCCAGCTAGGCATCAGATCCCAGATCCGCCACCTGTCTGCTGCGTGACCTTGGGCAAGTCACTTCACTGGGCCTCAGTTACCTCATCTGTAAAATCGGAATTGAGAGTGTGAGCCCTATGTGGGACAGGGACTGCGTCCAACCCGGTTTGCTTGTATCCACCCCAGAACTTGGTGACAGGCACTGTACTAAGCGCTGGGGTGGATACAAGCAAACCGGGTTGTTGTTATTATTATCCCGGGCTGCAGAGTACATCTAGGCGTTTATTCAGAAATTTCTGACTCTATTTCTTCAGCGCTCTGGGAACAAGCCCCATTAAATACCCAAAACTAAAGTTTAAGTGGGATCTTTTGTGCAAGTATGTAGTTCCACCCAGAATAGGCAACCAAAGGAGTATACGGATGCACTCTCCCACTGTCTGTATCATGTAGGGCAGGACTTAAGCATCTGGGTGTTAAGGGACAAGGAGTTTGACGGTAGTTTTGATTTAAGAAAAGAGTCGCAATTTAAGAGGAAAAAATAAGATACAGAGGCCAAATTTCTGCCTAGCATTTTCAAGACTTGCAAGCAAGTTCCAGGACACTGTGATAGTATATTTGGTATGTTTTTAACAGCACTGTGGGTTCTTAAACTATTAAATAACCATAAGTCAAATAAGTAACAAGGAAGCGTATTTCCTACGTTCAATTAACTTGAAACAGAGAACAGTTGATCAGCAGCACCCTTATGTTAATTTTTCACAGGCTTGAAACGAACTTTTTTCGATCAATCATGTTTGAGTGCTTATGTAAACAGCACTGTACTAAGTGCTGGGGAGAGTACCATACAAGAGAATTAGCACATTCATTCCCTGTCCATGGTAAATTTACAGTCAAGAAGATCCAAACTCCTAATATCTTTTCTCTTCAATGCTTTAATCCAGTCACGTAACATGAGCACCTAAATACAGGTTCAGGTATAGGACAAGAGGCTGGGGGAGAAATCTGGATAGACCCCTGGGTAGAGAAGCAGCAAGGCCTACTGGCAAGAGCCCGGGCTTAGGGGTCTGAGGTCACGGGCTCAAATCCCGCCTCCGCCAATTGTTAGCTGTGTGACTCTGGGCAAGTCACTTAACTTCTCTGTGCCTCAGTTACCTCATCCGTAAAATAGGGATTAAGACCGTGAGCCCCCCGTGGGACAACCTGATCACCTTGTAACCTCCCCAGCGCTTAGAACGGTGCTTTGCACATAGTAAGCGCTTAATAAATGCCATTATTATTATAATCAATCAATCAATCATATTTATTGAGTGCTTACTGTGTGCACAGCACTGTACTAAGAGCTTGGGAAGTCCAAGTTGGCAACATACAGAGACAGTCCCTACCCAACAGTGGGCTCACAGTCTAGAAGGGGGAGACAGAGAACAAAACCAAACATATTAACAAAATAAAATAAAAACAATAGATAAGTACAAGTAAAATAAACAGAGTGATGAATACGTACAAACATATATACATACATACAGGTGCTGTGGGGAAGTGAAGGAGGTAAGACGGGGGGGCGGTTGGAGAGGGGGACGAGGGGGAAAGGAAGGAGCCCAACGTTGGGTAGGGACTGTCTCTATATGTTGCCAACTTGTACTTCAATCAATCAATCATATTTATTGAGCGCTTACTGTGTGCAGAGCACTGTACTAAGCGCTTGGGAAGTACAAGCTGGCAACATATAGAGACAGTCCCTACCCAAAAGTGGGCTCAAGCGCTTTTAGACTGTGAGCCCACTGTTGGGTAGGGACTGTCTCTATGTTGCCAACTGGGACTTCCCAAGCGCTTAGTACAGTGCTCTGCACACAGTAAGCGCTCAATAATGACGATTGATTGATTAGTACAGTGCTCTGCACACAGTAAGCGCTCAATAAATACGATTGATTGATTGACATATCTATTCTATTTTATTTACATATCTATTCTATTTTATTTTGTAGTACGTTTGGTTTTGTCTCCCCCTTTTAGACTGTGAGCCCACTGTTGGGTAGGAACTGTCTCTCTATGTTGCCAACTTGGACTTCCCAAGCGCTTAGTACAGTGCTCTGCACACAGTAAGCACTCAATAATGATGATTGATTAGTACAGTGCTCTGCATACAGTAAGCGCTCAATAAATACGATTGATTGATTGACATATCTATTCTATTTTATTTACATATCTATTCTATTTTATTTTGTAGTATGTTCGGTTTTGTCTCCCCCTTTCAGACTGTGAGCCCACTGTTGGGTAGGGACTGTCTCTATGTTGCCAAGTGGGACTTCCCAAGCGCTTAGTCCAGTGCTCTGAACACAGTAAGCGCTCAATAATGACGATTGATTGATTAGTACAGTGCTCTGCACACAGTAAGCACTCAATAAATACGATTGATTGATTGACATACCTATTCTATTTTATTTACATATCTATTCTACTTTATTTACATATCTATTCTATTTTATTTTGTAGCATGTTTGGTTTTGTCTCCCCCTTTTAGACTGTGAGCCCACTGTTGGGTAGGGACTGTCTATGTTGCCAACTGGGACTTCCCAAGCGCTTAGTCCAGTGCTCTGCACACAGTAAGTGCTCAATAAATACGATTGATTGATTGACATATCTATTCTATTTTATTTACATATCTATTCTATTTTATTTACATATCTATTCAATTTTATTTTGTAGTATGTTTGGTTTTGTCTCCCCCTTTTAGACTGTGAGCCCACTGTTGGGTAGGGACTGTCTCTCTATGTTGCCAACTTGGACTTCCCAAGCGCTTAGTACAGTGCTCTGCACACAGTAAGCACTCAATAAATACGACTGATGATGATGATAGTACAGTGCTCTGCACACAGTAAGCGCTCAATAAATACGATTGATTGACTGATTAATACAGTGCTCTGCACACAGTAAGCGCTCAATAAATACGATTGATTAGTCCAGTGCTCTGCACACAGTATGCGCTCAATACAACTGACTGATTAGTCCAGTGCTCTGCACACAGTAAGTGCTCAATAAATACGATTGATTGATTGATTAGTCCAGTGCTCTGCACACAGTAAGCGCTCAATAAATACGACTGATTGATTAGTACAGTGAACTGCACACAGTAAGCGCTCAATAAATACGATTGATTGATTGATTAGCACAGTGCTCTGCACACAGTAAGCGCTCAATAAATACGATTGATTGATTAGTACAGTGCTCTGCACATAGTAAGCGCTCAATAAATAGGATTGATTGATTGATTAGTACAGTGCTCTGCACAGTAAGCGCTCAATACAATTGATTGATTGATTAGTACAGTGCTCTGCACACAGTAAGCGCTCAATACGATTGACTGATTGATTAGTACAGTGCTCTGCACACAGTAAGCGCTCAATACGATTGATTGATTAGCACAGTGCTCTGCACACAGTAAGCGCTCAATAAATACGACTGATTGATTGATTGAGGGGGCTCAGTCTGGGCAGGCCTCCTGGAATATTTATTTATTTACTTTATTTATTTATTTATCTTACTTGTACATATCTATTCTATTTATTTTAATTAGTTAGTATGTTTGGTTTTGTTCTCCGTCTCCCCCTTTTAGACTGTGAGCCCACCGTTGGGTAGGGACTGTCTCTCTATGTTGCCAACTTGTACTTCCCAAGCGCTTAGTCCAGTGCTCTGCACACAGTAAGCGCTCAGTAAATACGACTGATGATGATGAAAGTACAGTGGTCTGCACACAGTTAGCGCTCAATAAATATGATTGATTGATTGATTAGTCCAGTGCTCTGCACACAGTAAGCGCTCAATAAATACAATTGATTGATTAGCACAGTGCTCTGCACACAGTAAGCGCTCAATACGATTGATTGATTGATTAGTACAGTGCTCTGCCCAAGTAAGCGCTCAATAAATACGATTGATTGATTAGTCCAGTGCTCTGCACACAGTACGCGCTCAATAAATACGATTGATTAGTACAGTGCTCTGCACACAGTAAGCGCTCAATAAATACGATTGGTTGATTGATTAGTACAGTGCTCTGCACACAGTAAGTGCTCAATAAATACGATTGATTAGTACAGTGCTCTGCACACAGTAAGCGCTCAATAAATATGACTGGTTGATTGATTAGTACAGTGCTCTGCACACAGTACGCGCTCAATACGATTGATTGACTGATTAGTACAGTGCTCTGCACACAGTAAGCACTCAATACGATTGATTGATTAGCACAGTGCTCTGCACACAGTAAGCGCTCAATAAATACGACTGATTGATTGATTGAGGGGGCTCAGTCTGGGCAGGCCTCCTGGAATATTTATTTATTTACTTTATTTATTTATTTATCTTACTTGTACATATCTATTCTATTTATTTTAATTAGTTAGTATGTTTGGTTTTGTTCTCCGTCTCCCCCTTTTAGACTGTGAGCCCACCGTTGGGTAGGGACCGTCTCTCTATGTTGCCAACTTGTACTTCCCAAGCGCTTAGTCCAGTGCTCTGCACACAGTAAGCGCTCAGTAAATACGACTGATGATGATGAAAGTACAGTGCTCTGCACACAGTTAGCGCTCAATAAATACGATTGATTAATACAGTGCTCTGCACACAGTAAGCGCTCAAATACAATTGATTGATTAGTACAGGGCTCTGCACACAGTAAGCGCTCAATAAATACATTTGATTGATTGATTAGTACAGTGCTCTGCACACAGTAAGCGCTCAATAAACACGATTGATTGATTGATTAGTCCAGTGCTCTGCACACAGTAAGCGCTCAATAAATAAGATTGATTGATTGATTGAGGGGGCTCAGTCTGGGCAGGCCTCCTGGAATATTTATTTGTTTATTTACTTATTTATCTTACTTGTACATATCTTGTCTGTTTTCTTTTGTTAGTATGTTTGGTTTTGTTCTCCGTCTCCCCCTTTTAGACTGCGAGCCCGCTGTTGGGTAGGGACCGTCTCTCTATGTTGCCAACTTGGACTTCCCAAGCACTTAGTCCAGTGCTCTGCACACAGTAAGCGCTCAATAAATACGATTGATTGATTAGTCCAGTGCTCTGCCCAAGTAAGCGCTCAATAACTACGATTGATTGATTAGTCCAGTGCTCTGCCCAAGTAAGCGCTCAATAACTACGATTGATTGATTAGTCCAGTGCTCTGCACACAGTAAGCGCTCAATAAATACGATTGATTGATTAGTCCAGTGCTCTGCCCAAGTAAGCGCTCAATAACTACGATTGATTGATTAGTCCAGTGCTCTGCACACAGTAAGCGCTCAATAAATACAAGTGATTGATTAGCACAGTGCTCTGCACACAGTAAGCGCTCAATAAATACGATTGATTGATTGATTAGCACAGTGCTCTGCACACAGTAAGCGCTCAATAAATACGATTGATTGATTAGCACAGTGCTCTGCACACAGTAAGCGCTCAATAAATACGATTGACTGATTAGTACAGTGCTCTGCACACAGTAAGAGCTCAATAAATACGATTGATTGATTAGTACAGTGCTCTGCACACAGTAAGCGCTCAATACGATTGATTGATTGTTTAGCACAGTGTTCTGCACAGTAAGCGCTCAATAAATACAATTGATTGATTGATTAGCACAGTGCTCTGCACACAGTAAGCGCTCAATAAATACGATTGATTGATTAGCACAGTGCTCCGCACACAGTAAGCGCTCAATAAATACGATTGATTGATTAGCACAGTGCTCTGCACACAGTAAGCGCTCAATAAATACGATTGACTGATTAGTACAGTGCTCTGCACACAGTAAGCGCTCAATAAATAGGATTGATTGATTGATTAGTACAGTGCTCTGCACACAGTAAGCGCTCAATAAATACGATTGATTGATTGTTTAGCACAGTGTTCTGCACAGTAAGCGCTCAATAAATACAATTGATTGATTGATTAGTACAGTGCTCTGCACACAGTAAGCGCTCAATACGATTGACTGATTGATTAGTACAGTGCTCTGCACACAGTAAGCGCTCAATAAATACGATTGATTGATTGATTAGTCCAGTGCTCTGCACACAGTAAGCGCTCAATAAATACGATTGATTGATTAATACAGTGCTCTGCACACAGTAAGCGCTCAATAAATACGATTGATTGACTGATTAGTCCAGTGCTCTGCACACAGTAAGCGCTCAATAAATACGATTGATTGACTGATTAGTCCAGTACTCTGCACACAGTAAGCGCTCAGTAAATACGACCGATTGATTGATTGAGGGGGCTCAGTCTGGGCAGGCCTCCTGGACTATTTATTTGCTTATTTACTTATTTATTTATCTTACTTGTACCTCTCTATTCAATTTATTTTATTTTGTTAGTATGTTTGGTTTTGTTGTCCGTCTCCCCCTTTTAGACGGGGAGCCCGCTGTTGGGTAGGGACCGTCTCTCTATGTTGCCAATTTGTCCTTCCCAAGCGCTTAGTACAGTGCTCTGCACACAGTAAGCACTCAATACGACTGATGATGATGAAAGTACAGTGGTCTGCACACAGTTAGCGCTCAATAAATACGATTGATTGATTGATTAGTCCAGTGCTCTGCACACAGTAATTGCTCAATAAATACGATTGATTAGTACAGTGCTCTGCACACAGTAAGAGCTCAATAAATACGATCGATTGATTAGTACAGTGCTCTGCACACAGTAAGCGCTCAATAAATACGATTGATTGATTGATTAGTCCAGTGCTCTGCACACAGTAAGCGCTCACTAAATACGATTGATTGATTAGTACAGTGCTCTGCACACAGTAAGAGCTCAATAAATACGATTGATTGATTAGTACAGTGCTCTGCACACAGTAAGCGCTCAATAAATACGACTGATTGATTGATTGATTAGTCCAGTGCTCTGCACACAGTAAGCGCTCAATAAATACGACTGATTGATTAGCACAGTGCTCTGCACAGTAAGCGCTCAATAAATACGATTGATTGATTGATTAGCCCAGTGCTCTGCACACAGTAAGCGCTCAATAAATACGATTGATTGATTAGTCCAGTGCTCTGCACACAGTAAGCGCTCAATAAATACGATTGACTGATTAGTCCAGTGCTCTGCACACAGTAAGCGCTCAATAAATACGATTGATTGATTAGCACAGTGCTCTGCACACAGTAATCGCTCAATAAATACGATTGATTGATTGATCGATTAGTCCAGTGCTCTGCACACAGTAAGCGCTCAATAAATACGACTGATTGATCGATTAGTCCAGTGCTCTGCACACAGTAAGCGCTCAATACGATTGATTAATACAGTGCTCTGCACACAGTAAGCGCTCAATAAATACGATTGATTGACTGATTAGTCCAGTGCTCTGCACACAGTAAGCGCTCAATAAATACGATTGATTGATTAGCACAGTGCTCCGCACACAGTAAGCGCTCAATAAATAAGATTGATTGATTGATTGAGGGGGCTGAGCCTGGGCAGGCCTCCTGGAAGCCGGCGTGGGCGGTTTTCCCGGTACCTTGCCAACGCATCGAGGGGAAGCGCGGATCCTGAATCCTCCCGGGGGCCGCAACCGGTGTCGGCCCGTCCCTCATCGCCAGGCTCGTCCTTTCCCCACTGGGGGACTGCCGGCTGCCACGTTGGATGGAGGCGCCAAGGCGGGAAAGGGGGAAGGGAGAGGGGAAAAGGAGGAAAACTGGGAAAAGGCGGCGGCGGCGGCGGCAGGGCCTAACTCCGCGTCTCCACGGTTACCGGGCGTTGCCAGGCAACGGGGGGGTTACGCAAAACGGGGCGGGCCTGAGGCGGCGGCGGCGGCCCTCACAGGGGACAAGATGGCGCCCGCCCGCCTCGTGACAGGACTCGGTGGGCGGGGCCGCCAGACCCCCCCGCCCTCAGCGCGCACGCGCGCGCCCCCTGCCGCCCGGGAGGCTCCTCGCGCCCTCGCCCCGTCCCGCGGAATAACAATAATAATAATGATAGCATTTATTAAGCGCTTACTGTGTGCAGAGCACTGTGCTAAGCGCTCGGGAAGTACAAATTGGCAACATATAGAGACAGCCCCTACCCAACAGTGGGCTCACGATCTAAAAGGGGGAGACGGAGAACAAAACCAAACCTACTAACAAAATAAAATAAATAGGATAGATATGTACAAGTAAAATAAATAGAGTAATAAATATGTACAAATATATATACAGGTGCTGTGGGGAAGGGAAGGAGGCAAGATGGGGGGATGGAGGGGGAATAATAATAATGATAGCATTTATTAAGCGCTTACTCTGTGCAGAGCACTGTTCTAAGCGCCGGGGCGGTTAACAAGGTGATCAGGTGGTCCTACGCGGGGGGGGGGCTCCCAGTCTTCCTCCCCATTTTACAGATGAGGTCACTGAGGCGCAGAGAAGTTAATCAATCAATCAATCAATCTATCGTATTTATTGGGCGCTTACTGTGTGCAGAGCACTGGACTGAGCGCTAGGGAAGTACAAGTTGGCAACATCTAGAGACAGTCCCTACCCAGCAGTGGGCTCACAGTCAAAAAGGGGGAGACGGAGAACAAAACCAAACCTACTAACAAAATAAAATAAATAGAATAGATAGGTACAAGTAGAATAAATAAATAGAGTAATAAATATGTACAAACATATATCCATCTATACAGGTGCTCTGGGGAAGGGGGGGGATGGAGAGGGGGACGAGGGGGCGAGAAAGGAAGGGGCTCAGTCTGGGGATGGAGGGCCCCCTCCCCTCAGCGCGCACGCGCGCGCCCCCTGCCGCCCGGGAGACTCCTCGCGCCGTCCCGCGGAATAATAACAATAGCATTTATCATCATCAATCGTATTTATTGAGCGCTTACTATGTGCAGAGCGCTTGGGAAGTACAAATTGGCAACATCTAGAGACGGTCCGTACCCAACAGTGGGCTCACAGTCTAAAAGGGGGAGACAGAGAACAAAACCAAACCTACTAACAAAATAAAATAAGTAGAATAGATATGTACAAGTAAAATAAATAAATAAATAGAGTAATAAATATGTACAAACATATATACATCTACACAGGTGCTGTGGGGAAGGGAAGGAGGTACGATGAGGGGGGATGGAGGGGGGACGAGGGGGAGAGGAAGGAAGGGGCTCAGTCTGGGAAGGCCTCCTGGAGGAGGTGAGCTCTCAGTAGGGCCTTGAAGGGAGGAAGAGAGCGAGCTTGGCTGATGGGCAGAGGGATTGGGGGCATTCCAGGCCCGGGGGAGGACGTGGGCCGGGGGTCGATGGCGGGACGGGCGAGAACGAGGTACGGTGAGGAGATTAGCGGCGGAGGAGCGGAGGGTGCGGGCTGGGCTGGAGAAGGAGAGAAGGGAGGTGAGGTAGGAGGGGGCGAGGTGATGGACAGCCTTCAAGCCCAGGGTGAGGAGTTTCTGCCTGATGCGCAGATTGATCGGTAGCCACTGGAGATTTTTGAGGAGGGGAGTAATATGCCCAGAGCGTTTCTGGACAAAGATAATCCGGGCAGCAGCATGAAGTATGAAGTGGAGAGAGACACGAGGATGGGAGATCAGAGAGAAGGCTGGTGCAGTAGTCCAGACGGGATAGGATGAGAGCTTGAATGAGCAGGGTAGCGGTTGGAATGGAGAGGAAAGGGCGGATCTTGGCAATGTTGCGGAGCTGAGACCGGCAGGTTTTGGTGACGGCTTGGATGTGAGGGGTGAATGACAGAGCGTCGTCGAGGATGACACCAAGGTTGTGGGCTTGTGAGAGTACTACAGTTCTTTGCAGCGTGGCTCAGTGGAAAGAGCCCGGGCTTTGGAGTCAGAGGTCATGGGTTCAAATCCCAGCTCCGCCGACTGTCAGCTGGGTGACTTTGGGTAAGTCACTTAACTTCTCTGGGCCTCGGTTACCTCATCTGAAAAATGGGGATTAAAAACTGTGAGGCCCCGTGGGACAACCTGATCGCCTTGTAATCTCCCCAGCGCTTAGAACAGTTCTTTGCACATGGTAAGCGCTTAACAAATACCATCATTATTATTATTATTATTATTACTTTTCAAAAAGTAAACTCTCACTGATTGATTGACGCAGAGCTTCGTAAATACTAGCAGCGAACAGAGCGTAAACGGTTTTGGTCACTAGAGGGCGCCCCGACGCCAGATGCCGTCAAGATCATCATCATCATCATCATCATCATCATCATCATCATCAATCCTATTTATTGAGCGCTTACTGTGTGCAGAACACTGTACTAAGCGCTTGGGAAGTACAAGTTGGCAGCATATAGAGACAGTCTCTACCCAACAGTGGGCTCACAGTCTAAAAGGGGGAGACAGAGAACAAAACTAAACCTACTAACAAAATAAAATAGAATAGAATAGATCTGTACAAGTAAAATAAATAGAGTAACAAATATGTACAAACATATATACATATAAACAGGTGCTGTGGGTAAGGGAAGGAGGTGAGATGGGAGGATGGAGGGGGGACGAGGGGGAGAGGAAGGAAGGGGCTCAGTCTGGGAAGGCCTCCTGGAGGAGGGGAGCTCTCAGTAGGGCCTTGAGATGGAAGATGGGCACCAGGAGGGGAGGGGAAAAACCATCACCAGTATTCATTTATTCATTCAATCGTATTTATTAATCAATCAATCAATCGTATTTATTGAGCGCTTACTGTGTGCAGAGCACTGTATTAAGCGCTTGGGAAGTCCAAGTTGGCAACGCATAGAGACAGTCCCTACCCAACAGTGGGCTCACAGTCTAAAAGGGGGAGACTGACAACAAAACCAAACATACTAACAAAACAAAATAAATAGAATAGATACGTACAAGTAAAATACATAATAAAATAAAGTACAGTGCTCTGCTTACTGTGTGCAGAGCACTGTACTAAGCGCTTGGGAAGTACAAGTTGGCAACGCATAGAGACAGTCCCTACCCAACAGTGGGCTCACAGTCTAAAAGGGGGAGACTGAC